>NC_058371.1:46782500-47402500 GCF_018350175.1 Felis catus | reverse complement strand
AGTTTGAATTGACAGAGGCCCACAAGGAATGATTTTGCTGATGAAAAGTAAGGATGAGGAAAGAGACAAATTACTTTATACTATTCTGTACCAAAGAGCAAGTAACATAATTAATTGATTAATGTTTAGATTATTAGTTATGAGTAATGCTATCGATTAAATCAGTAGAGATGGAAGGGAATAGTTTGGGGCAATTGCGATTGAGTGTGGTACTGAGCTAGGGCCTTTGTTAAAACTTACAAAACATACTTCATGTATTATATACCTATTTTATCTCTCCCTGATATATACTGGTTACGTGTTGTTAGTCAGATTACTAAATACTTGAACTTCAGAATCTTGCTCCAAAGATTGGGAGATGTAATGATCACTACTGAGGACTGAATGCAATAATCCGTGTGAAGTACTTTATGTTTTCAGTCCTCACTCTAGGTAACATTATAAAAAATAAGCAACAAGTAACACCCTGCAGTGGGAATATTGTGCACAGACTCTGGTACCCTACAATCTCAGTGCCCATGCTCATTCCTCCTCTTCCCCATGTGTCTGTAGGGCAACGATTCCATATCTTTGAACTTCAGTTCAAGTATACATAGTAATGACTATATCCCAGATTCTCTGCAAGAATTGAGAAATGTACATCAAAGAAACTAGCACTTAGTTATTCTTTTCGTGTGTTGCCAGTTCCTCTGTCACCCCATTTGTACCTCTTCCTGATCCTGGTAGCACCCCCTTTCCCTGGCTGATCACAACCCAGAGCTTATTCCCAAATAACCTGCCCCATAGGATATCAGTGAAACCCTTCAGACATATGGGCTAAAAACACTCTAAAGTGTTATTCCTCCCTTAAGGTATGCATTTTAATGGCAATCCTTGAAAACCTAAAAGCCTAAAAACCAAAAGAAATCAATGTTTAATGGTGGAATTTGAAGCATTATGACAGGGGAGAAGGAGCTGAAAGGGATTTTAGATTTCACTGAGTGCATCCAATTCATCTTATGGATGAGAAAACTGAGAGAGAAAGAAATGACAGGTGTCGCCCAACAGCCCCCAGCCGGTAACTCAGGCAGAAACTCAGACTATCAGGCTCACAATAAGCTGCTGTGCCAGAAGTGCCTTGTGTTTTGAGAGAAGCCTCAGCAGCAACCACCATACTATGATAGGAGAAGATAGGATAAAATAGGCAGAGAGGGAAAGGTTAGGACCTGAGGTCCTTGGGTGGGGAAAAACACCAATTTTGGAACAATGCTGGGAGTGTCTGACCACAGAAAAACCCCTCAGCCATAAGATTCCTCTTAAGAATGTAACACACCACCTACTTCCCCCCTCAGGTTCCCCTCTGGAATTTGACAAAAGACCTGACTAAAAATAAGTAGACCATAAAATGTATGACCCACAAGGAATGATATGGCCATAGACCACCCCTCATACAATGGAATTCAGCCAATCAGGAATGGACCACCCAGCACTTACAGTTATCCAGCCAATAAGGGTAGGAGTTGAGAAGGAATGAGGCTGAAGGGAAGGGAGGGCTGGCGAGAACCTTATAAAACAAGGACCCTTGCCTAGAGTCATGGACATTCACTTTCTAATGCCCCTTGTCTGTAAAGAGAGATTTCGTACTCATCTTCCTTTCTGACCTTATACTCTAATAACTTTTGCCTACTGTTCATTTTGTGTCCACCTCTTCATTCTTCAAATTGGCAAGACAGTGAACCCTGGGTATGAGGTAAAAAATCCTGCAACATTAGCACTACAGCAAATATTTCCTGTCCTTTTTTCTACCACTCTTACTCAGCAACGGCTGGATCAGCTTCCCAGCCCCTAGGACCCAGGAGTGGTACTCTTTTCTGGGCATCTCATCCCAAAGAACATTCATCCTTTGCACCTAGAAGTGGTGAGGAAAATGGTCAATGCCCTCACTTGGAGGACACTCACTCATGGACTGCTCTTAACTAATTATACATTATTCAGGGA
This sequence comes from Felis catus, assembly GCF_018350175.1. NCBI lineage: Eukaryota > Metazoa > Chordata > Mammalia > Carnivora > Felidae > Felis > Felis catus. The sequence continues at coordinate 47,400,523 of NC_058371.1, read as the reverse complement.
CCGTTCTGTTACAGGAGGGGACAAATTGGCATTCTACTTATTCTGTATCACACAGAAGCAACAGCCAAAACTTAAAAGCATAGATGAGAAAAATAGAATATAAAAGTGCCCATTACTTTATCTTGTTTTTCTCTATCCCAAACTAGTTCATGTAGAGATCAGAGAAAATACTGACTTCACGTTAAGTATAGGTCTTATGCCTGAGTCAGAAACTTGGGACTTTAGCTTCTCGTGGAGAGACGGAATGTGAAACCTGTGGGTGAATTTTCTTGGGCTACTACAGAGAACCACTGAAGGTATACACCACAAGGTGACCTATAAAATCATGCAGTTGAACCAGTCTTGAACTTGTTCAACCCACATAGGTGACCTCCAGCTCTGCCCCAGGATTGGCCCTGCCTGTTGCTTTAGGTGCTGAGGGACATCAGTTTGATCTTTAAATAACTAAGAAAGCCATTCTGGGTCACCAATTGTCTTGGACTATTTTCAAACAAAGGAAGGTAGGTGAGTCAAAGCAATTAGCTGAGAGACTAAATTATTTAAAACTACAAGGCCAAGAATGGGGGATGGGACAGAGGGTATGAATCACAGAAATAGTAAAAGAAAAGTAGAGAGACCATATTTTAGAGACATCAAGGGGAAACAAAGTAAAAATGATGAGAAGAAACTGTAATATAATTGTCAAAGGAAGATCAAAGAGGAGGCAAGCTAAGAGCATTAAATAAAAAGAATTTGCATAAAACGGGATTAAAAAGAATTGGGAAAAAAAGTACAAATTAAAAGATCTAATAAAGATTACTGGAAAATAAATGAACACGGCAACAAGAAGGGTTGTGCATGGAACAATAAATACATTACAGTACCGCGAGAGGGAAACATCAGAGAGAAACTGCGGAGCGAGGAAAATAAAAGAGGAACAATCATTTAAAGTTCAGCCCACAGAGGAACCAAGAAGATGGAGATAAAAAGGATAAAGGAGGCGAGTAAGTGACAGATATTAATACAATACACAGAAGGCATGAGAGAACCATTCAAAGCGTAAAAGAGGGATGGTAGGTGACAGTCAGAGGCGTGGTAGGAAATGCACACTGCACCCAGGCAGAGCTTTTTTTTTTTTTTTTTTTTTTTTTAACCAAAGCGGGGGAATATCCAAGAAAGCATTCAAAATTGCTTTAGGTAGCACTGACAGGATGATAAGGGCATTTTCAAATTTGTAATTAAGAGTTTATTCGTGCATAAAGGCAGCCTTTGCAATATTAGGAAAGTAAAGTCAGGGACCCTTTTATCTCTAAACATCTAGAGAGCCAACCCTGACTGTCTGACTGTCTGCATGCACAATTCAACTGTTATCTACCTCCCAGAAGGAAACACCCTGGGACTTTGTGTTCAAATATCAAAGGAACATGGTTCTGAACTTTTTCTTCATACATACGACGTGAATTTTAGCATGCTTGGAAGAACAGGACTGCGTTCTGAGTAGATGGCTGTCAGTAGTGTGGTGATTTTCTTGCACTGTACATAACACTTCCTGCAATTCCAAGACCCAAGCCACGTTAGCAAGTAGAAAAACAATTGCCTCTTCCACGATGTCCAGCTGTCCCCATCTCAAGTAGCTAGGTATCAGTACCTACTTACCTGGGGCCTCCTTCTAGCATCCATTATGTTGGACACACCTCCACCAGTACAACCTTCACATATATCCAAACTGCAGGTGATTGTTTCTGGACAGAAGACCTTCTCTTCTACCTAAACCACAGGTGGAGGGCTGTCTTCATTCGGTTACCTGCATGATCCTATCATTGTATTTCAAGAATCACCCAGATCTGAAGCATCATACAATGCTAGGTTAGAAAGAGACTGGGATTATCGAATAATCCACACTCTTATTCACAGATGGAAAAGTAAGGCCAACACTGGTGATGTGACTTTCTTCATCCAAAGGTGACCCTAATATACCAGAACCCCCTCCACAGATGGTTTATAAGGAACACATGGAAAAGATTTTATTATATTTAGATAGGTCATGTGAAAAATAATCTCTCAAAACTTTCATACGAAGGTAAAGAAATTAAATAAAAAATGAACCTGCTATGGAGTACTTAGCTATATAAACAAGTCAAACATATTTTATTGTATTAGGGCCACAGGCTCCCAATCTTTCTTGGTTCTCAGTGCCCTTAATGTCTCAGTAATTTTCTGTGATACTCTTGGGCAAAATGTAACAAAAACAAAAACAAAACAAAAATACCTATGGGTTCAGTTTATTAGGAAGACAGAAGGAAAGAGAAAAGAAGATGGTAATTTCAAACAACTTAGTATTTAATCCTTAACAACTTAGTAGCTAGCTGAAAAAATAATACACATGGAATGAATGACAAAAAGATTATTTCATTCCTTTTTTTTTTTTAATTTGAGAGAGAGAGAGAGAGAGAGAGAGAGAGCGTGCATGTGTGAGAGCGAGAGTGGGGCAGGGAGAGAGGGAGACAGAAGATCTGAAGCAGGCTCTGTGCTGACAGCAGAGAGACCGATGCAGGCTTGAACTCACAACTGTGAGATCATGGCCTGAGTCGAAGTTGGACACTTACCCAATTGAGTCATCCAGGCATCCTTTCACTTATTTTATTCTTTTTCTTTTTTTTTTTTTTAATTTTTTTTAACGTTTATTTATTTTTGGGACAGAGAGAGACAGAGCATGAACTGGGGAGGGGCAGAGAGAGAGGGAGACACAGAATCGGAAGCAGGCTCCAGGCTCTGAGCCATCAGCCCAGAGCCTGATGCGGGGTTTGAACTCACGGACTGCGAGATCGTGACCTGAGCTGAAGTCAGACGCTTAACCGACTGAGCCACCCAGGCGCCCCTCACTTATTTTATTCTTAACTCCAGTACTGGCTAATGGGATGTGTACCCATGTTGGGCATTACACAACTTCTCTGACCTTGGAGTCAGATTTCATAGTGCCATCCTCATTTCTTTTCACGCCAGTTATCACACCGTATTTGATTTTTATACATGTCAAAATGAAGGATATATGATATACGCCATCGAACAGAAGGTAGCCTGCTTTTGTGTTGAAACTGTGATCTAACTCTAGCTAGTAAACAGTGTCCAATAAATGTCAACTATTATTGTGTTTACTTTGAACATTTAAAATATCCCATTATGCTCCTGTCAATTCACTGTGGTGTTTTTCTGCCACTTTTGCACAGGTTTTGGGATCCACAGATCGAGGTCCTTGCTTTGATCTTAAAGGAAGATTTATTTTTATTAATGATGATAAAGGGAAAGTGTCTAAACCCTGAAAACAAAATCAAAAGTAGCTCCCTTCTGTATTTTAATGAATTATGAATAAATAAAAGAAACTTCATGTCTTTATATTTTCAGTTAACAATTTCCTAACCAGCCTGCAGGGATATCTTGAGGTCTGGACCCAAGTTCTGGAACAAAACTCCAAAGTCATCTAACTAGATCTAAATCATTCAATGCTTATTCTTGTTCTTATTATTGCTTATTCTTTTTAAAAAAATTTTAAAATGTTTTTATTTATTTTTGAGACAGAGAGAGACAGAGCATGAGCAGGGGAGGGGCAGAGAGAGAGGGAGACACAGAATCCAAAGCAGGCTCCAGGCTCTGAGCTGTCAGCACAGAGCCCGATGCGGGGCTCAAACCCACGAACTGTGAGATCATGACCTGAGCTGACGTTGGACGCTTAACCGACTGAGCCACCCAGGTGCCCCTTATTATTGCTTATCCTTGTTCTCATTCAAACTTACTTGTTTCTTTTCATTGCTTTGATGAATTTCCAAAGCAGGAGGCAAGAACGCATCTTCTATAAAATATAAAGAAAAATTTCAACAGAATTCCTCTTAATCATCAAATCTATCTTCATAATAGTGGTGTAGCGTTGCAGTAATTTCTTTTCCGATACCTGTTTTGATCCTCACGGCACCATATGAGGCGGGCAAAGACATCGCCAGTACTTCTATTTGACCTCCTATAGACTTACAATAATGGTAGTAGATAATCAATGCATCAATTGATAAATCAAAAGGCTTTATTGAGTATCTACCCTATATCAGCATTATGCCCGAAACTCTGGAATTCAAGAGAAGTCTAAAACATCCTTCTTCCTCAAAAGAAGATTTTATGCTAACCATTGCGAAAGATGGTACACACACATAAAACAATTAATGAGTCATGATAGGAAGCAACAGCAGACAATAGCGTTACCAGAGCAATTAAAGAATGGAACTACAGAGAGTAACTGGCGGGTGTGCTGTGCTAACAATAAATACAAAGTGAGTTAAGCCAGAGAGAGATCAATGTGGCTGCAGTCATCCGGGAAGCTTTATGCTCAGTGAGAAGGTCACCAGTTGAGAATCTCAAGGACACTCCAAGTCCACTTACCTAATTTATATCTGGAATAACTAGAAGGACCGAAAAGATTAAGGGCATCCATTTTTAGTGTCAGTTTTGTTATTATTGTTCACAGTCACCCTGTAGCAAAGTTGACGGGTACACACTAATCTTCATATGGCAATCAAGAGATTCTAATTCCAAGAAAATACAATCAAATAGATTAATCTTTCTCTCTAATTTCCTAAAAAGTATGTTCAGAGTTTAACATAACTAAAATAGGGTGGCATTTTTTTTTTTAAGCTAGGGAAAATAGACCACTATGAGAGAAAGATGGCTAAAAGAGAAATCCTGGAATTAAACTTATTCCAGCCAAATTTAGGAAGGATATAACATCTGAAAAGTCCAGGATAAGTAATGTTGAACAGGCAATCAACTAGTTCAGACACACTTTCAAACACAATTTGTGTTGGCCCCTATGTGCAAGAGCGGACAGCATATAACAAAGATATAAGGGAGAGCACAGATTCTGACTCCCCACCAAGAGGCTAGATGGTTTGGGGAGGGGGCATAAAGTCTCCAGTCCTACCATTAGATATACAATGCATTCATTGAAAAAAAAAAAAGCTACCTTCTCATCAATTATACTAAAATAATCAGCTATCTCTTCCTCACCTTTTAAATATCATATTTTCTTTATAAATGTTTATTTATTTAGAGAGCGGGGAGAAAGAGAGCAAGGGGCAGAGAGAGACAGAGGGAGTGAGAGAATCCCAAGCAGGTTCCCGCTGTCAACACAGAGACTGACACGGGGCTTGATTTCACAAACTGTGAAATCATGACCTGAGCTGAAATCAGGAGTCGGACGCTTAATCTACTGACCCACCCAGCATCCCTTAAATGTCATACTTTCTATAGTTAGGTACTATGTACCCACTTCCCTCTTAGTTTACACTATTTTCCTTGTCCATGTCGTCTACTCCTACATCCTCAGCTACTATTTAAAATTTAGATGCTAAACAAGACGAATACCAACCTTTACTTTTACCCCAATACCTCGTGGTCTGAATATTTGGTGTCTCTCTTTCTCAGGCTCAATATGAATACATTCAAAATCATTGCTTTCCTCTGTTTGACTCTATATTTCTATTTATTCCAGTCTTGTGAATGAGACAGAAACCTTGGAGTCATCTCTGACTCTTCCCTCTTACTTACGGCCACATCCAAACTGTCTCCCACCATTTCTCCTTTTCTTTATTTTTAAAGAATTTGACTGCAATATAATTGATCTACACCCAACTGTAATATGTAATGTATACAATCTGATAAGCTTGAATGTATGCATACACCCATGAAACCATCACGACAATCAAGAAAATAGACATCTTATCCATCATCTCCAAAAGTTGCGGTCACTTGTTTCTTTGTTTGTGGTAGGACAGTTAACATGAGATTTTCAGTCTTAGCATAAGTGCAAGAGACAATATTTTTGACTATGGGTTTTAGGCAATATAGTGGGTCTCTAGGACTAATTTATCTGGTATAACAAACTATGTACCAATATGACAATGACCCTACCCTTCCTCCTATCTTATGTGTTTGCTGCAATGATTAAATGTGATAGTTCATATCAAATGCAGTGGAAAGAGGCTACCACATATTGTACCTTACATGAGTGTTACCTAGTGTTGTTCTTACTCGTTATTCAGCCAGAGGTGATGAGGAAGATAGCTTGCAGTGGGACAAGCTAGTCTGATAAAGGTCACAACTCAGGCAACAATAAAATAGGGAAATTATACAGAAAGTTTTTGGAGAAACCTGGTTTTCAAAATAATAAGATGGAAATAATGTTATATAATTATTATAAAATGGCATAAGAAAGTCAGAGCCCACATGAGTTCTAGCTTTAGCTAAATTCAACACAAAGGGGGGCTTTAAAAGTTATTTTATGAAGGAAAAGATAAAAGAAAGACCTTCAGCTTGGCATTGATTATACAATGACAGTGGACAAAAGTTATAAAGACAAATTCATCAATTAGCCCTTAATTTCCAAAGAACATTACCATCAAGCTAATTGAATGAGTGAATGAGTAGATAGATAGATAGATAGATAGATAGATAGATATTGATAATACATATTGATAAGAGGGAATTGGAGTCTTAGAAAAGTAAAATGTTTTACTGAGAACATCTTTTATTCTAAATGAAACCAAGGTACTGAAGCCTCTGATATATAAGCAAGAAACTTTGAGAATGCATGAAAATTGAGGATGTGTAATACAATTTTCAAGAAGTGGAAGAGGTGAATTTATTTAAATTGCTAACAATGAGTCTGATATGCATTCTGGTCCACAGTTCAGAACTACTCTGTGAAAGGGTGTTTTGTGGGCATTTAGAAAAGGAAGCAGGGATCTAATGAGATAATAGAGTGTATCTTTAAAAGAAAATTATCTAGGACAAGGGAAGGAAAAGACTTGTTCCACCCTGATGATTATGTTCACATTGGGCACCAATTTTTTAGTGATAATCTGGAGGCCATTTAAAATAGATCAGAATAGCAGGAAGGTTCAAAGAAACACACATGAGAAGGAATAGTTAGATGAAATTATAGCTGTGTAATTTTTAAGGGTTGTTATTTTTAAAGAATTTTCTATATAATCCTAAATATTAGAACTCAGTGTTCATGGGAATCAGCATTAACTACTCCTTCCCCTTTTTAAATATGTTCTTTTTTTCTTTTTTTAACATCTTTATTCAGATGTAATTTGTATACCATATAATCCATCCATATAAGGAATGGGAGAAAAGGGTACCTGGGTGTCTCAGTTGGTTAAGCATCCAACTCTTGATTTCTGCTCAGGTCATGATCTCACAATTGTGAGATGGAGCCCCACATCGGGCTCCATGCTGAGCATGGAGACTGCTTGAGATTCTTTCTCTCCCTCTCTCTCTGCCCCTCTCCTGCTCATGCACATGTGTGCATGCTCTCTCTCTCTCTCAAAATAAATAAATAAATGTTTTTTAAAAATGGGAGAAAATATTTGCAAATCATACATCCGATAAGGGGTTAATGTCTAAAATATAAAGAACTCACACAACTCAGATACGAAAACAAAAATAATTCAATTAAAAACTGTGCAAAGGATCTAGACATTTTTCCAAAGAAGACATACACATGGCCAACAGGTATATGGAAAGGTGCTCAACATCACTACTCATCAGGGAAATGCAAATCAAAATCATGATGAGATCTTACACCTGTGAGAATGATAAATTGTCAATTTCTCCCCTCAATTCTATAAAGCTTTTGCTTCATGTATATTGATGCTTTGTTTTTAGGTGTTTTTAATTGTTCTGTCTTTCTGGCAGATTAATCCTTTTATCATTATAAATTTCCCTCTATTTCTAGTTACATTCTTTGTTTTGAAGTCTTTGTTTCACGTTAGTATAGCTACTCCATCTTTCTGTGGTTACTGTTTGCATGCTACAATTTTTCTAGCCTTTTACATTTAATCTACTTTTATCTTTGAATCTAAAGTGTGGCTCTTCTGGGCAGCATGCAATTGGATTTTGATTTTTTTGTTGTTGTTATTGTTTTAATCCAGTCTGACAAAGTCTGCTTTTTGACTGGATTTTGTTTAATCCTTTCACACTCAACATTATTTTTTATAGTGTTGGATTCATTCCTGATGCTTTCCTTTTTCCTTTACATGTGTCTTGTGTCTATTTGTTCCTCTCTTACAACCTATTGCTTTTTTTTTAAATTAAGCAAATATTCTCTATTAAATTTCTTTAGTGATATTTTTCACTTGTTTTTAAATTTAGGTTTTTAGTGGTCACTCTACAGTTTGCCATATATATCTTAACTAATCAGAATCAGCTTTAAGTTTACAGTACTTTAATTCTAGTAAGACACAAACATTACTATTATAGAGCTGTATTCATTTTCCTCCTGTTTATGGGATAATTGTACATATTACATCTAGTAATGCTACAAATTGAATGATACACTGTTATAATGATCACTTCACACAATTTTCTGTCTTTTAAAGCAAGTGAGAAAAGGGTAAGTATGTGTTTATGACTTATGATATATTAACTTCCTTTTATAACCTTTCCTTCTCTTTCTTTCCTTCTTTCTTTCTTTCTTTCTTTCTTTCTTTCTTTCTTTCTTTCTTTCTTTCTTTCTTTCTTTCTTTCTTTCTTTCTTTTGGAGAGCACAAGTGGAGGAGGGGCAGAGGGAGAGAGAATCTTAAGCAGGCTCCATATTCAGCATGGAGTGAGGGGCTTAATCCCATGGCTCTGGGATCACGACCTGAGCCGAAATCAGGGGTCAGACTCTCAACCCACTGAGCCACCAAGGTGCCTATAACATTTCTAATAGATTCAGGTTACTATCTCAGCTTTGCTCCCACCTATCATACCTTTCTTTAAAAAAATTTTTTTTAATGTTTACTCATCTTTGAAAGGGGTGGGGGAGGGGCAGACAGGGGCGGAGAGACACAGAACCTGAAGCAGGCTCCAGGCTCTGAGTTATCAGCACGGAGCCTGACGAGGGGCTCAAATTCATGTACTGTGAGACTACGACCTGCACTGAAGAAAGCTTAACTGAGCGAGCCACCCAGGCGCCCCTCCTTCATACCTTTCTTTACTTCTTTAATTATGTTTCCTTTTGTTCTTTAAATATAAAATATAATTATATTTTGTTCTTTAAATATAATATTCTTTAAATATATTTAAATATATTTATACTTTTAAGTTTGTTTTTTTAATTCTTAAAGACAGCATCGGGTCACTTTTCCCTGCAGTTTTTGTTGCATGATTTTTGTTTGTTGTTTGTTTTTCTGGCATACTGGTCATACTTTCCTGTTTCTGTGCATATGTCATCTTTTCTTATGGAAACTGGATGTTTTATATAAGATATTGTAGCAACTCTGAGTAGTGCTGAGGGCTTGTTATTGTTATTTGCTTATTTATTTCTTTAGTGCTAGTGACATTATCTCAGTGACATAGATTTCTCTCTTTTGATGTTAAGCTTCTGATAATGTTACTCAAGGAGGTACAGCTTTGGATGTGCTCCAGAGCACCCAGATGAAAGCTTATCCTGGACAACCCTGGTTTTTAGCCTTGTGAGAGCCAACCCTACAAACCCAGCCAAGCCCAATTAGACTTCTCACCTACCGAAATGTGAGTTAACAAATTCTGTTTAAGTCCCCACATTAGTGATTATTGTTACGCATTAGTGGAAAACTGATATAATGATCAACTAATCTCCAAGGATTCTTTCTAAAAGGGAAAGCAGATGGTCATTCTTCCATGCTTCCCAGCAACTTTAGAAGAAAATTTGAACTTAGCAACATGTCCAAGGCCTCAGCCAAATAAGTCACCTTGCTCAAATCAAATGGCGAATTTTATTCCTTCTATAATCCAGGCATGTGATTGCACAAAACACTCTTGTCCCTTCATGCTTTTAAAGTGAAATCTGAACTCTTATCAGTCAGCACCTACATTTTGCTCCTCCTCTCTGCTTCCTGGATTTATCTAGTATCACGTTCCTCTTACTTAGTGTGCTTCCAGCCACCCAGCCACACATGTTTTCTTCATGCAGGCTTTGGACTTCTTCTTCCCTTTGCCTGAAATGCTCTTTTCCAGATCATTGCTTGGCTGGATAATTCTTGTCATTCAGAGATCAACTTAAATGGCACGTTTTCAGAGATGCCCTCCCTGAACACTTAGTCTAAAGGAGCTTTCAAGTCACACTCTCACATCATCCCATTTTACTTTAACCATACCACTTAACTACCGAAATAGTTTCTTGATTATTTATTTACATCTTTCTACTCCAGCCACAACACACATGCACACACACACACACACACACACACACACACACACACTAAAATACTGATTCTATGAAAACAAACACCTAGATCATCTTGTTTAATTATTTTCCTATTTTTAGAAAAAAAAACATATAAAGAGCACTTAGTGTTTGAATGACATTAATTAATATTCTCACCACTGTAGGTACAAGGTTTTTAAGTATGGTTTCCCAGTGTCCAACCTGCTCAACCATACATAAGAGGTAGCCACAGAAGAGGTGCTGAGTCGTAAAGCACAAAAAAACACACAGCCCTGTTTTATGACTATGATTTCGTCTTCATAAGAGAGTTATAGAGGTGGTGAGGTGAGTGAGAAGTTTTTTACCTAAACCTATTTCCCCCAGTGCTCAAGAGTACATAACGTATTGCCTTGGTAAAAGGCTTGAACACTCTCATATTAGAACCATGGCACGTATTATATCTGCAGAAAGTTGGGGTGGGGGTTTGTGGCTGATTTATTCAGTAGGATAATATAATTATGCTAATTATTGTCTTATAATAAATTAGTAGCAATAAAATTATGTAATTAAGATGTTGCCAGTACTTTTGGCCTGGCAACCAGAAAGCTGAAATTCACTGAGTAATCTACATAATAGATATATCAAGGAGTATATTTTTCTAAAAGCTTGCCTGACTAATGTTGGCATAGGATTCTTTAGTAAAGATGATGTAAATCACTCAAATCATATAATGTGAACTTTAAAACAAACTCAAAAATAAATTAAATCCCAATAATCATAGGATACCAATTACCAAGAAAATCGGTATTTGAAAGGAGATATTTAGCACTTAGGAGTTTGAGGCTCATTGGCATAGGAGTGAAAGGTTTTCCATGGGAAATATTTTGGTGACACATGTCGGCAAAAATGTAACTAACCTCAATCATGGAGTGACATTTTCTAAAGGAAGTCATCTCTGGATCTGGTATTAAACAATCATTGCTACCTACACAGTTTTGCACAAGTTGATTAAATTCCACAAGCCTCAATTTTTACTTCTATAACACACATACAAAATAATAATAATAGCAACGTGCCTTCCCATCTCATCTAACAGCTTGGGGCTCAAATGAAAAAATTAGATAATCTAATATCTTAAGCTGCAATACATTATTAAAAGTGATTTACACATTTTACGTAATAATGCTCTACAGATTTGCTAGGCATCGAGTACCCAAATGCACCGTAATCTTCTAACTCATTTATATTTTGTTTTCACAGCATAAATTGCTACAAAAATCTAATAAAAATTAAATAGAAGAAGAGATATATTATGTCTGGTTTTTCCTTTATAACCCAGGGACACTGAGGGCCCGGGATCAAAGGCCAATGTGAATTTCTATAGATAGGTTAACGTAGCAGACCTCAATGTTGGAAATGTTCATCTCCCCAAGTTCAAGTCTCCAAAGTAACATATAACTGAAGAACTTCTACCTGCTCCTGAATGGGCCTCTCGCCATAAGGTTATATTTGTCCTGTGGCCTTGTGCTTTCCATCCTGACATTCCCTCTCCATGTGGCATTTCTGTCACTGCATCTAAGTCCCGAGAGGCCTAAGCAGCAGCAGTCACAGCTGGCAGGAGTGATTTCTATAAAGCATTTCAGGGGGAAAGGTGCTTCATCCACCTACAATGCTATCATGATCAGTCATCTCAGCAAAATCAGAGTTGAGCCTCCTTCTAGTGTGTCGCCAGCTGCAAACCACTGATATCCTTTTGATATGGATTTCTTGATTGTTAAACTAGAATAAAATGTATATTGCTTTGATAAAAAATGCATGTGGAAAAGCTTCTTATTTGAAGGATTAAAAGTAAAATCTGTTTTTGTTCTAATTTCCTTCTGTTCTATTTGAACAGCAGGAGTGCAGACTTCTTTTTACTATCCTTCTGCTCAGAGCAATGGGATTTTGATATTAAACAAAAGAAGGGATTTACTTCAGATATCCCGGTCCAGGCCAAGGAACCAGAGCTATGAGTCAGTGACATGAAAATTGGACTTTGTTACATGAGATGCAACTCTAGATATTTTTTCCTTAATTGACTCAGTGACTGCAGAGAAGTTCATTTACTGTAATCAATATTACTTTACATTGTGTCTCAATCAAAAACTCCTTTCCCATGGTCAATAGCAATTAGACAGATGGACAGAAAATGGCAGCATCAATGGTGATGAGACTTGAGATTTATACCTGCTGCTCTTCTTAAAAAAATAAATAAACACATGCCAAGGAAAAGCTTATTGCAGTATATTGGATCTGCACCATTGCAGGGAGGATCTAGAATAGGCTTTGGGGAAAAAGTCAGAAAAATCACATGTCAGGAAGCTGAGATGAAAAAATTTCTCGAAACCTTTATCTGTGATGTCCTCTTAAGTTAGCCAAGATATAATCAACAGGTAAAACACTGAAGCAGAAGACTCAGGAAGGATACAACTGGGATATAAATCGGTAACTTCTAGATATTTCCAAGGAAATAGAATAATTTCACTGGAAGAGAATTTAAAGATAGGTGGATCTAGTTTTCATAAAGAACTATGGTTGGCGATTATTGGAAAGACAATGAAAATAAAAGGAAATTATAGAAGGCATACTCAACAGAGGTGATGAGAAAGGCGTGAGCTTCTATAAAGAAGTGAATGATTTGTCTGAATAATCATAGGGAAGTGTATACCTTCTGCTGGAGGATGTCAACCTGACTATGCTCATGCACATAACACCTCCAACATCTGCTCTGCAGTTTGTTTTCTGATTTTTCTCTTTGATCCTTTTTTAAAACCTAGATTGGATGGTTTGGACCAATAGTTTCCAGATGACAGGACTGTAGTGACACAGAGATACAGGTTCCTAAGTGCTGTTAGGTGGGATGAGCTAAGTCATACAAGGAACAGGACTGGCACTGGAAGCCAGGGAAGCAGTAGCAATGCTGCCTGGGGGCTGCAGTGGAGAGGGATGGAGACTAAGGACCAGGTCTCCCCAGCACGCCTGAAGTAGCCACATTGGGTCAAAGCAAATATGGAAACAAAACTATATGAGCAAATACAAGCTGCATAGATAGTGGTTAATATAGTAGCAATGTCCTGGAACTGGTAATCTATATGAAGTTCATAGGAGAACATCGTTATAACCCAACTGCAGGACATCAAGTCTTGGGGAATATAAAAGAGACACACTTAACCATTACAGCTTCCCAAATTTTCTGGAGATTTCTCTTCGTAACAATAGTAGGTCCCCCAAAACAGGAAAAATGGGAGGGAGGGAAGGTGGGAAGGAAGGAAGGAAGGAAGGAAAGAAGGAAGGAAGGAAGGAAGGAAGGAAGGAAGGAAGGAAGGAAGGAAGGAAGGAAGGAAGGAAACACCTGGAAATACCTGAAACACTTCCTGGTTTGAAAAAGTTTTAGGACTATATTGCAAATGCTTTCAAATACTCATGAACATAATCTCCTTTCACACCCCTTAACTTCCTTTGACCATCTATCTTCTGGCTTCTAATCTTATCATTCCTCTCCATCAGGAGAATCTTTTGAAAATGCAATGAATTAGGTAATATCATTCTCCTACCTAAACTCTTTCAACAACTTCCTGTTTTGTTCTGAATCCATTCAAAACTTCCAATGGCCTGGAAGGACCTGCAAGATATGCCGCCTCACCTCTGTAGCTTTATGCCCTGTTTCTCCCCGTAGCTTTCAGTTCCCAATACAACAAGCACTTCACCTGCAGGCTTAACACATCCATTCCCTTCTATTGAAAACGTTACCTAGTGCCTGGGAGATTCTGAGACTGACTTTTTTTTAATGTTTATTTATTCTTAGAGAGAGAGAGAGAGAGAGAGAGAGAGAGATCATGAGCGGGGGAGGGACAGAGAGAGAGAGAGGGAGACACAGAATCTGAAGCAGGCTCCCGGCTCTGAGCTGTCAGCATAGAGCCCGACATGGGACTCAAACTCACAAACCATGAGATCCTAATCTGAGCCAAAGTTGGATGCTTAACTGACTGAGCCACCCAGGTGCCTCTGAGACTGACTTTTCTTACCAGATGATTTATTGGAATTTGTATGTTATGAAGAGGGATAGAATTAACCAGAAGCCCTGATAATCTCCCACCATACTTCTTTTATTGTATGCAAATTGGCATTTATGGGTGTCCCACCTTAATTCTTAGTGGTAATAATTCACCAATGAGCATCTGATGAGATTTTAGGAAGCCCTGAAAAGAGGAAAAGAGGGAGACAGATGGAAAACCAACTACTACATGTATAGTGATAAGAATGAAAAATTATCAGGGATTCAGGTAGGAATAATAAACTAAAAATGGCTAAGGAAAGAGACTGTTGTCTACAGCAAGAGAAACCTGAGGAAGGAAGGAATATGAAATCATGAAAGCAAAGTACCAATGGGTATAAAAAGTGAATGAGAAATTGCTGAATGGGATATAAATAGCCACAGAGAGCAAGGGAATGTAAACAAAGGAGAAAGCCCAGTGAGATATATACTGCTTACTGCTTACATTTTGAATTGACTTTTATGACATCAGAAAAGGAAAATGAGCAAAAGGAACCTTTTTGAAGCTTTTAAAAATTATGATTCTTAAAAACTTGAGTAATTGTGAAATTAACATACAAGCCAAGCTCCCATTGGTCTAAAACTCAACTGCACTAACATTCTTATATTCTAAAGGGGAAAAACAGACACTAGCACTTCAGACAGGTTCATTTCCTTCGGTTGTGCTATTTATTCTCTGCAGTGCCATGCCTTTCATAAATGATCTTTTGTCAAAAAATGCTTTATGTGCAATGCACATGCATCTTGTTGAAAATAAAACAATGCTTTTACCATTCTAGCTTCATCCAGACATCTAGTACAAGTCTGCTGTTGTCTTAAGCCATATTGTGTCCCTACCTTCTCACTTAACACAAAGATCCAATTTATAACCACCCAGATAGTCAGGGCCATTTGTCTTTCATGAGGATGTACACAAATGTGGGAGGCACAAATGGTTTTGCGATGCTTGTCACAGTCCATTGGAAGTTGGAAATGAATCAACAACAAAGAGGACATTTAAATTATTTTGATTTCAATTTACTGCTACACCCACAAGTCTCTCTAAGTAATAGGGCAAATAAATAATCATTCTGTAACAGGAAAACCACCCATCCTTTACAACAACCGAAAGGGCTATAATAATTGCAGGGACTTCCATGGGCCACACTGTGAAGTAAAATCCATCACAAATGGCACTGATACTCCAGGTTCAAAACTGAGCTCAGATGATTTTGTCTTTGGCTGTATTTTTCTACTGAGCCATGAATCAAACAAAAGTTTTGGGATTCTGTTTCTTTCTTTCTAAGGTCTTAGTGAAACAAGATAAACAGAATAGAATTTATACAGTTTCTCAAATGACTTACTTGGAACAAAACTGGAATACAAAAATATTTTAGAAACTGAAATAACATTTTCATTTTGGTACTTCCAATTGTATGCTATGTAATCAGGATATCTTAATAAATACCATTGACCCTTGCACAACATAGGGATTAGGGACACCAAAGCTCTCACAAAGTCAAAAATGTGTGTATAACTTTTGACCCCTCAAAAAGTTAATAGTGTTGATAGCCCACTATTGACCAGAATCCTTACCAATAACATAAACTGTCAATTAACACATATTTGAATGTTATGTAGTATATAATATATTCTTAAAGCAGTATATAATAATAAAGTAAGCCAGAGAAATCAAAATATTATTAAATCATAAGAGAAACTACATTTACAGTACTGTACTTTATTTATCCAAAAAAACCCTACCTGTAAGTAAACCTAAACAGTTCAAACCCACATTGTTCAAAGGTCAACTGTATACACATATAGGTGTGTGTGTGTGTGTGTGTGTGTGTGTGTGTGTGTGTACCACATGGATATTAGCTATTTGAAGATTGATTTGGGAGGTATAAATGAGTAACAATATCTTTCTCTTTTTACAACACTGTAGTAAATGAAATAATATGTCAGGAATTTCTTAAAGAGCCTCGTACATTGTAGGTCCTAAATTCCTGCTAGTTCCTTCCCCCTTCTAGATACTGGATTGTTAAGAAAGGGGGTTAAATAAAGTTCACTTGTGCTAATTCTGTCTTCACCAAAATGTTTAAATACCTGCTATGTACGAGAAACCTCTAGATAAAGAATTTTACTTGCTCTTTACAAATGGGCAGGCATTCCCAATTTAGGGGAAAAGAAGGGGAGGCTGAGTAAAACTAACTCATCTCAATGCACACAGCTGAACAGTGGCAAAGGTGGTGGGGATGAAAATCTCTACCCAGGGATTTTGACTCCTCTTACAGGTTGAATTGTTTCCTTCCAAACCGATATGTTGAAGTCTTAACCCCTAAGACCTCAGAATGTCTTATTTAGAAAAAAGGTGGTTGACGAGATCATACTAGAGGGGGATGAGCCCTTAATCCAACACAAGTGGTGTCCTTGTAAGAAGAGAACAGAGACACAAAGAATAAAACATCTATGTGACGATGGAACAGAGATTGGAGTGACACATCTACAAGCAAGGAGCACGGGAATTTCCAGCAAATGCTGGAAGATGCAAAGATGAATTCTCCCTCTACAGATTTCAGACAGAGTATGGCTCTACCAGTGCCTTCATGTCAGACTTCTGGCCTCCAGAACTGTGTGGTTTACCAAAGGACCTGGCATTTACTCTAGAAGTTTAAGCAAGAACAAATGTGTGCCAGGTGAAGTGATTTTTAAGGTCAGATTACTGTTTCGTTTCTGTTGGTGGATATGAAGTTGGTAGTGATGGTGTTGTTTGGGTAACCATCAGCTCTCTAGAGTCACCTTAAATTATGGTGAGTTTATTTTAAGGATACACATGGGAATAAATGGACAAGGATGTCAGCCACCTGGCCAAGAGCCAGTAAGACCCAGGCAAAGCCAAAGATCTCTCGAGCCCTCTACCATTAAATCGTATCTGCCTCTCTGTCCACTTACTTTTCTCCTGACAATTTGGTGATTTCTCCTTATATTTTCTAACACAAACTCTAGGAAAGGAGTCACATTGGCTTACCTAATAATCATCATTTACATGCGGGCAGTATTTTTCCTACCAAGCCATGTCAGAGGCTACTGGTCTTCATCCTAGTCCATCTTCAAGGCATTTCTAAGGAAAAGATAACAGGTGGGTCAATCCTAGGAGACGCTATTCAGATGACAGGCTTTCCAAAGGAAATTTGTAATATAGTTGTCAAGGGTCCTATATGTCTATCTGAATAATCCTCATTTAATTCTTTGGATTGCAATCAAAAGATGCTTTTGCACAGAGAAGTGTCATAATTAGTTTTGCTTTTTAGGAAGACAACAATAGGGCCTGTGAGAAGTAAAGACTGAAACGCATTGAGGCTTGTGGTCAAGAAAGTAGCAAGAGGCTTGGCAAGAGTCTGGGCTAGTTAAGGGCAGAACCCAGTGTTTCTCTACATCCACCCCTTTGGTGATGATATACCATGTTTGTATACTTGGGGGAAAAACACTCAGAACCCCCAAGAAACTTGTCTTTCCTAATGATTTTTGCAGCTTGAGTTATATAGATTCTTTTTGCTTCAGAAAAGCAAAGCATCAACCAGAACACCCTTCACAAAATGGCTATGCAATAAAGCTTAAGGACAGAGTAAATCCATTTTGCTTTGGGTACAAGACAACCCACATATTATTGTCATCTTCCTTCTGCTTTACTGTTTTTCTTTTAATTAAAATTCAACTTTCTTGGAGTTACAAGGGTTCTAGGTTTCATCACTATCAAGCCACTTTCGAGGAGGGGAGAAGTTGCTTTGGCAAGAGTGGAGGACCAGGATCCCCATATACAATAGGCATAGAGCAGAAAACAAAGTCTAGCATCACCCAGGATTTTTTTTTTACCTTTCAAACTGTTATTTTATTTATTTTATTTTAAATTTATTTTATTCATTTTTAATTTTTTTCATGTTAATTCAGTTTTGAGAGACAGAGAGCAAGCAGGTGTGGGGCAGAGAGAGAGAGAGGGAGATACAGAATCCGAAGTAGGCTCCAGGCTCCGAGCCGTCAGCACAGAGCCTGACACAGGGCTTGAACTCACGAGCTGTGAGATCATGACCTGAACTGAAGTCAGATGCCCAACTGACTGAGCCACCCAGGCGCCCTTCAAGCTGTTATTTTAAATAAACAAATACCAAGTATTCCCGAGCAATAGGAAAAGCAAAGTAGTTGTTGGGGCTTTTTGGTTCCACTTTTCATCTCTCAGTGAGTTCCCTAATAGTTCCTTTGACAAGTAACATGCTTTTCCTCGTATGATCAAAATCACTGAGGAATAGGCAATTCTCCTTTCCTTTATCACCCTGCTCTATCTCTGCCGCCCAAGGAGATTGTTTTTTTATTCCCAAATAAAATCATCGAAGGCCACCCGCTAAAAAGGAGATGTTTTATACTGAGTAATTATGCCAAGATCATTTCATTAACCCTTCATTACCCTCAAATCTGATTTGACCTTCCCAGAAAAGAACATAATTGAAAATATAGGAAATCTATAGCAGCAAATGACAGAGCTGGAAGAGACATGCTTGCATGGTGTCGGATGGGAAAATGCACCTTGAGGGGTGCCGCCTGACCTTTTCAAGAAATCCACAGTCATAATTTTGTACTAAAAGCATCCTGAGTTTCCAAAGAGACCACAGGAAGAAGATACGAGGGCAACATGTTATAGTCAGATGCACTCCTTCTCTGTTTACACAGAGCGTTTTGTGCAGTTTGTGTAGCAAGTCAGATGGAAAGCCTGGATTCAAATTTCCCAGTGGACAAGTTACCTCCCCCATCACATCTACTCCTGCTTAGTTCCTAAGCCACAGAGGATTGTGAAGATGAAATGTAAGACTGTGGATAACGCTCTAAGAAGAGGGTCTAGCATATGCAGACTCTTGAAAAAATGCTAGCTCTTCAAGGTCAGGTAGGCAAGCCACTTCCCTTGCACTAAAAGGAGTTGTTGACCCTAACGTAGAGCACTTACATTCTTTTGATTAATTTGGTTAGTTGATTTTTAATTTGGGGTAAATATTGAAGTATTTATTTCCTCAATCTCCATTTTGTTGCAATATTACACAACTATTCCTGGCTTCTCCTGTTGTCTTCCAAAGGAAGAACATGTTACCCGCCATTGCATGTCGAGCCACAGGTACAGGACAGGACAGAGATGATGGTTATTTTATCCAATTTTAGAATTCATCAGCCATGGAAAGATTTAGCTATTTACTATGTTGGGAAAGTTTGTTGATACTAGTCAGGCAGACTTGAGTCTAAGCCTTGTTTGTTTAGTAATGTTAATGTACTTATGGGGCGCCTGGGTGACTCAGTTGGTTAAGAGTCCAACTTCAACTCAGGTCATGATCTCACACTCCATGAGTTTGAACCCCATGTCGGGCTCTGTGCTGACAGCTTGGAGACTGGAACCTGCTTCATTCTGTGTTTTCCTCTCATTTTGCCTCCTCCCCACTTGCGTTCTGTCTGTCTCTCTCTCTCTCAAAAAATAAACATTAAAAAAATTGAAAAAAAAACCATCTGTACTTTCCATCTTCATTTATTAGCTGGGAATGATAGAATTTATACATAGTGTTAACAAGAGGATTAAGTATAGCATTTTTAATTTTATTTCATTTCAGACTCACTAGAGAGTTTTAAAAACAACAGAGTTCCTTCATCCAGCTTCCCCTAACGTTAACACCTTGTAACCCAGTATAATTATCAACATCAGGAAATTTACATTGACAATTCAAATTCAGAGATTATTAACTAATCTATAACACATGATTCAAAAGTCATCAATTTTCCTACCTATGTCTTTTTCCTGGTGTAGGATCCAATTCAGGATTCTGTATTACATTTACTCTTCAAATCTACTTAACGTGCTCCATTCGGTGAGAGTTTCTCAGACTTGGTCTTTCACGACCTTGATTCTTTTGAATAGTATTAATCAGTTAATTTTTAGACTATCCCTCAATTTGGGTTGTTTAATGTTTTCTCATGATTAGATTGTGGTTATACATTTTCAGCAAGAATGCCAAATCTGATGTTGTATTCGTCTCAATGCATCGTAACAGGAGCCCCATGATATTAGTGTGTATTATTACTGGTGATACTAATTTTGATCATTTGGTTAAGGCGGGGGCCCACATTTTGCCACTGTAAATTTACCCTTTCCTTTTGTAATTAATATCCTTTTGCTATTACTGTTTATTTTGTAGCTCAGTTACCCAAGACTTGGCCTTGGAAATACGTTATTAGTCCCTGTACTATTTGAGCGTGCTCTCACCTTTTTCAACTTTACCTTACTTTCTCATGCTACAAAGGAGTATTCTGGGCTCAATTTGTATTTTTTTTTCCTGCCCCAGCCTTGAAATCAGTTATTTCTCCAAGGACCCCTGGTCCCTTTTGTTGGAAAAGGGCATTTACAAGTCAATATCTGTATGTATTTGTCCCCTCAGTAGATAGCACTAGGAAATTATATATATATACACTATACTATAGTGTACTATAACATAATTACTAATATTACATAGAATTAATATATAAATGATATTAATGCATTAATATATTAATTGTTTCTAGGTATTCTCAGCAGATAGTGCTAGGAAATTATATATATTATTAATGTATCATATATAATTAATATATTAATTTTATAATCATATTATATGTAAATTATCTATAGATCTTCTGCATTTACACATGTACATTACTATATGTGTCCATCTTTATATTTAAAAGAAAAATACAAGTTCGTGATGATTTCTGTTGTCCTGTAAAGTAGGAACTCCATTCCAGCACCACAGAGTTCAACTTAACATTTTGCCTTTCCTTATTTGTAACTCCCTTTTCGAACAATGAGAAGTGTGGTGCTTGTTAGTTACAATATAACCACTTGTTTGTTCGATCTTTGGATATATACAAAACTGTTTCGGAATTGCTCGACCAATTTCACTCTTGTGAAAACCAAATTTATGAAATAGAGAGCAGTATTTGTGTATATTTCTGTCTTTAGTCTTATAGAATATATAATTAAAAAGCTATTTTCCAAATTATTTGAATTAGTTACTTTCTTCCCCTACTTATTTCAGTGCACCTATGTCATTTATTGGTAATACGTTGGGTTCATTTGTTTGTATTCCATTTTGGATTCCTCTGGCAATCTGATTTTCTTTTCCTTCCTTCCTTCCTTCCTTCCTTCCTTCCTTCCTTCCTTCCTTCCTTCCTCTCTCTCTCTCTCTCTCTCTCTCTCTCTCTCTCTCTCTCTCATTTTCAGGTATTCTCAAAATGTCAGAACTATAACAAAAACTATACTCAGAGAAGTGCAACTCTCCCCTCATCCTTTTATTCTTTGTACCCCAATCCCACCCTCTGCTCTCCCCCTTTAGGTAACCAGTCTTGCTAGTTTCTGGTGTATCCTTTCTGTATTTATTTTTTGCACAAACGATCAGCTGCATATATATTTTATTATATCTCTTTCTTTCTTACACAAAAGTAGTATACCATAGGTATTCATATGTTCTTTTCCCCCCTCACTTAACAATCTATTCAAAACATTTCTTTATATCACTTTGCAGAGATCTTTCTCATTCTTTTTGATAACTGCATGCTTCTCTATTAGAAGATACACCATAGCTTATTTAATCCCTCTCGTATGCACAAGCATTTGGGATGTTTCAAATATTTTACATTCATAAAGATTAATCTTGTACATATGCCTTTTTGTATTGTTGGAAGTTTTACAATATTTTTAAAGTTTCTGGTAATTGGTAAAAGTCGTGCAAACTTCCAAGCACATAGAAGGCCTAAACTCTCACCTGAGCTACATTCCAGGGGGAGATTATTACCAGCTGTCCATGTTAGGTGCATAAACAGAAAAAAATGGGGGTGCCTGGGTGGTTTAGTCGGTTAAGCGACCAATCCTGGTTTTGGTTCAGGTCATGATCTCACAGTTGGTGAGTTCAAGTCCTGCACTGGGTTCCATGCTGACAGTGCGGAGCCTGCTTGAGATTCTCTCTCTCCCTCTCTTTCTGCCTCTCCCCTGCTCCTTCTCTCTCTCTCTCTCTCTCTCTCTCTCTCTCTCTCTCTGTTTTCTCTCTCTCTCAAAAATAAATAAATATACTTTTTTAAAAATGGGGGGGGGGGAAACATCCCCAACTGAGAAAGATTAAAACTCAAGAGGCAATTCAAAGTACTAAATCTATTGAGGAGAACAAAGAGAGCTAAACATGGCCTGGCATAATCACCAAAGCCAGTTGAATCAGGGTGTTTGAGGAGAAGAAAATCAGAGCCGGAAGAGTCTGAGGCCACAGTGAGGGAAGTCCTTTTCAGGGGATGGAGAACAAACTTTTGTTGAAAGTTGATCACAAGGGAAGCAATGATTCTCGTTGCAGGAGGCCTGGCTAGTGTGCTCTTATTTTTTTTGGTTTTTTTTTGGAAAAAATAATCTCCAAACTATTATTGATGGAAATATAATAGATGGAGACTCTAGGAAATAAAATAACTTGTTCTCTGTCTGACATTTCTTGTAAATTCGTCTAGGGCTCTCTGACCCACATCCCTCTGTGTGAGAATTCTCCCCTAAGACAATTCTCCAATTTTGTCACTTCGAATTGACGCATATTAAAAAGAATAATTTCTGGCTGTGTGACTGTTCCTTTTAACTTTACCCTGGTTTGCCTTAAGTCAAAAAGATATTAAGACCCCATTAATGTAACAAAGGGAAACAGAAAATTGTTGAAATTATCATTATGGTATGTAAGCATTCCTCCCAGTAGGGGAAAGGGGTGTTTGAGGTACTAAATAAATATATTCATCCTCCGTGTCCAAATTCTAAAATAATTGAAAGACATAGACATCAGAGAGAACCAAACAGTAGCTTTAATACTGAAAAACAAAACAAAAACAAAGAGCAAAGCAAACAAAAAAAAATCCAATTTGGAGAATGCGATATAATATCTTCGATACAGTGATTTTGTTAATGTTTTATTCCCATCATAGGAGGAAAAAAATCAAATACTTCCCCTGTGGTGGTCTGACTAGCAGAAAATAGAAGCTTCCTGCCTACAGGTTCAGTGTAAAAGTGGAAAGCAGGAGGGTGGAACTGAGCACACTCAGGTACATTTTCCAAATTCATCAATCAGATAAGTTCCTTCATTTCCCACGTGCAGACTGATAAAAGGTGGAGGAAGAGGCTCAGGCCCTCTGCACGCATCACTGATGTGATAGTAGTGAGAAAGGCTGTTCTCTAATAGTGCAAACCCATTCACACCATTGGGAAAATAATTCTCAATGCACACACTTTCAAAGGTGAGATAGTAGACCTACTATTAGACTCCAATGCAGTTTTCAAAGGCACACTTGCTGCCTTCTGATGCGGCCCTGTGTTAGAGCTCTGAGGTTTAGTGTATATATTTTGGTGGATTGGGACCAACGGGGTCCTGATCTCAGAAGGGTACTTGGTGGCAAAGCTCTTGGCAAAGGGGCCTACGGCTCCTCGTGTGTGATACTTAAACACTCTAGACTCCTACTGCTTCTGTCTGTCATTTTGGGTTTTTTGGGGGGGATTTTTTTCGGCTGATTCTTCGTCTTCTTCTTTATTTTTTTTAATCTGATGCTGCTTTTACATCTTGAATTAATTATTCTTCCAAAGCTCCTTGATTTGTTTGTCTCATGCAGGGAGAAACGGGTACAAGAGTTAATTAAATGTCTTCTTGTCAGACAGCTGATGAAATCTTCAATACCACCGGTTCTGGTGTGTGTGTGTGTGTGTGTGTGTGTGTGTGTGTGTGTGTGTTTATGTTCTTAATTTACTCTTCTGCTGGGCAACTGAAAGGCAGTATTCACCTCCTTATTCATTTTAATGTCTGGGTGAACTTTGCCTTGGAAATGACTAGGCCACAGCAGCACAGAGTCAAGGTGGCAGTAGGGGCCTAACTGGGTGATTCATCTGACAGTGCTCATAACTAATTAGAACTGTGTCGTTGCCAAAACCTCTTTCCTTGGCTTTGCATGAAGATGCTGTACCTCTGGATCATTTTCATTGTGTCCTTTGTGCCGATAGGGATGGACACAGTCCATTGCCTACAAGGATATAGGAGGCTGTTGGAGAGAATTGTGTTGCTACAAGAAGAAGATTACTACACGAGCAAATGTCTGGGTGAGGGATAGGCAGTGAGTGATCAGGATCCTGGTGGGGCTTAAACACCATCTAGGAGAGATCACTTTTTTTTTTTAACTTTATGTGTAGCAAAGAATAATTTCCAGGATTTTTCATTTATATAAGCACAGATATTATGTATTTTATTCTAGATTAAAAACAATTTTTTTAAATAGTATATATGTTGTCATTGGGGTGAGGCTAGATGAAAGGAAAAAAAATCAGATATAAGATTCTTTGAAATTATCCCTAATGTCATTTAAGAGATGATCTCTTGTCCCTGGAGTGTTAAATTATGGTTTATCACAGTAGTCAGAAGATAGACAGATAGATAGATCGATGCCATGTGCTCTTACTCCTTTTACAGAAGGATATACTTTCTCAAAATCAGTTATTTATTTCCTATTTTTCAATCCCCAAGAAAATGTGCCTTGTATTTCTGCATTTGAATAATGAGGAACATTTTCCCCCCTTATAATGAAAGAAATGATAAAATCTTCAGAAATGATAAAATCCATAGCTGCCTTGTCTGGTATCCCTTCCCTCACTCATGCAACAGTATTTTGGGATTTATTATCTACATGTTTTGAAAAATACTTGCCTAAGCTTTACCCTGAGGAGCACACTCCTCTAAAATCACCCCAGATCTCAGACATTTCATAAATTAACCAAAAGATCACCTGCATCACCAAGCTTTCCCTATTCGTTCCAGCTACAAGCCATCTCTTTGAACTCCAATAATCTATGGCTTGACCTCACCTATAATATGTTTCGCACATTGTCTTTGACAAAGCTATTTTTGTCGGCTCCCTATTTTCTTTGGTACGTATATTTCTTAAGCATAGGAACTCTGTCTTAAGTGCACTGTCTACAAACCCAACATCCATTCAACAAGGTCCTGATCTCTTGGGATTTATTTCTAATTGGAAGTGGGGATGAGAAAGATAGAAAAAAAAGAAAGAAGCAAATAAACATATTAGCACACAGCAGTAATTTCTGGGAAAAAAATAAAATAGGGCAATGACAGAGAATGACCTGAGGCAGAGGGGTTTTATGTGAGGGAAAGCAGGCAGCAGTAGATTGAAGAGGCAGGGAAGGCCAATCTGATGTTGGAGCCAAGGCATGAATGGCAAGAAATGATAGAGGATGCCAATATCTGCGATCAGGTGTTTTTAGGGAAGAGAAAGAGAAAGAGCAAGCCCCTTAGGTAGTCACTAGCTGGGGATGCACTATAACCACAATGAAAGCCTGTGTGTGGGTGACGCTAGGCTTCATTGGAACATGCGCACCAGGGAGCAGAGCATGCAAGCCCGGTGGGCTGTGGGAAGGAGGATCTTAGGCAGAAGGGTTATTACACAGCTCGATTTTCATTATTCAAGATGATTCTGTGTGGAAAAGAAATGTAGGAGAGTCAGAAGGATGGGAGAAAGACCGGTTATGAGGATGAGGCCTCAGTCCAGGTAAGAGTGGATGGGTCTGGGCTAGAGGAGACGAGAGCATCTACCTCTGATCTTTGTTGAACAAATAAATGGGTGATTAAAACAATGCAATGAAGAGGAGGGCATCCTAGAATGAGGAGATGTCTCCATTGTGGAAACCTCCTTTTATAAACAAGGAAAATGTAAAGCAACACTACCTCTAACCCCTACTCTAACCCAAACCCAAACCCTAACCCTACCACAAACTAGAGGGATTAACAGGGGAAATGATACTGGAAAAAAAGGCCTTATTTTCCTTTTGACATTCTGATTGAAGCTTAACAACACTGTACATTTTTAGAAATTAACCAAAGACTCTGCACTGCATTGAGAGCAGAAAGTACAAACTCTGTCTCAACTATCATTCTTCCAAATAAAAGGCTCTCCTTCTCCTGGCCAGAGCAGAACTGAACCAACAAATGGGAATCCAGGCAGGTGCAGTGCTAAATAAATTAGGCCATAAAGTATAGGAACGAGAGCATCGATGTCTTATTATCCTATAATGTCCCTAATTATCTCCATTGTAGACCCTTGAAACACCCACCTCAGTGCTCCAGTAGGATTCTTTTCTACCCTAATAATCTTTAATTTTGTGCCATGTCAAAAAAATCCTTTTTCTGTTTACTATGAACTTTGCCACACAAACTGAGTGAAATATTCAGGAAAGCATAGACTGGGTCCTAAAATATCCTTATACTCTCAATGCCTATGATGGTCATGCATAGGTGGTGTTCAGTTAATGTTTGAGGGTGCTACTGATGAAAAATCATTCACCACCACCATTCAGAAACTTGATGGGGGGAAATTACCTGATGAAGATATCCTCACTAGGTAATCTCAGCTCATACCTGGGTGGGGAGTTTTCTCTGTGAGATTTTGTCACTTGCCCTCCTGCTCTGGAATCCTGACTCTTGTCCATTGATCTTATTTATGCTGAGATTTTTGACAATCCCTTGTCTGCCCCAGGGCAGTGACAGGTAAATATGCAAATACTTGGTTCTTTCTTGGGTTGGCACAACTCTTCATTCCTAGAAAGAAAGATGCCATGTCAGTAAAATACATTTTTATTTCCTTTGCATTATCCAGTAAAAATAAGATGAGCCAAACCACATAACTGCCTTAAAGCTATGGCATTCAGTGACCCTGATTGCTCCTTTGGCCTAAGCTGAATGTGAACAATAACCTCAAGGTCAAGATTTTCATTGGCCCTTCCTAAATGCCTAACCCTCCAATTCCCCCAGGATCTTGAATGTTTGCTTTGCAAATAGAAATGTCAAGAGGTCTATTTATAAATGTGTATTTAGTGACCCAGCAGAAAAAAAATTGGCCAAGAACCTATTTATTTGGGGAATGGTGCTAGTCTGTGAATCAGCTGGAAGGATGCAGATAAGTATAAAGGACCGTCCTGGTTTCCTAAAAGGCATTGCCCTCTGCCCTCTCTGTCTCACCTTGTCAGCAGGCATGCTGTGCCTTGCTTTGAGTTGCAGGAGGAGCAGCACTGTTTGCTCTGCTTTGGGACAACGTGATGAGAATCAGCCACGAGACAGAGATTTTTAAAGATGTTTTATTAATGTGTCCCTTGACTGTTCATTTGCTAAGGGTTTACAAATGCTTTATCAATTATTAATGGTCTTGATACCTAGCTTTAAAAAAAATCCTTAAAGTTGGGAAAGATATGGGCACTGAATAATTCACACCTACGGCCACTTCTACTAGACTAATGTCTTTTAACAGATAAGGCCAGAGTAATCTGGATTAAATTTATTTATCTCTGGGTCTGTTTCCTTTTCACTCCCCTAAAAATGGAGACTACACCTCGAAGAACAAGGTCTACTATCTGGTTGTTAAAATTGCAACCAGGGAGCCAGGACTTTCGTGGTTTCAAGCTAATGTTTCTCCTGACCTTGGGTAGCAGTTGGAAAACATTTAATAGGTCTCTCTTCTTGACATTTTGAGATTTCTCTGACTTTATTCTGCTACTCATTTCTCAATGAATTATTGAAGATGAATTTAACCAGCCACCCATTAGTTTGCACATTTCCCACTCTTCATATATCACTTGGGACCTGGTTTTTTTCTTTGTAGAGATTGAAACCATGACTGGCTCAGCATCCTGATTCTCAGTAGATGCTTTTCTGATTTCTCACTACTTCACACTTCCTTTGGGTTGCTTTTAACCAAATGTAGTTAGAAATCAAAGAGCACTTTGCATTTCATGCGTATGTGTGTGTGTGTCTAAATGTGTGTATTTTTCAAGGTCAAGGTCAAGAAGCACAGCTAGATGAACTTCAAGATAGAAGGCATTTAGAGTGGGAAAGCATTTAGGAAGGGCAGCATAAAGTTTGTCAACATGATACCAGCTGGTCAGAGCTCCTGCTTTGAGCTGTGGGTTGTGGGCCTAGGACAACTAACGTAGGTGATATAAATTGGCCTAGGACAACTAATGTAGGTGATATAAATTGGCCTAGACAAACACAACTGGCAAGTCTAAGGTAATGGATTTGTTGTAGGAGATCCAATATGAATGAAAGGACATAGAAACAATACATCTCAGATTGAAGGGAAAAAGTTACAAAACAGACATTCTTGCATCTTAGTTTTTATGTACTAGAATATGATAGGACACCAGCCAGTAGTTGGGGATGTGAAGAATTTAGATTCAACACAGTTATGTAGGGAACTGGAAAGGATCCACATAGTATCTTCCGGTTACTAGAGACTGCTCTGAAATTCCTTCCAATAGACTGAAGGAACCTCACAAAGACAGTTCTCCATCTGTAAACTTTCGTACCAACTCCAAGGCAAGGCAGAAGGACAGACCTGTGGACTAACTCAGCCACCCAGCTACAACAGACACCTGATATTGGGGCTGAGATTCCAGGACCTCTGTTTCAGGACCAAAGCTGTATTCTTTGCTCTGTTCACCTGATCAAATTCCTCTCCATAGGAAAGCCTGGCCTAATGCTGAAGTTGATCTTTCTGAGTTGGGCTTTGGATTACTGGTTGTTATCTCCAAAGGACTTTATCCCTGCCCTCATTTCTCTACATTTATGCTAACTTTCTGTTAACTCCCTTTCCTTTCTAAGCCTTGAAAACTCTTTTCCAGCATGCCATGTGACTGTCAACATTGACTACCTATATGAGTAAACTCCAATCCCAAACTGCAGAGATGATTGGTAACAAATTAAATGCTAAACCCTATCTATGACATGTTGGGGCTGAGACTGCTCCTGTGGGACTGGTTCTGGAAAACAGAGTCCTTTTCAGCCAAGGTCCCCACAGGAAACTGATGGCACACTCAAATTAGGACTTTTCAAGGAGAAGTCATCCTCAAAGGTACTACTTTCAAGGGTATGGAGGGGGAAATCACAAGGCAGACTTTAGTAACCTAGGGCTTAATTCTGAGAAGCCCAAAGATATAAGGTGAACAAATAGTTCTTGAAACCAGAGAGGAGTGTTATGGTGTTATTGCCCTCCTTGAGAGGACTAGTGTTCATGTAGAAGAGCACAGCCACCTTCTGGTCATTGTAGGAACGAAGTTAAGAGAAGTACCCCTGACCCCACCCTCCTCCCTTCTTTGATCTCTAAATGGGATCTCTGTTGGCTGAACCCTCTGAAAGCCAGAAGACATGGGAATCCACTCATGTAGTCCCAGTATCCTTCCTTGCCTCTATGATCATGCCAACCCAACAAGAACATAGAAGTGTGGAGAGTGGATCTGGAGAGGCAAACAAAGGGAGCCAACAAAAATCCAAACCCATATTTGGATTTATCAATTTATTGATCATGGATAGGAACCAGGAAACTTAAGGGAGAAAAAAACAAAGACTGATATCAGTGTCCATTTATTCGGCACCAAATCATAGTAAGCATAGTCAACACAATAGATGGAAATTAGAATCAGTATCTGTGATGTTTTGAATCAGATGTCATCAAATTGGAACCTGTGAGTCAAATTCAGCCAATGCTTATTTTTTGTAAGTAAATTTTTATTGGATCACAGCCGTACCTATTTGTTTACATATTGTTTGTGGCTGATTTCATGATACATCTCCAGATGATTAGAGTGGTTGCAACAGAGGTGATATGGCCAACAAAGCCAAACATATAAAATCTCTTGACTTTTGTGGAAAAATTTTGCTGACCTCTATTGTGTATCTATCTGCCAAAGTAGAACATGTGAAGTTTACTATATGGTGTTAGCCACAATGATACTGAAAAAGTAGTAAGTGGTGGTTTTCTATCCCTTTTCCCCTCTATGTCTTTCTACTATATGCTTCTGTGACCCATATACAACACTGGCTTTGTATTCAAATAGAAACACTGCAATGATTCAGTCATGTTTGATTTTACCATAGTTCTCTCTGTTCCCTATCTGGACAGCTTTTAAGTAGTGAGTAGATTGGAAGATGTTATGTGTGTTAAGGCAGTATGGCACCCTTCAGAAGCCTATAATAACAACAATGAAAATAATAATGATAAAGAAATACCTACAAAGTTTCCTACAGACTAGGCTCTATTCTAAATGCTTTATTTCACATAGAATACATTGTTCAACCTTGAAATAATGTTAGGAGTAGATACTTTTTAATTAACATGTTTACCATTTTATAGATGAGAAAATAGAGGTACAGGGGGGTTAAGTAATGGGTCCAAGCTCAAAAAGCTGGTGGGCAACTGAGCTAGAATTCAAAGCCAGGCAGAATTCAAACCCAGAACACAAACCCTCCAAAATTTTTGTTCATATCCCCATACGATGCTTTTGAAGTTTATGATATCCAGAAGGGTCATGAAATAGCATGTTTTTATAATAGATATGTTTCAGCAAATTGAGAAGTAAAACATACCAAATTAAGATTACCATTTAAAAATATCTTTATAATGTAATTAATACCCAAACTATACCAATTATCTAAATTAAGGACTTAGAATGTATATCTAGAGTTTATATCTTTGAATTATAAAAATAAGCTATTAACTTGGCAAAGAGTGAATGCCTGGGTAATAAAAGTTTCTAGAAAGGAAAAAATAGAGCCTAAAAACAGAACATGCTGAGTGTTGTTTTGTTTGTTTGTTTGTTTGTTCTTTTATCACATTCACTCAATAAAAACATATAGTCAGTAGGGTAGAGAGGAGTATAAATGGACAAGTGAATAAACTGGTGATTAGTTATGTGAAAAAGGAAGGAGAAGTCCCTTGTGGAAATTCACAAGGTATCCCAAACCAATGCACTGGGCTATTCATGGCTTGGTTCATGCAAATTCTTCTCAGGTCTCCATTTCTCCTAAGCTTATTTAGGTTGGAACAAATGATGTACATGTATCATTTTCCTGGAAGCCCTCTCAAAACTGTTTATTGAAAAGCAGTTGCCAAACTTTTCTTTCCAGTATCTGATTTTAATTGGTTCACATCTTGTCGCTGAGAAATCAGTTTGTTTGGAATTTTCAAGATACCTTTTATTCCTGCTCACACAAATAATAATTAATGTGTTTGTGCTGAGGCAGCAACATAAAATATAACTTTTTTCTTACTATTCTGAGATTGCCAGCTGAGTACTGAGAATAAATGATGTACCTTTAAAAATGCCTGCATTTGCAAAGGAATTGTTTTCTGGATGAGTTGAATTTTTATTTGTTTGACTTGTATGATCTTTAACATCCACCGCTCTCATTTTATCACTAAATTATAAAACCTTGCTGGAAATGGTTCCCTAAATAGCGTTCCAGGCCCTGTCCCTGCATCCCAAAAGCACTTCATCTAAAGCACCTTAGAAAGATCCATTCATTCTTTCATTCATTCAGAAAATAATTATTGCATACTTACCATAGCACCAAATAGTCTTTCTGACCCCAGTGATACAAAAATGACAGTGCCTCTTCCCTTGATGAGCTTACTCTCTGGAAGACTTAACAAAAAGAAAAAAAAAGAAAAAAAAAGAAAAAGAAAAAGAAAAAAAAGGACCCCATGATGTTAAGTACTTACATAGATAGCGGGGGGGGGGGGGGGGGGGGAGGGAACTCAGAGAACACAGTAGCTTGTTTGGCCTCAGGGAGTCAAGGAGCAATTTCACCAGGGAGGTAACATTTAGAGATGTCCAAAGTAAAGCCATTCACCACTTTCTCTAAATTGGAAATGATGTATTTAAAATCAAATGAAAAAAATAGTAAAAATGATTTAAAATTTTTAAAACTCAGAAATATATATTGGGAAAAAGGTTGGCTAAATGAATGGCATCTATATCAGCGGCATTAACCAGAGAGTAGAACTCATTACACAGGGGATCCATGTTATCTGGCAAAATACTTACAACTTTTTTTTTTAATGTTTGTTTATTTTGAGAGAAGGGGGAGAGAGAGCCCACATGATCAGGGGAGGGGCAGACAGAGGGAGACAGAGGAGCCATAGTGGGCTCTGTGCTGACAGCAGAGAGCCTGGATGCGGGGCTTGAACCCACGAGCTGTGAGATCGTGATCTGAGCTGAAGTCGGATGCTTAACCAACTGAGACACCCAGGTGCCCCTCAGCTTTGTTTTGTTTTATTTTATTTTTTAATTGCTATTTGCAGTCAGTTTTGTCCCAAATCAACGGTATAGGCTGTCTCTGACATGGGCACTGGAAGATGTGAATTGGATGGCAGGTTTCTATTCTATTCCTCGGCTCAATTGTTTATCCCTGGATTCATAACCTTTCTTCATTATGAGAGTCTTTCTTCATCATGAGAGTTTTATAAGAGGTCCTGGTATCCAGTAAAGCAAGAACCCTCCCCACATCCTCAAAAACTCAGAAATTTTTGGCTACTCTTGGCCCTTTGCTCTTCTGAATAAATTTTACAATCATATTATCTTGTCCACATCAAGTCCATAAAAGACTTTTGGGAGCTATTTGGAATAGGAACTACATCTATTGGTAAACTTAGTTAAAATTTATATTATCACAGTATTTATTCTCCTCCATGGTAATAATAGGTATTTTCATTTATTTCGATCTTTTAAAACATCTGTAAATACAATTGTATAATTCTCTTCTTTTCTCTATTCTTCTCTTTGCTTCTCTTCTCTCTAGAATCCTGAAAGTGACCTCAATACACCAGAGATTCTACAAGCACATCTGCTCACCTGATCTCCCACTGTCCAGCTTTCTGTGCATGTCTTGACCCCCTTGAAGTCCAATGCCTGTTGCTCTCCTCTGAAGCCTTCCTGAGAAATTTTATCCCTCTACGATCATTTTCTGGCTCTTTCTCCCTTCCATGCATATTCCTGTTTGACTTCAGTATGTAATTGTTATGAGGCCTTTTCACTGGGCTATACTAGTTTCCTGTAATGTGCTCTATATCTCCACTTAGAGCCATGACTGCTTTCTACTTTGCAATTCTTGCACCGAGCTCAGTAAAGGGCTTGACATTAGTTAGGCTGCCATTCAAAATTGTTTATTAAAGGAACAAAAGGCTTCAACAAAAGATTTTTTCATCCAAAAAGTCTCTTGTGTTTAGAGTCAACGCCACTTCCTGATGGATCGCGAGGGAAGAAAGCCCTCCCCCTCGCTGTTAGCTTCTCTTCCAGGCTTGTCAACGTGGCTTTCTTCACACTAAAGAAAAATAATATATCACTTAGTATCAAACTATTTGCTTTTCAAATTGAATATCTCAGAATAATAAATCATAAAAGAAAGGCCATGAATCAAAAATGCCACCTGAACACATCCTGTATTTTTTTTTTCTTCAGCACAGCCTGAAGTGACTGCTATATTAGAATGAATCATCAGATAATCAACACAAAAGGCCTCATTTCAGTTCATTATTCATAGCGGAAGGCTGGCTTTGAGTCCTGATACACTTCAGAACTTTGGTTCACAGAGATAATAAAAACATTCAAAGATATGTCAAACTAACCTGAGTGTTCCCATCTCTGTATAAATGAGATGAGTCCTCCCTAAACTGACCTCAGGTGTGCAAGGCAGCCTCCTCCTCAGTGCACATCCTCTCGGCAACTGCCTTCTTGGCAATGACACCATGGAGGGTGGTCGTTCTGAGCCTTGGTTAAGCGGCCCTACTCCTCCCTGAGAGTGCCTTCTTCAAGTCAAGTAATATACCTTTTTTTTTCTTTTTAAAGTTCCAATCCCACCCTAACTGGAGAAAGAGAGTGCATTTATTAGGTTATGTGTTCATTCATCAAACCCTATTGAAGGTCCACCGTGTCTGTGACAGTATATTGGTACTGAGGGAACACAGGCTGGACCAGATCAGATCTGCCTATAACAATTCACACTGCAGTTGAGGCAATAGAGGAAGGACATATGATACATGTGGATGGTTATATGCAGACAGAAGCCTGCTGCTGGCCCTGTTCCTGAACTGACCCTCAGAGCTATATGACTTGGGGGATAGCAGAAAGTGCTGTGAAGGACTGTGGAGGGCACTGTCTTTGTAAACAAGAGACTTTTACTCCACGTTCATTCTTACCACAAACTAGCTTAGTGACTGAGGACAAGGCATACCCTGCTTGGAGACTCGGTTTCCTCATCTATCAGATAACAGAGACTTAGGCAATCATTTTTTTTTAATGTTTATTTATTTTTGAGGGAGAGGGAAAGAGAGAGAGAGAGAGAGAGAGAGCGCACGAGCGAGCATGAGCAGGAGAGGGGCAGAGAGAGAGGGAGACACAGATTCTGAAGCAGGCTCTGGGCTCTGAGCTGTCAGCACAGAGCCCGGCATCGGGCTCAAACCCAAGAACTGTGAGATCGTGACCTGGGCCAAAGTCATACACTTGAATGACTGAGCTACCTAGGTGCCCCAGTGATTTCTAACTTCAACTTCAGCTTTATCTTTTTATAATTCCGTGAAGCTGCATCATAAAGTCAATCACTATAAAGAAAATGGAACCCCTTGATGTTGCATTCCTCACCATTATTTCTATATTAAATAAATCACGAGAAACAACCTGGAAAATGCCAATCCTACATCCTGGTAATCACTTAAAATAGTAATTATTATTATTATTATTATTATTATTATTATTATTTTGAGAGACAGGGAGTGTGTGCACATGCACAGGCAGGGGAGGGTCAGGGAGAGAGAGAGAATCTTAAGCAGCCTCCCACCCAGTGCAGAGCTTGATCTCACAACCGTGAGATTTTAGCGTAATTTTAAAATTTTAGCGTAATTTTAACCGGTAAAATTAAGAGTCAGATGCTTAACTGACTGAGCCACCCAGGCACCCCAAATATAGTAACATTTTTGTGTTTGGAGTCCAGTAACTGAAGTTTAAATGTACAGTGTTCACAGATAGTGCAAGAGATCCAAAAATATATAAAAGGTAAATCTTTGAATAAACTTAACTACCTTTATACAAAAGTATTAATTTTAGCATATATCGTATTTCAATATAAATCATTTGTCCTCTTTAATAAATTCAAAGAGATTTGCTCAGAAAGATGAAAATACCAGTGGCTATTGCTTCTTAATGCTTGTCTGTATTTTAAAAAATAACTATGTATAACTTTAGTAATAAGACAAAACCTTTTAAATGCAATTTATTTTTAAAACAAGTATCTTTGTAAGGAGTCGTTTCACTGGGTCTAATATCAGTAAACCAGTAATGAGTGATGCCTCCAAGTTTCTGGAAACATCATCACCCAAAACCAAGAACCCTTTGAGGCTTCAGTTTTGAATCTACCCTCATTCAGTCTAAGCAGCAAATGGAGTCTCTGACTTCTGGGTCTACCATCATCTCACCAGAGTGAGAAGTCCACTGGCCACCAAGCCCAGTGTCGGTTCATATCCAAGTAACGACAGAAAAAACATGCACCTTCCTCTCCCCACTGTTTTTTTTTTTTTTTTAATTTTTTTTTTCAACGTTTTTATTTTTATTTTTGGGACAGAGAGAGACAGAGCATGAATGGGGGAGGGGCAGAGAGAGAGGGAGACACAGAATCGGAAACAGGCTCCAGGCTCTGAGCCATCAGCCCAGAGCCTGACGCGGGGCTCGAACTCACGGACCGCGAGATCGTGACCTGGCTGAAGTCGGACACTTAACCGACTGCGCCACCCAGGCACCCCCCCACTCTTTTTATAAGATATTCCAATTGGTCCTCTCCCCAGTGACCATCTCCATAGTCCTCGGAATCCCTCCCCTATCTTGTTCTCTACCTTCCCCCAAACTTCCCAAACCCTCCCTTTGTGACATCGGAGCTCGTTGACTAAAAGACTCTTCACAATCGTTAAACTTTCTTTCTCATTACCTTAACTATACCCGCCCATCTTTTGAAGGTATACTTCCTTTATGCCCTCTGAGGTGGGGGCAGTTTATTTTCTCAAATCTCACATCACCAAACGAGAGATGGATCTTGAGTCATCCTTGCTACTCATTGCTGCTTTCAGATCATTATCCTCCCTATATAATTTTAAAAGCCTATCCCTTCAAGGCTCATGACATTCAGTTATATCATTCCCTTCTGCTCTCCACTATTATCATTTATCATGCGTGCATAACTCCTTCTCATTCATCAAGAACTTCGGTACCTGGGACAAGTTTCCTCCCCACTCCAAGTGCCGCTCTCATTGGGAACAACATTAGCATCCATTTCCCTGACTCATCCAAACATGCCTCTCAGTTCCTCACCTCATTTTCAAGGAAATTCTCCCCCATGCCTGGCCTATTTCATTATTCATAACTGTTCCACCCCCCAAACTCCAATTTAAACATCATTTCAGCCACAACCTTTTTATTTATCCAGTTTGCTGCTTTTGCAACTACCACTGCCACCCACCTTGAAAAATTATCTTTCTGGAATACTCTAACTCTGAAAATGACTTCTAGTTTCCCTCTAATATCTGTGTTTCCCCACTTCCCTGGAAACAGAAAATTGAATGCTGTCTTAGTACACGGACATCTGGAATAAGTATCAAACTTCACAACGTCTCCTTCATCTAGTGGTGACCATGTGACATGTGACTACAGTGTGCAGTTTTAGGTAGTGTCTTTAAAGGAATGGTGTGTTCCTTACTTGTTATTTTCTCTTTCCAGCTTGTTAGAAAGTAGACCATATGGGGACGCCTGGGTGGCTCAGTCCGTTAAGCCTCTGACTTCAGCTCAGGTCATGATCTTGCAGTTCATGAGTTCGAGACCCACATCGGGCTCTGCCCTGACAGCTTGGAGCCTGGAGCCTGCTTAGAATTCTGTGTCTCCCTCTCTCTCTGCCCTTTCCCTGCTTGTGCACATGCTCTCTCTCTCTTTCTCTCTCTCAAAAAACAAGAACTAAAAAAAAAAAAAAGACATATCAACCAATAGAAATGGGTAAACCTTTAAAAAAACAACAACAACAGAAAGTAGACCATATGGTTGAATTGAAAATGCAGAAACCCTTTGTCTCATGCAGTGATTCTGGGAGAGTAAACTATATACCTGATGAATCAGACAGGTCACCGTGAAGCACAATAACAGTTATACATGGACTGTCCCTAAATTTAATGAATGTTGAAAGACAAAAAACTTCTCCATTGCTTATTATTGTCATTGTGAGCTTGTTATTTTTTGGTTTTGATATTGGTTACTCACAGTTAAATCTAATCACAGCTAATACACAAATTATATACTCTCTTCATGTCTATCACTGAACAGCTGATCGCCCACACTGCCAAACGCAAACACAAAAATCTGGCTTCTCTCGTAAATTTATGACAGAGCCTCACATGGTCCTTCAACACTATTCACACATCATACCATATTTCCCCTGTCAACTTACTCTCCCACCCTCCACAATTATTTCAATCCTTCTCTAATCTCTTCAAACTGCCCATTTACTTTTATCTGCTTCCTATTTTACCAATAAAATACAGTGTATTAGGAACTTCTTAATTTTCAAGATATCAAATCAACCTACCTTATCTGTCACTCTTTTATAGAAGACTGTACAAGTCAGAAACCTGTTAGTCTTTTTTGATATTTTTTTTTTATTAATTGACCCACCAAAAATATCACAGATGCCTTTACTTGTCTCTACCTCAATCTTTACCCCTCCTTTCCCATCACTGCCTGTTCCGGCCTAAATTATTGAATAGTTTTCTAATAATTAGCCCAGATTCTCTCCCTCTATTCACCACTTTGAGGGTGGAACAATATTTTGAAAATAAAAATCAATTTGTATTACTTTCCTACATAGCATATACTTTAAAAAAAAATTATGTTTATCTATTTTTGAGAGAGAGAATGAGAGCATGAACATGTGAGCTGGGGAGGGGCAGAGAGAGGGGGACACACAGAATCCAAAGCAGGCTCCAGGCTCTGAGCTGTCAGCACAGAGCCTGACATAGGGCTTGAACCCACGGACTGTGAGATGATGACCTGAACCAAAGTCAGATACCTAACCAACTGAGCCATCCAGGTGCCCAATGGCACTAACTCTTAACAGTGGTTCCATGATCTTAGGATAAGAGCAAATGCCACCTCATGGCCAGAAAGGCTTTTCATAGGCATTGATTTCTCCAGCTTACTCTTGCCCTGTGCTCTCTTTCACCATCGTTACCACCCACTGTCACTGACTTTCATTTGACTCATCGTAGTTTTTATGCTTTATCCTATCATAGGCCTTCACACATGCTATCTCCTCTGCCTAGAAAAATTCACACTTCTTCATCTAAGTAATTCCTACTTAGTTTAAGAAAGGTATCAAGTATCTTTTCTGACCACAATGGTGTGAAGCTAGAAATTAATTTCATGAAGAAAACTGGAAAATTCATAATTATGTAAAGATTAAAGCCTGCTACTGAACAATCAATAGGTCAAAGAAGAAATTTAAAATATTTTAAAAATATACCTTGAGACAAATGGAAATAGAAATATAACATACCAAGATTTGTGGGATGTAGCAAAAGCAGGTGTAAAAGGGAAATTAACAGCAATCACTCTGTACTTACCTGAAGAAACAAGAATAGTCTTGAATAAACAACCTAAATTTACACCTCAGGGAACTCAAGGAAAAAAAAAAAAAAGAGGAAGAACAAAGCCCAAAGTTAGTAGAAGGAAGAAAATACAAAGATTAAAGCAGAAATAAATGAAATAGAAAAAAAAAGACAATAGATAAGATTAATAAAACTAACAGCATTTTCTTTGAAAAGATAAACAAAATTGACAAGCCTTTAGCAGACACCCCAAGAAAAATATAGAGACAGAACTGAAACAAATTGGAAATGAAAGAGGAAATGTTACATTTGATACCAGAGAAATACGAAGGATCAATGTGAACAATTATAAACCAAGAAATTAGACAATCTAGAACAAATGGATAAATTCTTAAAAAAAAAATACAGCCTACCAAGACTGAATCATGATGAAATAGAAAATCTGAGCAGACTGATTACTAGTAAGGAGATTGAATCAGTAATCAAAAATCTCCCAACAACAAAGTCTAGGACCAGACGGCTTCACTGCTTAATTCTACCAAATATTTAAAGAAGAATTAATTATCATTTCTTCTCAAACCCTCCCACCACACACACACACACACACACACACACGCACACACACATACACACACACACACACACACACACAGACAAAAGAGGAGGGAACTCTTCCAAACTCATTTTATGAAGCGAGCATTACCCTGATAGCAAAAACAAATAAGGATACCAAAAGAAAAGAAAATTATAGTCCAATATCCCCAATAAGCATAGATGCAAAAATTCTTAATAAAATATTAGCAAACCAAATACAACAAAGCCTTCAATAAAGGCTTTTTGTTTGTTTGCTTTTTAAATACATTTATACCACCTTCACTCACGTCCCATTTATCTCATTTATTAATTACTCTGTGCATCTGACAACCACTGGTCTGTTCTCTGTGTCTATAAACTTGGTTTTGTTGTTGATGGTGGTGGTTTGTTTGTCTGTCTTAGAATCACATGTCAGAGAGATTGTATTATTTTTATCGTTCTCTTTTTGACTTACTGCATGCAGCATAATACCCTTGAGATCCATCCATGTTGCTGTAAATGGCAAGATTTCTTTTTTTTTGTGTGGCTAAATCATGTTCCATTGTGCATACATATACATACACAATGTACATATACATGAGATACACATACCACAATTTTCTTTTTATCCATTCATCCATCAATCAATACTTAGTTTGTTTCCATATCTTGGCTACTGTAGCTAATGCTGTAGTGAACATGAAAGGAAGAAAGTCTTCGTGCTCCCCCTACCAGGACTACACTCCCCTATGGGGACTCCCAGAGCACTGTGTACCTCTCTTCCCTAGCTCATGTCACTATCGCAGTTTCACATTTGTAAAATAATTTGATTAATATGTATTTTTCCCAATAGCCATGAAGGCAAAGGGTTAATTCATCTTTGTACTTAGGCTGTAACAAAATCCTTCAGCACCTAGTGATCAATAAATATACATTGAATGTATGAATGGATAAATGCCTAAATTAACTTATCTACTACGAAGACTACCCAGGAACATTTCAACTTTCTTTCTTTCTTTTCTTTCTTTCTTTCTTTCTTTCTTTCTTTCTTTCTTTCTTTCTTTCTTTCTTTCTTTCTTTCTTTCTTTCTTTTCTTTCTTTCAATTTTTTCCTCCATGAAACTTTCTATATAGTAAGCAAAGTTTTCAAAATTACTTTATTGACTTCAAGGCTGATGGTAAAATTGAAAAACACTTTTTTTAAAGGTATAGAAGTGTCTGAATATTTGATGGTTCATTCCTTGAATCATGTGTTATGGACAGAAGTTTCTCTCCTTTTCTTTGTTCTCTTTTCGCACCCCTCCCCCCTTTTCCTTGACATCGAAAACATTTTCCTTAAAGGAGACAATGATTCCCAAGGGGAGAGAGAGTCAAAGAATGTATGTGTAAGGTGTGTGACAAAGACCATGATGATCCCTTATATCTGGGCACGTGGCCAGATATTGTAAGATTCTGTGGATAAAATCTTCAGGCACTTAAAATAAATGAGTTATACCAGTGGTGGTCCACTGTCTTAGCCAAGCCTAGTCCTAGAAAACAAGCACTGAATGAAGTATAGCAAAAGGAAGGAGTAATTTTAGTTATCTAGCACTGAATGAGACAAGAAATAATAATGTTATGAAGCATTGCAAATAGGGCTCCCTACATATAATTGACATATGAGGAATCAAAACAACAATTGCTAATCTTAGAAGAGAAACATTCATTAAAAGTTGAGGGAAATCAGAAGGCTTTGTGGATGAAAGGCACTAGAGTTGGGCATTGATGGATAGAGCTCTGTTGGATTGCGAGAATTCGGAAGAACATTCCAAACAGGGGAAGCAGTGAGGAACACTCAAGTAGCATGATATTTGTAAGTGGCAGTGGGTAGCTAAATCTGGCTGAATGTGAGAATTTACATGAGATTGTGGGGGATTTAAAGTTAGGAATTATCTTATTGACAAGGAAGATCTTTTAAATATTTGACTAAGGTATTTTAAGCATGTGAATTTATTCAAAGTCATTCTATGAATGTAGAAAGAATTTGGACAGAACAGATAGAATTTCACCATTGATTCCATTTATAAATGCTGAATAAATTGTGAAAGGAAGAAGAAACTAATATTTATTGAGTATATGTTAGATTACATTACATATCTTACATACAACTTGCCAATTACCTTTAGAAAACATTAAAAACTTATCAGTTATTATCTCTGTTTTAAGACAAGCAAATGTATACTTACTTTTAAGTCATAAAAATATCACAAATGTAGTAAATCATAGACTGAATATTTGAACCTAAGTGTGTAGGATTACAAAACCTGTATTCTACAGTTTAGCACATCTTTGGTAATGGAAATGCAAAAGGAGAGATGGAAAGTTAAAATTTTATTATAAAATGCAACATGGAAGAAATGGTAAATATTTCAAACTTCATCCGAAAGAGTAGAGTTGATAGATAATTTTAAGTGATATTTTGAGTTCTGATGACTAAAGACAGAGAAACAGATGAATCTTTTTTCTTTTTTAAATTAGAAAATGATTATTTAAATTTTAAGCTGTTGAACAGGAAGTGATGGAAGGGATATCTCATTAAGTAGGTAGGAGACACAGAGCTGGTAC
Organism: Felis catus; assembly: GCF_018350175.1. Taxonomy (NCBI): domain Eukaryota; kingdom Metazoa; phylum Chordata; class Mammalia; order Carnivora; family Felidae; genus Felis; species Felis catus. The sequence continues at coordinate 47,358,540 of NC_058371.1, read as the reverse complement.
TCAGGACACAGAGAAGTGGAGATATTAAATTAGGATTTATATCAATGACAGTCAATGTGACCTTGCCCCAGGGTCCCTCTACTGCCCACCTCTTTGATAATTGAATCACCAGCTCTTGAATTAGCCCTTCCTTGGGGTATAGGTTTCTCATGTTGCCTCCAAAACAGGAATCATGATTGATATCTCCAAAAGTTTAACATCAGACTGAACCTTGTGACATCGCCAAAAGTTTAACATCAAACTGATTTGGCTCTGATCTATTTCCTCCGAACTTTTGCTTTGTTTCTTAAAACCTCTGCTTTGCTTCCCAGTTCCAGTAACTGGGATCTCTTCCTGTTACATGAGCCTAAGCCCTTGCTCTTGTGTGACACCCATATTTTTCCTAGATCAGGAATTTTACCTCCAACAAATTCTGTGCTTTCAGGATCAGATATTCTGCACTAAATCCAGACAAGCAGGCTGCCATCTTGGCAAATGGGACCAGTCCTTGCTACCTATCTTACCATCAACAGTTCTGTGTCCCTGCAGAAGGGACCATCTACTGGATCATTTCCATCAGCAATCTCACGTGTTACACTAGATCTATCTTTAAAAAATAATGATAATAAAATAAACAAATGAGAAACCTTCTCTTGACTCCAGTCCAGCTGTCACCATTTGTAGCAAAATGTTTTTATATACAATAAAATTTGCAATGACTCCAAATTTTATATAAAGCAATTAGCAACTTCATGTCTTTTGACCAACCAACAGTTGCAAGAGGGGGATGAGCTAAAGTTCTTTGCTTTGAAATAGACAATGGGAGGAGCATCCAGGCTGGGAAATCATAAGATGTGAATTAAAATGGTGGAGGGTGGGCACCAAATCCCAGGGTTCTCCCAGTGCAATTTCTTTTTTTTTTTAATTTGTTTTTAATGTTTATTTATCTTTGAGAGAGAGAGACAGAGACAGAGAGAGAGAAAAGAGTGCAAGCGGGAAGGGGCAGAGAGAGAGGGAGACCCAGAATCTGAAACAGACTCCAGGCTCCAAGCTGGAGAACCCTATGTGGGGCTTGAACCCATGAAGCATGAGATCATGACCTGAGTCAAAGTTAGACATTTAACCAACTGAGCTACCCAGGCACCTCCTCCCAGCACAATTTCAATTAGTATAATATCAGGAGACAGCACAAGCACTGCAGATGTCCTGGAGGCCCCAAAGAGCCATAGGATTCAAAGTCATCCCTGTCTGTGCTTAAACAAGACCGTACACCTGCCATGGTGGCAAATTGCAATGAGGACTTGGACTACTCATGTAGCTGGACCATTGAAACTACCAGCTATGTTGGAACTGCCAACTGTGACGATTACACAGGTCATCTCATTCACCTGTAATGTAATGGCACTCCTGATTTTATACAACGGAAATGTGTGGACTCTGTGCTCTGGATTACGCTCGAGTTTTCTGAAAGCATGCTTTGTTTGCATTACTCGTTGACCTTCTGTAATCTGTTTTTACTCTCTTCCACTTCACTGAAACTGCTTTTGTCAGAGTCATTGATGATAACCATAGTGCTAAATTGACTATACAAATTATTTGTCTTGATTTGACTTGACCTGTATTCAGTATACTTGACCACATTTTCTTTTTTTCTAACACACTCCTATCTTTGCTTCCATGACAACATCCTCTTTTCCTTTTTCTTTTCTTACCTCTAGGGTCACTCTTTCTCAAATTTCTCTGATGTCTTAGCTTCTTCAGTATGACCTCTAAATACTGGGGCCCCTCAGGGCTCCCTCCTAAATCCTTCTCTGTGTCCAGATGATCTCATTCACATCCATGGGCTAAAATCGCATATTTATGTATTCTCAAATTTATATTTCTATTATAAAATTCTCTTTTGTGTTTCAAGATTGCATATCCAATAGCCATCTGCACTTGATTTTCTCATGTGTAGCTCAAATTTTATTAAATTTTAATATAATCTTGTTTTCCCACTCTTCCTACCTGTCCCCAGATATATCCCCTATTTTTAAATATTCCATCTAAGCATTTTCAAGGGTGCTACATTCAGGAACTAAGGAATCATCCTTGATTCTTTTCTCTCCTTTTGCCCTCTATTCAATCCATTTTCATTTCCTGTTCATTACATGTATAAATTATATTTCAGAGTCATCTACATCCTCTGTTTCTAAAATCATCCCCTAGCCAGACCATCATCGTTTCTTATCTGAACGACGGCAAGAGACCACTGTCTTCTCAGTGTCTATCACTCCCTTCCATCTCTGTTCCACATATTAGCAAGAGATCCTCTTAAGGGGTAAATTAAATAGTGTTGCCCTCCTGCACCAAACCCCTCAGAAGCTTTTCTTTCAATCAGAAGAAAACCCAAGTTCTTTATACATTCCTGTACAATACTGTCTCAGAACTAATCTACTATCCCCCACTGCTGGTTAAATGTCAGCCCCACCCATCTTTTTAAGGTCCTCTGGCCTGCAAGGTCTTTGTCATGTCAGAACTTTTGAATTTCCTGTTCTTCCTCTATGGGATGATTTCCTTCTGTTCTCCTTTCTATAGGTCTCAGCAAAATGTCACCTCCTTAAAGAAGACTTTCTTGACTGGGGTGCCTGGGTGGCTCAGTTGGTTAAGCGTCCAACTTTGGCTCAGGTCATGATGAGTTCAAACCCTGCGTCAGGCTCTGTGCTGGCAGCTCAGAGCCTGGAGCCTGCTTCAAATTCTATGTTTCCCTCCCTCTCTCTTTGCCCCTCCTCTGTCAATGCTCTATCTCTTTCTGTCTCAAAAATAAATAAACATTAAAAAAATTTTCCAAAAAGAAGACTTTCTTGATCATCTTAATTAAAATTGGTCTCACTAAGATTTGTTTTTTAATCTCAGCCTTGCATATTTTCCTTTATTAGTACTTAGCATCGTATGGAAGTGTTCATATTTGTTTATTTGAGTGTGTTGGCTAAAACTGTTGACCATCACTATTTTTAACATCACTGGTACATAGTTAACACTCATTATGGGTACACAGATCATTTCTATAAATGATTGTCAAAAAGAATTATCGTAGAGAAAAAAATTAGTAAGTATAATATTACAGATGAAGAAGGTATTTTTAAACAAGAGAACTTCGGCGCACCTGGGTGGCTCAGTCTGTTCAACGTCTGACTTCAGCTCAGGTCATGATCTCACAGTCCGTGAGTTCAAGCCCCGCATTGGGCTCTGTGCTGACAGCTCAGAGCCTGGAGCCTGCTTCAGATTCTGTGTCTCCCTCCTCTCTGCCCCTCCCCACTCGTGCTCTCTCTCTCTCTCTCTCTCTGTCAAAAATAAATGAACTTAAAAAAAAAAAAAAACAAGAAAACTTTGATCTAGAATATTTTCTTTAGAGTATTTAACAATCAGACCTAAGGTCAAGAGATGACCTGGAAAAGTTAGTGGGTTACAGTTCCCTTTGAGAGGCTGTGTCAGTCTTTTTTCTTTTTAAATATGTATTTAATTTAACAAGGCTGAGATCACATAATCGTATTGGTCTGTATAGGACTTTCAGATGGAGCTAGATACTAAATCTTTACTTCTTTTTTTCTTGGAGACAGTAGAGTGAAACAGTTACATTAAAAAAGTGTTGGGAGTTAGCCTTCAGTAGTTGTGTGACTTTACCCAAATTATTTAACACCCTCAACTCTGAAAGTGTTCTCATTTATCAGGTGGGGATGATGATAGCATCTGTCTCATTGGTCAAGTTGTAAAGAATAAATGGAAAAAAGTATATTTAACAGTATCTGGGATATGTTAAACAATAAATGTTATTAGCCACTATTATATATATATATATATATATATATATATATATATATATATGTAAAACTTTATTTTTTTTTTAGAGAGAGAGAGAGAACATAAATGGGGAGAGGGGCAGAGGAAGAGAGAGAATCACAAGCAGGCTCCATGCTCAGCACAGAGCCCGATGAGGGGCTCAGTCTCATGACCCTAGGATCATAATCTGAGCCAAAATCAAGAATTGGACACTCAACTGACAGCCACCCAGACACCCCTGTTATTATATTTCTAATTTAAGCTTCACTTATGAGTTAATCTAACTCTTCCCCAGGTAACAGGCCAAGCCTCATCTATGGCCCAGCCTATATCAACACTCTCATCAAATCATAGCACTCTGAAACTGTGGAGTGTATCAGAGTCACAAAAGGAGGCTGTCTAAAATGTACAATCCTGGGACGTATCCCCAGGGATTCTTTCATAAGTCTGGGGTAAGACCCAGGAATATGTGTTTATAACAAACACTCCAGTCTATTATTGATGAAGGGGATTCCAGGACCTCATTTAGGGATAAGTGGGTATGATATAGATCTACTTTCTAACTGTAGATGACTATTGAGGGGTTGAGAAGAAAATTTTTTTTTTTTTGCTTTGGAATTGAGAACAAAGAGGGAGAAGATTTATTAAAGGGAATTGTCAAAGAAATGAATCAAAAGAGGGCTCGTTCAAGAAGGTGGTGAGATGGGGAGACTCACTGAAAAGTCACAGAGTGTCAGGATGTTAGAGTTTTGCCAGACAATCTCTCTCCTTCTCTCCCCCTCTCCCTCCCTCCTTCCCTTCCTTCCTCTCTCTCCCTTTCTCTCTCTCACACACACAGTTTTTGGTCATTCGTTGATCTTTTTATTCATAACTGTGTGGGTAGGAAATCCATCACCAAACACAACTAAAAATCCATCTATGAGTGTTTGTGAGATAGTTGAAGGGATCCTTAGTTTTGCTTAGGCTGAATATGCTACATAGGGTTCATAATCCTGGTGGGAGCAGCAGTTACACAAGTCATGAATATGCCTCACAGCAAACTGATCTTGATAACATCTAAGCTGTCTACTTAAGTGTTCTATCAGTGTGCTCCATATTTTGCCAATCCTTTCTCTGCACTGTTGGCAACTAGAGCCAAATAAGTGGCAATAGGAAAAAAAAATCTCATACTGAAATACCAAATATCTATTTGTTTTTTTAATATAAAGCACAACATTCCTTACAAAAAAGCTACTTAAATCACGCCTTTTGTTATGTGAATCAGTGCATTCTGTCCTCAAGCTCATTTTCTTCTGTTTATCTACAGACAGATTTAATGGAGTCATTATGGTTTAATGTCATCTTTCTGGATTGACTTTATTAAAAAAAAAAAAATCAGATTTCCCAGGCATTTCTCCATGTGTTTAGGTGTCAAAATACTACACCTTTAATTTGAAACCGGAATAATAACATGAAATTTTGTTCCCCAGCTCTTCAAGAAAGGAGATATACATGTGAGTACTGCTCTAGTTATCACGTTGTGTTGTCTCTTATCACAGAGGTGTTTGTGAGTGAAGCTAGCAGCCTAGCAGATTCTAACCTTCCACTTTTAGTATGAATTCCTGCCATCTCTTTGGAGTTTGGTAGTAATGAATGCTTTCATTTTAAGTGCAATGGCATATGCATCCTCAGTAAAGATCAGAGTTTCTTTGTTCTCTTTACATCAAATCTTCTCCCAATTGTTGCCATTTAATTTCCAGTGTAATTGCAGATGATACCCTGTGTCTGGATGCCACAGAGTCAGAAATGATTTAGCACAAGCAATTGCTAGCTCTCCTTACTTACCTTGCCAGGAAGTCAACAATAAATTGGAAAGAGGGCACTCAGGTGAAAGCATTTCAGAAAAGGTGTGCTCTGAGGGGTATCGCCTTTACCGTCTGCAGCAGTGATGGCAGGACTCAAGTCCCTTCACTATTTATCCTCGAATTATCTTCCTAACTCTTCACTACTGACATCCCGCATAGATCCTATGACTCAAAACGAATCCTCCTAACCTGTCCAGAAGGTGTGAAGCCACTGGGTCTGTTGCAGTGCAACTAACCAAGGCTATGCTAGTATAATTGTCTGTTTGATGAATATTCGTTTGTTCCATCACGTCCCAGGTATTATGCTAAGTACTGAAGATATCGGGATGAATAAGATACCTGTGGTCACTACTGCATGAACTTTCAGCGTCGTAGAAAGGAGACACAACTAAGCAATTACTTATAGTAAAGTCTGATACATACTGTGAAGTTGAGTATATAAGGAATAGTTTAGAAAAATTAAAAGGGCCATCTCCTTTATCTAGTGGATTAGTACAGGCACTCTGAGGGCAGCGGTGTTAAGGTTGAAGGTGGCTCGAGGAACTGGGAAAAGAAAGAGGTATTAGAACTTCAGAAAGAGGAAAGTGCATGTTCAGGTGCCCTGAGATGAGAAAGTAGAGCACATTTGAATACCTCAACAGTGCAATGCAGGTAGAGCAGAGAATGTAAGAGTCTATGGCGCTTGATAAGAGACTGTACAGAGGTGGGAGCTAAATCATGGAGGGGCTACTCAAGAAGTTGGGGTTACATACCAAGAGCAATGGAAAGAATAGAAGGCTTTTAAGTAGGAAAAGTGAAATCATCATTGTGCTTGCTGTTAAAAGGTACACCCTAAACAGAACATAGAACATGACTAGGAAGAAAACAAGACAAAAGAGCAGAGAAGGGACGCATGCTTCCTATGTGGAGCTTAGCAATTTAAAGTCCGTTAGACATTTCATTTCCCAAGATGGTGTCAAGACTTGGCATGGGGCAGGAGACACTGAACCAGGGACTAAATGCTTCATGGGTGAGATAGCAAATGATGACAACAGGAAGGTAGAACAGGCCATGTTTGAGACTCAAAGGAATAGGACTTTTTGAAAGAAGATAGAGGAACAATGGTTTGAAAGAAGTGATAATGACCCAGGATCAGACAGACCTTATCTCTGATCTTAAAATATGCATTAGGTGGGAGAATGAGTACGGGGAAAATACAACAATCTCAAAGGAGAGCCAGGTTTCTTTAGAAGCCAGGATTTCTTGAAGATTTTTTTTTTTTAACTAGTTTGAAAACGCTAGGGAACTTTTCCAGTTCGTCACAAACAGCTTCTGAGAATTTCTTGGAGCAGTGCTTACGGGGCTGTCTTATTTCATCCAACCTCCACAACACAAGCTGAACTGGGCAGCTGAGTCTGTCCTTTGCCGGATTGTAGGTATAGCACGCTTGCTCGTTTCTGCCAAGGAAGGTCGCCCCATGTGTCTTATGGATTCTTTGAAGCCCAGAAGTGCTCAAAGAAGGTTCACCTCTTTGTTTTCCTTGCCAAGTGCTTCCCTGAGTATTCTTATCTTATTATAATCACATCACTTGCTAAAGTCATGTTTTGTTGTGCTTTGGTGTGGTTTACTCAACTGCTTTTAGACTTGAAGCATCTCAAAGACAGTGATTGTGAATTATTTACCTTTTCATCTTCAGTGTTTAGCAAGCAGAGGCTTGTAACTAATTAATTAGTTAATTAGTAAACCTGTCCAGGTGAGGCATCTTGCTCTATTACAAAAGGATCAGTATCCCTCTTCTCAGCCAAACTAGTGATTTCCCATACTTCTGGCTAATATAATATGTTTTTCTGCTAAGTTTCTTTAGAATATTAGCTTCTAAAGGGAAGGAATTAATATCTCTCAATAGATTTTCTGCCAGGATGAAGGGAGACACAGATTTGAGCTCATATGCCAACTCTAATCAATTAGCTGTCATTCCCTACATTACAGCTTTGAGAAGGATTTTGAGACCTTTTCCAGGCACTGCAGGAAAGACTATAACTATCATATTGATTTGGAATCCATGTCATTGGTTCAAGATTTGGGAGTGATGGCATTTTTCCCACGTGTTTCCCCATCCCTAATCTAGAGCTGTTTAATATATGTTAAAGTAACAGTTCTAGTGCTCTCAGCAGAGATATTAGATTCTGTTACAATTTTAAATGCTATGTCTACATGCCAACTCTTACTAATCATTCCTTTGTGGAAATTTTGTGAGATCATATGGTCTAAATTATCCAGTCTAAGTTATCAATTATTGTTCATGGGTCTGAGTTTATCTTCTTTTCCTAACAAGATTGTAAGCAATACGGAAGCAAAAATCTTCTTTCCCTAAATATTAACTTTGACTTTGGCTAAAGTCAAATAAATTTTATTGCTGCATAAAAAAACCACTCCCCAAAACTCAATGGCATGCAACAATAAACATGTATCATTATGCTTACATTTCCTTGGGTAAACTGGGGTGGCTATGCTTTAAGCTTCTGGTCTACAGGTTGAATAAGTTGACTCATTACTGGGGTTTCAAGTGACCATCAACCAGGGTAGTCTGCTCAACATAACCCTCATTCTTCTGAGACAGGTAGACTGCCAAAGTTACAGTACTTCCCAGCAGTGACAGAAGCAGAAGAGAGATGTCTCTAGTGCAGAGCATAGTTCAAGTCTTTGCTAGAATATCTTACAACACCTTTTGGCCAAATCAAGGATATGGCCAAGCTCAACATCAATGTAGTAGAAAAGTATACTTCACCCACAGGGAGGGGGAAGAGAGGGACTATTTGCTGAATTAAAACCCAAGAGATTTTTATTGTCCTCAAATTAAAAGTGGTGATAAGTTTCAGGGCTCTGAAATTGCTTTACGACAATCGAGAAGAAAAATACCTGGTAGACACTGGCATTCAGCAAATACCCTCACAGTATATACAATGTGTGGTACCCAGGTGGATTTTGGAGATTCACTTGACTTTGATCAAGTTAGGATTTCCAGATTCTCTCTCCAGGTCAGTCTGTGACCTTGGGCAAGTTCAGAAATGCTTCTCTTAATTTTATTTTGCAGTTAAGTTACAGATCTCAGCTGCACTGTTTATTGGAGAATATGTTGGGATTCTAAGATATATATTCCGTAAGCTGTTCCAAATATTCACAATTTTCACTTCTAATCAGACCTCAGCCATAATTGTGTGGAAAATGCCTCCTGTTAAATTACTAATTTCTTGATTTTAAGTAAGAACTACTTTTCACTTAAGGGAATAGAATTAACTTCCCAGGCTTTTAAGTATTAGTTGTTATAACACATGGGTCCCCAGTTCAAAATCTTTGGCTTTGAAGCTTTATTTTTTGGAAACTTTATAAATATAAAGAAGTTCTTGTGAAGTATAAATGCACCCTTTCCAGGCCACAAGGGGGAAAAAAGTCATAATGAATAAACAGACTCACAATATCTTTAAAATGAAAGAACACATTTAAAGCCAATAGTCAGAGTTATTAGTTATACCTCAAAATACCTGAGTTATTAGTAATACCTCAAAAAAATTGGGGAAAAATCATAATGGGAATGCAAACTGCTGTAGCCACTCTTGAAAACAGTATGGAGGTTCCTCAGAAATTAAAAACAGAACTACCCTGTGATCCAGCAATTGCCCTATGAGATATTTATCCAAAAGATGCAAAAATGCTGATTCGAAGGGGCAACTACACCCCAATGTTTGTAGCAGTGTTATCAAAAATAACCAAATTATGGAAAGAGCCCAAATGTCCATCGACTGATGAATGGATAAAGAAGATGTGGTATATATACAATGGAATATTACTCAGCGATCAAAAAGAATGAAATCTTGCCATTTGCAGTAATGTGGAGGGAACTAGAGTGTATGTACTATGCTAAGCGAAATAAGTCAGGAAGAGAAAGACAGATATCATATGATTTCACTTATATGTGGAATTTAAGAAACAAAACAGATGAACATAGGGAAGGAAAAATAAGGTAAAAAAAAGAGAGGGAGGCAAACCATAAGGGACTCTTAAATACAGAGAACTGAGGGTTGATGGGGGTTGGAGGGTGGGGAAAATGGGTGATGGGCATTGAGGAGGACACTTATAGGGATGAGCACTGGTTTGTTATAAGTAACTGAGGAGTCACTGTGTTCTACTCATGAAACCAATACTATACTGTATGTTAACTAACTTGAATTTAAATAAATATTTTTGTAATTGTTCTTTACCTAAAATCATACTCATACATGATAAAAGGCAGGAGAAAGTGCAGTCTGATAGTGATCAGTGTCTGAGTAAAGCACACTCTTTGGGAACTTGACTTTCTCCCATGGAGTTTGAATTCCGTATGGTCATTAACACTTTAAAGGGAAGTTCTGGGAGGATAGGAGTTTCACTCTGTGGAATGATTATTGTTTGGAATGGGGCTGTGCCATTATTTCTTTACTGTTAAGTTTCCTAAAACACTTGGTACAGGTTCATAAACTAGATTAAAATATTAATAAATATTTTTTCACTGAGTCAATTGTATTTTTCACATTTTTTGATGTATATCTATAAATTTTGTGTTACAGGAAATAAGAGTTAATGCTAATATTGTACTTATACATCAGAGAGTCTTCTAAATGTGTTACTTACATTTTGTAGCAACTTTAAGATGCAGATGCTATTATTTTCCCCATTCTACAGATGAAAATATTGAGACACACAGAAGGTAAGTAGCTTACTGAAAGTCACAAAGCTAGTTAAGCGTCCATGCGTGGGATTTAAACTCAGGCTTTCTGGGTCTCAATCTATGCTTTTAACCATTATGTGACCAAGCTAACCTGGAAGATGTGTACTCCTTCAGGAAGGCAGCGTGGCACAGTGATTAAGGGCATAGGTTTTAGAATAAACAGGTCTCAGTTAAAATCCCATTTCTACTCTTTATTAGCTCTGGAACCTTGGGTGATTTTCTTACATCTCTAAACCTCAGTTTTTTTCTTTGTGTCAATGGAGAGTATATTTACTTACAAGGGTTATTAATGAGATAAGAAAGTATGCTTAGCAGAGTATTGGCATATAATAAACTGGAATTATTAATACTACTTAGTCCAAGCGCCCAGGGAAATTAAACGGCTTGCTGAAGGTCATATGTCTGGTTATAGAAAGTGAAGTCTAAACTATGGATTTCTTGGTTCATAGTCCAATACCTTATGCACTGGTAATGGTCACTCCCCAGGGATGTCTTACATTACTTGATAAAGTGAGATAATCCAGGAAAGAAACATAATGCCTGACAATATGTTTGCAACCATGCTGGGTGGCTAGGCTTTGCAATGTGCTACATCACCTCAATCAGCCTGCATGCGAGCGTCACCGCATTTTCTTTGACAGATCAGAAACACAGGTACCAAACATTCACAACAAAACCAGATTTCTTCATGTGGCTTTTCCAATAACATTTGAGGACTCAATGAAACTTATATCATCAATATCTGCATTCCTGTAGTAACTGCTTCTCCATTGCCAGCTTTATACCTTATCATCAATCACTTAAGAACTCCATGGGAAGTACAGATTTCCATACCTTGGCATTCATATGGTAGTTTCTTGCTTAATATAATGTCAGGTCAAGAGTTTTTTTTAGAGGTGCCTGGGTGGCTCAGTGGGTTAAGTGTCCAACCTCTTGATTTCAGCTCAGGCCATGATCTCAGGTTTCATGGGATGGAGCCCCACATCAGTCTCTGTGCTGACAGTGCAGTGCCTGCTTGGGATTCTCTCTCTCCCTCTCTCTCTGCCTCTCTCATGCTCTCTCTCTCTCTCAAAGTAAATAATTTTTTTTAATTTAAAAAAAAGAATTAAAAAATTAAATTTATTTATTTTTGAGAGAGCGACAGAGCCCTAGCAGAGGAGGAGCAGAAAGAGAGGGAGACACAGAATCCAAAGCAGGCTCCAGGCTCTGAACTGTCAGCACAGAGCCCAACGTGGGGCTCAAACCCACAAACCATGAGATCATGACCTGAGCCAAAGTCAGAGGTTTAACCAACTGAGCCACCCAGGCGCCCCTCCCACCAAAAAAAAGAATGTTTTAAAACCTACTTGTTCCCAAACCCATCAAATTATCTTTTATCCTCCCAACTTTCATAGGAGGTGTATGTGTTAAGGGTGTAAGGGACATATTCTATTCGCCTGGTATTTGGGGTTTTTTTAAAGGTATTCATAGACATTGTAGCATGTAAGCTATTTTGTGCCCTGATATAGTACGTTACCAAAATAATTTATTTTGCATTTGATTCCTAGGAATTCAGTTAACGCAAGCATGCTCAAAGTGATTTTAAATGCCTTTGTGGTCTGCACAGCATTATTCCAGAAAGGCCCTAAACGTTCTTTCAAGTCATATTTTTGACGACCCCCTGATGCTTTCTGCAAATATTTTCTCTATACACTCCAAGTCTGATTTGATTTAGCCCCACAGCTTTATAAATGTCCCTGGAACACATGGGGTATAACTATAATCGATGATTCAGCACATTTCCATCACATAAAAATCAAATTTCCAGTGGCACCACTTACTCTTTATTGTGCTGAGATCAATAGTTGGAGGAACCCTTAACCCAGCCGCGTGCCTGTCTACCCAACATGTATTCATAATATCAGTCTATAAATTCAATAGAAATATTAGGTTACAGGGGCATTCATGCTCAGAATAGCAAGATTTCTGGAGTTTGGGGAGTGTGCTGCAGACAAACTGCTCCTCTAACCCACAAGGCTTCTGGAATAAAAGTGCACCACAGAGCAGGACTCTGCAACTGTGCAGGATGGGCAGCTGGACAGGCTGAGTTTGGGGATATTTTTAGGACATATAAAAAATTCATTCCTTCCCATCTACTTAGTTGGCTACAAGCACTAGCATCCTTGCATACGGAATCCATATTCTCTATTTGCTGACCTTTTCCAAGTAACTTGTTGAGACCCCTCTTTTCTGGGTCAGGAGTTCTCAGCATGGTCCACGGGGTGGTACCTCCTTCAACACTACTTCTACACCTGCTCCTTCTCTTCCTCTTGCTTATACATTTCTTATATATTTATGTAACGTTATATCTAGTTATTCCATAACTACATATGGAGTAAATATAACTACAAATATTTTTCTCTTTTTTTTTTAAGTTTATTTATTTTGAGACAGACAGAGAACACATGCATGGGAGGGGCAGAGAGAGACAGGGTGAGAGGGAGAATCTCAAGCAGGTTCCACCCTGTCAGCACAGAACCTGACGCAGGGCTCAGTCTCACCAACTGGGAGATCATGTCCTGAGCCGAAACCAACAGTCAGTCGCTTTGAACCAACTGAGCTACACAGGCACCCCTGTAAACTACAATTAAAAAAAAAAATTGTTAAGTGTTCATTTATTTTTGAGAGAGAGAGAAACAGAAAGAGTGCAAGCGGAGGAGGGTCAGAGAAAGAGGGAGACACAGAATCTGAAGCAGGATCCAGGCTGTGAGCTGTCAGCACAGAGCCCGATGCGGGGCTCAAACTCACAAACGACGAGATCATGACCTGAGCCAAAGTCAGACATTTCACTGACTGAATCACCCAGGTGCCCCTCAGCTACAAATATTTTTAATGTCACATGTAAACTCTAAGACACTGGACAAGAGGCATTTGACAAAAGCTTTCAAAATAACACAAAGTTCAGAAGTACCTTTGAAACTTTGTTTCTTAAAACAAGAATGAAGCACTTTTGAATAGGTTTCCCTGGTAGATCTTAATGCTTTCTGGTTTGCGTTGTTTTCTTTTTTTTTTTTTTTTAATTTTTTTTTAACGTTTATTTATTTTTGAGACAGAGAGAGACAGAGTATGAACGGGGGAGGGCCAGAGAGAGGGAGACACAGAATCTGAAACAGGCTCCAGGCTCTGAGCTGTCAGCACAGAGCCCAACGCGGGGCTCGAACTCACGGCCGCGAGATCATGACCTGAGCCGAAGTTGGCCGCCTAACTGACTGAGCCACCCAGGCGCCCCTGGTTTGCGTTGTTTTAAAAAACATGCCATATAACAGGCAATAGTTTCTTATGCTTTGCTCACAGTGGCTCATCTGTAACTGATCTAAACCTAACCTGTTACCTCCCCTCCCCTCATCTCCCACAAAATAAGCTTTGGATGGACTTTTACTGAATTTTGTCCCAACTAAGATTCCACCAAAAGACTTTGCTGCTGTAAGGCAGGAAAATTAGTGAGAAAAGAGCTATCTTTTGTTACTGAATAGATCTGATGCACCATTTTGATTTTTTATTTCAGGGAATTGATGAGAGGACAAAGAAACAGCTAAATTGCTATGTGTAATACAATACAGGAAACAATGGAGTTTCTGGGTATGGCCTGGAAAGGTGGGATGGGAAGATCTAGGGATGGAGGGAAGACAGGAAAATTGGGGACAGGAGGCCAGGGGGTTGTCCTACAATAGGAAGTCTGGTATCTGAAGGGATAAGGGCATCCAGGAGATAGATGATGGAGAGGAAGCTGGGGATTTTATGAGAAACAGCATGCCAGTGGGTTTTTGTTTTGTTGTTTGCTTGTTTTTAAAGTTTATTTACTTATTTTGAGAGGAAGAGAGAGAGAGAGAGAGAGAGAGAGAGAGAGAGAGAGAGAGAAGGGCCAGAGAGAGAGAGGAAAAGAGAGAATCCCAAGCAGGCTCCCCACTGTTGGTGCAGAGCCTGATGTGGGGCCAGAACCCACAAACTGCAAGATCATGACCTGAGCTGAAACCAAGAGTCAAGTACTTAGCTGAGTCACCCAGGCACCCCAGCATGCCAGTGTTTACATTCTGACTCCACCATGCATCTGAGTAGTCCCATTCAGTACTCTTGATTTTCATCAAAAAGCCTGCTACGCACAGGAGCAGTGAGTGGCATCTTTACAAGTTAAGAAAACAGTATTTGTACCTAAAAGGATGGCTTAGAGAAGACGTAAGGGGTGTAAGAAGGGAGGAAGTAAGTCAAAAAATTGACCAATTTATCAGAAACATCTGGATTCCCAAAGGAAAGGGAGCTCCTGGTTCTCCTACCACAGATGGCATGGGAGGCCAAGCTGACTCATCTGATATTAAAGCAAAAGTTGCACAAGGCTAATAGGGTGGGGACACGACATGTGGACCCGTATATGATTACATGAGAACGTTTATAGACCTGAATCAGAATTTAAGGTTGAAAAATAAGCACAGCAGAATGACTTCCCTCTTTTTGTTCATCCTTTTCCTTGCTTCTCCCCAACCCACCTAATACTGGCTTCTCTCACCCCCAAGGTTTTTGAGCTTTTGGTCCTGGAAATGAAAGGAAGAAGAACTGTCTGAAATGGGAGCTGATAAGGTAGATTAGACACACAGTCCCACATTGTTCTTTCACTTGCCCCTGCATCATCTGGCCGTCTTCCCCACACAACTATAGAGCTCAAAAACCTACTGGATTATTCAAGGTCTTCTAGCTTAAGTTTTAAAAGAGTTAGAGAATTTTGTGTATCAAGCATCAAAACGAGTCTTGCCAGTGGGGGTGAAAAATGCAAGACAAATTTAAGGATCAATGCCCTGAGATGGAACAGAAACAATTTAAGGATGGCAAGCCATGGTGTTACTAAGGGTCCGAGAGCATAAATGCAATCCTCGCCCCATCCTCAACACTGGATGGTTATGAAACAGAAGAATGTGTGATATTGCTAATTTCCTTCATATGAGCCCATGCCTTCCCTCTGTTTCTTCAGTTTTGAGAAGTGATCGATACATTAATGAATGTTTCAAAAAAAATATACACATCAACTGAAAGATGTTTCTATAAGGACATCCCTAAAGCAGAAACAGAGTTAATCGCTTAACTGAATATTGTGACCAGGAGGGTGGAGTGATACATCTTAGCTTACTTCTGTTGGGAGGACCTGCTACTTAATCTCTTTGGTGCCCAGTTAGACCTCTGTCCACCACCACCAATAACATAAAACCTCAGGTACACACTGTACATCAGGAAGATGGTTTATCATATACCCAGGAAACCATAGATCCCAAGGAGCCTCCACAGTTTCCTCATTTTGAGATTTTGGGCCAATGAGTTAACATATCTGAAACCTCCTTTTCCCATCAATATATAATCATTACCAAGAATGTTTTGTGAGAGTTTAAAATACATTATTTTCAAAGTGCTTTTCAGCAAACCAGTGAAGTCCACGGCTTAGAATGCCTATTAGTTGTAGTCTAGAGAGCCTTCTGGGCTAGCTTCCTCATATTCTTTGCCTCTCCTCCCCTAGCACACCACACTTCTGCCATTTGTAATTATCCGCAAAGCCAAACAGCCTCATAGGCTAAATACATTTTTAATGCTCAGAGTCAGGAGTCTTGCTAGTGACTGCATCGAGAGAGATTTTTGGCCCTGCTTGATTGTAGCAATTACATGCAGAAGAATGGAAAGGCTGGAAGCCAGTATATCAGCCAAGCAAATGCCACAGATGCCTGTCTCATTTAAAAACAGTTAAAAGCTAAATTTTCAGATGAAATTGACACACACACACCCCAATACCACCACCACCGACACTACCACCAAAGCATTAGCTATTGGCTTTCCAAAGCCAAAATAAACTATTTACATTTTACTCCCCTTCTTTTTTCTGTCTTGGGATATTTTTCTATAGAAAGTAAGTACATCTAATCCCCCCCCCTGCCAAACCGCATAAATGCTTAGGACTCTCATTGCCTCTTTAATGATTCAAAAACAATAGATAGCTTCGCTGAGTGCTTGCTGTGTGGCTGGAGCTATGCTAAGAGTTTTGCATCTTGGCTGTGATACCTCCCAATTGTTGTTTTCAGTTCTTAGGCACAGGGAAGTTAAGAAATTCTCTCAATGTTCCAGGAGCAATGAGTGCAAATGCTACCCCAGTCTGCCTTTCCGATTCCAGAATTCATGCAACTTATTATCATTTTACATTGCTTTATACAGTCTTCACTACTGACACTTATACATATTGTGAATATATTATTTATGCATGTGAACGTATTTTATATATATATATATATATATATATATATATATATATATAAAATTTCATTTGATCCTTAAAACCATACCATAGGTTGGAATTGTTTTTATCATTCCCAGTTTAATTTACAGATGAACAGACTGAGGCATGAATGGGATGTTAACTTGCCAGAGATTACACTGTCATTAAATTGGAGAGACAGGACACAGATCCACATCCTCTTATCTGACCCACACCCTACCCCAGGGCCACACTCAGGATCACAATGGACTAGAACCTGGTCACAGGCCACTTTTTAACCCCATGCATGCCACTAGGCTACATTGTCAGCACACCAGAATACTGGCTATTCAGAACGTAGGCATACTGAGTACACTCCCCAAGCATCAGCCCCCACACCTGGGATTTTTCTCCCTTTTCCCTCTTCTCTGTGCTCACCTGGAGAAACCGCTTCATCTGCCGAGGCCTCTGATGTCACTTTCACCTGAAGACACCTCTTTCCACCTCTCTCCCCTAGACAACATTTCATTATTTCCACAGCACTGTGACTGGTCTTCTATGGTGCTAGTCCTCACATTGGGGCGCTGCTCCTTCTTTACTACTCTTTTTCTTCTAGAAGATTAGCTCTTCAAAGCAGGGATGGTGCTGTGGGAGGTCATTGAGAGGATGTGACCTCCAGTTGCCCTTGAGCTGGGGTTGGGTAGTCAGAAGCTCCTCCCCATTCCCAGCCTTTGGGAGGTACCTTCTGCCCACCATCCCCACACCTGAAGTTGTTTTCAGGGACCCAGCCTTGAGACACTAATACCTTATTGAGATCTGGTGGTATCATGCCCAAACCTCGTTAAGGCCTCTGTATAAACTTTAGATTCTGGCTGGCGGGTGCAGAGATTTGTTTATCTTGCGGCCGCCCGGAACAAGCCTCTAGGGTAAGTTCCCTTGCTTGTTAATACTTGCTGCACAACCTATACGGGGGTGTGGGGTCTGCCTCTTTCTGTGTTTGCTCCTTGTGCTCTGTACAAGGGGGGCCAGTTTCAGATTTCACCTGGGAAGCTCCCCAGATTTCAAACCAGCAGATGGCATTTTGTTCCTCGGTGTTCTGTAATGTCTGACAAAGGGACGGCGTATAGTAGATATGCATTTAATTATAATATATTGAATAGAATTCGGTACTAGAGTGTTAGCTGTTCCCTTTGATTCTGCACCCAACAGCGATTAGACCAAAATCGGGGAGTCCTTCCCTTAATTTTACTCTAATTAGAAAATTTTAGAGGCTCCTGGCTGGCTTAGTTGGTGGAGCGTGCAACTCTTGAAATTGGGGTGGTGAGTTTGAGCCCCATGTTGAGTGTGGAGATTACTTAAACATCTTAAAAAGCAAAGAAAAGATAATTTTAGTACATAAACCACACGTTTAGTTCGTCTTCAGAATCGTTCCGTCCGTGATTTTTGTTTCTGTGAGGTAATTTTAGCTTAATTAAAATTAGCTGTTCGGTGTGTTGGATTACTATGTAAGAATGTAGGAAGCTTGAGTTTGTCTTTTGACTCCGGTCCACCTCTCTGACATTCTGTCTCCTTAATGGTTGACTCCCCTATCTTTTATAAGTTAGGTTTGGCTCTTCGTGAGATTTGTTAGTTTTTCTTGAAAGTACCATGTGTAAAAATGAAGACCCCAATTTTAGGGGCTCCTGGGTGGCTCAGCGGGTTGAGCATCTGACCTCAGCTCAGGCCATGATCTCCTGATTCATAAGTTCAAGTCCTATACTGGGCTGTGTGCTGACAGCTCAGAGCTTAGGGCCTGTTTCAGATTCTGTGTCTCCTTCTCTCTCTGCCCCTCGCCTGTTGGTGCTCTCTCTCTCTCTCTAAAATAATTTTTTTTAAAGACACCAATGTTAGAACCATCTCCTATATATTCCTATGCCTTCTTGTATGATGCTAATGAGTTTTTTCATGGGTTCCACATTTTCACTCTTAATATTGGTTCATTATAAGAAGCAAAGAGAACAAACAGGATTCTTATGTGAAAAATCTGACTTAATATACTAGTCCTGAAACCATCTTTCAAACTGAGGTCAGAAGCAGCCTCAATCCCCTTAAAGAACAGAGTGGGGAGGTAGAAATCGGCATCCTGGCCTGGCAGCGAGCCCCCAGCCCAGAAGGAGCAGCAGTGCCCATCCTATGGGATTTTGCCAGAAGACCATTGCTTGCCCACTTTGGTTTTCTAAACTCTTTGCTCCCTACAATATTTTCTGTCTCGCTGTTGCCTTGGCTTCCACTTTTCGGTCTGTCCTCCATTGATGTTCACCCATCTGATTATTGCTCTTGGTAGGCCTGTGATTGTACTTCTTCAATAGTCTTCCCAAATCTCCCCCTGTTTCTGTTACTTTGAATTTTGCCACTTCTTCTATTCTGCCTCCAGTACAACACTTCCCCAGGCCCTCTCAATTCACCAGTGACTAGAGATTGACTTACTAGATCCCCAAACTGCCCAGATCTAGATTTTCTTGCCTGATGTGTGGGTCTTTAGCCTTGACTTGGTGTCTCATCCTCAGAGTCTAACAACACAGGAGAAATGACTATGTGCTTCCTGCCCCCCCTCCACCCCCGCCTTAGATGGCATAATAGAAATGTTATTGAAATGCATTATAACTTGCTTCTGGTCCAGTTTCTGTTCTTAGTGAGCTGTGGAATCTGAATGGAACAATTAATGAGGCTTGAGCATCAGAATAACTTAGAGAACCTTTTTGATATGCAAATTCTCGTGCTCAACCCTGACCTATTAAGTTGGAATCTCTGGAAGTAGAATCTCAGCAATGTTTATTTTTCAGACACTAGATGATACTAATGTCTACCCTTGGGTTAGAACAACAACTCAGTTTTGATATTTGAAATTTCCCTTCCAAGAATAGAATGTTTCCCCATCGTAAGTGTTCCTTCTTCTAAGAATTCTGGAGAATCCTGTGATTGCTGCATGGCTCAGTTGGTTAAGCGTCTGATTCTTGACTTCAGATCATGGTCTCAAGGTTCCTGGGATCCAGCCCCGCAGAGGGCTCCACCCTGACAGCATGGAGCCTGCTTGGGATTCTCTCTGCTTCTCCCCACCCACTCGTGTTCTCTGTCTCAAATATATGTATATTTTTTAATTCTGGAGAGTCATTCAGAAATATTAAAAACTTTGTCTAAAATGGATGGATTACCTTTTTTCCATAATGTTTTTAGCCCTGTTTTAGCATTATTTCAGGACATAATCATGACTCGGGCTGCACTTTGATCTTATCAATAAGAGACAAAATTTGAGTTATCTGGAAGAATAACCACAAATGATACTTTTCAAATTCTAAATAATTGTTGCACAAATTTCTCAATATTGTCAGGACTCGTTAATGTATCATTAGCAGTGATTAATGGCATAGTTTGATTTCTGAGTAACTGACTTTCCCTTAAAAGACCATTGGGGTTGTACCTAACAATATCATGCCTTATACATGGAGAAACCGTTTTCTCGTGGCAATATAACCCACACTGTAAGACATGAAAATTTTAAATAGAAAACAGAGTCACTTGGTGGAGGTTGAAGAAACATTAAGGGGGAAGGAGAAGAATTTACAGTATAGCAGGGAAGTTGCACAATGCCCTTGGCTTCTGCTTAATGGGATAGGTTTTGTCACTTAATAATCAAGTTGAAAATCTTTTCTTTGTACAAAAGATAGGAAGCGTATAGAATTTCTTCAACAACCACATCAGAAGGCAGAACAGAGGAAGTTGTCACTTGGGGGTAACTAGTAACAGTCATTTTGTGATGAAAGCACTGTCAGAAATAAAGCTTTTAACATAAAATAAGAAATCAGAAGATTGATAACTAGAGCTATGAATTTACAATCAATACAGAATATCCTGAAATCCTGAATTTTTTGCAGTTGCAGGCATAGAGACTGAGAATTCTCTGCATTTATTTTTTATTTTTTTTAATGTTTATTTTTGAGAGAGAGAGAGAGGCTTGTGGGTGGAGATGGAAGAGAGAGAAGGAGATAAAGAATTCAAGGCAGGCTCCAGGCTCTGATTTGGTTATCTATATGTATTGTGAATAAAAGAAACACTGAAAAGATAATTTTATAGGACTGGGTGGACCTAACCAGCAACTAAGCAGAACCTGAAACAAAAATGTTACAGACTTAACAGAAGGGTGGTGCGGGACTGTCAAGTTGTGTTTCTTTTCTTTCTGGGAGAATAAATCCTGTCAGGACATGCAGCCCTAAGTGAGGAATAAAGTCAGGTCTCTTTCTGTGCATGTACTCTGTCTTCTTTCCTCTCCTTTTCCTCTCTGCCCCCTCAAATCCCCCCACCTCCTTTCTTTCTCCCTTATTTTCTTTCTTCTCTTCTTCCCCTTTGTAACTTTCCACATCCTTCCATTCCTACCATAAATCTAGCCTGAGTAGCAAACACATGCATATTTTCTTTCCTTTCTTTATTTTCCTCTATGCCTAATGAAAAATGTCCAAGAAGGTTCCCTGTGAGCAAGTTGTTGCTGCCGATGAGTCCAGTCCCACAGCCCCGCAGTGATGTGCTGTCGTGCATAGCTGGTGCTGAGCTGGACACACACGGAGGCACTAAGATAACAGGCTACTCCGATCATGCTGTCGGTGAAATGAAGTGAGGCAGCTGCAAGTAAGAAGGATGAAAACACACTTTAAAGATGTACTGGAGCATGGAGCATGGAGATGAGCAGTCTGGCTTGGCAGGAGCTTCCAGGTAATAGCTGAGGCAGTCACAGGGAATGACCTGCTACTCAGAAACAGAGTACTAGATTTCAGGTGGATGGGAGTCTCTGGTAGTGGATCCTGAAACTCTGCAAGATGCGGTGTTTCATTTTGTTTTAGGAGTGAGAGGGCAGGGGTAGGGGGGAATGGCAGAGAGAGAGAGGGAGAATCCTAAGCAGGTTCCATGCTCAGCACAGAGCCTGATGTGGGGCTGGATCTCCTGACCCTGGGATCCTGACCTGAGCTGAAATCCGGTGTCAGAAGCTGAATTGACTGAGCCACCCAAGTGCCCTGGACTGTCTTTCTAATGTGGAATTATTTCCTAATTATCAGTCTCTCTAGCCATATTGGAATCGACGTAAGTAGTGTTGGTCTTGAAAAAGCAGGGTAATTTGAAAGCTAGCTTAATGTATTACCGAATTAATTTAATAAAAAATATGAGCTACAGTGCTTTGGAAACACCGAGAAACAGCTGACTAATGCTATGAAGATGAGCTTTCCTTTTACATTTGTCATGTAAAGATGTGCCTGACCCTAAAATGAGATGGGCAGATGGACAGTTGGACATGGTGGAACATATGTAGAAAATTGGGAATTATGGCCAAGTACTCTGAAAACTCAGAAAGATGGATTTTCCATTACAATGTTGATACTTGGAGGACAGCTTTGTGTGGGGTTAAGAAAGTACATGGAACTAAGGGACAGTCAGTGATCCTGTGCCCTAAGAACAGAGTATACAACTTGGGGACATGACAGTGTGCAGTGTGTTGACTTACTTTCTAAAGCCAATTTAGGGGAGTTTGAGTAAGTATCTTCTAGCATCTGTTTCTGAAGAGGAACATAATAATGTTGCTCCCACAAGAAAGCTCAATAGAGACTGTGTTGTGTTTTCTTAGGTGTTCAAACAGAAACCCAGAATTCTTTAATGTTCATTTATTTTTTGAGCGAGAGATACAGTGCGAGCAGGGGAGGGGGAGAGAGAGAGACATAGAATCTGAAGCAGCCTTCAGGCTCTGAGCTATCAGCACACAACCCAACACAGGGCTCGAACTCACAAACTGTAAGATCATTACCTGAGCTGAAGTCAGATGCTTAACTGACTGAGCCACCCAGGCACCCCAAAACCCAGAATTCTTGAAGGAAGGAAGGAAGAAAGGAAGGAAGAAAGAAACTTCAGCATAGAGACACCTGGGTGGCTCAGTCAGTTGAGCATCTAACTCTTGATTTCAGCTCAGGTCATGATCTCATGGTTCATGGGATTGAACCCCACATCAGGCTCCATGTCTCTGTCTCTGTCGGTCTCTGCCTGTATCCCCCAAGGGGGAAGAAACCAACTTTAATACATATCTTTAAAATATAAGAACATTTCCCATATAGCCTCAGCAGCACAGTCATAGTAAACACAATTTACTACTCCTTTAATATCATCTCTATCCTGCCCATATTAAAATTCCTTCAGTTGTTTCAAAAACCTCCTTTTAGTCAGATGTCCAAATCAGAATCCATCCAGGACCAAGAATCACATACGGTTGTACATCCAGTCATTCTCTTATTCTAAAAGAGGTTTTTTATTTTTTTTAATGGCAGAGACATTAAAAAACCATAAAGAAAACTCTATTATCCTGAAGAATCTGTTTCCTCATAGTGACTTTTTTTTTCACTTTTCTGCTTTCTGAATTTTTAATGTTTTGGAAATTAGCTCTAAAGTCTTACATTAAAAGTAGCATTTATAACTAGCCTATATTAGATGGGATCTTGTATGTCACCTGTTGCATCCTATTAGAAGACACAAAGTAACCAATGTCCCATCATTAGCAAGGCTAACCTTCTCCACTGCGTTCCAGCTTATGGCCTGAGTATCCCTATAATCAGTTTGATGTTTCTTGTTTTCTTTTTCTTTTGCCCATCTATTCAGTGGTCCAACTCCCCATCAAAAATTCACCTAGTGGGTTTAACTCTAAATGATAACCCTTTACCAAATCAAAAATGTTACTAATTGTTGAAAAATGATTTTGTATTTTTAAACAGGTTTTGTTTTTCTTTCTTTTTTCCTTTTCTTTCTTTCTTTCTTTCTTTCTTTCTTTCTTTCTTTCTTTCTTTCTTTCTTTCTTTCTTTCTTTCTTTCTTTTCTTTTTTTTTTGGTGTATGAATCTACTTTCTATCATCAAAATATTTCTGTACACACGATATGCAAATCCCTGAGGATGCAAATAGGTGTCGAGAATAGAATAAAATCTCTTCATCGTAGAAACTGATTAGTCAGTGAGACTAGAGTGCAAACACAAAATAATTACTAATGGTCTCCACGGCCAGGGGGGTCAATTAGGGTCCCTGCTTCAAAACCCCCTTTTGGGACTGGAGAGCAAATTGCACTTCAGAGGATTTGATGACCTAAATAGAGGTGTGTTTTTGGCAGGAGGGATTTCGTGAACTAAATTGAGAAACCGTGCCATGTTGATAATATTAGCTTTGGTGAGAGGGGCATGTGTTCTACCATGCCTTCCACCTGATTAACCATTCTTTTTTGAAAAGTGTAATTTTTCTTCAATAGCTGCAGTTAATTTAGTTTCCTGAAAGATAGCTCCTGATGAAAATATAGTATATTTATTTCCCTTTAGTTACTAATTTGTAAATGGCTTATTTAAACATAAAAACATTTAATAAAAGGGGGCGCCTGGGTGGCTCCGACTAAGCCTCTGACTTCCACTCAGGTCCTGAGTTCCTGGTTCATGACTCCGAGCCCCGCATCGGGCTCTCTGTTGGCGGCACAGAGCCTGCTTAGGATACTCCAGCTGCCTCTCTCCGCCCCTCCCCTGCTCACATTCTCTGCCCTCTGCCGTCTCCCCTCTGCCCCCTCTCCCTTTCAAATAAATAAATAGATAAATAGATAAATAAATAGATAGATAGATAGATAAATAGTTGAAGTAAGCAGTTGATTTAATACCACTGCATACTACTCCAAATTATTGGTCCAAAGGTACGGCATAGGAATCAGACTCCGGGTGCATAAAATTGTTCATGCAAGTCCGAAAGTGTCTTTTGGAAGGAGGATTTTGAAGTGCTGGCCACACAACACCATGAGGTTGAGATCTAGAAACAATGCACGCACTGCCGATTACCCAGGCTTCCATTCAAAACTTTCAGTTTTCAGACTACAAGTACATGATACCTAACTAGGATAAGAAATGCATATATGCTGGGGCGCCTGGATGGCTCAGTTGGTTAAGCATCAGACTTACGCTCAGGTGGAGATCTCGTGGTTTGTGAGTTTGAGCCCCGCGTCAGCCTCTGTGCTGACAGCTCAGAGCCTAGAGCCTGCTTCTGATTCTGTGTCTCCATCTCTCTCTGGCCCTGCCCTGCTCATGCTTTCTCAAAAATAAACATTGAAAAAATTTTATAAGAAAATGAAATGCATATGTAACAATAGCCATTGGATATATGCTCTCAATATTTATTTAGAGTGACCACAGGTCCCAGCTAGCCTGAGACCATCTGAATTTATACCCAATGTCTATTAGGAACTATGGTGGTTTTTTTTTTTTTTTTTTGCTGTTGTGTTTGTTTGTTTTCCTATGCAGGAAAGAACCCAGTTCTGCCCTACT
Organism: Felis catus; assembly: GCF_018350175.1. NCBI lineage: Eukaryota > Metazoa > Chordata > Mammalia > Carnivora > Felidae > Felis > Felis catus. The sequence goes on along the minus strand of NC_058371.1, from coordinate 47,333,539 downwards.
GTGTTTCTATCCTGTAGGTTTCCTTTACTGGTCACACATAACACTTCTGACATTTCTGGTCACCATGGAGGTTTTTCCCCACATGGAGTCATTCTGTGACACTAACTCCATATCCTACAATTCAACTGAATGCTGACACCATCTACCTGGAGATAGTGCCAGGCCCCACAGATTAAGGGCTCAGTTCCACAAGAGTGACTCACCCCTACTTCAGATGCCAGTCAAGAGTAGTAGGTCCCTTATTACACAGAGCGTTGGTTGGATTTCAGTATGAATTGGAGGTCCCAATGATCCCCTCCTTGAGTTCAATTAACTTGCTAGAATGGCTCACAGAACTCAGGGCAACACATGCTTGTGTTTACCAGTTTATTAAAGGACATGAAAAAGGATAAAAATAAACACCCAGATGAAATACATAGGGTGGGACCTAGAAGTGTCTCTGACATAGGAGCTTCTGTCCCTGTAGAGTTGGGGTCTACCACCCTCCCACTTTGGATGTGTTTTCCAGTCTGGAAGCTCGGTGAAACCCCTACTATTGGGATTTATAGAGGCTTTATCATGTAGACACGATCAGTTCTTTTTAAGTTTATTTATTTTGTGGGGGGCAGGGAGCGTAAGCATGAGTTGGGGAGCAGCAGAGCACAAGAGAAAGAGAGAATCCCAAGACCATGAGATCCCATGACCATGAGATCATGACCTGAGCCAAAATACAGAGTTGCTCAACCAACTGAGCCACCCAGGTGCCCTGACACGATCAATTATTAACTCCCCTTTTAGCCCCTCTCTCCTATTTGGAAGATGAAGGGTGAGGCTAAAAATTCCAACCTTCTCATCTTTCTCCTGAGCAGCCCCTAGCCTAGAGCCATTCTAGCCCACCCAGAATAGAACAAGAGTTGAATAGAACAAGACCGTTCCTACTATTCTTTTCACTTAGGAAATAACAAGGATATTAGGAGCCCTGTGGCAGGAACACAAATGTGTTCTGTGCCAGGGTCCTAGACCAAGATGTATATTTTCTATTATCTCACACACTTGAATAGTACCACCTTTCTCTAAAAAGAGGTTTTTGGTTGGATGATAAATTATATTGCTACCAAATCTTCACATATATTTTGCCAATTTAATCATTATGTGAAATGTAACCCCTTACACTTAGTATAGGGTATGTATTTTTAAGTGGGAGGGGAGGGGGCAATATTACTTACAAAGGAGAAAAAAATGTTTTGGGGAAGAATGGAAACAATCCTTGCTAGCAGAATGGTGTGTGACCCTTAATGGAGAACAGTGAGGGAGAAGACTGTAATTTTTTGCCAAATCATCCTTAGGGGAATGATAACAAATGTTTTGAAAACACTGGAGGTCTCCTGCTTTGATAGGAGCCATATTTTTTTCCCAAGACAGAGAGCAGGAGTGGGAGAGGGGACCAGAGGGAGAGAGAGAGAGAGAGAGAGAGAGAGAGAGAGAGAGAGAGAGAGAGAGAGAGAGAGAGAATCTCAAGCAGGCTCCATGCTCTGCATGAAGTCTGATGCCAGGCTCCATGAGGAGTTTGATCCCAGGACTCTGGGATCATGACCTGAGCCGAAATCAAGAGACTGAGGCTCAACCAACTGAGCTACCCCAGCACCCTGTATGAGCTATTTTTGAATTTCATCAGATATTGATGGACTGCAAATTCTTGCAAATCCATTTCATTCTTTAGCCTGTCACTAAAAGGACAGCTCTCAAGGAGGACTAAACTTTGCCTTAATACTACCAACAAAAGTAAAACAATATAACTCTTCTAGTGCTATTTTATGTCCAGTGCATTTCATAAATCATGTTTGGCATCCTCACAGCATCACTATGACTGGAATCATCATTGTCCCCTGGTTTTAGCTGAGAAAGTGTGGCTCAGATAATTTGCTGAATCGCTGACAATTCATAGTAGCAGTGCTCTGGCTTCATGGATTCCAATTTGCAACTGTTCATTATGATCATTTAGATGAAATTTTCTTAGAGATTTTTAAGCTATACCCAACTTCATTCTTTCTCTATCAACCCCTCCTCCCGCCCTCTTCCCCTCTCTCCCTCTTGTCTTTTTTTTTATAGTTTCATTGAGATAGAATTAAAATACAATAAAATGTGTGCAACACATTGAGTTTTAATAGATGTAATAGACTAATGAAACCACCACCACAAATAAAATAACATCTTCAGAGCTCCCCAAAATGTCCTCATCCCCTTTTGTAATTCAGCCCTTTCTCACCACTGTCTCCAGGCAATCACTGGCCTTTTTATCATCACGAAGCTGTTTTAATTTTAAAGAATATTATGTGAATGTACTAAAAAGAGCATGAGCTTTTTTTTTTTCTCAACATAATTTTTTTATTGTTTATTTTTGAGAGAGAGCGCAAGCACAAGAGGGCAGAGAGACAGGGAGTCACAGAATCTGAAGCAGCTCCAGGCTCCAAGCTATCCATACAGAGGAGGACCTGGGGCTCGAACTTATGAACCATGAGATCATAACCTGAGCCAAAGTTGGACACTTAACTGACTGAGCCACCCAGGCGCCCCTGAACATAATAATTTTTGAGAGTTCATTTTCTTTGTATATCCAAGTTGATTTCTTTTTATTGGTGATGAGTATCCTACTGTATGAATATACTATAATTGGTTTATCTGTTTTAGTTTTGGGGTACAAGTAAAGCTGCTATAAGCATTTGTGTACACGTTTTTTGTAAACAAATGCTTTCATTTCTCTTAAGTAGATACTTAAGAGGAGAATATCTGGATCATAGGTATGTTTAACTTTCAAAGAAACTACCAAACTCTTTTTTAAAGTGGGTAACCATGTTACTTTCACACTAGCAGTGTTTAAGTGTTCCATTGTGTCCTGTCTTTGTCAACACTCAATGTTCTTAAGATTCATTTAATCTAATGGATATATAGTAGAATATCATTGTATTTCAGTTCTCATTTTTTTGATGACTAAAGATGTTGAGCATAGCTGTTGGAATCTTATATTTTAAGTGGGATTATTTGTCTTATTAAAAGGTTTTTAACATGTAATATATATAAACATATATTTATCTAATTTATCTGACATATGTGTGCCAAATGTTTTCTCCCAGTCTTTTCTTTTGATTTTTTTTTAAAATCGTGTCTTTTAGTTTATTTTTAATGTTTATTTTTGAGAGAGAGAGAGAGAGAGAGAGAGAGAGAGAGAGAGAGAGAAAGAGAGAGACAGAGCTCAAGTGGGGAAGGAGCAAAGAGAGGGAAACACAGAATCTGAAACAGGCTCCAGGCACTCAGCTATCAGCACAGAGCCCAACATAGGGATCAAATCATAACCTGAGCTGAAGTTGGAGGTCTGACTGACTCAGCCACCCAGGAGCCCCTAAATGGTGTCTTTTAAACAACAAACATTTTTAAATTTGATTTTGATTCACATCAAGTTTTGCTATTATGGTTCATACTTATTGTGTTTTAAGAAAACTTATATTTTTTTTACTTAAGTTTACTTATTTTGGGAGAGAGTTTAATTTTTTTTTAATGTTTATTCATTTTTGAGAGAAGAGAGAGAGAGAAGGAGAGAAGAAGCAGGGGAAGAACAAAGAGAGGGAGAGAATCTCAAGCAGGCTTTTCACTATCAGCTTAGAACCCAATGTAGGGCTCAAACTCAAAAACTCTGAGGTCATGACCTGAGCTGAAACCAAGAGTTGGACACTTAGCCTACTGAGCCACCCAGGGGCTCCTAAGAAAAGGTTTTCTACCCCAAGACCACAAAAATTTTTCTATGTTTTCTAGTAGTTTTATAGATGTAGGCCTATGATTCATTTCAAATTAATCTTTGTGTATCTTGTGCTATAATGGCTGTTGTTTTTTGTTTTTTGTCCTTGGTTTTGTTTTGTTTTTGTTTTTGTTTTTTTGCTTCCCATGTGGATATACAATTGATCCAGAACTACTTGTTGAAAAGACTTTGTTTTCTCCCACTAAATTGTTTTTGCAATTTGTCAAAAATGTTAACCTATGTTGGCCATCTATGTTTTGGGTTGTTTCTGGACTATCTATTCTATTGATCTACATGTCTGCCTTTTTGCCAAAATGAAACTGTCTTGTTTATTGCAGCTTTATAGGAGGTGTTGAAGTTGGGTAGAATAAGAACTCCAACATTATTTATTTTTTTAATTGATTCAGTAAGGAGACCTCGTGCATTGTTGGTGGGAATGTAAACTGGTGCAGGCACTGTGGAAAATAATACGGAGGTTCCTCAAAAAATTGAAAATGGAATTACTGTATGATCCAGTAATTTAATAATTCCCCTACTGGGTATTTACCCAAAGAATAGGAAAACACTAATTCTATAAGATCTGTGCAATCTCTCTGTTCATTGCATCATTATTTGCAATAGTCAACTTCTGGAAGCAGCCCAAGTGTCCGTTGATAGATGAATGGATAAAGATGTTCTTGGTATATATATATAATGGACTATCATTCAGCCATAAATAAGAATAAATGCTTGCCATTTGTAACGACATGGCTGGATCCAGAGAGTATAACGTCAAGTGGAATAAGTCTGTCAGAAAAAGATAAATACCATGATTTCACTCATATGTTGACTTTAAGAAACAAAACAAAAACCAATAACCACAAAAAGAGACAAACCAAGAAACAGATTTTTAACTGTAGAAAAGAAGCTGATGGTTATCAAAGAGTAGGAGGATGGGTGAAGTAGATGAAGGGGATTAACAGTACACTTACCATGAGCAGGGAGTAATGCATAGAATTGTTGAATCACTACGTTGTACACCTGAAACTAACATGACCGTATACGTTAACTATACTAGAATGTTTTTTAATTCCTTTGGTTATTTGATTGCATCGTTTGCATTTATATATATATATATTAAGCTTTGTCAATGTCTACAGAAGTGACCACTGGGATTTGCATTGACAGTTCTGGCCTTTAAGCAACCGTATAAATTCCCCACAGTTCAATAAGTTTTATAATATGAACTCAAACAGCTTTGAAAGCCTCTGGCAAACACCAGCCCTAACAGGTAGCGACATAGGCTTTAACTGTTCTTTTCAGCTGCAGACTCACTGAGGCACATTTCAGCTACTTTGAAAGCCCATAGTTAAAGTAACTTCTTTAAAGGAAATAAATGATACATTGGAAGTTAAGATCGTTATCACTGCACATTAATTTTTTTTTGTATAAATCCATTTCTTCAAGACTTTACGAACTCAGTTTTCATAATTATTCAATAAATATAAACTGAAGGGAAAAATTCCACCAGAATCCCAGAAGCAGAAATAACATTACAATGCTAATACAGTCAGTAGGAGGCCACAGTAATCCAGATTACCATACATAACTGTCTCATGGAAACTAATTTGACTTTTATTGTGCTACTAAATGAAATTATTACATGATCTATAGATTATTGAGCCCTGTGGCAATGCTGGAGAATGAGACACTGTGCTGCATCTTTTGCTTTGATGCTTGCAATGTTTTTAAAACACTTTACACATTAAAAGTGAGTAAAGAAGACTATAATACTCAGAAACAACACTGTGACTAAATAAATTACTTGCCAGGAACCATAAGTATGGCAGGAATAATGCAGCAAACAAAGCATTTTTTCATTAACCATGTGCATCCAACAAAGACAAGGAATTGAAAAGAATTTTCATGTGAGAGGTACATAATTGTGAAGCCAGGCATTCCTCTGACGGGCATGCCCAGGACGATGCCCCCAGTTGATCCCTAAGCAATCCCTTATTGGACTTTGAATATTCCAGAGAGTTTGTCATCTTACTTGATGGCTTTGGAAGCAATTCACTGACCATGAAAATTCAAGACTTTGAAACCACTGGAAATGGTACAATCTGATTAAGGCTATTTATTTAAGATGTAGTTTAGCACAAGAGAGAAGACCTGTGTTTGGAGATAATAAAGTCTTCTTGATACAGGAGTTGTACTTGCACATTAAAGGAACATACTTCTTGTTACAGGAATTGGCATTTGAATCCAAATAGGTTAACAGCAACAGATTATATTAGTACTAGCATCTAAAATTCCATGTCACTTAGGAGGTCCTCCTTGAATCCACTTCCCAAATAGCACCCTCCATTCTATTATGAGAATCTCTGTGCTCTGGAGCATTCTGGAGCATTTGTCATGTTTATTGCTGATAAGGTTTTAATACACATGTCTTTCCTGCCATCTTGAAAGCTTGGTAGTTCAGTGTCTGTGCCATTACATTATGCCACCCTATCCTCTGCCCACATACACCAACCTACTAGCCATTCAGACCTATTATTATATACTTTAGTAATGGACAGCAGTCCTCCACACTACTCCAAGCTCTAAACCCATCCAAGGTGACTTCAAAATCCTTATGTTGCCTGATCTGTCTTTTGTTGTCTTCTCTTCAGTGATGGCTTCTTCTACCCCACGTTGGTTACCTGCTCCGATAGAAATAACCTGGGCCTTTCCACTACCTGAACTTATAAATTACAGATTCAGGGCTCAGTCAGTTAAGACTCCAACTCTTGATTTCAACTCAGGTCATGATTTTGAGGTTCATGGGACTGAGCCCCACATCTGGCTCTGCACTGAAGACAAAGAGCCTGCTTGGGATTCTCTCTCTCTCTCTCTCTCTCTCTCTCTCTCTGCCCCTCCCCCACCCTCTCTCATGAATGCATGCTGTGCTCTCTCCCTCTCAATATTTTTTAAAATTACAACTTCTGGGGTGCCTGGGTGGCTCAGTTGGATTAAGTGTATGACTCTGATTTTGGTCATGATCTCACGGTTTATGAGTTTGAGACCCACATCGGGCTCTGTGATGGCAGTGTGGACCCTGCTTGGGATTTTCTCTCTTCTCTCTCTGCCCCTAACCCACTTGAGCTTTCTGTCTCAAAATAAATAATTTTTTTTAATCACAAATTCACAAACATCAACCTAATAACTACAACTTTTCTTTCTCCTAGCTTGTTTTTCTTTTTGTGTTTTTGTTTTTGTTTTTTTGTTTTGTCCCCATGTACTTCTGCTGCAAACTTTTCAGCTCATTTAGTTTTCTTGTGTAGTAGACCCTTCACGTTCTCCCAGACCTCCAGCTCTCTACTTCTCCAATTTCTCCTATTATCCAGCTAAGTCTCTATGGTCTGCTTTGGCAATATGCTTTTCTCCACCATTTTTATCACTCCTTTCAACCAAGTGTCAACCTAGAAGACACCTTACTGCTTTCTTTGCCCACAGCTCTTCCCCAATAGCCTAACGCTACTCGGTACAAAAAGGCAAATTGATTTCCAGGAACGCTTAAAATTCCCAACTTCAAGTGAGATCTCAGTATGTCTCCAGTTGACTCATTCTCCCACCTTCTGGAACAACCATTTCACACTTTCTTCGCTGTTCTTAAGATTTCAGCACTCCCCTTCTCTCATTCAGTTTAAAATTTTTTTTTTCAACGTTTATTTATTTTTGGGACAGAGAGAGACAGAGCATGAACGGGGGAGGGGCAGAGAGAGAGGGAGACACAGAATCCGAAACAGGCTCCAGGCTCCAAGCCATCAGCCCTGAGCCTGACGCGGGGCTCGAACTCACGGACCGCGAGATCGTGACCTGGCTGAAGTTGGACGCCTAACCGACTGCGCCACCCAGGCGCCCCACTCATTCAGTTTTTAAGAAGTGGTGAGCAGGTGGATTCCAATGAACATATGGATAAACTGTCTGACCTTAGACCAGAGGAGGCATAGAGTGTTGTTTTATCAGAGACAAGGGGGAGAAAATAGGTACAAATGTAGGCAAATTGATACTTGTTGTTGTAAAGAAGAGCACTTTGGTCTGTTTGCTTCTATTGCCCTGGAAACCGTGATCAACTCAACTCCTACCTTTCCTCTGATATTTAAACATGCTGTAGATTCTGCCATATTAGTAAAAACTCTCCCTGGACCCCCAAGCCCTTCAAAACTTTTCCCCCCTATTTCCTCTATTTCACTGGCAAATGTTTAATCTCCATTCCCAATTGGTTATTCAGATAAAAATTTAAAATCTAGTCTTTCCCAGCCACTGCATTGAAAAAACCATTATCGGGAGCACCTGGCTGGCTCAATTGGTTAAACATCCAACTCTTGATATCCACTCGGGTCATGATCTCATGGCTCGAGAGATCCAGCCCCATGTCAGGCTCTGCACTGACAGTGTGGAGCCTGTTGGGAATCTTTTCTCTCTTCTCTTCCCATGCTTGTGTTCTCCCTCTCTCTTTCTCTCAAAATAAACATCTAAAAAAAAAAGCCATTACTGGAATTCTCCATAAATGCCATATTACTTGGCTTCTCAGGAGCATTGACAGAGTTCTCCATTGCCTCCTTTTTGAAACACTCTTCAATCAGCCTCTGGAATTCCTTGTCTTAGTTTTCTTCTTGCCTCTTTAGTCATTCTCTTTGGGCTTCTTTCATTTTTTTCCTTCAACACGGGCATTTGTTGTCTTAAAGTTCAGACTCTTTCTTTATAATATCACTTAAGAATTTTATCCTACCCCATGCTTTAAAGTGGTATTAATATGTCCATGGTCTTCAGCCCAGACCTCTCCTCTGAGCTCCAGACCCATGTATAAGACTGCCTACCTAGTACCTTCTACCTGGATAACTCAAATTTACTTGAAATACAACAAAACCAAAACTGATTTCATGATTCACTGTCCAGGTACAGAGTGAAACATCTGGTTCTCCTTCAGTGCCTTTATCTGAGAAGAATAGCATCATTATCCATCCAGTTATATAAATCAGAATCCTTGGGGTAACCTTAACTCTCTTCATCAACCTTCATTTCTCATTCAGTGCCATGGGCCATTCCAAGCCTTTTTGCTATGGGTATCTTTCAAATTCCATCCCTTTTTTTCATACTCATGGTAGAAGGCTACCCAAGCTGTATCCTCTCTTACCTATTATATTGCCCTATGATAGCTTATTACTGGGTCTTCCAATTCTATAATTCCTTTCCTAAAATGAAGCTAAATTTTCTCAAAAATGTAAGATTGTGTTTCCCCAATTCCACCCCTGTCTAAAACCCTTTAGTGTCTCCCATTGCACTAAGAACAAGGAAAACAAATGTCCTTACAGGACTAGGTGGCCAAGCTTCTGACCAACTCTGAAGCCTCATTCTCTGGAATCTTGTCCCACTGGCACTCCTGAGATTCCGCCAATGCACCATGTTCCCTCCTATAAGAGGAGCTTGATACATGCTGTTCCCTATATCTGAATACCCCTCCTCTCTTGATTATTGAGGAAATTCATCATAAACCCCAGTATCTACTCAGCCACCACTTTCCCAGTCCACAGGCTAAACTTTCCCAGTCCACAGGCTAGACAGGCTAAGCTTTCCCAGTCCACAGGCTAGACAAGATTCCTTTCCTTCCAAGCATTTACCTCACTTCTACCCATAACGCGGTGGCATTAGTTACTTTGGTCTGTTCCTAACTCCTCTCCGGCAGCACACAAGACCAGATGCTCTGTGAGACTTGGACAGAGTCCATTGATGACCGGCCTTTAGCCCTAAATACATATTTTTCTTGTTGAACAGATGGGTGGCAGTATGAATGAATAGATGGATCAATAGGAAAATTTAGGAAGCATAACAGCATGTTCAAAATAGGAACAAGAAGCTTAGAAGACAGTCATTTTTTGTATTATTTCTCATGTTTCCTATATTCCACTTGAAAAAAGTTGATCTTTTAATCTCAAAGTAGTTCTAGTTAAAAAAAAAATGTATTCTTAGATTTTTTTTTTACCTTAATCCTTGGGCTTTTTATATTCCAATATGCTAGAATAACCTGTCTCCCAAACCACCTACTTTTCAATTCAAAATTTACAATATCCCATAGCAGGCAAGAAACCTTATTATTTAGTCTAAAGAGATGTTCTCCTTTTTTTCAAAGGTTTGATGTTCAATAATGGTCATGTTTTTAAAAAGGGGATTGTGATAATTTATCTTAATTCATCTCAGTAAATATCCCATACCTACCCATGTGTCACGGGTTGATAGTGAGAATATGGAAATGAACAGGACAGATACTTGTTCTATTGGTGTGAAGTCGTTAACATAAAAACTGGTGGTCCAGAGATAACCGTTACATTGGGAGTCATGATAATCATTGTATTGTAACATTTAATTACTTTGTTGATTGAGCTCCCTGGGCCTTTCTACATACTTAACTGAATAAATAATATTGACCAAGAATGGCCCCTTGACAGGACAATTCACACTCACAGTGATTTTAATAAACTTGGGAGCCTTCAACCAAAATAGACAAATAATTATACATGACTAGAGGAAGATGAACATGACTTTAATGAACATTTCTAATAGTCGTGTACTCTTCATGATAAAGTCTTTAGCTTAAAGCCTATATCACAGCCACAATTTTTTTAATTATAAAGAAACCCAAGGGGAAAGCCCAAAGTATGTAGAATATCCATAATACCTTAAGCTTGGTATAGAGTCTGTTTGTTTGAGCAAATTAAATTTTGGCAGGAGTAAGAAATTAAGGAATAAGTGGTTTAGAAATCTCAGTATCAGAAAACTTGAAAGAAATAATTACCTACTGAATGAATCTTTCTCCTAACATTGCTTCATAAACACTAGGTTTCTTTAAAAAGTCATTTCCATTCTTCCAGTTTTTACCCATTATTACTTTTAACATTGATCGAGACCTTGGGATATGCTAAAGAGACAATGGGCTAAGAACTTTTTATAAATCATCTCATTTAAGTCTATAGAGCCCTTATGAGCCAGGCACATTATTATCGCATTTTGTTAATGAAGGATAGTGAGGTGCAGACAAATTAAATGACTTCCTAAAGATCCTACAGCTGGTAAGTGACAGAGCCAGGATTGAAAACCATGCTACCTGACTCCATTGCCATTTCTCTGGTATATTTCCTTCCAACAAAATTGTTCTGAAAAATGAATTAAAATGCAAATAAATGAAAAAAACCCCACAGATTTTACAAGGAGGGAGGCACATAGCTTGAAAATCTAATAGATTTCAGACTCTAATACGTTGGAGGAATCACTACCTTCCTCTTTCCCAGTGAAAAGAGAATGGGCATCCTGGTAGGATCAGAATGAATAGTCTGTTTTCGGTGCTCAGAAGGCTCTAAGTGGGTGTTCAGTAGTTTTCTCACTTTTTCCTTTTTCAAAGTTTTAACTGAATTTGTGAGGACACTAAATCAAACTTTGTGAGCTTTCCTTATTGTTTTCATGGGTTTTGTTTTGTTTTGTTTTTATAAAAATGATTGTTACCTTTTGCTATAAATCTAAAATTGATCCCTTGTGATGGAAGCAGGGAAAGTGTGTTGAAGAGGGTAGAGTCACACAAGGCTGAGAACCATAAAATGGAGAAAATCACAGCCAAGAGAGTGTGAACTTTAACAGCTTGGTCGGGCCTGTATTAAAGGGCAAAATCACATGTGTCACAGAGAGTGTTTCCATCCCTCAGAGGGGCAGTTCTGAAAAGGACAACTTGCTGGAAATGAGAATGGGGGAGGTGAGGCCCAGGTCGTCTGCCACAGTTAACTGGTTATTCATTTTAGCCACTATAATGGCTGGTGCTAAGGTTTTCAGATCATCCGCTTTTGTGGGTTTTTTGTTTTTGTTTTTGTTTTTGTTTTTATCTTTTCCTTTTTATTTCTTTATGGTCAACAGTGAACTTTGCTTGGTGCTTATCTGCCAGGAAGGATCATGTCAATGAACGGTTATCTACCTAACTTATCCAGGCATCTGGGTGTACTACTTGCTTATTCTTAACAAAATGACACAACACACACACACACACACACACACACACACACACACACACACACGTGTCAGGTATACTTCTCACTGCACTCTTCTGGACGTGGTAGCTGGGGACTGCAATTTGAGGGAGGAAGGGAGAGGAGGGACATGTGGTATTTACAATGCAGTATATGTGTAACTTCATAGTAAACATGGAGCTTCCTCAGTTTAAAACCGTCCTTTGTTACCCACAGGGACACTTTTGTGGCCTGTGAGTCCCAGACTCACTGTAGCCCACTATTGTTCTCTTCCTATTCTCTCCTTTTCCCTTTCTTCCTTCCCTTTTTCCTCTCTCAGGAGCCAGAAACCGAAAGAATGAACACAAACCATAAAGCTAAAGACAGGGAGGGAAGAATACAGGAGAGAGGAAGAGAGAAAATGAATAAACAGACAACATCCAGACCTTACATAAAATAGACTTCTGGGGGCATCTGGGTGGCTCAGTTGGTTAAGTGTCCAACTCTTGATTTTTGGCTCAGGTCATGATCTCACAGTGAGTTCAAGCCCTGTGTCAGGCTTTGCACTGAGAGTATGGAGCCTGCTTGCGATTCTCTCTGTCGTTCCTTCTCTGCCCTTTCTCCCCACCCTCAAAATAAATAAACTTAAATAAAAAGATTTCTGACCTACAACCCATAGCACCCTGTTTTTCTGCAATGAACAGCCTAGGATGCCTGCCTACAAGGCAAGAGTTGGAGAAGGTGAAACCATGAGCTCTAATAACAACCTAGGAAAGTAAACAAAAACTTCTGTAACAGTGAGCGCCAAATGGCTGGCATTTGATTAAAAGCTGACAGCTTGCCTAATGTTTGTTCCTAAATTTTTGTCTCTGCTTCCAACTTAGCACCAACCACAGAAGGCCAAATATGTGCCCATTACTAGTTACATAAGATGCCCTGCTTCTTGTGAGCCTACCTCGGGCTTCCTCCTGCCAACAGCCTCCAGTTCTTCCCAACTGATGCTTCCCTTTCTTCTACCTTAAACCTCCCTGCCTACCTGGAGTCTTTACCAAAAGGCTAACAGAGTGGCTGACTCCATTGTTATAGCAAATTCTAAATAAATGCCCTTTGTTTTCCTCATTTGGTGAGTCTTTATTTCCACAGGAATGAAAAAAAAAGGGGGGGGGAAGGAAGAAAGAAAACAAATCCCATCACTGTTACCTTTTAATTTCTGTTTACATTCTCTTCCTATCCAAACAAATTAGAAATTTCTTGTGGGTGATGATTCCATTTTACATATCTTTGTGTCCCTCAGCAGCCTAAAAGCTCTTCAGTTTCTAAATATAGATGATGATTTTTTTGTTAATTACTAAATGAAATAAAACACCACAGTAAAGTATAGATCAAAAGAATCTTCTAGGAACATGGATGTAACATCTATTTCAAATGGGAGAGCTGAATTGCAAAAATGTAAAGTTGTAGCTCAAAACCCATGACTAACAATAACTGTATAAGACTCCTGAATTTTATCTTTTTCCTACTATATCATGCTGTTTCTCACACTGAAAACCAGCTCTGAACATATATAAAGCATGTATTTATATCTTTATCTCCTATACCTCAATGAATTTGTTCATAAAGTGGAAAAAAAATTATACCCAATTTATATATTTGATATCAAAAAGTGCTATTTTAGGGGCACCTAGGTGTCTCAATTGGTTAAACATCTGACTCTTGATTTTGGCTCAAGTCATGATCTCACAGTTGTGAGATTGAGCCCTGCATTGGGCTCAGCATGGAACACGGAGCCTGCTTGGGATTCTCTCTCTCTCTCCCTCTCTCTGCCCCTCTACACCCCTGCTGCTTGTGGTCTCTCTCTCAAGATAAAATAAACTTGAAAAATAAGTAATATTTTAGACATTATGATTTATTCAAAATGAAGTTGACTTTGGAGGCCCTGTGTTAAGCTGGTTTCACCTAAACCCTGCTGTAATAACAATCATGATCATGATGGTAATAATAACACTTTTATATAGCCAAGAAGTATTTAAAGGGAATAAAACCACAGGGGTATTGAAAATAGTAGAAAAAGTGTCATTGGACAGGAGATTTTGACCTGCTTTTCTTGTTGTTGTGGGTTTTTGTTTGTTTGTTTTTTTAAAGACAGCCAGTGGGACCACTGTAGAGAGTTAACGAGGATTGCAAAGAGCTTTTATTAAGTTATATTTATAATATGTTAAAAACTAAGACTGATGACAAATTTAAATATTTTAAAATAGCAGCAATCCATTAAATTAACACAACAATTTTACTTAAAAAACTATATTTTCAAAACAAAAATTTAATGAAGAATAACATTGTTTTACATATTTGCAAATATGTGTGGCTCCATAGACAACTGGATTCTCCTATTTGCTTCTGCATTTAATCAGCTTGGAGTTGGTTTTGTGGTTGCTGTATATGAAGAAAGCTGACCTCACACAGATGTGTAATTGAAGACAGGAGCAATTTCATAACCTTTTTAGATCATTTTGGTCATCTTTGAGACTACACCAAAACTCAAAGTCAATCATTTTTTTAAAGTTTAGTTGCAATGTGGGATATAAAAGGATACCAATGAACTTTCATTCTTCATCACATGAAAATCTGTTGTTCTATCTTGCAGTATGAATAGCATTTACTCATGAATGATTATATAACATATAAATGAATCACTTAGGAAATAGTGGCTCAAGGGGTGCCTGGGTGGCTCAGTCAGTTGGGTATCCGACTTCGGCTCAGGTCATGATCTCACAGTTCCTGGGTTCGAGTCCCACGTCGGGCTCTGTGCTGACAGCTCTGAGCCTGGAGCCTGCTTCGGATTCGGTGTTTCTGTCTCTTTCTGCCCCTCCCTGGCTCGCTCTCTCTCTCTCTCTCTCTCTCTCTCTCTCTCTCCCCCCTCAAAAATAAATAAACATTTGAAAAATTAAAAAAAAAAGAAAATAGTGGCTCAAGTAGTGATACAGATCTTCTGAATGTTGACACAGTTACACAATAAAGCTCACACTGGTAAATACGACCACTGAGGTGATCAGAAAAGTCTTTTAGTATCTAGAGCCATGAAGCTCTGGTGGTGGATATAAGCTTTCCAAAATTCTAATTGTAACTGAACACTTAAATTGTATCATTAGTAACTGATTGTTTTTCCTTGAAATGACAGATTCACTTTGCTCATTTTTAAGAAAATACCTGCCAAATGCCCAAATCCATATAATCATAGTTTCCTACTATTGTAGGATGGTTAAGGGGAGGTACGGGGTAGTTTTAAATGTAGCAGTTTTCTCCTATGATGTATACAGAGATGTTAAGAAATACTTGCTAGAGTTGATAGAGCAAGAAACAGGAGTTTAGGAATATTGTTTACAGTTGCACATGTAAGTAAAATCAAACACTAAAAGAAATATTTTTATTTTTTAAAGTTTATTTACTGATTTTGTGAGAGCGAGACTGAGCAAGCGAGCGAGAGGAGGGGGAGGGGCAGAGAGAGAAGTGGGACAGAATCCCAAGCAGGCTCAGAGATGCCGGCACAGACCCAGATTTGGGGCTGGAACCCATGAACCGTGAGATTGTGACCTGAGTTGAAACCATGAGTTGGACGCTCAACCAAACGAGCTCCTCAGGTGCCCCTAAAAGAAATATTTTTAAATATCAGGCAGAGGAAGGCAAATATGAGGTAGAATTTCTTACCAGTTACAGCAGAGTTCTGTGGTCTAAATCTGGTGCTTCCCGAAATGAAATTCTAACATATTACTTAGACTTCTGGTGATCATCAACAGTAGAAGTGAAAACAAAAACAGCAGAAATAATTTATCCCTAGAGAATGGGACTAGAAATAGGGGAAGGAGCAGAAAGCTTTAGTTATTAATGTAATTCCATCGTAAAATACTTCAAAATAGTTCGTGCTTTTCTAATATGTGTGGTAGGATTGTCAGATTTTATGAAATGAAATGATGTAATTTGAAACTATATATTATTTTACAAATATTAAAATATAATAGACAATAATTAGATCATCATAATGGTTGGGCATGGAGACCAGTTTTGTGACTCTACCCCTCACAATACTTAGCTTCCTTACAGAGATTTCTTGTAATCAGAATTATGAACAAAAACAAACGAAACATACGCTAGTGTGTGTAGGGGTGTAAAGTACTCAATCCCATCACTTTGTACAAAATGCGTCAACAAAATAGGATGGACTGATGGGTGGTTAGAAGAATGGGTTGGTGGACAGCATTAGTTGAAATAAAGTAAAAGATGAAATATAAAATCTAAGTAGAGAGTGGGTGGGTGTTCATCCTACAATGGTTCAACTTCTCCATATATTTAAATTCATTTAAACTTTTTTAAAAAATGCATACAAACAAAAAATGTAAAAATAACAAAATCGTTATGCTTCTGTGTCCCTGTTCTTGACAGATTGTTTATGTCAACTGTATGCTCTCTTTTCAACAAAAAGTTCAAAAACTGCCCCTTTTAGTGTTGGCAAAGGAGCAATTGAGTTCTGAGCGAAGATCTGAGAGAAGGAAATAGTGCTTTCGTGGGCTGGCTCCCTATTCCTGTGGTAATTTCTTTACAGGGACATTTTCAACATTTCCATTTTAGGAGCTTGCCCCGAACATTCTCACAATTTGTCTCTAAAATCGATTCTTGATATGAACACTACATAAAGTTCTTTGGCCTTGGGGAATAAATATTTAATTTTTCTATGAAACTTGAACATACCTATTTGACCTTTGTTGTTGTTTTTTTTTTTTTTTTGTGAGAAACCTTAAACTTTAAGACCTACTTAAAAAAAAATTTAAGACCTACTTAGGAGATAATTACCAAGCGACCTCCTAGGATCTCAGGACAAGGTGTCAAGGGCAGGGGAGGGACAAACATGAAAGACAAATTGGTGTCCTCAAGAAAAAAAAAAAAGACTTCTCAGAAATACTACAGGTCCTCACATAGATCTACCTCATGATGCTGCCTCTGGTTTCAACTCCTAATTATCACTATTAACATGGAGTGACCATAGACCAACCATTTCACCAAGAATAAGTACGATTTCCCTATATGTTGTGTCCAATTTTCCAGAAGTGCTAAATAAGGAGAAAGGAAGTGAATATAATGATTTTCAAGTGTCATTTATATTTTAGGATCAAACATCCAGTGATTCTGCCTTGGTATTACACCTGGATAAGGACTTCATATATTTTTTCTCCAATCCTACTTACTGTGAGGTCCATTTCTACAAAACGGAAAGAGAAATAGGGCTGCCAGATACATCACAGTTTTACAAAGGCTGGCATTGTCTGCAGGCACTAAGCAGGACCACAGTAGAATATTCTGCAGCACTGGAGACTATCGCTGTCCTCATTCAGAGAACTGAGTGCCAGAGACTTGTTATTGCTCTTATTTCTTAACAGATGTAAAATTGCAGAAGAGCTCAGTGGCTCCTCAGCTCCGCCCTTAGTCGCCTCTACTTAGATGTGAAGACTTGGAAGTTTTATCTATTAAAATAAAAGTAAAAATTGAGGAAATGAAAGGGCTAATGAAACAGGAAGAATGTGTCAAAAGGCAAGTTCGACTTTCTTAAGATGGGAGATACTTATTTTAAGCGATACAGGGGAGACTCTTGATGGACACTGTCCTTCACTTGAGATACTACAGTGTTGAAGCAATGATTCTGTGTCAAGAATAAAGGATCTCAGAAGCTAATTGCTTGCCAATGCCCTGAGCTCCTCACGAGCCTGTGTCAATCTCCATTAACCTCTATTTTAGAAACCAAAAAGTAAATAGATAAATAAAAATAACCAACTGAGCAAGATCTCCAGGGCATTAAGGAAATCGATACAATCTATCATTTTTGTTTTATAAGAACGGAGGGAAGGGGGAGAGAGAGGGGTTTACACATGAGTGTGGTCGGGTTGAGGGTGTTGTGTCAATAACGTGTATCAATTCACGTTAAGAACCTTATTTATGCTTCTGCTACAGACCTAACCCTCCCATGGTTCATCTCCCATGTCCGCCATAGCCCTGTTGAATGCATAAAGCTTGATATTTATTTTCACTTTGCTTTAGAAGAGATTGGCTTGAGTACCCAGGGAATATTTCTTACAGATTTTGTCTTATATTCTCACTAAGATCATACCACTTTTCACGGTTTCTCAGTTTGGGTATCTACCAATTTTGAGGATCCAGATTCTCTGAGGTTTAATGCATAGTTCCAAAACATTTGAATGTTCTTGGAACAGACTATAGACAGGAACTCAGGAGACCAGAGTTTTAGTCTTACCTGTTAACGTGTATTATCCCATTGGTCTTGAGTACAGTTTTTACCTTCCTGGAGTGATAGTTCCAATATTGATAAGATAGGGAAATCAATAGTGAACTAAGAAGTTTTACCCTCTCTCTTTGGGAAGGATTGCTATGAAGGAGCTGGTGGGATGATGGTGGTGGTAGTGGTAGTAATAACTAACATCCTTCAGGTACCTGTATTTGAATGCTATGCTAAATATTTTATGAATATTATTTCACTATATTCCCACAGAACCTCTACAAATGGGAAACCTAATGCATATTCTTACATTGGAGAGAAAGGGTTTATAACAAGACTTTCACTGATTCCTAAACCTGATTTTTTTTTTTTTTACTTCCTCCCCAGATCTACTGAAATGTCAAAATAAGTCAATGTATATAAAAATTCTTTAGAAACTGTAAAACAAAATGTAAATGTGAATCAGTATTTGGATCACCAGTCAGCACTTCATACAAAATCTGGGGCAAGCTATCTGCTTCTTCCCCTGATACGTTTCAATCTTAATTTCGTAGACTCTCTAGTCATTTGGACTATCTCTCACTTCCATGTTTTCATCTCTCTCTCTCTCTCTTTTTTAATGTTCATTTATTTTTGAGAGAGAGACAGAGTGCAAGCAGGAGAGGGGCAGAGAGAGAGGGAGACACAGAATTGGAAGCAGGCTCCGGGCTCTGAGCTGTCAGCACAGAGCCTGACGCAGGGCTCGAACCTACAAGCCGTGAAATCATGACCCCAGTCGAAGTTGGACGCTTAACCAGCTGAGCCACCCAGGCACCCCTGTCACTCTCTCTTTCAAAATAAGTATCATAAATTCTAGTAGCAGAGGCATAAAACAACTAAAGAAACGAGATAGTTTAAGATAGGGTATCCACAATGAGAAAAAACAGAATAGTTTTGTAGAGAGTGGCTGGAGAATGTTGGTTCCTCACAAAGATTCTCTCCTCTACTAAACCATAGTTGAGCTTCTCTGAGCCCTACTCTCAAGTAGGCCTCAACCTGGGCTCCCATCCTTGCCAGACCTGCATCTCCCAGTCTTAGGAAGAATTTTGCTAAGTCAGGTTAGGGAGAATCCCGATCCTTAATAATGGATCACTTTTGGTGTCCAATATGGATCAAATTCCGCATCCCCCTTGATATCTTGATATCTGATTACCCCAGCCTACCTTCAGCAATAATCCTCTTGTTGGTTTAGCAAGAATATGCACCCCTGCAACTTTGCTGTTTTCTCCTGGCAATTTTCCATCCCCACTGACCCCTCACTCTGCTCATTGGCTACAAATCCCCAGCTCTCTTTGCTGTATTCGGAGTTTAGCATGATCTCTATACCCTATCATGATAGTCTTGACTCCTATTGAAGTAGTCCTGAATAAAGTCTTCCTTACCGTTTCAACAAGTGTCGGAATATTTTTTTCTTTAACCTTCCCCAAATATCCCTTGAAAAATATATTGGTAAGACCAAGCTGAGTTTATTGCTTATCATGTTAAGGACCACCCCTACCTCAACAGAATCTGTTAGTGTTTTGGGGGAGGAAGGATAAATTCTGATCTATTGAAATTTTGAGGTCTGGTTTAAGATAGGTCCTTCAATAGAGGGAGGAAGTGTTCATTAGTATTGGATGAGGATGATAATTTAATACTTTCAGGTTTGTGGACACAGCCAGAGGAAGATTTTGAGGCAAGGAGTTCAAGGGTCTTAAGACATAAACTTCTAGACAATGCTTTCTATTGATGAATTGGTAAGACTTTCTAGAACTTCTTGTAATGAACAATAAAGTCATTTGCAACTTCTTTTCCTGGGCAAAAGTCTCCAAAAATAGTAGTTATTCTAAAGTGACAATAGAATAGTAAAGTCATGTTAATATAGACCAGCCATTAACAATTTTTTCTGTAAAGTATAACATAGCAGATACTTCAGACTTTGAGTGCCACGTAAGGACTCTATTACATATTTTTTGTTTTTGTTTTTCCTTTGGTTTACAACCTTTTAAATGAAAAAAGAAAGCATTCTTTGCTTAGGAGTCCTCTAAAAAGAGGCCATAGGCTGGATTTAGCCAATAGCTCATAGACTGCCAACCCATGAAGAAGATGGTAAATTGTGTGGAGGTAGATGGTATCACCCCTCAAGGTTTCTTTAAGATGGCCAAGGAAGGCCTCAAACTCGGTGCTCCCACTGGCTAACTGACAGTCAGGAATACTATACTATACTCCAAGGAAACCCACTGAGGTTCTTGGATTATTTGGTGAAGGTAGTAGTCATTAAGAAGCAGGCCTTGAATATTCCCTTAGTAATAATAAGAGGTGGTATTTAATTAATTGGAAAAAATAAGATGACCTTACTTGTACCCGAATTGGAAAAGCAGATCATAGATACTACACCCAGAAAAAATTATGAGCTGGAGGGCTGGAGTCTTTTTGAAGAACACACGCTTCTGTTAAAAGGTCCAGCTTCCTCTTCTCTGCTTCCTTTCTCACTCCAAACTCAGATTAATGTAACTAGGAGAAATAATACTGAATCACTGAATATTTTATAGACCTGTGAAGGTTAGTCATTAGAGACAGTCCTGGATGTGCCATGTTCACAGCCATTTGCAGCTAATTATAAAAGAGCCTTCAAGGTGTATGTGGAGGGTAGGAGGTGGGGAAATGGAGGGAGCTCTTCATTGCAATAGAACTAAAACCTTGCAAATATATTTAATATTTCAGAAGCTGGGAATTAGGAGAAAAACCTGCTATAGTTTAAATCCAATCTCACAGAACATCTAGCATAATCATTTGTATATAATAGGTGCTCAATGACCATTTGTTGAGTGAAGACATAAAAGTAGGAATAAGCGATGAAAATCATACAGTTCCACACTGGGGAATTATCACTCCTGATTTTCCATCCAGGCAGCATATGTTCTTGACAGACTCTGTTTTCAGTTTTTCTCCTACCCTTTCCCATTTGCTGGTTTCATTGCTTACTACATACAGCTCCCTAGATGGAAAAAGAAAACTTGCATCTTTGTTCCCAGAATTGTTACAATAGGTTTAGACATAAAAGACACTGACATAACAAGATAAAATGGGGGTTTGATGATTTCACCGATCTTTATTTTTTAGCTGTCCTGCGTTAGCAGTATAATTTCAAGGTGGTCCAAGCAATATAACACCGAGAGTAAATTGCTTTATATTATGCTATCTATTTCAAGCTGAGTTAAACTTCATTCCATGCTTAGCTAGCTGCTATATGGAAGTAAATATTTTATCGTTAGTTTAATCTTCTTGCCATGACTTCATGCAAAAGAGGAGATAATTTATCAAGCAATGGAATAATATCATTGAAAAAGATCCAGGAAAGTTTTGTCTTCTCTTTAGGAAAAGTGATACTTTACGTTAATATTTTGCAACTCCTTTTAGACCATTTTTTCCCTGTGTGAGATCAGACCTGAAGTGTTGGAGTCCTTTATCTGTGCCTTTTTTCTTTCCCTCAAGTAGCTTCTCAAAATTTCACCAGCCCAGTGACAACATTCCCATGACCCATGACCAAGCTGCTCCAGCAGTATTTTTTGTCACATTTATTGGGGGGGTGAGGGGTGGGGAGGGGAAAGACATTCTGTGCTGGAAGCTGGCTTTGTGATATGCCCCTCTAAGTCCAGAAGATGTCAATCTATGGCTCTTGAAACTGACAAGCAAGAAGGAAGCTCATCTTTCTAGAGTTTGCCTAGAAATATCATTGCTCTTTCATAACTGATGGCAATAATTTGCTGTTGTAGGAAAGGAAAAAGTTTTTCTCAACCCTCCTAGGGTTCAAAGACAGATTAACTGGAAAAAAGCCTACACATCTATTTAGTATAAGTTTTACATGACAAAGGAGCCTTCTTAAGAAAATGAAGACTTGAAAAAATGGTTAAGCCTGATTATTTTTATGCAAGGTTTGATGAAGAATGGACCATCCTGGAGAAATATGATAGGTTGAAGAGCATAAAGTAAGTGTAGTAAACTGGGGGACACAGTGAGGCCTGCTTATTCAGATTCTTCTCCATGTTCCTTTGTCTTCAAAGATAAGGGTACTTCTTTCCTCGGAATACAGGAAGAACGCCTCTCACATAAGAGTGTATGACTGCTTCTAGGGAAAAAGGGGTGAGGGGGATATCGGAGTGAACTTCTTATTCCTGTTGCTTTCTCAAACTCATTCAGCTTAAAATTTTCAATATACCAAGGTGCCATATTTTGGGGTAGCATGTTCTGCACCATATAACTACCTTTGTGTTAATATCTTTCCCCTAAGCCATTCCACTTTGGGAGTGGTGGAGTGGCTCAATCAGTTAAGCTTCTAGTTCTTGATCTCAGCTTGGGTCTTGATCTCAGGGCCTTGATCTCAGTTATGAGTTAAAGCCCTGTGTTGAGCTTCGCACTGGGCATGAAGTCTACTTAAAATAATTGTCCCCTTTGAATGGCAGCTATGAATAGAACTGATTTTAGAAGTCAAGAAAACGAAGTTGTACACAAAATAGATTCACAGCATACACCTATACACAAATGTTGGTAGGAGAATTTTCCAACTGATGATGTGGAACTCTGAGCTCAGACAAGATATTCGAGAATGTAAAAGCTAGTGTTTTGGAGTTTTTGTTACTCTTTTGAGAGAGAAAGGATGTGTGGCTAGAGTTAAAAGCATGCTGAGTCATCTTCCTTTAGATCTGATGGTCTCAAAAGAGGTAGTATCACCCCCAAAGGGACAAAAATGAATTCTTGTATAGTGAAAAAAAAATTATACATATATGTGTAGCTTCTTAAAGTATATAATGTATACTATTGTTTTTGAACATATTTAGTATATAATGTGTATATGTGCTCTTTGTGTCTATATCAATAGTAGTAAAATTTCATGGACGGTGCAACTAGGAAAAAGAATTGTCCAACAGCACTCCAGGGGGGAGGAATTTTTTTAAGAAAAAGTTTCAGAAATGCTACTTTAGATAAAAGGCTAAAGAAAACTGAAAAAGAGAAAGGGTAATTAAAACTAAAAGAACCAAATTAAAATTGAGAGGAGGTGAACCTGGTGTCAGAGAAGAAAAGACATTGTTTTTTCAGAGTGAAAACACAGAACTCATTTTCAGTTTAGGGGCTTAAGTTGGGCAGGGTAGCAAATTAAATCAGTAGCTCCAAAACTTACGGTTAGAGGTGGTACCCACTAACAGAAAGGAGGGGAAGCCAAGAGATGCATTTAGTGAATTAAGCTTATGCCAAATTAATGTAGTAACATGAAGTTACACTTTCAATTTATGTCAATTCTATGTAATCTGTTCTCTGAAATGCCTTTCCATTCTTGGGACGAGAAGTTGTGCATTTCAATGGACCACAAATGCCATACTTGAGGGCACAGGACAGAAAAGGATCTATAGTCAGAGCCAGGTTCAAGGGCACGAGCATTGGCAGTTACACAAAGCCGTGGCTTAGAAGAACCCTGTGCTTGGTTTACGCCTCTGCTGTCACTGTTTTGAAATTCTTCATAATTTCAAGCGAAGAGGCTTATGTTTTTACTTTGCACTAGGTCTGCAAATTATGTAGCTGGTCCTGAGTACAATAATAAAATAGGGCAATCCCAGAGGAACAGATAGGACTAGTCTTTGGAGAACAAATTTCCCTTTCTCAATTTAATTTCTCACGATGTTAGAAGAAGAAAGCTTCCCAGGGGAAGCAGTGGGCAAATGCTTCCTGTTTGGGTGCTCCAGGGGCAATGTTTCAGGTACCATTTGCAGAAACAAGATGCGGTGCTATCTTTAGATGCCAAAATATATTCCACTGGTAGAAAGGCAAGGTTACCATCAACCCGAGCCCTCACACTACAGCTGAAATGTTTACCCTTTGCGACCACCAGGTTCCATCAGTGTGAGGAGTTGCTGAAAAGAATTTGCAAGAAACAATCCACTGAATAAAATTCAACATCTGCTCCCTCAGCCTTATTCTTGCATCTTAAATGACACCTTGTCTTATTGCTATCATAAATAAATAAATCCCATGAAAGTAAAGCCTGTTCCATACACTTCCCTCATACCAAACTCTAAGAATTCTGTCATTTTGTCACAGAAAGAGTGGGAGAGATTATGGATAACTGGGAGAGACTGGCTTCAGCAAACGTGGGAGGTACAAATGAAAACTTGTGGGCGGGCTAAAAAGAAGCTTCTGCCTGTGATGTTTCGAAAACTGCCTGCAAGATCAAGCTGGAGCAGCTGTTTGCATCTGTATTCCAGAAGCCAGAGAAAAAACTTGAGTTGCTAGAAGTGTAAGTGTGGCAGTGGCGGAAGACGAACACTCAGGAAAAATGTGCTTTCCTTCCATGTGAATGCCCCTGTCCTGAGGCCTCTAACAGCAGAAATAAGATCCCTTTTCATGGCATCAGCCCTATTCAAAGATGTCAGCAGGGAGTCAGGAGAGAGGCACTCAGCCACTGGCGCTGCCTTTCTCCCAGAGGGAGGCTACAGTTCTTTGCAGGTAATGAGAAGAAGGTGTGATTCTCACATTTAATGAAATCCCTGAAATGAGGCTTTCAGTTAACATCTGGTCATGAAAGAGAAACTCTTGGCAGGCTATTTTCCTGCTGCTGACTGGCTGGTTGGGTCAAAGGGACTTCCTGTCCTCCTCCCTAGTCAAGGGATCAATAGCAGAATGGTTCAGTTCCCTTCACCCCAGTGGGGAACCAGGGGGAGGGGGCCCACTCAAAGTGCCAGACACTCCTGACAGCTGGCTCCTGCCATTCTCAGCCAGTGCCCTCTAATCAGGTAGCTGTTCAGTGATGTCCAATGAAGCCTAGCTGAGCAATTAAAAAGGCAAACACTTCCTGAGAACACCATGGTTGGGGAAAAAAAAATTGATAAATTTGCCTCTGCTTATACCTCAAGGCACAGTGTAAGCTGTTCAAATGTTACATTGGAGCCATGGCTTAGTTGAGCTTTAAAGAGGGCTTACCCTTCTCGAAAGGAAGAGGCTGAAATCTACAAAGGCCTTGGGAAATTCCTGAACAATCCAACAATCCACAGAGAGCCACAACCGCTCTCTCTCTCCCTCTCACTTTCCCTCCCAGTAAAAAGTGTATCTTTCTGGTGGGCATGGCAGGAAATTTTGCAGATGTTCTGATTTGGCTGGTCTTCTGTAATATGTTTTATACCGCTGTATCCTTCTTTTCCCTCCAGTAATTGGGGTTGCTTAGATTCCAGAACTGGTGAAATGAAGACTTACTTCCTCGGTTATTTCTTCCCTCTTTTATTCTGCAATCCTTTTGCTCCTCTCTCTCCTCTCTGATTTCTGCCCACTTCTATTGACCATGCTTTTCAAAATAAGAAGCTCAAAAAGAAACCATGCATGCGGGACACAGACAAAAGGAGCCTTGAGCTTAGGATCTTCTGATGGGGGAATGGCAGTACATCAGAGTAGCAATAGATCACTGAGAACGGTTTTTCCTAAGAGTGGAGCTGGTTGTAGATATATAGGTATTGTCAGAAAGGAATGCTATCATAATTGTGTCAAATTTAATAGTTAGCTTTGACTTAAGAGATACCAGACACGAAACCATATTCACAGAAGAGGACCACCGATGTGTGTAGAGCTATTACTTCTTGGAAAATTGAAAAATCAGAAAAATGCCAGTGTCGTGTGTAGAGATTTAAAAAAATGGTACAGCCTTGGTGTTAAATAACAGTATTGGCTAAATAAATCACAGTATGTCCATGCCATTGATTACTAATTAAGTCATTAGAAAAGGTTATGTAAAAGTATAGTTATTAATATTAGGTTTGGTATGCTAGATTACACACACACACACACACACACACAGGTATGCTACCTTTAGATGGTAGTCTAATGTGCAGGAGAAGAGGGACGGCCTTCTTTGGAGCCACACTTTCTGCTATGTTACAGGATCCACATGCCTTTATGAAGCCTCTTGCATTAATGATCCATTTGAGTAACACCTACATCCAAGATCCTAGCTCTTTACTTGCTGACACAGGTAATCATGGACTAACTAAAAAAAAATGTGGGCCTTATATTCTCGTTTGTACAATGAAGGGGTTTGACCAAGTGATCTTTCAAAGTCTTTCTTCCTCTAATGTATGATTCGCTATGTCATAATTATTAATGGGTGACCCTGATGAAGTTTTGTTTATCTCTTGGTCACTGAGACAGGCATATGATGAATATACTTTTGGTGAATGGCTCTGTCAGCAGCCCTCAAATCACAGGGTCCAGGTAGGTGTCCTCCCACCTAGTCAGCAATACCCCCAAAGAACTAGCCCTGACAGTATAAGGAGAGAGCACCCCTAACAACAACAAAAAAAGGCATCCTGAAATCCAGAGACCATTTCCCAGCAGCCTAAGGAGCATTTCTCTGATATTTAGAGGATTATGAACCAAGTTAAAAGCTGTCACCATCTATCTCTCATTGGTGGCAGACCAAAAGTTATGTCTCTCTTTAAGCTGAGAGGAAGGTTTGAAGCCCAATGACAGGTTAACCTTTGTGTATAGGGTGTGTGGTGGGTACATACATATATGTACATGCAAGTGTGAGAACAGGTGGATATTTTTATCCAGATACTTTTCTCCACTTTTCCTCCAGATTATTATTCATTCCCTGACATTCAGTGCTTAATTTACTCCCCTCATCCCAAGAATTATGAGGTTTAATTAAGTTCCTGAGATTGAATATGGTTGTAGACAAGTATCAAACTGTCCTTTTAGATTGTGATGTGGTTAAAGGAAGGGATATGGTCCTATTAAACAAAAAAATTGTGCGTCTTTGGATTGTGCCTGTGTTAATCTTATAATCTTACTACTAAACCATTATTTACTTTGAATAGATATGGATGGATTTCTATTGATGAGGGCATCTCATGGCTGGTCTTTGACCTATATTCATGCTCCATTCCCTTCCTGGCACAGCTTCTCCCACTAGCCTGTGGTTATCATCCTTTACTCCACAGTGGAAGAGCATAGTTTTTGAGTGGAAATGGGATAAGGTGAAAGCTAGTTTTACTCCTATTATGTAGTTTCTAGGAATGTCTGGAATTGTCCCATTGGATCCTACGCCATCCATTGTAATTGCTAAAAAATGTGCTGGACCTATCTGACTCTC
Source organism: Felis catus (assembly GCF_018350175.1). Classification (NCBI taxonomy): domain Eukaryota; kingdom Metazoa; phylum Chordata; class Mammalia; order Carnivora; family Felidae; genus Felis; species Felis catus. The sequence continues at coordinate 47,306,330 of NC_058371.1, read as the reverse complement.
ATGTTCACAAGAGAGCACTCCTATGTTCACAAGAAAAATAGTGGCCAAAACTGTTATGATAAGTTTCCTGAAATAAATCTCTGTAATAATTAGTGTGTGGCTGTATTATCTATACTAGGCCTGCAGCCAGAACACCTGGGAATGGTCAGTGGCATATACTTAGTCTTTCCATAAACTTCCCCACGGGAAGGGCCTGTTAGATTGTATCCTCAGCAATAAGGGTCAGTCCCTCAGGAGGATCTCAAGGTGAGAGAGTCAAATAGCCTCAGAAGAGAAAGGAATCTCAGCTTCCCTTTCTCTACCATGATCATTATCATTTCAGAAATTCTTTTTTAGGTGTCCTGGCCCTCCTATGTGGCCTATGCTGAGGTCTGTAGGTGATGCTGCAACATAGCAAGAGCTTTGGTTATCCCTCCATGGAAAGGCACCAACTCCCCTCTGGGTTGGAGTTGGATAGAGAGTGGGGATGGCGGGGGACACCGTCTCTCTTGCTGCACGTGCTCAGTCTGCAATCCTTCCATGTGGTGCCTTTTGACATAATCAGACTAGAGTCCAGAAGCTACTTTTCTACTTCAAGTCTCTGTGTTTTCCTGCTCAGTTCTCCATCAGCAGATACCAGGGAAACTTACATACATGCTTCTGTTCTTTTGGTCATCTCAAAATCACCTATTTCCCCATTCTAACAGGAGAGACTGTGTATTTTTGTTATAAAAAGGCTAAATGGTGTATATTTTATATGTATATATTATATACATGCATATATTTGTGGATATGTACATATACACATGTAAGTATATGTGTATAACCCAAAGTGCATTCCCTGGAACATAATGCCCATGACATGCACTGGAAAACTCTTGCACAGTGGACCCCTGGTGCCTCCAACTTAAAGATTCATGTTCAAAATTTGCACATCAAGAGAACTGATACAGTCAAACCTGTTTTTCTATATATACAACTCAATATTTCACTGATTTGTTTGTTTGATATTACATAGAGCTAATATTCTGCAGGACACATTCAAAGACACTGCTGTAGAAAATCAAACAGAACACTGTGGAGCCAAATCATGAGGGTTTAGGGTTCAAAGATCATGCCTAAACTGAAAATCTCATGAAAAAATATTTTAAACAGAAGAGCCACACTGATTGTGGTGAGCCACTCACATTAGGGGTGGCAAAGTTAGCTGGGAGGGACTGAGGGAGATGTGCTTGTGTCTGATTATTTGTTCATCTGTGAACATTGATCACTGAGGGGAACAGTGGGACAAGTCACTAGTGATCTTAGATAACTTCCTCTGTTTTTGAGAAAGTACATATATTTGATTTTTTTTTAATTTTTTTTTTCAACGTTTATTTATTTTTGGGACAGAGAGAGACAGAGCATGAACGGGGGAGGGGCAGAGAGAGAGGGAGACACAGGATCAGAAACAGGCTCCAGGCTCTGAGCTATCAACCCAGAGCCTGACGCGGGGCTCGAACTCACAGACCGCGAGATCGTGACCTGGCTGAAGTCGGACGCTTAACCGACTGCGCCACCCAGGCGCCCCTAGATTTTTAATACGTTAAAAATGTGTATGATGTAACTTCAGTCTGGTCCTTTGAATGGCCAGCATATGTAGAAATATAGTTAATCTTACAAATCACTTGTACAACCTTGTAACGTGTATTTGAAAACCAATCTTTGTCAGAATTGTGGAAGTGAGTAATTTTGTCACTTGTGGACCTCTATACTACTTTTTCAAAATTTTGTTGCCCTCCTTAAGTGCTCAGGTCTCTCGCGCTCTAGTGAAAAGAGCAGAGGATTTGAAATCAGAAGACCTGAGTGAGCTGTAGTTATTAGCTGCCTGAACTTGAATAAGCCACATACATTCTCCCTAAATTTCAATTTCTTCACAAAAGGAGAGATTATTATTATCTGACTCAGAGGATTATAGAAAGAAGTCAGATTAAGGAAAATGCGTTGTAAATGTCCAAGATCCATGTAAATGGTGTGTATGTTTATTTTTCCTCACCTACCTAGGGACCCTTCACTGTGTTTCCTGATCGAGATCAATGCCTAGGTAGTTCCCATGTACAAAATGCTATTTTCTTCATCTTCCGCAATCTCAAATATCCTCTGCTCCTTACTCGCAGCTAACTATGTCAATGGAAGTAAATTGATGAAACTGCGTAAATCCAGCTATGTTATAATGAATAGTTAAGTGACATACAGGGTAGGATACTCTCTGAAAAGACTTGCCTTGAAGGAAATCTATAGGACAAAATTGACTGTAAAGTTCATGGTAGCTGGGGGGCATACAGGAGGGCTCATTCTTGGCACCCTTCCAATCATACCATTTAGAAGACCACTACTCCACACAGGGTGCCCCAAGGGTGCTCCTCCCAGAATACACGGTTGCCCTTCACTTTATGAAACTATGGAGAGATGCTTTAACTCTGATTGGGCCCAAGGATCCTCAGTTGTAAAACTTGTCATTATGGATGGACACACAGAACAAGGATAAAGTAACAAGATTCAGGAAGCATAAGTTGAATATTTTTTTTCTTTGAATGTCCAAGACTTACCTATTCATTAGCACTTCTGTAGTAAAAAAGCAAGTAGTGGCTTGCTTTCTAGCAGTAGGTTTTCCTTTTTGACATTTGCGAGACACCTTTAACTCCACCTTGGGCATTGTCCATTCTTAGCTTCCAAATGACTGCTTCCAACTTTTTCCAATCTACTTTAGTAGATTCTAGATGAAAGAATAGACTTAAGGTAAGCAGATTACAAAAGCTTTTATCTGTGGAGGAAAAAATGTTAATTTTTCAAATTATTTCCACTTTCCTCCAAAGATTCATCTCTCTAAGTATTTCTTCTATATTTTTTTGTTTCCAACAGATGTGGGGGGAGCATTTTGTTGTTATTGTTGTTTTGTCTTTAATCTTCTTTTATACCGAGTCCACAAATTTTTGTAGCTAGAAGAAAATAGTTTTTCAAATGCTGGTATAAACTTCCATTCTCATTTTCCTAACACCTTAGCCAGTTGGGAAAGAGACATTTTAGAAATATACTTCACTCCTCTCCCTAGCCTAGGAAGACCAGGCGGAAATCTTTTTAATATACTCTAAAATTCTGTAACTGTTTTTTGTTTTGGTTTGTTTCTGTTTGGCTTCTCTTTAAGAACCAAGCATATTTCCTTGTCTAAACATGTAATATATATGATCATAGCTAAACTGTTTTTTAAAAAAGATTTACAGTGACTTCCTCGTATATGCCAAACTCACAGTTGATAAGATCTTTCCTTATTCATTTCAGGAGCTCACTGGTCATTCAACACGTGATCATACCTGCATCTTAGACATCTGTTGTCTACGGCCTTAAGTGTCTAGCTTAATTGACCTATAACAACTAAAGACAAGATAGTACCTAAATTAGCACAACCTAGGAGGAGATCTTATGTTAAATGTACCATTTGAAATAAGCCCTTAGTTCATATTTAAAGACCATAACAAGGCAGAGAAATAAAGGTTTTTGTTTTTTATTTTTAAATCCAACTCTTGCAAAGCTTGTAAATTGAAAGCAAAGGCAGACTATCAGTGAACATAAGCAAATGTATAACTAATGGAAAAATATTAACTTTCTGTTATCTGGTATTGTTAAAAATGGAATATTCTAGTTAAACACTATTAGATCTACCAAAGAATCTTCTTTCATTGCTTCCTAAATAATAACTCCAGAATTCATTCTCTTAATCATTAAATTATTTTAGAGTATTATTAAACATAGTCATACTGTACATCTTCTGAAATGACAATTAAAAGAAGATTATGTTTAGTAGAATATTAGTTAATCAAGATGATAGGGTTTGGCATAAAATCATTTAAAGTTGTGAAGTATATGAAGAGTTTATATGTATAACTATGCTTACATCTCTATATATGTGCATCAACATGTATGCAAATATACTTATTCAATGGCAACCATATGGTATCTTTATATACATGTCAATACAAAAAATAAGTCATTTCAAAATGTGTTGCCTATGATTTGATTAGGACAGCTGCTTTCCACAAACATTTATAATTGTGTGACACTTTGGCTCATCACCAACCTACTTTTGCAGTGTTGCTGATAATTCTGTTCCTTTACCATGGTAGTTTCCCAGTTACCATGTTGTACTGTGTTTCCTGAGTCTGGAAAAGTAGTAATTGCCTTTCTTTCATGAATGTCCAACTACTCTCCTTATTTTTCATAGCATTATTGACCTAATTATGTTATGATAAGCAGCTGAGTAATGTAGCCATTTATCATTAAAATGATTAATTTATATTGTAATTCAGAAAACTCTTACTACATTTTCTCTAGAATTCAGGACTTTGATGATCATGGGGCTATCTTATTGTTGTAGAAATAAATATGTGACCTGTATCAAATATTCTATGCATTATCACTTTGTCCATAGAAAATTGCCAGTCTATGCTCTGAAGTACCTGAAAAATAGAAATAAATGAAAATTTTGCTATTATATAAGAAGAATAAGTGTTTGTTTTCATGACCCAAAAAAAGAGCTCAGGTCTTATTTGTAGCTTCTCATATATTTTCATACCTTCTAAAGATGAGTAAACTTATTCAGGGTGTTTTGGTTTCAGTTTGAACAATGTCCAGGAAGTAATTGGTCAAAGAGTGAAAGGCTGGCATCATCGGCCTTGGCATATTATTATCTTGGTGCCTGGGCTCTAGCAAATACCATTCACAGAAGCCAGATGCATCTGCCTAGGAAAGAGCCTGAAGAGGGACATTGTTATCATTGACATTCACTGCTGATGTTGATGTGATCATTATGAGGAATAAGGAAATCTGCCAAGTGTGTGGTGAAATCACAAAGTGGCCTCCACCACAATAGAAAATGTCTTAACAAAGAAAAAAAAATAGGACATGTTCTCTGGAAAAGAACGGAATCTCATCGAGCGGCAGAACTAATAATAAAGAGTCAATATGGATGAAACAAAAGCACTGATTGAAGGCTTATGGACATACTTAGAGAAAATGAGGTAGCCTAGGATTGTAAAATAATAATGCCTGCTGACAGTAAGTTTCTTTCTCTTCTTATGGAATAAAACTCAGATCCACAAAAGCCAAACTATAAAATTCAAGGAAGTTTTACAATCGTGAGAGGGAGTTGGCTTCTGGAAACAAGAAGCAAAATTCTGATAAAATAAATCTGAAAGAAAAATTAAGATTATGATGCCTAGGGAGATGGAATCTCTAATGTAGAGGAGAAAATATTTTCATTCATTTCATTTTTCAATCATCTTGTCTGTAAAAGGATACAGCATAGTTGTTCTTGGAGCACTGTGAATCCTTAAAAATGTTAATGTATGAAAAAGCAAACTTTGGTGACATTCCTGTGCTTTACTACCTGTGCAATATTTAGCATCATTAAGATTTGAAATTGGCATCGCCATGTCTTTACTATTCCATGTTTACTTGGAAATTTTCTAATTTTCTCCATCCCCAGGGGAAACTGTTAGGTCCCCTGTTGTGTTCATTAGCGTCGCCCAGTAAATTAAAATGTAGGAGATAGCCTGAAAAGAACAAGAGAGTACAATTTGTTAATGAAGCATCCTACCTGAACAAGTTTTTACTAATCAGGCTGGGGAAAACACAGCTATGTTCAGCAAAGCGCCCATATAGGGGAGAAGAGGGGAAGGAGTCATTGATTGCCTAAGTGAGAAAGTAGCTGGTATTCAGCTTAACCAGCAGGGATGGTGCTCCCATGGAGTTTGTGCGGGTGTCCATGAGCATATCTGTAGCTCAGTCCACAAGGATGTTATTCATCCTGTTGAAATGGATGATTACTTAGATGCATTTGGGAAGCTGGATTTTATGTAAACAACAGTGTTTTAGTGGTGACAAAGGAAAAATGAGGGGACTACATATTCATATGGACCTCCATTCAATCTCCCCTCACTCTTGCCTGTAACCTGCCTCAGCTAACTCGTAACTCAACAGGTAACTCCTGCCTCCAGGCTGCAGGCTCCCACCCACCTGACCTCCAAACTCCTCACAGTGGTTGTTCTCAAATAAAAGTCTGATCGTGTCACTCACCTGCTGAAAACCCTTCAGAGGTTTCCGTAACCTGAAGGATAAAGATCAAAATCTGAAGGCGAGCAAAGAAATCCCTATTAGACCTGGCACCAGATGACCTTTGCAGTTTTATTTCCTGCTGCTCTCCTCATGCACACTTGAGTATTAGCTACATCAAACCTCCTTAGTTCTCCAAACTCACCCCACCCTCCATCGGGCCATCGCATATGCTGTTCTCTAGTGACCATTCCCACTCTCCTTCTCATCTCTTTTGTTACTGGTGAGCAATTACCCTTCCTGTAAGACTCCCCTCCAACACCATCTTTTCTTGCAGTACATACATATGGATATATGGGTATGTGTATACACATTTTATGCAGTAGTGCAGGACCATAAAAATGTGCAAGTCCAAGCAAAGTAATCTTAATCAGTGGGAAAAATTATAATTGTTCCATGACCTTTAAATTGTCAAAATATTGGGGTGCTGAAGCATCTGACTCCAGCTCAGGTCATGATCTCATGGTTCATGAGTTCAAGCCCTGCATAGGGCTCTGTGCTGACAGTGTGGAGCCTTCCTTGGAGTCTCTCTCTCTCCCTCTCCCTCTGCCTCTCCCCCACTTGCATGCTTGCTCTCTCTCTTGCTCACTGTCTCAAGATAAACTTTAAAAAAATAAAAAATACTAATTTTTTGTCAAAGTACTAAAAACTCTTTTAATGTCAGTTATAAATGTACACAGAAATAATAAAATGAATATTTAGTACACTGTGATTAAAAATATTAGAAACATTAAGGATGAAAGTATTTTATTTCTTTTTAGGAAAGGTAATGAGTAGTTTGAGCAGAGCTTTCCTCCTCCTCCTCATGGTGTAACTTACGGTGCAGAGCAAGCATCCTTTCTGTGCCTTGGCAAATTGTCATATTCCTTTGTAGGTTTGGATTGGCTTCCAAAATTTTGTCCTTTGCACTTTCAATGTCATGAAATATCTCCTGGGTTTTCTTTAATATGAAGTTCTCCTGCCAGCATCACTTCCTTTGGGACATCGTCATCCTTTTTATCTTCTCTTCTCGTTTACATCAACAAGTTTGTCTTTACTGAGTTCTTCTGGCTGCATATCTAGGGTCCCTTGAATGGCAGCATCATCAACATCCCCACAGTCAGCTATTTCGTCTATAATTCTACTTACATTTAATTTGAATTTCACTTCCAATGTCATCACTTCTCATTTCTTTCCTGAGACTTCACCTTTATTAGCCAGTTTCCTCTTTTCATTATTTACCCTTGTAAATATTGCATGGAAAGGACATGGACAAGGAGGCAATACGATTGCACAGTCTGTTGTCTGGGCCTGAAGGTACACAATGAGTGATCACTGACAGACTTTAAAAGAAGTGACATATTAGTCACTGATCATCATGCACATCTGTTATTTACACAATGATTTGTAAATGGAAGAGTTAGCAAGGGACTTTGTACTTTCTGCAATTACTCACCGTTAATATACTTTAGAAACTAAAATTTAAAGCATGTTGTGGAGAAGCTGGTATTATTTAAGTAAACTGTGAGTCATGGTAACTAAAATTTATGCATATTGGAATGGTACAAAGCTAGGACTGCCTCTGTGTGTGTGTGTGTGTGTGTGTGTGTGTGTGTGTGTGTGTGTAATGTAATGTAATCTATTTGCAAATCTGTCTTTCCATTTGTAATGTATCAGATACTTCTTGTGCCTCACTTTTGATGCCTTTGGCCACTTGTTTCGGCCCATCTGCTTTGTGACTAACTTCACATGAAAAACAATGCAGCTGTGCCTAGGCTTATGCCCAGATCTGGCTCTTCTCACCTCCCACCCTGAGTTTTCCTGTTTTCACCAAGATATGAGATGCCAGAGGACCTGCTTGACACCCACACCATGGGACTCGAAGAAATTTTTCTCCTTTCTTTTACTTAGCTTGATCTGAGACTCAGGAATTTGCATAACTTCTCACAGATCAAGACTCCTATGAGATCAATAGATCTCCTGTGCTGAACAAAAGGCCAATATTTGGTGCTGAATTCCCAATTCCTAATACATGTTGATCTGGCGACCATGGGAAGTAGTGTTGACTTTTCACCATCATCTCAGCGACCTACTCTCAGAGTTTTGCATGCTATCCCCACAAACTTGGCTTCTGCTGGGTTGAGGTTTCTCTTTACAGAAAGAGGGATAATTCTGATTAGAGCAGGGTAACTTTTCCAATGAAGTAGAGTCTACAACTGCCATGAGGCCTCTGTAGGCTTTTCATACCAGCAAAGCAATAGGAAAGGACAGTGGTTAATGTACTCATGGGGTAATGAACCCAGAAAAAGATATGCATATATATTTCTGTAGATATTTGTTCTAAGAATTAATGCTAAACATTGTAAAAAAAATGAGTATATTTGGAACTTGGCATTCATTGAGAAACATCTTATGATGTGTCCCAGCCCAGTGATAACAACCAGAGAATAACTGGAACCGTGACCCAACAAAAACCAGGCAATAAGGGCGAAGACCTGCAGGAATGTGTACTTCACCACCCTATTAGGCAAGCTACCAGGCCAGTCAAAGCACAAAGTGCTGCTGAAGATCAAGTCCCTTTGCTTGAAGGCTATCGGGTGAACGTAATGAAAATAAGCTATGTCCTCAAGACCAGCTGCAAGAGCAGCAGGTATAGTTTGTTTCAAAACAAGCCTTCTGCAGTAAGACTTTTCAGAGTCTGAATGGCCAACTGTTTAAACTTGTACCATCCTTCTTGAGGAAAAAGTGAAGGTTCTTTTCCGGTCAAAACTGGAGGCTTCTGTTGTGGAGTAGGAGACAGACTGATGGCTTTTCTTTTGTGCCATCAATTGTAGTAGCCAGCTGGATGAAATCGCAGTCATATTGGCTCCTTGGTGTCCTGTTTCACAACCCCTACTCCCCTTCTCCCTCCACCATTTTGGGAGATTGCGCTTCTTACAAAGTAGGAGCACATTCTTTTGATTTTTTTTTTTTTTGCTTGTTTGTTTTGTGTCTTGCTCTGCTTGCTGGAGAGACCTGGCTAAGATACCCTACAGGGCAGAGAATGTGCTTGCTTGGCTTTTCTCGCCTGCTAGTACATATTTAGCATATGCCTATTAAGTGCCAGCTATTGTGTGTATTAGATATTTAGACTGTGAAGACATATAGACAGGATCCTTTTCTTTAAAAAGTTACAGTTTAGTGTATGTGTTGGGGGGTGGTTAGCAGAAGAAATAGAAAGTAAGGACTATCAAACTCTGCCTGGTAATCACTGAAGACTTAAAGGAACTGTGGCACCGGAAGTGAAATGTGAGGATTTACCAGCGGATTTCTAAGCAGACAAAATAGATGAGGTCCTTTCAGGCACAAGGAGCAAAGGCACAAAGGCATGAAGCAAGCTAGAACATGGTATATTTGGGAGAAGAGCCAGTATCTCAGAAAGACTGGACTCTGCAAAGGATAACAGTGAGAACAGACATGGCACCTGAAGTAATGGGATCTCTGGGCTCTGCTAAGAATTTGAAATGTCATCACATGGGCTAGAGGTAGTCATTAAGAGATTTTAAGCACGAGACCAACACTAACTGATTTTTCTAGTAGGAAAGGGCTGTGGGAAGGTGGCAGTGAGAAGGGAAAACTGGAAGTAAGAGGTAGTTGCAATCTCCCAGCTAAGAGATCATGAAAGTCAGAGGCAAGTTGCAGCAATGTGGATAAGAGGAATGCACACGGGGGAGAGACTTTCAAAACATGAAGCCAGTTCCGCTTACTGATTTACTGTATAAGCTTCTTCTTACACTGCCCCCCTCTCCCACCAATCCTGCAAATGGATTCCCATTGAGAAAGCATGAACTAATATTGTTTCCTTAAGGGATAATTTACATGTTTCTTTTTAAAATATAAATGATAAAAATGTTCAGCAATAAGTAAGTAAAATGCTTTGCCTATGTTCGAGCTTTGGAGCTTAGTTTTCACATTTATGAGCTGAGCATTCGACCATCTGGATTTTCCACATGGATCCATTTGAAAAGGAAACTCCAATGGTTTATAATGCTAAATTAACTTGTTTCAAGGGCCAAGCAACAGATTTCTTTCTCCTTGTCTATCTTGACAGCTTCCTTCTTTGCATTTCATCTGTGCGCATATTTGAAGAGAAACGTATCTTTTAGTGTGATTCCTGACAGCCATATTATTTAAGATTCGAAGTGTTTTGCCTCCTGAGAACTCGAGTCACATTTGTTAATTTTGATTTATAGCTAATGTTTGGTACTCCACTCGTGACTTTCACTTAACACACTTAATGAGCATCAGTTCTCACAGTGCTCCATATGTGGTCTGAAAATGTTATTTACAGCCTCTCGATGAGGGAAATGGCACAACAAGAACTTAAATCTCAGCAGGCAGCAGAGTAAGCCAGACTGGGATGAGCTGGGATTCAGTGACTTCATATTTGCAATTGCAACGGGTCACATGCTCAGAGATGAACTTTCCTATAGGTAATATGCGTATATTTAGCCAGATATCATGAGTGTAATTACAAAGTTTCAGAAATCCAAATGACACAAGAATTCAAGAGGCCATGTTGATGTCTTAGAGATTGAGACACTAAAGGGGATTTGAATTTACAAGACAAGTGATCACGACAAAGGTATTTTCAATAGATTGCAGAGGAAGAGACCTGTTTTCAGTAGGTTGAGGTAAGAATGAAAGTGGAAGAGTGTGCTCTTGGTTGTAACTGCTCTTGCAAGAATTGTGGTGAAGGGAAGGTAAGAGATGACTGAACTGTGAGTAAGGCAGTGGTCGAGAGGTCAGCTTTAACACCATTTTTGTAATGGGTAATTCTTGAACCGATTTCTAGTTTTAAGGGAAAAGAGCCAGAAAGAGACAGTTTGAAGAACAAAGAGAAAAAGGGGATGCATAAGTGCTGGAGAAGTGGAGAAAAATTAAGTCAGGCATAGGGAAGATAACTGATTCAATTTATCTTATCTAAAATGTTAAAGCAGGCCTTGGGCTATTTAGATTACAAGTGACTAAGGAAATTGACTCCACACTGAGGGGCTTTATGGTGAATCTTATTTTCAAGAACTTTCACTCGTACAGACTCTTCCCATTCACGGCCCCAACTATATTTCCACTCCAGCTTCATTTCCATCAGACTTCTCCTTGTGTCTGGTGGTCAAAACATGACTATGGGCATTAGGGCAGTCTAAGTAGAATTTAACTTAGAATCGATTCTTTTAGTTTTAGTGGGACATGGGTAGCTCATAGGTATAGATAAACTTTTGACCATCATTTCAGCATAGGAATATGTCCTACCACCCAAGTGTCTACTCACCAGGAGCCATGGCACTAAAGTACCACATGAGAGAAAATTCCACACATGAGAGAAATCATATGGTATTTATCTTTCTCTGACTTATGACCAGGTGTCTGGTGCTTTGAAGGTACCCATGTGGTACCTGGTATCAAAGTATGTGGATGACTAAGCAGAAATAAGATATGAAATGCATGAAACCAGAAGGCAATCTTTGGGAAAATCCTCCAAAGTATACAGCCAATATATGAAAAAAGAAACTTGGAAAAGTTCCCCCAAATGGACAACATTCTAAACCTTTTTAAGTCTATCAATGAGTTGTAAAGCGGGAAGGTCATTTTAAAAAGTATAAGTAATTAAAACATAACAAGTTTAGTCAATCATAATTATTTTTCTATAGAAAGTTGAGTTTGAAAAGAGTTATACAAAGGAGCTTTCATATAGTGTGTAGCTATAATATGTAGGATGAAAAGAATTTATATGTGCAAGCAGTTAATAAAGACGGGCTATTTTTCTGAATTTTCAGATGGTTGTGCTATTTATCTTTTTTTAAGGTTTTATTTTAATTTCAGTTTAGTTAACATACCGGGTTATATTAGTTTCAAGTGTACAGTATAGTGATTCAACACTTCCATACATCACCAGTTCTCAGCACAAGTACACTCCTTAATCCCCCATACCTATTTAACCCATCCCCCCTTCCCTCCTTTCACTCTGGTAATCACCAGTTTGTTTTCCATTGTTAAAGTCTGTTTCTTGGTTTGTCTCTCTCTTTTTTCCCTTTTATTCATTTGGGGTTTTTTTTTCTTAAATTCATTCCACATATGAGATAAATCTTATGTGGAATGTTTATTTTTCTCTGACTTATTTTGCTCAGCATTATACTCTCTAGCTCCATCCATGTCATTGCAAATGGCAAGATTTCATTTTTGATGGCTGAGTAATATTCCATTTTATATATACCACCTCTTCTTTATCCATTCAACTCTTGATGAACACTTGGGCTGCTTCCATATCTGGGCTATTGTAAATAATGCTACAATAAACACAGGGGTGCATATATTTCCAATTAGTGGGGAGGTTTTTTTTTTTTTTTGTATTACTTGGGTAAATACCAGGAGTGTGATTCCTAGATGGTAGGGTAGTTCTATTTTTAATTTTATGAGGACCCCCATACTCTTTTCCACAGTGGCTGCACCAGTTCACATTCCCACCAACAGTGTACGATGATTCCTTTTTCTTCACATCTTTGCCAACACTTGTTTCTTGTATTTCTGTACACTAACAAAGAAGCAACAGAAAGAGAAATAAAGAAAGCAATCCCATTTACAGTTGCACCAAAAACAAAAAAATACCTAGGAATAAACTTAACCTAGGAGATGAAAGACCTGTACTCTGAAAACCATAAGACATTGATGAAACAAATTGAACACAACACAAAGAAATGGAAAGACATCCCATGCTCATGGGTTGGAAGGATAAATATCATTAAAATGTCCATACTATGCAAAGCAACCTTCAGATTCAATGCAATCCCTATGAAATACCAACATAATTTTCCACACAACTATGACTAACCTAAAATTTGTATGGAATCACAAAAGACCCCAAGAGAAAAAGCAATCTTGAAAAAGAAAAACGAAGCTGGAGGTATCACGATTTCAGATTTCAAGTTATACTACAAAGCTGTAGTAATCAAAGAAGCATGGTAGTGGCACAATAGACACATAGTTAAATAGAGGAAGATAGCCTGGAAACAAATCTATTATAAGGTCAATTTATCTTTGACAAAAGAGGCAAGAATATGCAATGGGAAGAAGACAGTCTCTTCAACGAATGATGTTGGGAAAACTGGACAGCAACATGCAAAATATGAAACTGGACCACTTTCTTATACCATACACCAAATTAAATTCCAAAAGGAGTAAAGACCTAAATGTGAGACTTGAAACCATAAAAATCCTACTGGAGAACATAGGCAGTAAACTCTTTGACATCAGACATAGCAACTTCTTTCTATATTTGACTCTGGAGGCAAGGGAAACAAAAGCAAAAATAAACTATTGAGACTTCATCAAAATGGAAAGCTTCTGCACAGCAAACAATCAACAAAACTAAAATGCAACCTATGGAATGGGAGAATATATTTGCAGATGACATATCTGATAAAGGGTTAGTATCCAAAATATATAAAGGACTTATCAAACTCAACACCCAGAAAACAAATGATCCAACTAAAAAATGGGAAGGAAACATGAATAGACATTTTTTTTTCCCAAAGAAGACATCCATATAATCAACAGACACACAAAAACATGCTCATCCTCACTTACCATCAGGAAGATGCTAATCAAAACTACAATGAGATATCTCTTCACACCTGTCAGAATGTCTAATAACATATTTTAAATACATAATTTATTACAGTAGCTTTCTCTTTATAAATATTCAATTTTGTATTCAACTTCATATTAGTAATTTTGTTATTTTCTTCTCCAAAAGGGCCACCAAAATTGTATAAGTTTCAGGTCACAAAAAAACCCCCTGTGGCATGGGGGCTGAGTGTGCAGTGATGAGTCAAAGGACTCCAAATTTGAGAACAGGCGGAATGAGAGATAGGGAGCCTAGTGATTCATTGCAGGAAATGGAAGCCTAACTTTATAAATTCCCATATTCTAACAATGGGACCAGTGGAGAAAAGAGTGCATATGTGGTGATGTGTGTAGGGAGTGGTATTTATAAAGCATCACAGCTTTCTGAACACTGTGAGAGACTCCCTATATTTGTTAACTCTTTTAGTTCTCTAAATAATAATATCTGACCCTTATTGAGCATTTATCCACTTACATATGGCAGGTACTATTGTAAGCATTTTATGTGCCTTAATTCATTCAATCCTCATAACACCTATATGACATAAGTGCTATTATTCCTCATTTTTCTGATGAGGAAAGTTGTCAAAACTCTAATTAGTAGGGGAGGCATGATTTATACTCTGCTCTTTGTTTTCAAAACTCTAACTTTAACTCCTATAGTGTGCTTGATTCATAGTGACATTTAGTAAATCCATTTTCTTCTCTACAGGAACGTTCAAGATCAGATAATCTGAACAACTTGTTCAAGGTCACAAAAGTGATGGATCTAAGATCTGAAGTTCTTCTGAATGATTTTGAAACCCACACATTTTTCTGCCATTCCTAACTTCCGTTCTTAAATACTAACTACTCTGTGTTGTGTGCTCACCAGAAAATTTCCAAACATGGGAAAGGCAAGAAGCACCCATGGGTCAGTTTATTGAAATTCAGAAAGAGTAAGCCCTTTGGTTTTCTGGTACTCAGTTATCAGACTGAAGCTGGACGAGGAAGTTGGAGAGAAAATCTTGAATCACTTCGTCTGTGCACTACAGGGCAATGCTTTGGGGCATAGTGTAGAACTGTCATAGCATAGAACTGTCTGGAGACATAATGGAAAAACTAACACTGAGTCAAGAGGGAAAAGTCCCCATAGGTTACAGCTCAGTGCAGTTGTAGCTTCAGAAACGCTGAGTCATTATTTGTCATTATTTGTCAGAAACGCTCATTATTTGTCAGAAAATAGTGAGACAAATGAATTGTTACCACCTTTATTTTCAAAATTGCTTCCAGTTTTGGAAGAATTTTATTTGTTTTTTAAGTCAGGGAGAAGTTATTTTCATTATACTTGTCTCGCAAATTACCTAGCAAACTATTAAGTATATGTGACATGACATAAAATGACAAAGTCACTTCTTTTTCCCTGAACTTTTATCACAGGGACAGTCAGCACTGGCTAAGGCAAATGAGAGAAGGATTTTTAAAATATATTCATCATGAGTTTAGCAATAACATGTATTCATCGCTGTGGCCATACTAATTTGGCATAAATTAACTAGATTGTAAATCACCTAGGAATTGTGTTCTAGTTTTGGGAACAGACATTCATCAATAAAAATTCTGAACAAGCATGAATGCCCAGAACATGACACAGGAAGTCAGAGAATGGTGATAACTAACAATAAGACTTAATCTAGTCTTCAAATAGTGAGTAAGATTAGATATATAGTGGTTAAAAAAAAGAACAAAATAAGACTCATTATCAGGAAAGGATAAACTGAAAAACAGAATGGGAATGGTATGATGGCGTATTGAGAGAAAAGCGTTTTTGTTGGAGAACTATGGCAAATGATTTTTGACAGGTAGGTTGGGTATAGATTTTCAAGGCTGAATTGAAGAATCTGGACTTCAAAAAATGGAGAACTATCAAAATATGAAAGAGATCAATAGCCAGGTGAAGTCTATTGTTTTACAAAATTGATGAGTTTCCATATGCAGAATTACTTGAAAAGTACAAGAGTCACAGAAAAGAGATTGAATGCAGGGAAATTGTAGACAATACTATTAAAATTTTCCAGCATGAGATGCTAAAAGGCAGAAGCTGGGTGGGAAATACAGGAATTCACATTTTTAAAAGATAAGGCAGGACTTGATGACCATACAACTTACATGAGTGTGTGAAGAAGGGTAGAAGCATTCACCAGGTAGATACTGTGTAGATATAATGTGGTGTCCTCCATGTACTTCAAAAGAAAAAGAGATTGAGAGAGAGAAAGAGATTTTAATGCAATAAATTTGAATATTTGTGGAAGATATTGACCATCTGTGGATGTAAACCAAGAGACTAAAACTGTGCATCCTGTGTGTTTGGGGATTTTTTTTTTATCATTTATTCATTTTTCGAGAGACAGAGCACAAGAAAGGGTGGGATAGGAAGAGAGGGAGACACAGAATAAGAAGCAGGCTCCAGTTTCTTAGCTGTTAGCACAGAGCCTGATGTAGGGCTCAAACTCATGAACTGTGAGATTATGACCTGAGCTGAAGTTGGATACTTAACTGACTGAGCCACCCAGGTGCCCCAGGATATCCAACTCTTTAAAACATTATCTACCTCCCTTTATTCTGGATCCAAGCTCACCAAATTTCTGATATTCAAATTTCAAATATATAGATATAGATATAGATATAGATATAGATATAGATATAGATATAGATATAGATATATAGAGATATAGATATATCTGCCAAAATATACCTGCTGAAAATCATGAATACTATAATCTTTAGAAAGTACTATCCCTATTGTAGGAGATAAGGGCAAGCCACCCCAAAATGTGCCATTTGACATATTATTTCTAATTGAAGCTACTTAAGAAACAGCCACTGCATAATACCCTGACCTACCTTTTCCTCCAGAAAGCAGGAAATAAATCTCCTGTACAAAAGATCCCTTTCCTATGCCAGGAGGTAAAAACATATCTTTGTCGCAACAGAGGGTGAATTCAGAGTCAAGAGGGCTGTATAAACAAACCTTGTGTTTCTACTAATTTACTAATATCCCAAATTCTGTTTAGAATTCCTTACTATTTGAAGCTCCTAAACATAAGTTTTCTTTGTCCTGTCAATTCCTCAAAGATTTGTATTTCTTTGCCTAAAACATATAAAAGCTACATGCCTTGGTCATTTCTTTGGATCTTAATTTTATTATTAGGCCATCCTATGCATGTAATTGTTTTTTTTTTTCTTCTTGTTTTGATCTTTCTCATGCCAATTTAATTCTTAGATCAGCTAGAAGAATCTTGAAGGGTAGAGCAAAATTTCTCCTCTGCAGCAATATTATGAACAAATCTTTGGCATTCTTGTTTACACACATGATTCCTGTAAATTTGACTAGCTGAATGTGTTTCATGGGGTCCAATTAACTTTGGGACCTGGATGAGGCTGTGGTTCTGAGACCAGCTCTGAACTGTGCCAGATTATCCAGGGTAATGCTTCTTCTTTGGTTCTGTCTTGGTGCTGGTTACACTAACTGTGTCCTTGTGTGGTACCCATTTCATTGTGTTGTACCCTTCTAACTACACCCCTCTATGGAAAGGAGGCCATCTCTATACTGGCTAAAATGTAGCTTCTCTGTTTTATTCTTTTTTTTTTCTTCTTAATGTTTATTTTTGAGAGAGAGAGAGAGAGAGAGAGAGAGAGCGAGCATGAGCAGGGGAGGGGCAGAGAGAGAGAGGGAGATACAGAATCTGAAGGAGGCTCCAGGCTGTCAGCACAGAGCCTGATGCAGGGCTCAAACTCACAAACTGTGAGATCATGTCCGGAGCCGAAATTGGAAGCTCAACCAACTGAGTCACCCAGGTGCCCCTCTGTTTTATTCTTGAACGCTTATTTGAGAAGTAAAAATTTTGCATAAATGATACGATTCATAATTTTAGAAGATAAAATGGAGAATATTATCCTGATAAATGCTCACATTTTGATTATGATACAGTAGTCATAAATAGATGTGACTTTTCAAGGAGAAAATCTAAGAGCGTAACTGCAAAAGAATCCTATGGCCTCAGTCCACACACTCTTATGTGACTGGACACTGAACCACCACATTTTCTTTGTTTTGTAAACTATAAAGCAATTGTAATCAAGTGTGTTTCTGTTGATTTAAGTTTCCCGCATGAAAGGTGCTTGTGTAAGGAAAACAAATATAATAGGAAGCAATTTATGATTATAGAGATGTTCTTAAATGACTTACAGTTTTGTAACTTAATGATGTACAAGTAAACACACTATGGACTTTTATCCATTGTGCAGATCATTAATCTATGACATATCCAAGGCCAAACATTTCTTTCTGTTCCTTTTTTTCCCCTCTTTTTTTCTCCCTTCCTTTCTTTCTCTCTTTATTTATTTATTTATTTATTTATTTATTTATTTTTAATTTATTTTCTCTATGCTGGAATCTATGATATACTGCTTTATCATTTCTATATGCTGATTACATTTTAAAATAAGAATCAGAAATCCCATATGATCCATGAATGTAGAGAAGATAGAAATGAAAGGGTGTGAATGTGTGTACATATTTGTGAGATTAAAAAGAAAACAGAACACTGTATCTTAGGAAAATAGGCAATATCTCAAAAACCCAAACCCAGATGTAATCAGATTTCAATTCAATCTAACATCTTTTCAAATACTTTGCATCTAATAACAGCAGTAATGGGAGTGCATTACATCAAAATGACATATAGAAAGGGCTCACCCAGCTGGCAGACAGAGGCTCTTAGTGCTTGGGATGGTGTTATTTAATGTCTTTATGACTATTGCTTAAACATGTTTAGAATTTTATAACAGAGATATGAATAGTACTTACTGTATCTCAATATACTCACATCTTCATGAAAGGCATATGGAAAATGAATTCCCTCTGCACACTTTACCCCAAATTACTAGTGTTAATGGATATCCAGGAATTTTATTGGAAAAACAAACACTGGAATTGAAAGCAAAGATGTAGTTGTCAGGAAGAAAGTTTGATTCTCAGATTTATTAGTCAGGGATATTTCAAACAAGCTTTTTTTTTCTTCTTTTTTTTTAATTGCAAGTTGATGACTTCATCATGAACTATGCTTGTAACATGGCATCATTTTTTCCAGGCATCAAAGTGATGTAAACCCTGTATCCCATAAAATGGGTTTTTGTGAGTCCTTTCAAAGTCAAAACCAAGCAGAAGAAATTCACACTCTTTAATTTAGCCAGAAAAACTGAGATGGCACTCAAGTGAAGGGTGAATCCCAGGGAAAGCCATGTGACCACATACTTAATGGCAGAATGCTGAAACATTTTAAAAGTATATTATAAACACAAATAACCCTTGGCTGTGTAAATGGGTGTGAGGGTGCTATACCCACAAACTCCTTGGAATATTTCGTGGCTTCTGAATTTAGTAGGTTCCCTGTTTTGCTATAACTCTTTTTTTATGGCAGCAATTTTCATGTTTTTATAGCATTTTTATGACCCATTGAAAGGCCTCTTGGCACAATGTTTGGCAATGTTTCACCTCAGATGCTGTCACAAAAGAATTCACAATAGTAGGGAGCAGAGATTCATCAAGGAGTCCAACCTACACTTGCCCCAGATCTAATGGATGTCAGCCCCCATGTACCTCCAATTACCCCACAACTAACGTGATTGTACTCAGCCCTCAAAACAATGATGCCTAAGCCTGGACAGAGATCAGGATAGCCTTTCTTGTGAGTAGGTGAGTTCTTAGCATTAAGCCTCTATTTTCAGGCACTCACATGAGAACCAAACTGCTGTGTAAGTCCCAATCCATTTCATTTGTCCCCTTACATAGTTTGAGGGGAGAATTTAGTTTCCTACCAAGACTGGAACCTTGCAGTAAATTGCAGATCAGTTCACTGAGGAAGTGCCCTTCCTGATCGTTTTTTGCTACCTAGTTCATGCTAGCTTCCAATGCCCCATATTCTAGATTTGGGTCCTATAGTCTTAGATGATGAATTCAGCTCCTGAAATTATCCACACCTTCCTGAAATTCAGATGTCCAACCCTGTGACTATCTAAACTTTCCAATGATATCTACAGTAAGATTTGATCCTGATTTCCATCTTCTTATCTTTTAATGTTTATTTTTTTTGAGAGAGGGAGAGAGAGAGGGAGAGAGGGAGGGAGGGAGAGAGAGAGAGAGAGGAAGCAGGGATGGGGCAGAGAGAGAGAAGGAGATGCAGCACCTGAACCAGGCTCTAGGCTCTGCACTATCAGCACACAGCTCCACATGGGGCTTGAACCCACAAACTGTGAGATTATGACCTAAGCCAAAATCGGACACTTAAATGACTGAGCCACCCAGGAGCCTCTTTCCTACTTCTCATCTTGACCCTGACCTCTGGCTAACCACACCTGTGCAGGAAAGATAAGATTTATCTGCCTGTCCTTGGACCACTGGCTCTATCTTATGAGACAGCTCAGTACCCTCAATCTCAGTGCACCTCAAATACTGTCTCAGAATATATTTACCCTGTCTAGCAGTTCACACAGCTGGAAGAGGAAGGTAGAAACCTATTTTTCAAGACAAGAAGAGAACCATGGAGAACAAAGGTCCAAGATATCCCAAATGATGATTATAAAACCTACATAAGTAGCAGATCAGATAAGGGAAGCTCAATTTTCCTTTCATCTCTTTTCTATTTAATTGTTGTTCCTTGAAAGTTAGTTATGAATCTCTTGCTCTTGAGCCTTATGCAGTCTGAATTAATAATATCAACCTGAGAAGCCTACTAAGTCTAGCAAATTTCTGTTAATTTCTGTCCTGAGGACACTGAGGAGATTGTATTGTTTATTTTTCCAGATCCCTCCTCTCTACCCCTAGCATTATGTTTTAGTTATACCAAACCATTTCTAATGTTTTTGTTACATACCAACCTACTTTATATCTGTGCTTTTTAAAGGTAATGTTTTCCATTTCTGGAATTCCCTTTAGCCCCATTCCTGTGTAGGGAGCTACAATTGATTTGCCAAAGCCAACGTTAGATGTTACTTCCTCTCTGAAACATTTTCTATGGTACCTGTCTGTGTTTCTATTGGCCTAGTAAATCATCTTCCCCTCAGAATGTTGTAACAACTTATATTATTTCACAGTGCACGGTGGTGGTGTTGGAGAATGTACAAGTGAACAGGTAGATCACAGTACAGTAAGGTAGATATAAATGGTAGTAATTACAATAGATTATGTTGGTTGTAAAAATACAGTACAAGTATAGATGCAGTAATGATTGTTGGATCAAATTCAAAAAGTGTTGTTAAGTCAATGAGTATTTTTCTGGATAGAGTTTTCATTTGGTTTTCCAAAGGACTCTGACTATACTTTACCTCACTTAAGTTTTTTTGTAGTTGTTGTCTTTAATGAGACAAATGGCATGTGTGTTTTGATTCACCAAACCCATTAGGACTAATACAATGGATAATAAGATCAAAATTCAATCATGCTTCCACAGACTGGATATGTGGATGAAATTTGTGGAATGGGGAATGGGTACTCTCATTATGTTGCTGATGGAATTGTAAATTCACTGATACACTTTTTTTCTTGAAAACTTGGTTTTATATATATATATATACACACACACATATATATGTATATACATATTTATGTATATATATGTATGTGTGTATATATAATTTATATATATAAATATGCATGATCTTGGAACCAAACATTTCACATATAAGGATGTTTTCAAAGAAATAATCAAATATACTGTTTAATTTTTGTATTTTATATACATAAATGTCATTTACATTATTTGAAATGGGAAAATGACCACATGTCAGTGACATATATGTGTATATCATATATGTATATATATGTATATGTATATGTATGTATATATATGTATGTACATATGTATGTATGTGTATATATGTATATGTATGTATACGTATGTATATACATATACACATGTATATGTATATATGTATATATACATGTATATGTATATATGTTCATATGTATATATGTATATACATGCACATGTGTACATGTACATGTATATACACATTTACATATACATGTATACATGTATATATGTACATATATATGTACATATATATGTACATGTATACATGTATACATGTATATATATGTACATATATACATGTATACATACGCATGTATACATATATACGTATGTATACATGTATACATGTGCATATGTACATGTATATACATGTATGTATACATGTATACATGTATATATGTACATGTATATGTATGTATATGTATGCATATGTGTGTATATATACATGTATATGTATATGTATATATATGTATATATGTATATGTATATATTTGTATATATGTATATGTATATATATGTATATATGTATATGTATATATGTATATGTATATATATGTATATATATTATATGTGTATGTCATATATGTATATACATATATATGTGTGTATATATATATAAAACCTGTATATACTCATATAAAGTATATCAAACTATTTCCAGATGACATGATACTCTATATAGAAAACCCAAAAGACTCCACCAAAAAACTGCTAGAATTTATAAACAAATTCAGTAAGGTTACAGGATACAAAATCAACATTGAGAAATCTGTTGCATTTCTATACACCAATAATGAAGCAAAAGAAAGAGAAATCAAGGAATCAATACCATTTACAACTGCACACAAAACAGTAAGATACCTAGGAATAAACCTAACCAAAGAGGTGAAAGACATGTACTCTGAAAACTATAACACATTGATGAAATAAATTGAAGATGACAGAAAAGACATTTCATGATCATGGATTGGAAGAACAAACATGTTAAAATGTCTATACTACCCAAATCAATCTACAGATTTAATGCAATCCCTGTCAAAATAGCACCAGCATTTTTCACAGACCTAGAACAAACATTCCCAAAATTTGTATGGAACCACAAAAATGCCAAATAGCCAAAGCAACCTTGAGAAAGAAAAGCAAAGCTGGAGGTATCACAATTCCAGACTTCAAGTTATATCACAAAGCTGCAGTGATCAAAACAGTGTGGTACCTAGACAAAATAGACACATCGATTAATGGAACAGAATAGAAAACCCAGAAATGGACCCAGAACTATATAGTCAATTAATTGACAAAGCAGGAAAGAATATCCAATGGGAAAAAGACTGTCTCTTCAATGAATGGTTTGGGAAACATGGACAGCAACATGCAAAAGAAGGAAACCAGATCATTTCTTATACCATGCACAAAAATAAATTCCAAATGGATTAAAGACCTAAATATGAGGCCTGAAACCATAAAAATCATAGAGGAGAACACAGGCAGTAACCTCTTGGACCTCAGCCATAGCAACTTCTTTCTAGATCTGACTCTGGAAGCAAGGGAAACAAAAGCAAAAATAAACTATTGAGACTTTATCAGAATACAAATCTTCTACACAGCAAAGGAAACAATCAATAGAACTAAAAGGCAACCTACAGAATGGGAGAAGATATTTGCAAATGACCTATCTGATGAAGGGTTAATATCCGAAATATATAAAGAACTTGTAACTCAGCACTCAAAAACTAATCCAATTAAAAAATAGGCAGAAGACATGCATAGACATTTTTCCAAAGAAGAAACACAGATGGCCAACAGACAGATGGAAAGATACCCAACATCACTGATTATCAGAGAAATGCAAGTCAAAACTACAATGAGCTATCACCTCACACCTGACAGAACAGCTAAAATCAACAAGGCAAACAACATGTGCTGGTGATGATGTGGAACAACAGGAACTCTCTTGCACTGTTGTTGTGAATGCAAACCAGTGCAACCACTATGGAAAACAGTATGGATATTCCTCAAAAAGTTAAAAATAGAACTACCCTATGATCCAGCAATGGCAATACAAGGTATTTACCCAAAGAATGCAAAAATACTAATTCAAAGGGATACATGCACCCTGATATTTATAGTAGCATTATCTACAATAGCCAAATTATGGAAACAGACCAAGTGTCAATCAACTGATGAATGGATAAAGAACATGTGATATATATATATATATATATACACATGTACACACATACATACATATATGCAATGGAATATTACTCAGCCATAAAAAAGAATGAAATCTTGCCATTTGCAATGACATGGATGGAGGTTGAGTATTATGCTAAACAAAGTATGTCAGAGAAAGACAAATACCCTATGATTTCACTCATATATGAAATTGGAGAAGCAAAATAAATGAGCAAAGAGAAAAAGAGAGAAACTAAGAAACAGACTCTTAATTACAAACTGGTGATTACCAGAGGGAAGGTGGGGGGGGGGGCGGGAATGGATAAAATAGGTGATAGAGATCAGGGAGTGCACTTGTTCTGATGAGCACCGGGTATTGTATGGAACTGTTGAATCACTATATTATACCTGAAACTAATATTACACTGTACATTAACTAACTGAGATGTAAATAAAAACGTAAAAAAGAAAGAAATGCAAAAAAATGATGTCAAATGCAGCACACTTTAAAAATCATTTTGTAAATAGTATGTAATTATAAGAGAAATAATGTGCAAAACTGAAAAACAAAAAGCAAAATAGAAGATCATTTGAACAATGTTTCTGTAAAGCCATATCATAATTACATATATTTCTCTGAAGTCATCCCAGATCACTTTGACTGTCAGAGAACTAGTTACAGCTTGATCTCCACTCTTTAGTGGAGTGATTTATGGAACTGCAAAACTATTTCCCCAAATTTCTGCTCATTCCCAAGGGCTCAGGCACTCCTGATGCAGCACCTAAATTTATGGATGATGTCATTTTCAGGCTTCATCACCCCAGGTAAAATGTTCCATCCTTTTATCAGTTTCCATAAAATATCCACTCATACCCAGCAATTTATGAGTTTTTACTGAAATCACCAGAGATAAGGCAGCTGAGTGTATGTGTGTGTGTGGGGGGGGGGGGGGGTCGGGGGGTGGGGAGTGATAACTGTGATAGAGAGGAAATTATACTGTAGTGCACTTGACCTTCCACCACATCTCTTGGCTTCCCCAGTTCCTGCCCTTCACGCCTGCCCTCTCTTCTCATCTCTAGTCCTCACCGCCTCTCTCTTGGTGCCTTGCTGCCCTTTGAAAACCAGGCCCTTCCTAGGGATCAGTTTCTACATCACAGATCAACAAATATAGTTATAGATGGGTTAGGTCTTACAGTAATAATTCATTCCCAACTAATCTCATACATTTGCATAGCTGGAAGACAGCATGGGAGTAAACCAAAACATTAATAGCATTTAATTCATGGTGGTAAATTTAAAAGTGATTTTACTTTTATTATTTAATCTATGATTTCTAAACTTTCACAAACGGGTAAGTGCTACTTTTTCATTATAAAGAAAAAAACTTTAATGGAATTGTTTATCTTATAATGCAGTAAATTCCCCAACATTAAAGACCAGATCATAATTTTGGAAACTATTTTAGAGGTAATGGTAGAGGAGGACCCTCCTAATTATAGAATTTTATGATTCAAGGGTGTTGCTAAAATAATGTAAATGAGAGTACTTTGAAAAGTATGAATCTCTATAAAAATATGCTATTATTTTGATGCTTTGTAGTGCAATGATGAGTACAATTGTTGGTACTAAATAGAACGTAAACTTCTAGAATAAAATGGTACTGAGCTTTCAGGGTAGACATGACATAATGTTCCCAAAATTCACGTTTAAAATATATCCTATCTCTTCACTTTTTCCCTATCCTTGCTTCCTGATTCTCTCTCCTTTTCCTAAGGGGGTGGGGTAATCAAAGTTTCATCCCATTATCATGGTAAATCTAAGAGTTTAAATAAGTATTGTCAGAGGATGTTTTATTTTCACCTAGGACAACAGAGAGATCTAATCCTCTATTATATCTGCCACTGTTTCTAATCTAATTCTTTAATTGTGTATAGCAGTCAATAAAAAGCAAAGAGATTCATGAATAAAAATTGAAGAAAGCAGAGTTTATAGGCAGGAAGACTGGTAAATATATGGAGTTAGAAAAGCAGTCAGCTATTTTCTGATTGGACCAGAAAAGATTAAAATCAAACAAACACATCCTTTGCTTGTTGGATCTGAAAGTATTAGAAAACCTTTTAAATCATGATGGGTTCTTGTTTTTTTTTGTTTGTCTTAATACTTCTCTAAAAAATTGTAAGCAGGGGTTAAGATATAGACAAAAATCAAAGAAAAAAAGTCCTTAAAATAAGAGGTCCCTGTCATCATTTTCAAGGAGTGCCATCCATGAATATAAAACATACTTTCACTTCCATGAAACCTTAGCATTAAGATTATTGCACATTTTATTGGCCTTTCCTAGGCTCTGAAACTAGAAATTCATCTGCCTCTAACCTTTCCACCCAAGTCGACTTCATACATAAGTAAAGAGCAAGTTGAAATTACAGGGAGCTGTAAAGAAATAGAAGTTCTCCACTTTCTTCTTTCAAAACCAATATTAAAATATATGAGGTGCAATTGTCAAACTAAAAAAATTGCCAGATGATTCATAAGGAATGAGTGGCCGGCAGGCTAGCCTGACCGCTCCCTTGCATTACCGATTTTAACGGGTCTTTGGGAAGGAAGTTGGTTATTTCCCAAGGAAGTCAGACAGCAGTGAAGATGGGTGATAGCGGGCAGAGGGGAGGGAGAAGGGCCAGATGCTGCACATAAACGGAAGATAATGCCACTCAACACAGCATGTTCACATGTTAAATTTTTTAGTAAACAGCTTGTAAATGAAATCCCAAAGGACTCAATTTCCCCTCCTCCGGTTCCTTATCTTTCCCACCTGCCCTCATCTTATCACCTCCCCAAGGAGGAACAGGCACACCTGTGGGGCATACTTTTAACTTGTCAGGGACTTAACTATAGCCCAGGCAGCTACATATTACAGCTAAATGGATTTACACATTTGAGGGAGAGTATCTGCTGCTGTTCAGTGAGCCATGGCATTGATGCTTAATTTGTTGCTTACTTGTCATGGCAGCATTGATTCTTGTAACCAGTCGGTGCAGAGGCAGGGATTCCGGGTGAGCATGTGATCCTGTTTCACCTGATTTGGCCAGCAGGGACTGCTTCTCCCTAAAAGGTCCTAGGTCAGCCTCGTCTTGACTTGATAACAAAATAGTATGGGGGCACCTGGGTGGTTCAGTAGGTTAAGCCTCCGACTTTGACCCAGGTCATGACCTCACGGTTTATGAATTAGAGTCATGTGTGGGGCTCTGTGCTGACAGCTCAGAGCCTGGAGCCTGCTTTGGATTCTGTGTCTCCCTCTCTCTCTGCCCCTCCCCTGTTCATGCTCTGTCTCTCTCGCTCTTAAAAAATAAACATAAAAAAAAAAAGAAAATAGTATGAACTTGGAAAGAAAGCAAAGGGGATACAAAATCTTATTCCTGTGCTTCAGAAATCCCAACACCACTTTTGTGAACACGATGATGGATAGTATCTGAGACTTTTGCTTGCTCATTGCCCTATTTTTGGTACTGCTCATTGACTTATCCATTCATTCATTAAATATTTACTGTGATTGTTTATAAACCTCTAGCAACTGTCCTCCAAAGCCTTGACTCCTATGAACGTGAAAACTGAACTGAACCTATTCATATACATGCGTATATCTAGGTTTCCTAGGGGACTGGGAAAGGGCTTAGTCTGCTGGAACAGGGCATTGTTGGGGTAAATTGTTGGAGGTTCTGACTGCATGAAGTCCAGACAAACCCAGTGGGAGAGTTAAGGTATATTGTGGCAAATGACCAGTGCCACCACTGGCACCATGGAATAAGAAGAGGTATAGGCAGTAATGGTCCTTTACTCTTAGGGAATTTATTAGTTGAGAAAAATCACTTCAAGGGAAAATTAAGTTGGTATGCATCTTGTTACAGACACACTCACTGGCTATCAATGTGAGGAATGATTTGAGTCTTCAGGAAAGACATATACGACTGTCTAAATAAGCTGAACAAGCAGCTTTACATAACAGAGAATACCATGAGTGATTAAAAAATAAAAGGAAGAAAAAAATGGAAGTCCAAGCCCCCACTGTTCATGGTTTAATAAATAATCTTAGTACAGAGGGGACAGAGCCCTTCTTTATTCCAGCATGGTGATTGTGGAAGTGAGATTAAGTAGAAGAAAGATATCCATGGAGAAATGCCAAAAAACCCCCAAATCAACTTAAAGATCAACTGAGAGTAACAGACCCTACTGTGGGTGGCAGCAGTGGGGTTGCAGGAGTGGAAACCACCATGCAGATGATGCTTCTGAATAGATCATCACTGACCACAGTAACACATGTTTCTCAACCCTAGATATAGAGTAGAATCATCAAAGAAGCTTTTCAAAAAATGCTGATATCTGAGCCCTAGCCTCAGGGATTCAGATTCAATTGGCCTGGCATGAAACCCTATCACTAGTGATTAGAATCCTCTGGAGTTATAATGGGCAACCAGGGTTAGGAACCACTACTATAAAGAAAAGAGGGAACTGGATAGGCTGGTTCAAGCAACTAAGCCAATGAACTAAAGACTAAGGCTAGGATGACTCACACCCCTCACTTGAAGCCCCTCCTCCATACCCCAGTGGCCTGAGAAATGTAATTTATCATAAAAGATCAAGGAGATAAATATAATGTGTCTCTAGCCAGCATACTGGCTAAAATCAAATCATGATTTGTCCTATAATCCAAAATGTCTTGGGAGATATATATATATATATATATATATATATATATACACACACACATATATATATGTGTGTGTATATGTGTGTATATGTATGTATATATGTATATGTATGTATATGTTTATATGTGTATATATGTATGTATATAAGTGTGTGTGTATATATGTATATGTATATATACAAATACATATATGTATTCAACACACATTCAGAAATAGTGATATAATAGTAATGAATGTATATAATCAATGAAAATGGCATTGATACATTCTTAGTAAATTGATCAAGATATTACCTATTTCTTTGAAATAGTTAAAATACTCTTGTGATCAAGAAGGATTTCAAGAGAATTTTTAAAAGCATGTGAGAGTCAGTGAATAGGGAAAGGGAGAACATTCCAGACACAAGGCACAGATGTCTGGCAACATGGGTTTGAATGATTAAAGGGCATATTTAATAGGTCTTTTTAAATTTCCTCCTCTTTTGGAAATAGCCTCTTTTCCAGGCTGGTTTTTTTCACTGTTTATTTAGAACCTGTGTATCTCTTAAGAAGGTGACTCCTCAGTAGTGTGGTAAACATGAAAACCATGAAAAGGTATATCACAGAATGGCTCAGTAGGATTAAACTAATGCTTTTTGATATTTTTTACATTAATTTATTTTCTAATTGTCAAGAATTGAAAGTTATTGGTCATCCTCTGCACATGCAGAATCACCCTAAGAGTAATTGAAATTGTGTCTCTTTTCTGCCATTTGACCTTCAAAGATATTTAAAGGAATTTCTGAAAGATTATTGGAAATTAATTCAGAATCAAGCTGAGGGTGGGCAATGACACAATAAAGAGAACCTGGCAATATCTAGGACTTTAATGTTGGTCTGATTGTTGTGCCAACGCTTTATGCTCACAATGTCCATGTGAGGTTTACATGAGCCGTAGTGTCCCTATTTCAAAGTGTGAGAAACTAAAGAGAAGAACATCTAAGTGACTCTCCTGAAGACGTACAATGCATGTTTCAAGAGTGAAACATGAATATGTTGGCTTTCATGTGAATGTCAATGTTGGGTTTACATGATTTTCGGTCACAGGATAATCCATCAAGACAGCTGTCTAGAATGAGGTCTATTCCCCAGTTTTACTGCTTACTCCACTGTGTGGCTTGACTGCATCATTGAACTTCCAGGCCATCATTGCCAACATGGAGATAGTACTTACCTTGTAACATCGTTGTGGAGTTTCAGTGGGATGAATGTGCAAAGTGCTGACTATAAAAAGCACTTAATAAATGGAATGTATTATTGATCTTAATAAATGTATTTTTATTTTTGGTAAGATCCAATTTATGTCCAAACAGATTCCTGGGCTAGAGCCAAAAGCCTTTAAAAGGTGGTGATAGGATAAGCTTTGTTAAGGTGAGCACCATGTTTTTTGTTGTGAATTAGTGAATACATTATAACACACTACAGGGGACAGTTCTTTCAGCTCTCACATAAACTTAGTTGGAAGCTGGAATATGACAGCAAGAGGGAAATGGACTTCCTGCCACCTCCTGCAAATAGAAAGCATGGCAGCTGTACTAGGAACTAGAAGCTTCTGGAGAGGGGTAGAATCAGACCGGTTAGTGCTAGAAAACTTCTTAAAGATTCTTCTGGTACAAACTTTTTTTTTTTGGTAACTGATGAAAACTCTGAACCTGAGCTAAAAGATGTACCTAAAATCCCACTGCTATTTCATGGTATAGACAGAACTAGAACCCAGAGCTCAAGATCCCCCATCATTCTTTCAACTAAATCATTCTTCCAAATCATTCTTGTTACAATCTCGTCTATTCAGTTGCTCTTTTTTTTATAATTTTTTAAAATGTTTTTACTTACTTTTGAGTGAGAGAGAGATAGCATGAGCAGGGGAGGGGCAGAGAGAGAGGGAGACAACAGAATCTGAAGCAGGCTCCAGGCTCTGAGCTGACAGCACAGAGCCCAGTGCAGGGCTCCAACCCAGGAACTGTGAGATCATGACCTGAGCCAAAGTCTGACACTTAACTGACTGAGTCACCCAGGCACCCCTCTTCAGTTTCTTTCTAAGTGTAGCATTTCCAAGTTAAATTATTCACAGTCTTGCAGCTTTACTTTATATGTCGTACCCTTCCAAATGTTGCATATTACATCTATCCTATGAAAACTTAGGGCCTCTCAGTGAGGATCAGTTTATCACCATGAATGAGTCTGAGATGACAAATTTAAACCAGTCCCACTGGGAGAAAAATGTGAAATGGAGAGACCATGAGAGTCCTCGGCATGCAGCTTCCAGTCCATCTTTTCACCACAATTTTTGATGTAATCCTATCATACATTTTCACATATGACAAGACTTCAGAGAATAACTAATGCAGACATACTTGAGATGTTTCAGTATGTCCATTCATTCTCCAAACCAATAATATAAACGATGGTAATTTTGATTTAATGTGAAAATTAGAGGTGGGAGATACGGGACCACAAATCAAGTATCATTTATTTAGAACATGAAGACAAATATAAAACATTTTGATATTAATTGATAGTTTACACATTAATTTTCTGAATCTTATATTATCTGTTCCTCAATTTCTGCAAGGGAGGTAGTTCTTTCTCCATCAGAGAGGTTCAGTGATTTACTGAAACTTACACAGCCCCACATTAGGAATCTAGCACCTACACAGTTGTTTGACTCCCAGCATGGTTTTCTTCCTAACACTGCACTACCTAATTGCCCCCAAATTGCTTGGAACCCTTTGTCTTCTGGACTGAAAAAGAAATAAACTTAAACATGTGTAGGGCTTTGAGATTTTAGGACTGGATTTTCCTGCAGCACTTTGAACATAACCTGTATAGACAGAATGCAAAGAGGAAACCACATTGGAAAAAGAATCTTAAAAGGTCAACCGGATTGAGAGGGCAGTCAAGGGAAGCCATCTCAATTTTAGTGTGTTCTTGATATATGGATCTAAACACAATCTGAAAAGACTAACCTAATATCTTTCTGACCCAGAGTTGACCCAGACTCAATCCTAACTTGCAAAAGAAGGAAAGCTGAAGTTGAAGGTTGGAGGCCATCAATCTTGTAGCGTGTCATAGATGGAAAATATCAGCAAACTATCTAAGAAAAGAATTACTGATCAAAAGTGAAGGAAAGAAATAAGGCACAGGAATATTTTAGATGAACATAAAAAAGGAGTGTGGGTTTAAATATGATAAAGACGTCTTACATTGGCAAAAAATTTTCTGTATATGAACTGCTTACATATACATACAGCTATGTGCATATGTGGCAACTTTATTAACATGGAAAATCAGTGTAGAAAAAGGATGGAATATTGAGGAATGACCAATCTTTTCTCATAAGGAATTGAAAAATACAGAATGTAATTGTTAGAGTTTTGCAAACAGAACCAGTAGAATGTATGCATATATTATGTGTGTGTGTGTGTGTGTGTGTGTGTGTGTGTGTGTGTGTGTGTGTTATGGATATGTATACACACACACATAGAGGAGAGAGAAAAAGGAGAGAGATAATTGCTTTATTGTAAGGAACTGGCTTACGTGACTGTAGAAGCTGGCACATCTCAAGACCTGCAAGGTCAATTGGTAAGGTCAAGAGTTGACAGTTTAGTTGCGCTTTGAAGGCTAGCAGGCTGGAAGATGAGAAGAACTAATTCAACTGTTTAGGGAAAGCTCACCCTTTTCATTCTATTCAGCTCTTCAACTGATTTGATGAGGACCACCCACACTGAAGGGGGCAGTCTCTTTTATTCAGACCAATTTAAATGCCAATCTCATCCAAAAACACGCTTCCGAAATAATATTTGACCAAGTGCCTGGAGTACTCTGTGGCCCCCACAGTCAAGCTCATACATAAAATTAATCCTCATGGTGACTAGAAGTAAAGAGACCAACATTATGACAACTACATGGAATTTAGGTGAATGTGCCTCTTCAGTGTTATTTCCTTTTGGAAAAATATGCATATTATGATAATGTGGTAAGAATATTCACATGATGCCCTTAAGTCAGGTGTCTTTGCAAAGAATAAGGAGGGCCAAGAAGAGAAATCCAAAAGTAAATTTAGGTTACACAGAAGATCAAGTAGGTATGGAGTACAGCTGATTTTAATCAAGAGTAAAAAAGAAACACAGGGTAAGCCTTTTGCCCCCGCTCAGGCTTAAGCACATATGAGGAGGGTTTTGTATTGCCAAAGAAATGTGTGTGTGTTTCAAAACTGACACTTGTGTGTTTTCTTGACCCCTTCTCCACCAGGAAATGAGGCAAACCTAAAGTGGAATCGAGGATTTATCTGCCTTTAGAATAGTCTTGGGGAAAGTCTTGCTTTTCTTGGGAAAAGCCCTGAATTCTAAAGGACAGGTAGAGAATATGTTTGATTTTGTGAAAAGCATTGTATGTAATTAGCAATTTTTTTTTTAATTTTTTTTTCAACATTTTTATTTATTTTTGGGGCAGAGAGAAACAGAGCATAAATGGGGGAGGGGCAGAGAGAGAGGGAGACACAGAATCGGAAACAGGCTCCAGGCTCCGAGCCATCAGCCCAGAGCCCGACGCGGGGCTCGAACTCACGGACCGCGAGATCGTGACCTGGCTGAAGTCGGACGCTTCACCGACTGCGCCACCCAGGCGCCCCTGTAATTAGCAATTTTTTAAAGAGAAGCTGAACAGGTAAAAATCAAAATGAACAAAAAATGTAAGAAGACTTTAGAAGTGGTTAGTGAAGTGTGATTTTCAAGAGCTTATTTTTGAACTGACATAATACACACATTTTCTGACATTTCCCACCATATTTTCTATTTTACACAATTAGATACAGAACATACCTCACCATCAATACCTAATATGATACAATAATATAGCATATTTCAAAAACACTTTTAGATCCATTAATGTATTTGAACCTTAAAAAATGTCTCTGCTATTGATAGAATAGGTGTCTTATCTCCATTTCAAAGATGAAAAAACTGAGGCACAGTTCAGGATCATGAATTTCCTAATATGGCACACAAAAAAACTGAGAGGCAGATCTGGAAAGGGATTAGGCTTTCTAACTATTATACCACAATACCATATATTTTCCATGAGTCCTGCATAGGTCCATGCTTTTCCCATGATTTCCATATACGTTACTTCAAGGTTTTAGGTTTTTTTTTAATGTTTTATAAGAGGAGATTATGCATATTTTTTCTCTTTCCTATTTTCCATGAGCTAAACAACTCAATTGTATCTGGATCAGAGGCATGGCCTTTTTGTAGCTGTCTGGCATCCCCTTGCTTCCTTGTGCCCGAGATGAAAGCCTGATGCATTTGCCCAGATCTCTTCTATTGCTTAAGCAATGAAGAAAACATTATCCTAATGGCGCTCAATGTGTGCTGTCTCTGGGCACAGCTATTGTGCCCTCCTTCCAAGCTCAGCCATTAAGGAGTCTTCCCAATGAGAGATCTCAACGAGAACTTCAATACCAGCTACTTGCCCTATTACAACATCCATTTTCACTTTCCTACTAATTCTGGGAAAGAGCCTGTCGGGCAAGGCTTCACAGTCCATAACTCTACCTTTAGTGTCACTTTTCGGCCCACTCCCCTAGAGGGGTAGTTTGTGAGCCAACTCCAAAACACAGCCCCATGAAGCAAAAGCGTAAGCCTGGCTTAGAATCTGTCTCATTATCAAATGAGCCCACAGAGTGTGAGCAAAAGCAATCCTCCAAAAGACAGATCTGCTCTGGCAACTGGTCCACCAGTGAAGATGCCTGTAGGAAAAGCAAGTGGTATCAGAGAATAAAAATGGCAAACTAAGGGCACCTGGGGGGGCTCAGTCAGTTAAGCTTCCAACTCTTGATTTGGGCTCAGGTCATGATCTCACAGTTCATGAGATGGAGCCCTGTGTTGGGGCTTCAGTGTGGAACCTGCTTGGGATTCTCTCTCTCCCTCACTCTCTGCCCCTCCCCTGCTCATGCTCTCTCTGTCTCTCTCAAAATAAATAAACTTAAATATAAACTTTAAAAACAACAGACTGTTCTGGCTGCCTCAGAAAACATCAGATTCAAGTTGTCTCCTCTTGCTTACTAAAGTAATTGAAAATAATTGTCAGCAGCTTTTGAAGATAACACTACTGACCGCTAGGGGTGAGGTTAGAGTTTTCTGGAAGTGGGAATGGGTGATGAGAATGCCAGGTATATATTAAAAACTTGGTTTACAAAACGCATGCACTTCTATTAACTCCTTTGAACATCTAAAGGCAGAAATATGGGTTTTCAGTTAGAGATATCTGTTCAAATCCCAGCTCTGCTCCTTACTAGTTATGTTAGCCAGAACAAATTATTCATGCTCTTTAAGCTCAACTTTCTCCATCAATAAATTGGAGAGTAATCATGCCTACCTTCCTAAACCATTGTTTGAATTAAAGTCTATATATAATTTAAGAGTTATATATAATTCACACACTTTATGGAATATAGAGCTTCTCATTAAATGGTGGCTATTAGTACTTATCACAAAAGCCATGTGATTTAGGATGATTATCAGTTTAGCAATGAGAACATTGAGGCTCAGATTTCAGTAATGTTCCCAGTATCGCAGAGCTGAAAGAAAAAAAAAAAGCCATGACGCAAACATATCACTCAAACATATAAACAATTACTTCTGTCATTCTGGAAACTCAGAAACTCGAAACATAACCAAAAATTTAAAAATCTGCAGTTCTTTACTTTAGATTTTTTTTCACCTGCTCTGAGTTGCTTAAGATTTCAGTTCTTGATTGAATGTGCTTACTATTAAAGGGGTACTTTAGAGAATGGTGCTATAATTGGCCTTGGGTTGTAGCAGATGGAGTAAAATCAGGGGTGAGGCCATAGGAATAAAATACATCCTGCATTCACCTAAATTACTTCCTAGAGTAGAATAGCTCAAGATAAATGAATTGAGAAATAGCTCTTGATTGAGAAAACAAGTGTAAAAAAAAAAACTAAATACATCTGCCCATGGAGGGGGTATGGGCATGATACGTGGTTCAGTTATGTAAATCAGTAGGAGGAAACAGGTAAATTAGAAAAGGGTTAGAAATAGTTATTTGCCTACCTGTACTTTAGATCTAGTTAGCTTTTGTGCAGCCTTACTACCATCCATTGATAAGCTGGTATAAGACAGGCTCTAATGAAACAAACTCTTAGGATATATTTTCTGAAGAGTTAGACTCACTCAGCATATCAAGATGACTATTGCTGGAGAGCATTACAGCAGGGTGCAGTGGGCTCCCAGAAATTACTTCTTAGATTCTTTCCTTCTGAATTCTTGCCATGACTATGTTGCCATACTGAAGCCTTGTCCCCTTACAACCAAGGATAATATGGTCCCTCACAATGTGCCAGACTCTGTTTTAAGTGCTTTACATCCTCACAACCATCTGAGGGGGTAGGGCTAATGTTATCCCCAGAATAACGTGATGAAAGTAAAACACGGAGAAGGTAAGCAATTTTCTTAGTATCACACAGCTGGAAAATGATGGTGTTGGCATGTTGTCTAGCTCCAGAGCACATTCTTGCATCCAAGACGTTATATCCCATGCCAATTCTTCTCGAACAATCTACGGTCAAAGACTCATTTTATAGGCGGTGTGCAAATACTTTTATAAGCTACACTAAAAATCAGTTAGTGGAAAAATGAAATGATATCTAAAATAGAATTCCAACTTTTAAATTATCATGAAACTCAACATGCATAAAATTACTCTGTAAATTGCTGTAAGTTTCTAAATGCTTTATCAATACTGACTCTTATTTCTTTTGTGGTCCGTGGTCCATGAGTAGTCCCCTGGCCAACACTTTGAGTAGCACTGCCCTAGGCTTAGGTGGCTGATGGGGGTTGGGCACATTTTGTGTCATTGAAATGAGTGAAGTCAGCTGCTATGTAGCAAGCTCAATTCTGATGCCGTGAGTTCTTAGGTCTGTGTTTTCTAATCAACTAAATTAATCATTTCACAAAACCCCTGATCGAGAAATTAACAGATGGAGGCATCCTTTAGAACTGAAATTAGGACTTCTTCCATGCCAGGCTGAAGGAAGCTGATCCTTCTAGCACATTACCATATAAGATAAATGTTGCCCAATTTCTCTTTAAGAACTAACAATGTTCTTTCCCATAATTGTTCTTGAATCTTAGTTTGAATTTCCTATTTCCTCCTATTTTCTCATGACCAAATGTATTTGGCACATTTTCTGAAAACTACTAGGTATTCAGTAAATGTTTGTGATTGAAAATTCACTTTTATTTCAGCAAATACTATTTGCATTAAATCTCTAGGTATTAATGACACCACAGGGGTACTACATGAGTCTGAAATTGTGATATGCCCCCTATCTGGGTGTTTAGTACTGAAGGGAAAATACTATGGACACATATTCTAAGTAATGGTTTATTCAAATGAAGTAGGGGAGATGAAAGAGTTAAACTCAAAAGTGTTTACCACTTTGCTTTATTAAAAAATTCAAATATTATAATATCCATGTTATAAACTTAATGTTCTCATTATTATAATTTGGAAGCTTTAAGTAGTGCACGATTGCTCTCACAATAAAGACTGTCTTCATAATGAAGTTTTGTATAAATGTCTTCAAATCAAGAGCACCAAGTCTCATGTTAGTTTTCAAAAACACAATTAGTCATTATTTTTCTAATAATTCATAAATACGAGTCACGCATAATGAGAGCATGCAGTTTGTCACATGTGGAAATCAACAAATCTATCTCAGGACCTATTAAATGCTGAGAACTTTCCTAGGTACTACTGGATAAGATTGGGGAGGGGGCAAAGAAAGAAGGTGAAATAGGGTTCTGCTCAAATAACAGTGTTGTTGGGAACACATGGGACAATGAGGCAGTGGCCCCTCTTCCCTTTGTATAGCAGGACTGTGTTCCAACCCCCACACCCATCCACCCAGCAAGCCTAGCGAAAGCAGACACTGAGAGAAGAATGTCTAGGCTTTCATTAAATATTGCCTTGTTTCTCTTAGAGGTTTGAGGGGATCAGAGCTGTATAACCATTGCTAATACCCTTTTCTGTTTCTTACTATCAGAGTTTTAAACCAATCAGAAACTTAAGAGATCTTTAGCCTAACTTCTCTCCTAGAGAAGAAAGGGCTTTGAATCAGCTTCTGGAAGATACGGTAGGTTGACCCCTTCTCTCCCTCTTTATTGCCTTTCCTGCTAATGTGAAGTGACCGGCAGGGTTTAGCATGCACATGGGTCCATAAAACACTGCAGTCTACATTGCCCTCCCTAACCCACACCAGATTCAAACCATAAACTTACCTCCTTTTAGAGTTAGTCTTTAAGCTAGTCTATGTAAGAGTCATAACAATTTCACCCTATTTCCCATATCCATTAAAACAATTGAAAAGAATTCAGAGTCTCTTGGAATAATAGATAAATTCTGAACCTTCCCTTCTCTTCAAGGAACGGTAAGAATTTCTCTCTAGGTTTTCTTTCTAAGACATTTAGCTTTATCTTTTCATCTTGTCCTCCATCTGGAACAGATTTACTATTAGGTAGGTAGACACCTCTTACGTCAAGCCAGTCTGAGCCATCCTATCCGTGATATAACGATGTCCCTGAACAAGAGCAGCGACAAAGAATGTGTGCTATGCCGTGAAAGAACAGGAAAGTTACATAAATGGTCTTCTCACGACAGATACTTTAATGTGGCTACACATCAAAGAAGAGGAGAGAGAGGTTCCTCCCGGTAAAGCTGATTGGGAGATGAATTACTCAGGATAAGCTGGACTATCCTGTAGTAATACATAAACTCTCAAATCTTAGTGACTATAGCCCCAAAAGTGGATTTTTTCCCCTTCTGTGAAGTTAAGTTGTAAGTCCCTGGCAATTCCCTGCCAAGCAATGACTCAGGGATCCAAGCTTTTGCTATTTTATGGCAGCATTTTCACCCAGGGCAGGCTTTTTCAGAGCCTGGGAAAAATCTGATGGCCTGAGGCATCCTTATGTAATGAATTAAATTCTCTCTTATGTGTCTCTAGAGTGCCATCCTGGGAAAAACTCAGGAAACAGTGGCACAAATCATTTTCTGTGGCCTTAACTTGCTCACAGAACCTCAGGTGTGAAAGACTGTGTTAGGGTCTCCTTGGAGTCTTCCTCTAGGTCCTCTGTATCCTACCATCCCAGAGAGAGGAACGTGGAGAATTGCTTGTGACATTTGTGGCTCAGCTAAGGAGTGAGGTGAAACGCTTTCACCCACTTTCCATTGGCCAGGAAGCTCCTGCCTATTAGCGAGAAGTCCAGAAAATGGAATCTCCCTGTATGCCCATGAAGAGGAAAAGTTTTTGGTTCTGAGCATCTAGCCGGCCTCTGCCATGGGAGCTTTATTGGTAGCTTTGTAATGCTTTATCTGACACATCATTTCTTCCTGATAGATCGTTGCCCTAATTTATTAATGCACTTATGATGATGCCTGAAACATAGTAAGTGCTATAAGAGTTTATTATTATATCCTTGTCACCATCAACACTGTTATGACCACCAGTATTATCTGACATGAACAATGCACTCTGTGTTAGAGATGCTCTTCAAAAGCGCTGTTCCTTGAGAAAAGAGGGAAGTTCCCGCAGGTAGCATGCAGCTCTCCTTAATTAATCCAAGGCCCCCAAATTGTTTACCAGTTTATTTAATTCTCAACTTAGAACACGGGGTGGGGGGCCTGTCTCCAGGAGAAGGGTGCCATTCTACCAAGAGAGGTGTCCTGGCAACTTGCAGCCTTGAGTAGCTGTGACAACAGAGGTCCCAGCCAGAATCTCAACAGCAAATGCCAAGAGCTGGGATCCCAGGCAGGGAGCGTGGGCCCTCCCTAGTAGGTGCTGGGTGGAGGTGTTTGCTGTGGCCTTGGGAAGACCAGGGCAGAAGAGACAAGGCTTGGAGCATGCTAGAGTAAGTGGTGCTTTGTAGCGTGCCTCCCACATCAAAGCTCCCCCAATGCTCTTCCCACTCCCTGGGACCTGTGGTAAAGGTTTTGTTTAGCCCTTCGCAGTCCATGCAATTTCATTGTCCCACGGAAATATCTAATTCCCCAAGGGAGCTTTTCCTACAAGCTTTACTGCACTCTGGTTAACTCCCCAAACCTTCCATCTCAAGTGCCAGCCACGTGCTACTAACTACTGAGCAGGGACCTCCCAGGGCAACACAGAATAGCTTTTTATTGCTTACTGCACTCAACAGCCCACCCCCCTTCCCCAAAAAAGACCAAAAAAAATTTTTTTTTCTGCATCTTTACTGCTCAAACCCTGAAAGGCTGGAAAGAATAGAGACAGTAAGATCATTTCATTTCACTAGAATTATGTCACACACACACACACTACATATATGTGTGTGTGTGTGTATATATATATATATATATATATATATATATATATATATTCCATTTACTCTGTCATCATGGGTTTAGTTAACACTTAAGGTCCCCATTTGATTGGAGAACGAAGTCTATGAAGAAATGGTTTATAATCCACCTTCCATAGAGAAAAGACCCTGGGTACATTTTTGGACAGCAGGCATCCTCCTGGACATTTGTAGGTGTGTTTCTGCCTGGAAGACAAATGTGATGGTCTGTTTCCTGTGACAGCTGCAATTTCTTCGATGGACTATTCTTCACCCCAGCCTCTCATTAAAATTGTGCTCATCCTTCAAGACCTAAAGGCAAACGCCTCCTCTGCCTTCTTCCCCCACCCCTCTTACAAATTGCATGGTACTTATCTCCTTCCTTGAGTGGAGTTGAACCCCCCACTATATTAGGAAACTTCCAGGAAAAGATTTGTGTCTGACTCACTTCTCTATGCCTCTTAGTGATTACCACAAATTAAAAGCCTAATAAATATTTTGAGCTGACTGAAGCTCATGTCAGCAATACTGCTTGGAATGAGAGTGAACAATCAAATCCAGAATGCAGATTTATCACAGGATAAAAAGTAAATTTGAAAGACAGTTCTAGGATGCACATGAAATTCAAATGGAATTTTATTTCATCTTCACTATGCGAGTGCATTCTCTTCAAAAGAGAAAAGTTACCAAAAAAAGAAGCTAAGTTATAAATTTCTACAGTGAAATACTTGGTTAAGTATCAACATATATACAGGAATGTTTATTTTTGTCTCTCCCTAATTTATGAAAATTTCCTATTAGTCCTATTCTATAGATTATTAGTAATAGACAAGGATTTTGACTACAATGGCACCCAAAGATTACCAAGAGGATAAAATAAGGCACGGGTATGTGATGTCATGGAGGTACACATGGCCTTTCAGGTATGTGTTTGAAACCAGGCCTTTTTCTTCATATTTACAAACATCTCACAAAAAATGTTACTGTCTCCTAGCTAGATGCAGGTATTAGATGCTAGACATTTCAGGATATGCAGTGATGGAGAAGTTCCACCCAAGAGATCTGCCGGTCTATTTACGAGGAATGAAGCAAAAAATTAAATAAAATAATTGCAATGCGCAACAGGATATAATAAATGTCACATGAAGGACTTAAACAAAATGTTAAGAGGAGTCAGAGACAGGAGCACTCATGTCTGTTTATGAGTCAGGTAGAAGATTAGGTGACATCTGAAGAGACCTTGCTATAGGGAAGAATTTGTCTACAGAATAGAGTGATTGGAAGTAGGGAATAATTAACGAACCATCAGCCACCAAGAGGTGAATCACATAGAGAAAGGACTTTTTGTGGCAAAGAAATCTTGTCAGTTTACTTAATATTCTTGAATCCATAGTCTTGCCTCAACTTCATTCAGATAGTGCCTTCCTTAACTAATTCGTCATGATACTGTGAGGGACGTGTGTGTATTAGCTGCACTGCAGTGCCTTTTATGGTTTCAATCTCGGATGGGGCCTGCCCGGAAATCCTTGGCTTCAAGAACATTCCCCGGGTCTTCGCCTCATGTGCTGGTTCTCCCCATCTCTACCTTGATACTTTCCTTTGCTTTGACCAGTCATTGTTTCCTCTGCCTCTGACTTCTCTGTAATTTGGAGACTAACACTGGTTTGTTCCCAGATTTCACTTCCAGCTTTTCTTCCCAACTTGGACTCTTGACCTTCTCTCCTTGATCCACTGTCATCCCAAACTGGGAAACCAGGAATGTAACTCTCACACAATTAAAGATCAGATACCAGTAAATAGGACAAAGACAACTTTTGGAATGTATGAATTGGGAACCAAATCTCTTTTCTTGATTTAATCAATGAATTTCCTGTATAAGACATTTTTAGGATATAAGTAGATATGTCTTTCGTGCATAACCAAATCTTTCTTGTGCTGACCCTATTGTATCCAAGATACAGAATGAAAGTACACTTAAAAATATTCATTTTTACAATGGAAATACAAACAAAACTACAGTTTGTAATTATTTCCAACCCTATTCTCACTTCTCCAGTCTCTGGCGGCATGAACGCGGACGCATTGTGAAACGATTCCTAATAAACTGTGATATGTTTTAAATCCATGCCAATCCTGCCCTCTGTCACAGCTGTGCTTTTTAGCATGCCTTAAAGGAAATCAATGTCTGATTCATTCGTATTTGGTCTTCTTTGCAACCTGAACTTAAATATTAATTAATCATGATCATGATGGTACATTATAATTATTTAAAAAATATAGAAAACACAGCAGCCACCTACAGAAATTCTATTTCTCCCCCCAACAGCTCATCCCTCAGACCATACAGCCTACTGCTTCACCATCTGTTAGCACCCCTTTTCCTCATTGCCTCATCCCCTTGTCCTTTTTCCAGACTCCTCTACCTTCTTTGTTTGCCAGATATTTAACATGAGACCCTCACAAAGAAAACAAGCTTAAGAGAGAAGAAGACACAAAAAGAGAGAGAGAAGAAGAGAAATCCTGCAATTTCATAAAAGTGGTGGTTTTCTGCACTTAGCTAAAAAAATTAATTTTCCCTGTGCACCCCCATCAGTGTTGTCTGCTTTAGCAGATAAGCTTCTTGGGAGTAGGGACCATGTTTTTCTTAATTAAGTACAGGCTTTTTTTAAAGCTTTTCATCCTGGACCAAGGTCTCAAGGTCCCTATAGGTGCTCAATAAATATTAAACACGGGCAATCACTGTCTAATGGCATTTATTAAGCATCCCCTTGTACATACTGCTGTTCAGAGAAAAGTTCAACAGTCAGAAGTCCTGCCTGCCAGGAATTGATGCTGAAAAATGGACAGCGCAAATGCAGTGTTGCACTGAACTGATAAAATTAAAGAAACATTTTACATTGTGTTCATATAGACAAAGAATTGACATGCTTTTCTTAAGCAAATATTCACACTCTTTACTTTGGCTGGCTTTCAATCAAATCAGCTATCATGTGCATATTGAGTTGCCATTCCTAT
This sequence comes from Felis catus, assembly GCF_018350175.1. Taxonomy (NCBI): domain Eukaryota; kingdom Metazoa; phylum Chordata; class Mammalia; order Carnivora; family Felidae; genus Felis; species Felis catus. The sequence goes on along the minus strand of NC_058371.1, from coordinate 47,263,403 downwards.
GATAGGTTCAGAGAAATACAGAGCATACTCCTTACATAAGAGACCTCACAACTTACACACGGTTAAATTCCTATATTCATAAACAAAAGTCAGCTGCTTACATAAATGCTGAGACATCATACATTAAAAGTCACATGAATAAATGGTTTATGTGGAGGTTAGAGTTTGAGTGGTCTTGGGCAAATGTTGAGTGGATTTCTACAAGGATCCTTTATTAGACCTAAACATACTTAAAAAAAAAAATAAAATGCCAGCTAAAATTCTTTTAATCCCAAACTTGGAATGTCAGTCAGCTACCCACCATCTCACCCCACGCACTATCTATAACATCATTTTAAACTATAACTATCAAATGAGGTAATTCCTGATAGTCTCCTTTCAAAGATAGGAACTACAAATTCATATGACCCAGGGTGTCATTAGCTCTTGAGATCACTCTGGCATTTCATGAATGAAAACAAAACAAAACAAAACAAAACAAAACTGTTTATGTAGTATTGTAGCCTTTAAATCATTAAGCAACCAATATGTCACTAATACAGTAACAATAATTCATGTCTAAAAAGCATTTCCTGATGGGTTATGATTTTACAGATACATATGATAAGTGAGGGCATCTTGCTCAGATATTTTCCCCATACGTTAACAAATTGATTGATTATTAGACATTAACAGAGCATTCATTCCCTCACCCCTTCAATTATTGATTGAACACACACGCTCTATGCCATGCATTGTCCTTTGTACTCTGTATACGTTACTGAACAAAAGAGCTATCATCTTTGCCTCTATAGATTTTACACTCTAATGGAGAAGTAGATAAGGCAGGAAAGGGGGCTGGAGAATGTTGGAACAGCGATTGCACTTGTAGAGAGAGTAGTCCAAGAAGTCCTTGCAGAAAAAGTGGCATCTAAGCATTAATTTGAAAACAGTGAGGGAGCTAGCCACATGAACACTGAGAAGACAATGTTTCAGGGTGAGGCAAATACATGTGATGGGAGGCCTACCTGGCACATTTGAGGAACTCACTGCAAGAACCAGTGAGACCAGAGCAGAGTAAATAAACGTGTAAGCAGTAGGAGTCAGTAGAAGAGGCTAGTGAAGACGGCGGCACAAGTGGGGGTGGGGGAGGGCTAGGAGAGGATGGGGACGTGTCCTAGAGCCTGTGTGGCATTTTGACTTTTATTCTGGGTCGAAGGCAAGGCCTTTGGAGGGTTTTGCTTAGAGGTGGGATATAGGCTCACTTAGGTGTTAACACAATCACTCAGGTGCTTTCTAAACCAGACTTTCGAAAGACAAAGTTGGAAGCAAGGAGATACATCAGGAGGATACTGAAACTATTTATGTGATAAATGATGTTGACATGAACAAGGGTAGGAGCAATGGATGTGATAAGAAGTAATGACTATATCTGTTCTGAAGGTAGAGCTAACAGTATTTGCCAATGAAAGAGAGAGAGCCCATGGCATCAAGAATGACTCCACATTTTCTGGCCCAAGGAACTAGAAGAATCAATTGCCATTCAATAAAATGGGGGGAGATTAGAGAGGAGTAGTCTTGGTGGAAGTTTGAGGCCTCTATGTTGGACATAATCAAGTAGAGATAACTAGCATACGTCCAAAAGAAGATGCCAAGTAGGCAGGTAGACATATGGGTCTGGAATGAAAGGAAGGAGTACAGCCTGGAAATATGAAATTGGGTGGTAGGAGCATGCATATATCATTTAAAGCCATGAGACTTAGTGAAATCACCAGAGAAGTGAGTGCTAACATTGAAAAATAGATTGTGGTTGACTGATGTATTACTGAGACCGTACTTGATTTTCTCAACTGGGACAGAAGCTAGTCAACGTGACTTCTACAAATTTTAACGTGTTGCAGTCTGATTTAAGTATTGGTAACTCACTATCCAAATAATTTATGTAAACATTATTTTGTCTTTTTGGGCACCTGGGTGACTTAGTTGGTTAAGCATCTGGCTCTTGATGTCAGCTCAGGTCCTGATCTCAGGATCATGTGTTCAAGCCCCATGTTGAGTTCCATGCTGAGGATGGGGCCCACTGGAAAAACAAACAAACAAACAAACAAAATTTTGTTTGTCTTTTGTTGCATATTCTTCACTTTGGGGGAAATTATGCACTATATGGGCACAAAATAAGGTTTTAGTCTAAAAGGAAGAGGGATCACCTTCTCCGTGAAATTTCAAATTAAATACCAGAATTACAAAAGGTTCCCATTGTATCTGGAAGGATATAATTTTAATCATTCTCCAAAAGAATTGTTTCTACTCAATTTTATTTTCTATGAACAAATTTAAGATATACAAAGTAGATATATAATTAGATTCTGTAATAGGTGTAGGCTGACCTATTAATAACCAGCAGCTACCTGGTTGGAAAAGTGGTTTTTATAACTATAGCCAGCATATAACCCCAAATTGCTAAGGTGTCTCTGTGGATTTTTGTCCTTATTTGAATCATGCAGTCCCTCTGTAGAGAATCCCCTTAATTAAAACCTTTTTTTTTTTTTTAAGTAATAGGAGAGAGATCCTGGGAATGCAGGAAATAAAATTAGAATTCTTTTTTCCTTGCACATGTGTTTCTATGGGCAAATGCATGCACTCTTTGCACTTCCTGGTTCATTTATGTAGATTTTCTTTAAAGCAAAATAGTGGTTCATCTGAAAGAAGTTCAGAGAAAATATCTAGCATCAACAACGTGCATTTTGGACTCTTGACTTTTTTTTAGTTATAATGGTAGAATTAATTGTTTTTTTTAGAAAAAGCTTAGATTTCTCTGCTGCAATCACTTTGACTTTGTTTTTTGTTTGTTTTTGTTTGTTTGTTTTGTTTTGTTTTGTTTTGTTTTTTTGCTCTGCTCTCTGAAACCAAAGCTAGAACAGCTTTTAAATGAAAAAGTGTGAATTTTTTCTCCAGGAAAGGCTTACACATACAGTGTGAGCTCAGTTACAGAGAGATTATCAAGACAGCAAGCATGAGTACGAGATCCCTTTCCATCTCCCAAGCTAAAAGCTAACAGAATTTTCTCTCACTGATCTTGCTTTAGTAGGAACAGACTTAAACATTACAGTAAAATCAATAATATCATTTGAGAAACAGTAGTAAATGCTAGAATGAGCACAATATTTGGAGGGGAAAGATGAGAATTAAATTCTGACTTGGTCCCTTACATCCTGTATTCCTGAACAAGTTGCTTAACCTTCATGCGTATTGATCTCCTCATCTGGAACCCAGAAGGGCTATTGGTAAACTTAAATTAACCAATATGTGAAAGTGTATGAAGTGCTTCCTACAGGGTGGGCAGTCGCTACATTACTCCCTCAATTTATAACATACTTCATTCAAATTTTAACAGTCTTTAAAGGTGTACATTGTGAGAAAATTGTTACTTGTATTTATAATGTTGCAATGATCTACTTATCGTCTTATTGTAATGTGTGCATTAATAGTATCAAAGAATGAGTTTTACATTTGGATTTCCACAGTTAGCTTGAAATGTTTTTTTTTTAATTGCACTATGATACTGCATTAAAAGGAAAAGTCATTGTGTATGCAGAGGAGCAGAGAAAACGATCTTCATGGTATAAATTCATGATATAAAAATGTACTTGACAAGGCAAGAAAAGAGAAGACACCCACAAGTAAGAAAAGCTCTGTGTCCTTGTCACTGAGACACGTGCAAAAAGACTGGCTGTCACATGTCAGGCAAAGCAATTAAAAGCTGTAGACATTGCCAAATATCTTGGAACAGATCATAGACTTTCAAAGTCAGGATAGGTTATATGAACAAGTCATGACTCATGAAAAATTATCACTCTGCTGCTGAACATCTTTCTTCAAATGCTTTCTGACTGACTTTCAAGAGAGTCTGTTTAAATTCTATAGATCTTTAATTTCATCAAGGCAAAAACAAAACTAATGTGACACTAAGTGTTAAAGTATCCCATCATGACTAAAAGATGGCTAGAAGTCAGAGTATGATAAGCAAAGTATCCTATCGATACTATACTTTCTTGCAGAGGATGTAATGTGTTTTAAAAATAAATTCCAAATACTAAGACATCTGAGACAAAAGCTTGTGCACCTGTAGAAGACAGTAAAGTATAATTGCATTGGTAAATGCATACTATTTTTGCTGGTTGGATTTAAAAAACTACAATTTCTTTCTTTTTTTTTTACAAACAAAAGTTGTTATGATACTGTCAAATGTGGTAATTTCAAAATAACATAAATGATTTCTATAAGGAATGATAAAAATGTAGCTTTAAATGCTATTTTTCTTTCTAAATGGTTAAGTATTTCCAATGCAAGTTGTTATTATACTTTCTTTAGAACCTATATCTATGAGGTAGGTAAGAATATGTCATATTATTTTACAGGTAGGAAAGGAGGCATAGAGTTGTACAGTGGCTTTGTTCTTATATTAGTTATTTATTACATAGCAAATTATCCCACAACATTCCAGCTTAAAACAACACTATCTTACAGAATTTCTAAGGGTCAGGGATCCAAGAGGGGCACAGTTAGGTGATTCTGCTTCAGAATCTGTTGTGAAGTTTTAGCCAAGCTGGTGGCCAAGATTACCATCTCTGAAGACTTGACTGGGGATGTACAATTCACTTTCAAGCTCACTCACATGGCCATGTGACTGTTAGCAAAAGGTGTCTGTTCTCTCCCACAAGGGCTTCTCCATGAGACTGCTCACAATAGAATTTCCCCCAGGGCAAATGAGAGAGCAAGAGTAAAACAGAAGCTACGGTATCTTTTATAATCTCAGGAATAAAATACCATCACTTTTTCCATATTGCATTGATCACACAGACCAAACCTGATAGAATGTGGGAAAGGATGAAACAAGTGGATGATTACCAAGAGGCGAGATCACTGAGGCCATCTTGGAGAATGGTTACTGCAGTTAGCATCCACCATGTAGCGTCACCATGACTGGTGACAAAGCTGGTTCTAGAGGGCCAGTCCTACTCTAAGATTCAAGAAGAAAATTGTATTTAGATACTAAGTAACTTCTCTGTATCCTAAGAAGATAAAAGATTTAGAATCATCTGGTTTACTTTTTTGTTTTGATGACAATAGAGTTAATAATCTGGTGCCATTTATCAGGACCTGTCTGAAAGAATGGTACCATATCAAGCCAAGCAGGGGTCCTTGGATAATGCTTCCTAAAACATGCTAAGCTGAAACTTAGCTAAATGCTAACTAAGTGCTCCTAGCCTAACAGTGTGGAGCAGGAGGTAAAAGGAGAGCACTAGGACTTTTGACATGGGGGTTGCTAGATGGATTTAGAAAGTCCGTTTCCAGCCTGTGATTTTAGTAGCTCCAAACTGTGTAATATCTATAGAAAAACTCTGTAGACAGTTGTCAAATTTTCAAAGAAGCTTTCAGAATAATATGAATATTTACAACTCAGAGTAAAAGGTCCCAGTAGCAATAGCTACTGAAAATCACAGTGTACTTATAGCAATTCTTAATGGCATATAGTTTTAAGCTAGAGAACAATTTTGGTCTTCCCATGCCATTAGGCTCCTTTGAGATTTCTCTGTGGCTCCTACCTCTCCTCGCATATTTTTGCCTCAGTTTATTCAGAAGCAATCCTTCTTTTGTATCGCAAATTGTTTCATCAATTCAGAATTAAAATGGGATTCTTGTGCCTTAACTAGTGGATAATAGCTATTAATAGCTGGTTAGATTCTCTTAGTTTCATCAATTGAATCAAATGAGTTGGGTTTTAGAACATCCATATTAGAGAACTTTTGTTTCAGATCAGTGGAAAATTAATGGGGTTATTAGAGTGGTTCAGTGGATCCATGAAACCCCCAAGAGATATATACATCTTCTTAGATTTTTTTTGGTACCACTTACTCTTCCTCCCCCAATCGAAATACCATTGCTTCAGGCTTGAAAACCTTCACAGAAACAGGGGATGTTCTCCTTACATACCCAACCTTCATATATGTACACCTTTCTAATACCAATGGGATTAAAGAGAATCTCACCAGATTGTCCCAGTCAAGTTGATTCACTCAATTTACAAGCTATCCTTCCCTCTTGGAAATTCCACTGAAAAGGCAGAAAAAATAAAAATATAAGAAATTCATGGAAATACTGGAAAAATGAAAAAATTGCTATTTCCAGACTGAAGCAGTGATTTCTAAAAGATATAAATATATTCTATGGAATGAAAGCCAACAGAACAGAGGAACTAACAAACATATACAAATGAACAGCAAATTCTCTAAAAAGAGGCATGTCTTCCTGGCACAAACATATGATAAGGACTCAGTGGGATCCAATTCAAAAAATGGGCCATGGGCTAGTAGGCTGGTATGTTAATCAGATTTGCTGGGACAACAAACACATCTAAAATCTCACTGGCTTATGACAATGAATGTTAATTTCTTGCTCTTGTATATGAAGTTTGGCTGTGGAAGCTCTGCTTGAGGTGTGAGTTATGCTCAGCTTCTTTCCAAATGTTTCATTCTGGGACTTAGGTTAAAGAAGCACATTCTTTCTGGAGTGTCCTGTTTTCATTGTCAAAGACTGGAGCACAGTAAGGTGAATTAAGGCATGTGATATCTCTGATACCTCTGCTTGGAACTGGGGCACATTCCTTTTGTCAAAGTAAGTCATATGACCAAGCCCAAAATCAATGGGATAGGAAGTATCGTCTAATCCACAGAGGGTAGGGGGAGAACAGCATATTTAAGTAGTAAAATCAACTAGTCTTTCTTTTTAATTGTAAATGTTCACTTGATCCAAAATATAAAATAGAGTCCCCTTATCCACAATGAAGAAGCCCAACGCCCCAATGTTTCAAACATGCCATCAGGCCCCAAATCCTTTTATTCATTGTAGATATAGGTCCTCTTGATCCAGAGGTGTCTGACCTAAAATGACAGATTATCTCCTCTCACAGTACCCAATAAAGAACACACACACACATTCAGAAAGGGTGAGAATGGGAAACACATGGCAGTCACTGATTCATAGCAATTCTGAAATCCAGCAGAACAAACTTTGCCAAGTCTCTCATCCATGTGGTAAAAAACCAATGAGGCACCAGACTTACCCCCTGGGATTAACCTCTATTCATTTCTGCTCCATTGACCCTTAACTCTGCCCTTGGAAATTTCTTCCCTTTTCATTTTTCTTCTTAGACACATCCCAAAACATCATTAGAAAATATTGTCTCTAGGGTGGCTGAGCAGCATTGCAGCCTTCTTTCTGTCTAAATTTGGGTTCCCAGGGTCTTTGCATCACAAAGAGTCACAGTACCTTTTAGTGTAGATTGGAAACACATTTGTCAAAAATTTTGTGGCTTTTGTTTCTCTATCTATCTATGTATCTATCTATCTAAATTGGTTTGGGTTATATTTATCCATTTAATTACATCAGCTCCATATGCCAATGTCCTTATCCATAATTCTTTGCAAGATAGGACACCAAGTTCATACATAACTTTGAATTTCTTGTGTACCTGTGGGAGCTTGCCCTTAGTATCTATTATGAGTCATTTTGATTACTTGAAAGGATAATCTGGGGACAGGTTAATTCAATCAGTGGATTTACAAAAAGTGGAATCATCATGTCCTTTTTAGATCTGTGCCTGAGGTCGAGACTTGAACTGGATCTCACTAGGCTTTCTCACTCAAAGTTGTCAATTTTATCTTTGGTAGGCAGAGAGAAAGAATTGCATCATTCAACCCTGCATAAGGAAAATTCTGGAGTTTCTTTTTTCCTCTCATTCCTAATTTCAAACGTGTTCATCTTTTCATTCATTTTTCTTTAAAGAAAAATGTCATTTTCTCATAGATCCTTCTCAAACACTATCCATAACAATCAACTCAACTACAAACATTCTCTCTTCCTATTGCACCAACCAAAGGCATGGATTTTCAGATATTCTGACTACTTTCTAGACATTGCAAGAGGAAGTTTAATCAGTTGCCTTGACTCTATAATATATGGATTGTCTTTTTCCCAAGCTTCCATAACAGCTCCTTTGCCATTCATTGTGCTGCCCCAAGACTAATGATATCTAGCTTAGTTTCACTTTATTGTTTTTGTTTTGTTTTTAACAGCATCACCCCATTCCTGGTACCAAATTCTGTATTAGTTAGCTTTGTTGCGATAACAAATAGTTCCCAAATCTCAATGCCCTATAATAACCAAACATTTACTTCATGCTCTCAGATCTGTAGTAGCTTTGTTTTAGACTTTGGGAGGAGGGTGGGGGTGTTCAGATCTGTTATATATTCTGGTTTTGCAGGATCCAGGCTAAAGGAGCAGCAGTTACCTGGGAAATGCTCTTCTCATGCTCCAATGCAGGAGTAAAAGAGGATAAGTAAACAGCACAAATACATTCAAAAGGCCTCTGTGCCAATTCAACATGTCCTTGTAATGGCCTAAGTAAGACATGGCTAAGCTCAACATTTACTGGGACAGATGGTTATAATCCTCCCACGGGTGGGGCAAAAAAGAAATGAATTGTACTAACTAATAATGCAATTTGCCATAAACAGGCTGTAATCAGTAGCTGTTGTTGAAAATTTGCGTCAAAGTATGCATTTTTATATAAATTTATATAAATTTGCCTTCAGGATAAAACTACAAGTCAAGTTTACATCTCAGAAAGTAATTAGAAATTCTGACCACAGACTCTCAAAGCAGGTGCTAGTATTGTAGAAGTAGGACACTGTCCTACATAAATTATTTTTGCCAAAAGGGGCAGGGACATCCTACCCGCAGAAGATCCATGCAAACCACAAAGCAGGATTTATCAAAGTGACAAGATAAGGGAGGATCAGTCCTTATCAAGACAGAAGACTTGTTTCATTTGACATTGTTTCATTTTATTTGGAAGAGGGTAGACATGACACACTGTCCAGGTCTCCATCTCCACAGTGGCCAACAATCCTTAAAACCCCACCAGCTTCACATATTTGCTTCATCTACTTGGCCTCTAAAGGCAAAGCTGTCTCTCAAGTTCTGCAAGGGCAGCCTTCCTGGCCACAGATCTCCTCCTGACTGCCCTACATTATGCCTGGGGCAAAGGCCACATAACCATTATCCTTGTTGATTGTCAGGAAAACACATTTTCCCCAAAGCTAAAGAAATCCTCTCCAGGGACAAAAATTAGCCAAATATAGAACCGTACTTACAAAAAAAAAAAAGGTTGAGAGAAAAATTATTGTGAAACTAAGCTTAGAAATCAACCCACAAGAATTAGTCATTAAAGGAACAGAGTTAACACAAGAAACATAAAGAGAAACTAGGTACAAATTGTTTCTAGTTTTATTAAGAAATAATTTATATACTTCATATATGTTTAAGGTGTATAGCATGATGGTTTGATTCACATAGATTGTGAAATGATCACTATAGCAAAGTGTAATTACATCCATCATCTCATATGGACACAATAAGAAGAAAAGAAAAAAAATTCTTGGGAAAATAAGTATAATTTTAACTCTTAGATATAAGTAATGTAATGGGCAGTAAAGTGAAAGCAAGAAAGTGGTATAAAAGGGAGAGAGGAAGAAAAAGAGAAGCAGAGAAATAAAGAAAGGATGTAGATGCCATGAGACAGCAATAATCAGAGTTGTTGGAAATTAAATTCTGGAAATTATGGTTGCAACAAAAAAATAAATAGAAATAAAGACAACAATGTTCACAGATTACATATATTTAAATATACAAATTTAAATTAGTTGGGAATGCAAGCTGGTGCAGCCACTCTGGAAAACAGTATAGAGGTTCCTCAAAAAACTAAAAATAGAACTACTCTACAACCCAGCAATTGCACTACTAGGTATTTATCCAAGGGATACAAGTGTGCTGTTTTGAAGGGACACATGCACCCCCATGTTTATAGCAGCACTATCAACAATAGCCAAAGTATGGAGAGAGCCCAAATGTCCATCGATGGATGAACAGATAAAGAAGATGTGGTATATATATACAATGGAGTATTACTTGGCAATCAAAAAGAATGAAATCTTGCCATTTGCAACTACATGGATGGAACTAGGGGGTATTATGCTAAGCAAAATTAGAGAAAGACAAATATCATATGACTTCATTCATATGAGAACTTTAAGATATAGAACAGATGAACATAAGGGAAGGGAAGCAAAAATAATATAAAAACAAGGAGGGAGACAAAACAGAAGAGATTCATAAATATGGAGAACAAACAGAGGGTTACTGGAGGGGTTGTGGGTGGGGGATGGGCTAAATGGGTAAGGGGCACTAAGGAATCTACTCCTGAAATCATTGTTGCACTATATGCTAATTTGGATGTAAATTAAAAAAAATAAAATTAAAAAAAATAGAAATAACTGAAACTTGCACATACCCAGTTCTTACCAAAAAGCTCAATCTTTCTCCATAATCCCAAATTGAGAATGAGCAAATAAATAAAAAGCAAAAATATGGCAAATACACACACTTAAGGCTTTGAGTTAAATATTCTCCCTGCATTCAGAAAAACAAAATAATATTGTAATATAAAATATAATAAAATTCTTAGGGGCAAAAAACAATTTAAATTAGTTTGCATCATCATTATGATAATGATTTTTTTTATAATTCATAAGTGAATTTTTTTTGTCTCAAATATTCATTTAAATTCTAGTTAGCACACAGTGTAACATTGGTTTCAGGAGTAGAATTGAGTTCTACACTTACATATAACACCAAGTGCTCATCATAACAAGTGTCCTCCTTAATACCCATCACTCATTTAGCTCATCCCACCACCTCCCTCCCTCCATCAACTCTTAGTTTATTCTCTATAGTTAAGGGTCTCTTATGGTTTGCTTCCCTTTCTTTTTTTTTTCCCTTCCCATATATTCATCTGTTTTTTCTTGAGTTCCAATATGAATGAAATCATACAGTATTTGTCTTATCTGATTATTTCATTTAACATAATACATTCTAGGGATGCCTAGATGGCTCAGTTGGTTAAGCATCCTAGTCTTGACTTTGACCCAGGTAATCTCTTGTGATCTCTCAGTCTGTAGGTTTGAGCCTTACATCATGCCCTGAGCTGGCAGTGTGGAGTCTGCTTGGGATTCTGTCTCTCCCTCTCCCTCTGCCCCTTTCCTGTTTGCACACTCTCTCTTTCCCTCTCTCTCTTTCAAAATAAATAAAAATAATAAAAAATTAAAAAAAACATAATACATTCTAGCTCCACCCATGTCATTGTAAATGGCAACATTTCATTCTTTTTGGTGGCTGAGTAATATTCTAGTGTGTGTGTGTGTGTGTGTGTGTGTGTGTGTGTATCATATCTTCTTTATCCATTCATCATTTGATGGACATTGGGCTCTTTCCATAATCTGGCTCTTTTTGATAATGCTGCTATAAACATTGGAGTGCATATGCCCCTTAAAATCTTTATTTTTGTATTCTTTAGGTAAATACCTAGTAGTACAATTGCTGGGTCGAAGAGTAGTTCTGTTTTTAACTTTTTTTTAATATGAAATTTATTGTCAAATTGGTTTCCATACAACACCCAGTGCTCATCCCAACAGGTGCCCTCCTCAATGCCCATCACCCACTTTCCCCTCCTTCCCACCCCCATCAACCCTCAGTTTATTCTCAGTTTTTAAGAGTCTCTTATGGTTTGGCTCTCTCCCTCTCTAACATTTTTTTTCCTTCCCCTCCCCCATGGTCTTAAGTTTCTCAGGATCCACATAAAAGTGAAAACGTATGGTATCTTTCTCTGTATGATTTATTTCACTTAGCATAACAGTCTCCAGTTCCATGCACATTGCTACAAAAGGCCATATTTCATTCTTTCTCATTGCCAAGTAGTATTCCATTGTGTATATAAACCACAATTTCTTTATCCATTCATCAGTTGATGGACATTTAGGCTCTTTCCATAATTTGGCTATTGTTGAAAGTGATGCTATAAACATTGGGGTATAAGTGCCCCTATGCCCCTATGCCCCTATGCACTTTTTGATAAACCTCCACACTCTTTTCCAGAGTGACTATACCAGTTTGCATTGCCACCAGCAGTGTAAAAGGGTTTCCCTTTCTCTGCATCCTCACCAACATCTGTTGTTTCCTGTGTTGTTAATTTTAGCCATTCTGATAGGTATGAAGGGGTATTTCATCATAGTTTTGATTTGTTTTTCCCTGATAATGAGTGATGTTCAGCATCTTTTCATGTGTCTGTTAGCCATCTGGATGTCATCTTTGGAAAAAATGTCTATACATGTCTGCTGCCCATTTATCTGGATGATTTGTTTTTTAGATGTTGAGTTTTATAAGTTTTTGTAGATTTCGGATATTAACCCTTTATCTGATATGTCATTTGCAAATATCTTCTCCCATTCCTTAGGCTGCTTTTTAGCTTTATTGATTGTTGCCTTTGCTGTGCAGAAGCTTTTTATCTTGATGAAGTCCCAATAGTTCATTTTTGCTTTTGTTTCCCTTGCCTCCTGAGTTGTGTCCAGTAAGAAGTTGCTGTGGCTGAGGTCAAAGGGGTTTATTGCCCATGTTCTCCTCTAGATATTTTATGGTTTCAGGTCTCACATTTATGTTTTTCATCCATTTTGAATTTATTTTTGTCTATGGTGTAAGAAAGTGGTCCAGGTTCATCCTTCTGGATGTTGCTCTCTAGTTTTCCCAACACCAATTGTTGAATAGACAGTCTTTTTTTCCCATTGGATATTTTTTCCTATTTTGTCAAAGATTAATTGACCATACAGTTGTGGGTCTGTTTCTGGGTTTTCTATTCCGTTCCATTGATCTATGTATCAGTTTTTGTGCCAGTACTATGCTGTCTTAATGTCTACAACTTTGTAATATAGCTTGAAGTTTGGAATCATAACGCCTCCAGCTTATGGCTTTTTCAGATTGGCTTTGGCTATTTGTGGTCTTTTATGGTTCCATACAAATTTTAGGATTGTTTGTTCTAGCTCTGCAAAAAAACTGCTGTTGGTATTTTGATAGGAATTGCATTAAATTTGTAGATTGCTTTGGGGAGTATAGACATTTTAACAATGTTTGTTCTTACAATCCATGAGAATGGAATGTTTTTCCATTTCTTTGTGTTCTCTTCAACTTCTTTCATAAGTGTTTTATAGTTTTTATAGAATATAGGCCTTTCACCTCTTTGGTTAGGTTTATTCCTAGAGTATCTAATTATTTTTGATGCAATTGCAAATAAGATTGATTCCTTGATTTCTTTTCCTGCTGCTTCATTATTGGTGTATGAAAATGCAACAGATTTCTGTATGTTGATTTTGTATCCTGCAACTTTGCTGAATTCTGTATTAGTTCTGGCAATTTTGGGGGGGAAGTCTTTCAAGTTTTCTGCATAGAGTATCCTGGTATCTGAGCAAGTGGAAGTTTGACTTCTTCCTTGCCAATTTTGGATGCCTTTTATTTCTTTTGTTATCTGATTGCTGAGGCTAAGACTTTCAGTACTATGTTAAAAAGTAATGGTGAGAGTAGACATTCCTGTCTTGTTACTGACAAGAAGAAAAGCTCTAGTTTTCCCCATTGAGGAGGATATTAGCTGTGGGTCTTTCTTATATGATCTTTATGATGTTGTGGTATGTTCCATCTATCTCTACTTTATTGGTTTTTTTTTAATTAAGAATGGATGCTGTATTTTGTCAAATGTTTTTCTGCATCTATTAACAGGATCATATGGTTCTTATTCTTTGTTTTATTAATTGGGATATTATGTTGATTTGTAGATAATTACTATTCTTTTTAATTATTTTTCTTTAATTCTATTCCTAAGCAATCCCTCTAGTAATTTCAGTCTTCACCTAGAAATTAAGCCTCTTTTCCTTTTAACTCAGTTTGGCAGCCATCTAGATTTTTCCATAACAATTCAAATCCTAATGTACTACCACTTTACTGAATTCACTCACCTTGTTTATACCCAACCACCAAAGAAGAATTACTTAGAGAATTACTTAGAGAATATGAGAACTGTAAAATCCTCGGATTTTCACAAGGAAGCCCTTGGTACTGCCAATACTGATTTTTTTTTCTCTCTTGCCCCTTGGGTAGATACAGTTGGCCTTCCTGTCTGGTTTTTGATTTTGTTGTTGCCCCAAGCTCAGTCTCATATTGGTCTGTAGGGTGGTAATCACATCCTATTCCCACTGCTACCCATGCCAGGATCTCAGAATGCCACAACAGTTGAAGAATCCTAAGTTAAAACTATGGCAGAGGGGAATTTACTGTCTTTGAGATCAGAAATGAAGATATTTTCTCCCTAAGATGCGTAGTGTGAAGCAAGTAGATGATCAGTTAATCCATGTTCAAAAACTATCAAACCATGAAGTCAACTTTCTCCCATCAAAACCCAAAAGTTTCTTTCTTGACCTTCACATTGCTTACAACATTGTTTTTAGAGCAGAAGATAAGGAGACCACATGGTCTAGTGGAAAGAGCCTCCCCTTTCAAACAACAAAGGTGTAAATTTGAGCACAGCTTTCTGAATTTATCAGATCTGTTTTATAACTTGGAAATTGTCCTGACATCCCAGAATTTCCATTTCCTTATATATAACATGTGAATAACTCCTAACTTGCAGAATTATTAGGAGAATTTGTGAGAGAAATTGTATCTATTTTTACTTTTTTAATTCTTATTTTGCTCTTAAAGGAGTCTGGATTTTCCACACAATTAGCACAGTTGAGAGGAAGATTTCTGCAAAGGGGAGCCCTCTGCCTGCTTTGGCAGCCTGGTCAACAGAGAGATTTGTGAGCTGAGTGATGTGCCAATTTGTTACCTGGATGAATTATATTCAAATAACTTTACCACATCTCCCCCAGAGAACTGTTTATAGGGTTACGAGCTCATCAAGATCCTGTCCTGTGTAATGGAACCTGATTGAGATTGAACTATGGTAACTTAAAGAAAATCAGGAAGCCGGGGTCTCACAAAGCTGATTGGAGTTCTGTCATCCTTTGCCCTCATCTTCCTTCTATTTTTGACAACTCAAGGCGGCAAGCACCGTTTCTCCGTAGCTAATGCTTCTGGGGTTGTGATCAAGTCTTGGAAAGGGAGAAATTTCTCGGGTGGCAAGTTTGTCCCTCCTAGGAATTAGCATGCTCATTGCCCCCTGGAGCCATTTCAAATATTTATAGGAGTGTTAAAGATGGGGATGACATGACACCTTGCCTTCTGGATTCTAACATTAAAATTTGAATAAGGTGCTTGTCAGAGTGGTTGCTTTACTTTGTTGGTAAATAAATGTTAATTAATAAAATATTACCTAGAAAAAAGTGTGTTGCATAAATCACATTTCATAAACACTTCCTACATTGTTTCTTCATGAAGCGATGAGGAACAATTGCTTCTATTTTTTTTTTTTTTTCGAAGAAGAGATATATTGGTTGTGTTTCTGTCCATTCCTCAAGTTGTTTCCATCATGGAGCATCTCTTCTTTGACCTGACTTTCCAGGGTGACCTCGTGCTATAAGTCCTGCAGGAGCAGTGATTTCTGCCAGAGTACAGTCTGCCCAGGAGGATTTGTCACATGCAGACCGGGGTTTCCAGAGGATTATTCTCCTAAATCATATCTATTTTCTATAAGCCCTTTAATCAGTCCTTAATCCTCCCTCCTTCCTGCGCCAGAGCTAATTAAATCATCTATGGGAGTGGGCAGTCTCCATGATGTGTGCGGGATGAGACCCTTGGGAAGCAGGCCTGGGCTTCTATGGTGGAGACCATCAGAGAGCCCAGTGCAAAAATCTGCTTGGTTCATTGATCCCAACAGGAGAGCAGAGATGCCATAATCTTTTGGAGGTAATGGGATTTCTCCATCAGGAAAGAGTTCCCTTTCTGACAGAGCATTCAATTCTGGAAATTATGCAAGAAGGCGGGAAAGACTTCTGTCTGGCCTGAAATCATGCTTAGTGAAGAAAGGGATACTGACGATAGTGTCTCCAGGTTACCACCATGCATCTCAGCACAGTTGGAAGGTGTCAGATGAGCCAGTCACAGCGAAAGGACATACAAGGCTTTTGTTCTTCTGTGAAGTCTTTCATTGATTACTACCCATCCATGCCCTCATTCCTCAGACTTTCTCTTATAATTTACCCTCAGTGGCTCATATGGTTCCTGATAGTATTAATTTCATTAGCTTCAAGGTTCCTTCAGTCATTGACATGCTATCTGCAGATGTTTTAATCTCTCATTTGTCAGTAACCAGGTCATACACTTACTTTCTTTTATTATTTGTTACTTTTATTATTTATTACTTTTCTAAGACCTCTGTAGGTAAAGTTCTCTTAACTAGAAAATCCCAATGCAGTGTTTCAGAATTGCCAGAATATCAGTTCCACTCCTCTGCCATCCATGCATCAGACGAACTTTTGTTAAAGTAGTTTTGCTTTTTCACAAAATTCCTACCATACCCTAGGTTATGGGTGCCTAAAAGGGGGACTCTTATTCAAAAGGATTTGACTCTTCAGCAGAGCAGCACCATCCAACAGAACTTTCCATGGGATGTGTTTTGTGTGGGAAATGTTTTATAATCTGCACTGTCCATTTAGGTAACAGTTAGTTGCATGTGGCGAATGAGCACTCGAAATGTGGACAATCTGACTGAGGAAGAAAACTTCTAATATCATTTTATTTTAATTAATTTTAATTATTTTTTTTTCAACGTTTATTTATTTTTGGGACAGAGAGAGACAGAGCATGAACGGGGGAGGGGCAGAGAGAGAGGGAGACACAGAATCGGAAACAGGCTCCAGGCTCTGAGCCATCAGCCCAGAGCCCGACGCGGGGCTCGAACTCACGGACCGCGAGATCGTGACCTGGCTGAAGTCGGACGCTTAACCGACTGCGCCACCCAGGCACCCCTAATTAATTTTAATTTAAATAGGTCTAGTGCCCTGGCCTATAAAATCTGGTATTAGCTTCCCCCCAACAACAACAACAACACACACACACACACACACACACACACACTCACACACACAAATAAGAATTGCAAAATTCAGTTTAGCTTACAGATAAAGATGAGGTCTCTCTTTTTTTTCCCCTGGCTATTTACAAAGTAAACAGAAAATCAAGTCCTGAAAAGAGAGGAGCCCAAGCCAAGACCATTCTGGGGCTAGAAAGCCTGCTAGAAAAGGTGGAGACCTGATTGCAAGCAGCTAATGAACTAGCAGAGGAATTGCATCAAGTTAAGAGATGCAGAGATGAAAGAACACAGATTGAGCTGTTCAGTGGCGTGGAGCACCTGCCTTGAAAATAATTTAACCTTTGATAGTTCACTCTGGGGAATAGGGAAGAATGGATCTTACTTTGCTGAGAGAAGTGCTTTCTTATAATGGATCCCCATGTAGAAATGCATGAACTAGCTAGCAGCTTTTAACTAGATTGCAGATAAATGGAAATGATTACAGAAAGCCACACAAATTAGGCAGAGACTGTGACATCCTCACTGACTCCCCACAGACACCTTTGGAAATACATTACCATCTGAGACAGTTCTGCTCATTTATTACCATCTTATTTGTATTCCTTTCCTTCTAGGATTTGTCACATGGGATGCTTATGTAACGACGATCTGGAGAACTTTTTCGCTCCTGCTGTTACCCTAACACAGCAGTGGCACTCCGGTGGACTTCCTGCAGGCAGGCTGGTGACAGGTAAGCCTAAAGTTTGTCACGCCACTCGGAGAAGTTCCTTTGAGCAGGAGTTGTTGAGGGTGAACAAACTATTCCCCTGCTTGGCTGCTCCCTTTCTCTCCATGCCTCTCTAAGACTGGGGTCTTGCCCAACTTGCAGCCAGTGAATCTGAACCTTACACTGCACTTTGAGTGATTGCAAAGATGAAGGCATTAGTGGCAGCAATGACTCAAACGGTAACACTCAGAGATTCAGATTCAGAATCAGCATCGTGGAACTGTCCGTGTTACTGAATCTAAAAACAGAAGTCAAATACAGCAATGGATTAAGTAGTACAAAAACCTACGGTAGTTCCCTACATTAATGTGTAATGTTGAAGCTTCCCTGCACACATCAAGAGAAGCACTTTGGGGAAATTCTACTCAGGTTTCAGTTCTCAAAAGGCAGGTAGACTATTTTGTGCTAAAACATCTAAACGTATTGTAACATAATTAGAGCTGCTCAGAGTTCTAGGGAACAGCCTGTCAGTTCTTCCAGGATTTCATTTTTAATTTGCCTCAGGAGCATAGGACCCACTTCAGAGTCTATTTAAATAGAGACAATCTTGCACAGGTAGGAATGTAAATATCCCTCCAAGGCTAAGTGGTGAGGCTAAAATAAGTTGCTATAGATATTTGCCAACTGGTTTGAGCTACACATGTGTGAAAGTCTGTTTTCTGGGGAGATCATCTTGAATTTTATACTTGCCTAATAATTTTCCTCATTCGTAAATGTGCCCTCAGTTTTGTTACTTCTAAATATGTATAATTTTGGTTCTTATGACAAAGCAGTTCCATTCCCAGCTATGTACCCCAACAGGCGCGTGGACGTGTGTGTGTGTATGTGTGTGTGTGTGTGTGTGTGTGTTTACTCACCAAAAGATATGTGTAAGATTCTTCAAAGAAGCACCATTTGGAAACAGTCCAAATATCTACCAACAGCTGAATGGATAAATACATAGTGGTGCACTGATATGGTGCAATACTATACAGCAATTAAAAAGAACAATTATGGCTGCACACAAGATAGAGATGTGCTACTATATCACTAACAAAGTATTGACAAAGGGAACACATGCATTATATATATATATATATATATATATATATATATATATATATATATATATGACTGTAATATATTAGTGAAAAAATGGACAAGTTTTGGAGCTCCAAGTCAGGACGGGAGGAAAGGGTGCAGAGAATCGTTTGGAGTTCTAGAGAGCTGGGGATATTTTTTTTCTTAATCAAGACTTGTATCTATGTATTTGGTTTAGAAAAATTCATTGAACTGGCTCTGTCCTTCACTAAATAAATGATTTAGCAGATCCCATAGCCTTTGTATGCTCTGATTATGTGAAGAAAATGACACTTGAAACTTCCTATTGTGATCAGTTTAATAAAGCATCATGTTGGTCTCTATCTTTCTAAATCCTCTCTTGCAATAATTAATTTATACAATAATTGGTGAATGCCTATTTTATTCTTAGTTCTGTATAACACAATGAAGTACATAACATGATGATTTCTCCCAAAGAGTGTATATGAGTTAGGAAAATAGCAGATACGTGATAAACATTAATACAAATCAAGAAAAACCTTTACAAGTAGTACACAGATGAGTTATACAGAGGTGGAAGAAACACACATGCCAAGGACAGGTTGCCTAATGCTAAGATAATTATCTTCTCAGCTGGTAAAACACTGCTGATGCAGAAAGATTGAAATTTTCTATGAACTGAACTCTTCTTGAGGGTTCTGCAAAGATATTTTCCATCATTAGATGATTTCAGTTAATAATGCTCTGGTAATCATTTTAAAGAAAGTTTCTTGGTCCAAACAATGTGCCAAAACAAAAGTAAAATAAAACAAAAGAATGTGTTTTATGAAAATTATAAATGAAGCCAACATCAACTCTTCATTGCTTAACAGAGCCCTAATTGTGTTTCTCTTATAATCTAGCACTTAGCATCCATACAGTTGTTTTGCTCTGGTTTCATGTTGGAGAAACCAACTCTTACTACTTTACGAGATTTTCTGAAGAGTTGACTCTGAAGAGTCTAAATGGTTTTGAAGGTCTTCCCAAGCATACGGAGTGGCTTGGAAAATCAACAACAATAAATAGAGCTTTCAGGTCTTACAAAGTAGGAAGTATAACAATAGTATGTCGGCAAGGACACCCAGCCAAGACACTTCTGACACCTCTATACTATGTTTCCAGGAAAATTGGGTACTGTCGATGCCACTCCAGGACACCTCTGTGATCAGGGTTGTACACCATTAGTATCACAGCCACTCATGTTTATATCACTTTTTTAAGATTCAGAGTCCTGGATGAGAGCATCTTATTGGCAACAAATGGCCAAGTTAGCTGCTGGAGTGAAGGGAGAAAGAGGGTGCCCCTTGCTTCTTGAGTATTCACACTGAAAACCCAACATTGTCTGCCAACAAAACCAAAAATACAAAGTGGGGAAGCTTTCCCAACTAGGAAAGGTGAATGAATACTAAATTGAAAAAAAAAAACAAATGCATCTGTTTAAACAGTAAAATGATCCGATATTGTAATTGCTTGTCTGATTTTTCTCTGCTAGCGGGCTGCCATCAACCTGACGGTAGAAACATCATCTTATTATTGTATGTCCCAGTACTTACAGGAACGTCTGAGTTTGAGCATATAATAGAAGCTTAATGGCTATTTGATGGGTAGATAGGTGAATGAAAACTATTAGTGAATCAGTTTAAGCCAGAACCTGTGCTTGCATAATTTCGTAAAGCTCTCAAAATATTCTTATACTTGAATCTGAACCCAATCAGTATTTGACTTGACCTTACAAATAATAAAGTAAGAGACTGACATTTCAACAAAAACAGTCAAAGGATTTAAATACAAAGTTCACAAAGGAAGAAATTCAAATAATCAATGCCCATATGAAAAACCTGGCTGGTTGCTACTAAAATGGAAAATAAACCAAGTGTGAGACACTGTCTGATCCCCTGGAATCTCGAGCAGATCTAGGTACACTTTTATATAGTAAAAGTATAAAATTCATTCCATTAATGAATATTCAATTTATTGAAGAATGAGTGACATAATTCAATTCTCAACCATAAAATAGGCAAAGATTGAATAAATTATCATGGATAACATTCCAAGTGTGGAAGGAAGATAAATAGGTGTAGCCTTTCTGGAAAACAGTTTGGCAAGATGTACTAAAACCTTTAAGGAGTATAACTCTCTCCACTCAGCTATTTGTCTAAAAATAACCAAAATTATACATAAATGTTGACATACAAGGATATCTACTGTGAGGAGACCATCGCCCACTGCAGAAGTCAGAGATAGGTGTAGACTCATCCCTTCCCAGGCTCCTCCATCCTACTGCAATGGACCAAGCAGTGGGTAAACTTGGCTTGAAATTTGAGAAAACTCTGAAAAGCCACACTTCTTATTACTAAATCTGAACCTGGGTAAAGAGCATTCCTTCTCTGTGGGCATTTAAAAACTTTGTGTAGCAATGTGGTCGATAAGCCCTTTAAGAGGTCATGTAAGATGCTGGACTTTGGATTCAGGTTGCTTAGGTTCGAGTCCCTGCTCTGCCACATGCTATTTGAGTAATATCTCGAGCAGTTAATTTAACTGTCCAGTGTCTTCATTTTCCTATTTGTAATACGGATGTTATTCACAGTAACTACTTTATAGGGTTGTGGTAAGGATAAACGATATGATTATATGTGAAGTGCTCAGAACATTGGGTGGGATATAGCAAATGCCACCTAAGTTGTAGCTCTTCTATGGGTTGATTATACGGCCCTACTTCTTCAGTACGATGCCACATCTTTAAATAATGATCTGAGAAACTAAGAAGTAAAAGAGCTCTGAATAATGTCAGGTATCAAAAAAAGAAAAACTGAATAGGAATGCACTATTATTGGAGGAGTTAAGATCTGTGCACAACGCAGGTTGTGAACAATTTCCAGAAAGAGAAGGAGAAAGAGAACCATCGTGGCATCTAAAACAGCGAGTGAGGGTATCTTCCTGATCTATGTTCTCCTTTCAACAAGTATACTCTCTATTACTACCACTCTAACAGGAGGGTTCGATCAGCTTGACCACCTGCAAACTGGATGAGATCATGAGGCTTTAGAGATCTGAACAGTGAAGAGGCTTGTGAATCACAAGCCCAAGGAAGGTCTGTGAGCGATGCCTGTATTGGCAGCATGTGGTGATAAAGGAAGTTATGGCTCAGCGTAGGGAAACGACCATCGTGTGAAATGGTAATGCTCTTCTGCTTTCCTCTCAGTTCAAGCACTGCTCCTCCAAAGATGGAGATATTATTTAGTCTCCAAAGAAGGAGACTAATTCACACTTCCCCCAAGTTTTCATTCTTCCACTCTTTGTTCTGTAATCTGTAAGGAATACAGTTCTCGATTTCTGGCATCCATGAAATCTGTCATTTTTTCAGTTTATTTTGCTTGTCAACTGAAAGAACATCACTGCTATTCAGTGGCAATTCGAATAGATGTGACATGATTTTCCTGTGCAGATTTTACCTGATAATATTAAATCAATAATAAAATTCTTCTCTTATCTCAGCTTGTGCATACCCTATTAGCTATGGCCTATGGGTAGGAGAAAATAAAATGAAAACTTTGATCTCCAAAAACTAAAATATCTGGTAATTCTGGCACTATTTTTATGAGTTATGACATCATATTTTTTTAAGTAAGAAGAAAAATGCAGTACCATAGGGGATAAATTCCCTGAATGTGTAAATCAATGGGCCCCAGATACAAGTATTTTTAGAAACTAAGACGGCGTTAGCTATATGAGAGTCAAGGCAAATTGGAGAAAAAGATACTGTAAATCATATTTCTTTTTTTAATAGTCAAAGAATTAGGATGAATTCTTACATTCAGCCTCACACTCTTCTCTAGTTATTCTTTTAAATATTTCTTCCAGAGAAGAGCATTTTTCATGGGAGAATTTGTGGGAGATTAAAGATGGCTCACATAATCTGCTACTCCTTCCACTGAGACATCAAATCTGATTCCTCGTCTGTTGAGTCTAGGCTGGTCTTAGTGACTTCCTTACCAATAATAATTCCAGGCCTTCTGAAGTTAGGGCTTTGGCTAGGCCTCTGGGAACATCCCCCTTGAACCCCTGAGCTGCCATGCAAGAAGTATAGCTTTTGGCCACCATGCTGAAGAAACCATGTAGAAAGCATAGCAATGACATGAAGCGAGAAGAGGGATATCTTAGCTCAGCTATTCTAACCTCTCTAGTCAGTAAGTCAGTCACCCTGAGGCCCCAGAGGCCATGAAGCAGAGTTGAATCAGTATCACACATCCTGCCCAAATTTCAGATCTGTAAGAAACATAAATGTCCATTGTTCTGTTAAATCACTAAGTTGTAGGCTTGTTTGTTATACAGTAATAGCTAACAGGAACATAATTAATAAGTGTACAACCAACTTCCTTGGCCAAGAAACATGGGCACACCTGGGGCATGTAATACTTTCTAGTGCCAATGACCTAAAGAGTTTAAGGGACAGTATTTTGAAGCAACAGAATGAAAAGAACATTCCAGCTTAGATCAAAAACTTGTTTATAAGGAAATTCTTAATTTGGAGCAGACTCCAAAGTAACAATAGCTTCGCATAGAGTCTTTTTCAATGCTGGATGCGTGTTAACTGCTTATTTTAAGGAGTAATGTGGAGTTTGTTATTCTATTAGAGGTGATGATGGGGTGATGATGGGGTTTACAGAAAAGCTGGTCTCTAAAGTGCTGGTAAAGGTTTGATGTCTACATTCTTCAACTATTCACTGAGTTATAGAATTAGTTTTTTTTCTTTTTAAGTAATACTTTGTATTTTATTTCATTTTTACAATAAGCAGGTATTCTAGGCCTGAATGCCTGATAATATATCTTAAATCTTTAAGACTTTTCTATAATCTTTACTACATAGTAAGGAGTTTTGCTTTTTGTCCCTACAGATTTTTTTCATTACCATATTGACTTTTGCTTTGAATATATATATTTTTCAACTTTTTATTTGCAATTCTTGGCTGAGATAACAAAAATCCCAGCAGCTAGTAGTAAGTGCTTGCCAACAAATGACTTAAATAAATGTTTTCTTCATATAAAAGTCACCTCTGATTCATTTTTATTGGGATTAAATCAATAATAACTCCATTTCCCTTATTTAGAAATGAGATTCCTTTATTCAACAATGTGGAAACATGTTGTTAAATAAAAAGAAAAAAGTATTTTTAGTACTGTATATGATACTAATTGAAACACACACACACACACACACACACACACACACAGAACAATCTCCCCTATCACTTTTAAAAAATATTTTGAGTAGTGGCTCTAACTGTAACGTTTAAATTTTCTCTTTCAAGATATATGTATTTAAAAGTTTCTGTATTTAACTTTTATAACTTAAGGAAAACACTTTTTTCCATTTCATATGGCATACATAAACTAAAGAGTAGTGCTTGTGTAATGCCATATAGCATACAGAACACTTTCACATAATTTCACTCACTTAACCTTCCTAATAATTCTATGAGAATAAAATATTAATATCTTTAGACTTTGCTTTTCTGGCACTCTCATTTTAGCTATCTGGCATCAATTTGGGCTGGCATTTCATTTTACAAATAAAGGAACCGGGGTTCAGAAATGCCTTCCATAGGGGCTCCTATAGTTAAGCATCCAACTCTTGGTTTCAGCTCAGGTCATGTTCTCACAGTTCGTGAGTTCGAACACCACTTTGGGCTCTGTGCTGACTGCGAGGAGTCTGCTTAGGATTCTCTCTCTCTCCCTCTCTCTGTGCTCCTCCCCTGCTTATTCTCTCATATCCTCTCTCTCTCTCAAAGTAAATAAACTTAAAAAAAAGAAATGCCTTCCATAAAGTCCCATAGCTCAAAAGTGGCAGTCACCAAAATGCCAACATACATCTGACCCCAAGAGCCTGTTGTAACATCTCATTGCACTGTCTCCTTAGATGGCCACAGCTTCTTCTTATATTCTCTACAGCTGCATTTCTTTGCTTTTAGGACACCTCTTGCTGTTTCTCTGAGGCAATCAGTTTGTACAAATCAGTTTTGCTTAACAGCATATACTGGGAATGCATATGCTGATGCTGGGGGCTTTGTGGTCCCTCTACCATTGCCCACCCTGCAGCTCACACACTCACCACAGCTGAGTCCAGGACTCAGCCCCATGCCACGGTACTTAAGATTATGAAACAGAAGACTGGCCCCGCTGGCTTAAGAAGTTGCTCCACCTTCTAGAATTTTCACCACGTGTCAGATGAGAATTATGGACATATTTCCCATTATATTTGTGAAAGCTTTATGGGCACTTTACTGGAAAACTCTAAATAACTGAGTAACACCTTGTTAATTCTATATTAAGGGAGCTATGAGAAAAAAGAACTTTAAGTATATATTATCTGATATTTTATTTAAGAGCCATAAGACATTTAAGTCAACTAGGGAGAAATAGCTACTTCAAATTCATGCTGTTTTGAGTAAAACTATGTCAATTTAATAAGATTTCATTGCACAAAGAAATGCTGTTACTACGTTGTCGCATACATTATTGGGAGGAGTATGGAATTGCAGTGGCACTGGCCATTGGGCTGATCAAAGTTTCCGTGATATTTATCACCATTATTTCATAACTTTTGGGGGAGGGTTTCCCCCCATCAAGGTAGGCCTCCTTTACATGTATGTTTTTATTTCCCCTATCTGCTGTTTGTCCCCTGATCCTTAAACCAATCCAAATCACACATCACAGCCCATGAAGACAAAATGCAAACGTCTAGTAGGAGTCATAGCAACAGTCTTGGAAAGCCCACTTCAAAGATTCCTCCCACTGATAGGGGACTCTCTAGCTTTGAAACACTCTGCATTGCTCTTTTGCATTCTGTAGCTCTTAAATTTGACATATCAAGTTGGTCCCTCTGGTGTCTGGCCTTTGACTTCCTCCTAGACACCTTGATACATGTCTCATTTCTTCCTTTTCCTATGTTGCCACCTAGGAGAGGGAGTAGAGAGATGGATATGTATGCTCAAGCTTCATGAAACTGCACCTCAACTCTGGCACTCAGGCTTCCGCTTCTCACTGCTGTGAGATCACTGCTCTCCCTCCGTATCTCACGCAGGGAGCATTAGGAAGCTGTACTTGAGGCTGGGATGAATGTTGGTGCCTGGGCTACTATATCAAACCCTACAATTAAGTTCTCCAATGGGAGAAGGGGAAGAATGGCTGGTGGCCTCAAGAATTTGACTACCTTTTCCAATAGACTGGATTTCCATAATCTCTTTCTCATTCATTGGATGAATATCCCTGCAACGTGGGAAGTGTTGATAATCTGTTTTGTAGATGAAAAAAATTAAATTCTGAAGCTTAAGTGGCTTATCTAAGAACACATGGATATTTAGAGTATAAAGTTAGAATATCTTGGCTTGAAGACTGTTTTTATAATTTTCATTGTTCCAAGCTTTTGGATATAGCCCTTAGGGTCTAGAGTAGGAATGAGACAAAGTCCAGATGTCAAGATTCCTAAACCCAGGGTTTTAGGAATTCTGTGCCAAACCAAAGGCAGGGATCAATATGTATATTTTTTATTATCTCACATCAGTGCTATCAATTTCATTATGTGAGAGGTTTCCTGCCTCACCTTCTGATGGAGGCATGGGTGGTTATAACCAGAGCTCAAAGGTAAACGAAAGCAACTCTAATGGGCAAAACCCTAGAATATTTACAGCCAATAATCTTTCTCCAGATGAGGACAAGCTGACCAAACATACATATAAAACTCTACATATCCAGATGCTTAGGTCATGGAATGTATCGGCTATTTTTCTTTTCTTTTCTTTTCCTTTCTTTTCTTTTTTTTCCTTTTCTTTTTTTCTCTTTCTTTCTTTCTTTCTTTCTTTCTTTCTTTCTTTCTTTCATTTCTTTCAGTTGGATTCACTATGGCCTCTGTTTTGGATTGTAACAAGTGTCTGGTTGTCTATTACTGATGCACGCAAAAGCTGTCATGTTTGTTTCATCTTTTACTTTTGCAAATAAATCCTCTCAAATTTACAGCAAGGATTTACTTTATTTTATCCTGCCTTTTGTTTCTTTATATTTTCCCTCTCTCCTGGCTGGTTAGAATCAGCAGCTGCTTTGCCCATTCCCTGGAGAAAATCTTGCAAAGCTAATGATGCTGGTAGGGGTTCCATTCATTGTGGGAAAATGTCAAACAAGGTACTTAGGAAGTGGAATTGGCTAGAGAATGTGGCTGTACATTATTATTTAGAGTGGAGGGGGGAAGGTAGGTCTGTCAATTGCTTGCATTTAAATGTCATTCTTGTCTGTTTCAGGGAGTTTTATGTCAGATTGAATATAACTGAGATTCAGCTAGTATGAGTTAATGGAGCTACTTCTGCTTCTAAATCCCTTTTTTCCCCTTGTTTTCAGAGGTTATGTGAAAATCTGGGCAGCCTGATGAGAAATCAAAGTGTTTTTATGCCTTACATACACACACACACACACACACACACACACACACACACGCACACACGCACCACTTCTCATGTAGTCTCTTATGTCACTAACTGCATGATTTATGTGGGAATCAAATTATGGGTACTGCCCCAGCAAACCTGTTCCATAAGGATTCACACAAAAGACATGCATTCTTCCACCACATCATCTTACACAGAATCAGTCTGTAAGACAGCCTCCTCTGTCTTATCTTCCTCCTTGTTCTCTCCTTTCTTCTGTAAAAAATCTCCATCAGTATATGCACTCTTTTTCACATATGAAGATTACAAGTATAGTTGGTATTTGTTATGAACTGAATTATGTTCCCCCAAAATGTAGATGTTGAAGTCCAAGCCCCAGTGTGACTATATTTGGAGACAGGGCCTTTAGGGAAGTTTAAGTTCAAATGACATCATGGGGGTGCCTAGGTGGCTCGGGTAGTTAAGCATCTGACTTGGGCTTAGGTCATGATCTTGTGGTTCCAGAGTTCAAACCCTGCATTGGTCTGTCTTCTGTCAGCACAGAGCCCGCTTCAGATCCTCTGTCCCTATCTCTCTCTGCTTCTCCCCTGCTCATGTTCTCTCTGTCCCTCTCCCTCTCCTTCTCTCTCTCTCCCTCTCTCAAAAATAAAATAAACATTTCAAAACAAAATGAGGTCATAAGATAAGGGCCCTAATCTGAAAAGACAAGTGTCCTTATAAAAAGAGGAAGAAATATCAGAGATTTCTCACTGTACACAAATGCACAGAAGAAAGGCCATACATTCCTTACCCAGTGAGAAGGCAGACGTTTACAAGCTGGGAGAGGAAGTCTTACTGGAAACCAACCCTGTTAGTACCTTGATCTTGGACTCTCAGCCTCCAGAACTGTAATAAAGTGAATTTTTATTTTTTAAGCCTCCCAATCTGTGATATTCTGCTACAGAAACTTAAACAGACTAACATAGTGCTCAATAGAAAGCATGTTCTAAATTGTCTTCTCTCTTCTTGATGATCAATGTATTTCATTTAAATTGTGTGAACTCTTTCATCTTGCTCTCCTAGAATTATTTTCAAGTGTTTTTATATTATTTTCAAAACAGTAGACTCACAGGATATATATATATATATATATATATATATATATATATATATGTATATAGGATATATATATCCTATATATATATGTATATATACACATACATACATAGTGTACTTCAGTATTTGTAGAATACTGGTTACATGTGTTTTATTTTTACAATATTTTAAGTTTAGATTTCTCTGTGATTTTCTCAGGATGAGATGATTTTTGCATTTTTTGAAAGAATACCACAGAAAGGATCATGTGACCTTTTCAGCATCTCATAACAGGGAGCACATGTTGTATCTTATTATTGGTGATATTAATTTTGATCACTTTGTTAAGGTAGTATCTGTTAGGTATCGCCATTTTATAGTTACTATTTTTCCCTTTGTCACTAATAAGTATCCTGTGGGAGATACTTTGAGATTAGTCAATCCTCCTTTTCCTCATCATAGTTTTGTCTCTATTTTAGCATCCCTCAGGAGCACCGTGGTGGCTCAGTAGATTGAGCATCCATCTCTTGATTTAGGCTGAGGTCATGATCTCATGGTTTTATGAGTTTCAGCCCCACTTCAGGCTCTGTGTGCTGACCATGCAGGGCCTGCTTGGGATTTTCCCTCTCTCCTTCTCTCTCTGCCCCTCCCCTACTTGCGCTCTCTCTGTGTCTCTCAAAAAATAAATAAACAAACAAAAAAAAAAACTTTAACATCCCTCAGTGATTCTTGTCTGCAACTATTATTATTTCAGTGTTTAAGTTTTCATTTCCATCATTCATTCTACATTGTTTAATTGGAATTCTTTTGTAAGAAAGGGCTTTCCTTTCTCCCTAATTGATTTACTTTTTTCAACTATTTATTTATATCAGTATAGTCTTAAGTTTATTTCTTCTATTCTTTGTATTGTAATCTAATGGTATTGTTTTGTTATTGTTCAAGTTTTCATGCATTTGGCCATTGAGAAATCCTTCAGTTGGCTCCTGTATTCTTTTGGCATACCTCCCTTATGTTTTTAGCACTTTCTGACTTTTTGATAGCAAATGATATCCCAAGATCACCTTGTATTTCCTCTGCCCCAGCCCTGTATCAATCATACCTCCAAGGAACCCTACTTCTTTTTATCGAAGAATGACATTAGAAACCAAGATCTAGGTACTAGATGTGATCCTTGCTTCTACGGTATCCTTGCTTGTAGATCTTTTGTTTAGACAGAGATAGTGAGATGTATGTATATTCACATGTACATAGATACAGTTTGTTATCTATCTTTGTTATTTTTTCTTATCTTTAACTTCTTTGCCCAATAGTGTGAAAGGGAACAAAATTTGTCACCCCAAAATATGCCTCTTTAGCATAAAAATTATTTTAGGCTGGTTATTTGTAAGAAATAGCAGACATAGGAAAAGTTATAAAAACTAAATAGAAGTTACCTTTTTGTAAGAGATATTTACATTTAAAAGGGAAATCTCCATTTGTAAGAGGGCCTCCTTATCTGTACCAGGAATAGAAGGAGGACTTTATATCTCTAGAAATTTATCAATGGATAAGCAAATAACTTTTTTAAGTCCTTATTTTAATTGCAGTTGGTTAACATACATATTATATTAGTTTCAGGTGTACAACACAGTGATTCAACACTTCCATACATCACCCATTGCTCATCATGACAAGTACCCTCCTTAATCCCCACCACCTATTTCTCCCATTCCCCCAACCACCTCCCCTCTGGTAATCTTCAGTTTGTTCTTTATAGTTAAGAGTTTCTTTCTTGCTTGTCTCTCTCTCTTTTTTTCTCCTTTGCTTGTTTGTTTTGTTCCTTAAATTCCACATATGAGTGAAATCACATGGTATTTGTCTCTCTCTGACTTATTTCACTTAGCATTATACTCTGTAGCTCCATCCACATTGCAAATGGTAAGATTTCATTCTTTTTTTATGGTTAAATCATATTTCATATATGTGTATGGTATATATATACCATATATATTCCATACACATATATGGGTAATATATATATATATATATATATATTTCATATATATGATATATATATAATATTCCCCATATATATATGATACATATATAATATTCCATATATATATATATATATATATATATATATATATATATATATATCTCACATCTTCATTATCCATTCATCAATTGATGGACACATTGGATGTGAGAAGGCACTAAGAAATCTGCATAAAAACTTGCCCTTGCTTATTATATTCTTCCTGGAGACTTCTTGTAACTGACCTCCCCCCATCATCCCCCCACCCCAGCATCTTCTTTTGTCTTTAGCTGGAAATGTTAGTGAAGGTCTTGGCTTGGGGTATTTTGAAGAGTTGCTCAATTTTCCTGAGTCTCTCACATGTATACAGGAGGTATGCATGTTATTAACCTTCTGTTTGCTTTTCTTCCATTAATTTGTGTTTTATTATAGGAGAATCTCAGCCAAGAACTTAGAAAGGGAGAGGGAAAATTATTTTACCTCCTCCACAAGTGAGAAACATGGCTCTCATTATCTAGTATATATTTACTTATTTTCTCAATCCAAATATATACTTAAATTAATTTCAGAATTACTAGTTATATCCTTGTGAAAACCAAATTTACTAACAAGAATGCCAGGTTTCTGTACAGTTCTTCTTGTTGTTATCCTTACAGCATGTAGCCAAAGTCATGTTTTCCAAAGTTATTTAGGTCAGTCCTTTTCTTTCTTCCCTCTTAAGTGTGATTATTTTATTCAAGTTATTCAAGCATGACACAGTAACCGTCATCTGTTAGAGTTTGAATTCAATTTGGGAATCCCCCTCACAACATCCTCATTGATTTTAGCTATTTATTTATTTGTGGAGTAAGAGATTCTGATCACTAAGTTCTGATAGGAGATAGATTTCCCCTCCCATCCAACAAGCAACTCTCAGACACCAATTGGGTGTCCTACAATTCAACTCAATTCTGACACTGTCTACCAGAGATAGCTAGCATCAGGTCCCAGAGGTTAAGGGCTCAGTCCTAAAACACTACTTCCCCACCCCCATTCAGCCATCGATTGCAGGTGCAGGTTGTTACTTGTTCTTGTCTGACTCGCTATAGATCAGAGGTTCCCACAGGCCACTGGGTTCAATTAATTTGCTATATCAGCTCATGGAACTCAGAAACACATTTTATGTACCAGATTACCAGTTTGTTATAAAAGGATCTAACTCAGGAACAGTCAGATGGAAGCAACCAATAGGGTGAGGTGTGCGATTAGGAAGGGTGCAGAGCTTCTGTACCCTCTCTGAGAGTGCCACTGTCCCCAAATCCCTGTGTGTACACCAATCCAGAAGCTCACTGAAAGTATCCTTTTTGGCTTTTAATGAGACTTTATTACACAATTGGTTGCACAATTGGTTAAATCATGGACCATTGACAATGCAGTTCTAGTCCTTCTTTCCTCCCCAGAGGTTGGGGTGGGACTCAAAGTTCCAGCTCACTAATTACAGAGTTGGTTCTCCTGGCAACCAGCCCCCATCCTTAGGTGCTTCTAAGTCACCTCATTAACACAACGAAAGATAGCTATGTTGCTCTCCTTAGGAAATTCCAAGAGTTTTATGAGCTCTGTGCCAGAAATGGGGAGGAAAAGCAAATACATATATGTGTGTGTGTGTGTGTGTGTGTGTGTGTGTGTGTGTGTACACACACAGATATATGATATATAGATGTAGATATATCTTATTATAAATCACAATGTCACATGAAACATGTAAAACTTTACCCAAGATAAACAAAAAGGTATATTTAAAAAAATGTCATTCCCTCTTTATCCCTTCCACTATCCTATTACAATCCCCCCCACCTTTCCTCCCCATTCCTGTTAGGTAACCCGTCTCACTAGTTTCTGGTTTATACTTTCCCCATTTCTTTTGTAGACATGAGCAGATGTGTGCTTATGTTCTCATACCTCTTTCTTTTATCACTCGTATACTCTAGATAACCTTTTGTAATTAATTTGCATGTATTTTGATGAGAAAACAGGATCCATCCCCAGTCATACAACTGAACATAACTTACAAAAGTGGAGAGTAACAACCTTGACTTTGGGGCCAGAAAGACCTGAATTTGAACCCAGGTTCAATCAATTACTGTTGTGTGGTCTTGAGAAAACAAACATATATAAATCTTAGTTTCTTTGTCTATAAAACAAAGATAACAGTATCTATATTATAAATCTGCTTAAGGATTAAATATGCATTACATCTGCAGCTTTTAACATAGTGCTTGACATTTGGTGAAGTACTCAAGAAAAGTGAGGAGTATTAATAATATTAAGAGTATTAATACTGTAACTATGACTTATAATTAGCTAATTACATACAGGAAGCATTTTTTTCCTGTCATAATTTCTTTCTTTAAATAATGACTATCAGTAACAGCAAACAAATAAAATTTTTCTAGAGAATTGTGTAAAAGGCAGAATTTATGTCACTATGAATCTGGAAGACAGTTTTCCTCTCTGCCATACCAAAATTGTCATTAGATGTATATGTATTTTAAAGTTGAAATATTCTGTTTATTCTAATCTTAATTTCTTTCACTTTCTGTAAGAGTCATAAAGCCTTTCTCTGCATTGACTTCATATTCTACTTGTGACAGTTGATCTTTATGGCTAATATAATTGCTTGTACTAGAAAGGGCAATGGTGAAATGTGTGTTCATTGGTTGCAGGTATGCTGTTGGAGTAATCTTAGTAAGTTATCATATTTAAATACAAATTTAAAGTGGGTGGGTGTTGGGGCACCTGGGTGGCTCAGTCGGTTAAGTGTCCAACTTCAGCTCAGGTCATGATCTCACGGTTTGTGAGTTCAAACCCCAGTCAGACTCTGTGCTGACAGCTCAGAAACTGTAACCTGCTTCAGATTCTGTGTCTCCCTCTCTCTGTACCCCTCTCCCACTCATGCTCTGTCTTTGTCTCTGTCTCAAAAATAAATAAACATTAAAAAAACATTTTTTTTACGTGGGTGGGTCTTGGGCAAACTAATCCAAAAAGAATCTCTCTGGACAATTGAGAACTAGTTGAGGCTGTTCAGATTGAATTTGACTAGTTCTGATCAATGAGAAGAATCTTTTCAACCCTCCTTCATTCTACAGATATGTATTGAGCAGATGGTAGATGTCAGGAACTGTGGTAGATGCGGGCTCCACCACAGTAAAGCCCACACTCTCAGGGAGCTCACATTCGAGAGAAACAAAGCAATTAGTCAGTCATTCCATCTATCCAAATCCTTAAGGTGATAATAAATACCACAGACTTTTTAAAGATTTTATTTTTAAGTAATCTCTACACCCAACATGGGTGTAGAATTTACAACCCCAAGATGAAGAGTCACATGCTCTCCTGACTGAGCCAGTCAAGTGCCCCTATGCCAGGGACAAAACTGATGAAAGATAGGGAGGACAGATGAGTTGGATATTTTGTTCAGATCAGTCCACAAAGTCCTCTCTGATAACAGAATGTCTGAGCAAAGAGTTACGGAATTAAGGGTGTGTGGTATGTGGTAATCTAGAGAAAGTGAGTTCCCTGAAGCAAATTCAGAGTTCCACAGTTGGAAGTATGCCTCACATATTTCAGAATAAGCAAGAAAGTCAGTAGGGAAAGAGAAAGTAAATGAGAGTATAAAAAGAAATAAGGTCAGTATGGAAGTGAGTTTCCTATCTGTGAAGTTTTGGGAGGATTTTTAGCACCATTTGGAAGGATACCTTTGGTCATTGTGCTGAGAATAGACTGAACAGCCATAACAGTGAAAGCAGGGGAATTAGAGAAAATGGATGGTGGATTCTTGGGCAAGGGTAGAAACAGTGGAGTGTTGATGCAATCGTTCTACATTCAAAAGGTATTTTGAATGTGGAATCTACCAAAAAAGAGTCATGTGGAGTATGCAAAAGAGGAAGTAACTAAGAATGAATCCAAAGGTTAGACATGAACTTCCTTAAAAATCACATCTGAATTTTTTATTATCTATTATGGGTCCCAATACAGAAGGCATTCTCTCATGCCTTGTTAGGGAAACTATCCCATTTCCTGAGAGAAAAGTGAAATGAACTGAAATGAAAGCACAGAGAACTGTACAATATTTCACATTGACAGAGGCTCATTCCCTGAAGCGCTTTGCTTATTTCCTTGCCTAGAAAGAGGGAGCAATGTGGTCTCACTTGCATAGAATAGAGGCATCTAGAACTTCGGGGACATTTTTTGATTGTGACAAATAGGGGAAAAGCCACAGGTGGTTCATTCCTATGAAGGCCAGTTCAAACCTGAGTCGGTATGTGGGGTTCACATCCCTATAGTGTAACTGATCCATTCACTGTGTCCTCTTCAAGGTTAGAAGTCGACTCTGCTCTATAAGCACTTTAGAACTTTTACTTTACTGCACTAAATATCTTGGAGTTTATTTGCAGCTTAGGAACACCACACTTGCAATTGTAAGGTGTCTGTCAAAAAAATAAGCTGGGGTCCACTGTCCACGAAGTTAGAGCATTTTCTTTAGTTACAGAGTAGGACAGGAGATTTTGCTACCCCAGTGCTCTTCTCACAATTTAGAAAAATTGGATGTTTCTTTGCCACTGGTGGAGAAACAAATATAATACTCTATATTATTTCTAGGTATGAAGTTTTCCTGTATTCTTTCAGTTTTTGAAGGCCATAGTGGATTTATTTTTTTGTTGAGAGTTATCTTTTTTTTTTTTTTTTTTTAGTCTGGAACCTGTTTTTCTTTTCCCTCCACAGTGGGCCAGGTCACCTGTATCTATCCAGGTTCTTCAAAAACTAATACGACTGACTTGAGAAAATGAATTTATGTTATTTTTAGAAAGAGTTTCCATTTGGAACTACAGTGGGCACATTTAAATATTCTCATCCTCGTTTCAAACCCCACTTTTGGAGAAGGCAGCTCTAGTTGCAAATCTTGCCACAGAACCAAAGGAGGAAAAAGGAGATTCAAAAAAGTAGTCTATGTGTGTCATATGACACTTGGGCTATGTTATCAGAAGCAGGGTGATACCCTAAACTTTACTCCTGGGGGTTCCGGCAATGCATGCAGCTGGTATAAACCCAATGAGTTTGTCAGGGTCTAATGGGAATGACTATACTTACTTACAAACACGGGGCTCCACTTGTCCATTAAAAACTGCAGGTAATGGGGTGCCTGGGTGGCTCAGTTAGTTAAGCCTCTGACTCTTGATTTCAGAGGTCATGATCTCACTGTTGATGGGATCAAGTCCCACAAAGGGCTCTATGCTGACAGCACAGAACCTGCTTGGGGTTCACTCTCTCCCTCTCTCTCTGCCCCACCTTCCCCCCCTCAAAACTAAATAGACATTTTTGAAAAAGACTGCAGGTAAGCTGTCCTCCCACAAGGATTTAAGGCTGGATTCACAAGCGACCATGTCCGCTCCTTCTACTCCCCAGGGATGACTAAAGTAACAACACAGTTAATCCATTGGTATTCCAGGGAACAGCATGGGCCTCTAGAATCAGAGCATGGAAACAGAAATTAAGTGATGTGACAAGGGGCAGGGCACACCAACTTTCTGAGCCTCAGTTTCCTTATCTGAGAAAAAGGGGGGGGGGGTGGTTAGAGTAGGTAAATTTTAAAACAACTTCTAAATTTGAATCAGAAAAGTTTTTTAAAAAGTTATTGTCCTTTAGGAGGCTACCAGCATTTTAAATGACCTTCAACAATAAAAAAGAAAAGAAAAGAAAAGAATGGTTATTCATGGACCAGTGATAATGTACAGGTCTGTGGCCACTTTCTTCACTGTCAATTAGGGAAGGTTGAATAATGTGTTCAGGATCAATATCAGTCCGTTAGCTCCCAGCCACATCTGACCTGGTATATGGCTGGAGGTTGCCAGGGATCCAATACTCCTGCTCTTACATCAGGAAGATGCATTACCTGGGTTCATTTATATTTGACTTAGGAGCCAACACCTTTTAACTCTGGACCCTAATAATTTAAAACAAGCTCTGAATCCAAAATTTCTTGGGATTAAATCAAAGTGGATTTTAATTTAATTTAATTCTGTGAATCTCCTTATTAGGAAAAAAAAAAAATGAAAGCATGCTTACTTCAAATCACATCTTTAACAACACAAATCCCAGATATGGGAACCCTTTTGATCTTAAGACATTTTTTTAATGTTTATTTTTGAAGGATTGAGATGCAGAGCATGAGCAGGGAGGAGCAGAGACAGAGGGAGATACAGAATCCAAAGCAGGCTCTAGGCTCTGAGCTGTCAGCACAGAGCCCAATGTGGAGCTGGAGCTCACAGATCACGAGATCATGACCTGAGCTGATGTTGGACCCTTAACTGACTGAGCCACCCCAGGCACCCCAGAGATTTTTTTTTAATAATACTATTCCTGGATTGAAATGATCCCATAATCATTTGAGAATCTCCCTCCCCAGCCCTAATTATAACTGGAGCTCTTCTGTTGATGTTAGGAAAGGCAAAACAATAGCTGACTAGCAGTTTTTAACACTTGACCACATTGCAGGCATTGTTCTGGTTCTTCTGCATAATTACTTCTGTGACTACTACAGGCCAGGTGCTGTAATAATAACCGCAAAAGCATATGCGGCCCTTTGTATGCCAAGTGTAATAGTGTTTTACATATAATAACTAGTTTAAACTTCATAACGACCCTATTAGGGAAGTATTTTTTATCACTATTTACAGATGAGAAAACTGAGGCAGAAATAACTTTTCTGAGGTCACACAACTAATTAGTGGTCAAGTTAAGTTTGAAACCAGTAGCCTAGCCCTATAGTCTCTGCCCTTTATGAGGCAAACAGCACAGAAATTAGTTTCTTCCATCCTTACAGCATCCTAATTTAGCAGGAATTATCATTCTACTTTTAATATAAAAAAAACAGAGGAACAGAGACTTAAACCTGAGCATAGATGGTCAGTGGCTCAGCCAGATCTATAAAGTGCTTGAGTTGTTTGTTGTTGTTGTTGTTGTTGTTGTTGTTGTTGTTGTTGTTTACTACTGCATCAAAACAAAATTAGGAGTATGCTTAGTTTTTGCTTGTTTGTTTTGGCTCCTGATACTTGATGGCTTTGATCTCAGAATATATATTTTTTTAAGTTTATTTATTTTGAAAGAGTGCATGTAAGCAAGGGAGGGGCATAAAGAGAAGGAAAGAGAGAATCCTGAGCAGACTCTGCACTGACAGCACGGAGCCTGAGGCAGTGCTTGATCCCATGAACTGCAAGATCATGACCTGAGCCAAAATCAAGAGCTGGACGCTTAATTGCCTGAGTCACCCAGGAACCCCCAAAATATGTGTTTTTAAATAGAATTTCAAAGAGGGGGACAAGTGAAAGTCACAATGTTCTACACATTAGATATATAGCCCCCAACAGAAAAATCTCAAAGTTATCAGAACTTCATAACTAGTATTTCTGGCTCTCAAGTCAAACAGCTGTGGGTAAATTCAGCCCCCTCCCTGCTGAGTATGTAATCTTGGGCAAATTACTATCTAAATTCCCAAGATGCTTGAATACTAGGCAAGTTCTAGTATTCAGCAGCCCAGAAAACCAAGATCCAGTTCCAGCAATTGGAAACTAAGATGATAATTTGGTCTGAAATCCGTATTGGAAGACCTGTTTAAGTACATAAGTAAAAAGAAGAAAGAGGAGATTAGAACCAAGATTGGTCTGACACTGAGTTGAGTCACCTCAGATTTTCATTAGGGCTCCCTAAAACCATCCTTGACTTGGGGCACCTTTGAATCAAGAGCTCACTGTCAGTGACAAATGGTATTAGCCTTTATGGTTCCAACATTGAGAAGAGGACAGAGAATGAGTTAGAGATCATTCTTTAATGGGGAAAATTATGAGGCTGGCTTTTGAGTAGTGGTCTGCAGTGCTTTCTTCTATGGGTTGCTTGTCTGTTTGCTAATACTCTTACTTTCCTAGCTAGAAAATTGGGTCAGATAATTTCAGGGACTATTTCCCCCTTTAAAAGCAAATAATCACCAAAGATTGGCATCATTTCACAAATTATTTCCCTCATACTGAGAACCAAACAGTTGGCTACTAATCTTTTGTCTCTCTGAAATGAGTTTTCGTATGGCCCTAATTAGATTAGGAAAAGTCTAGCTCAATCACAAATATTAATCAAGGGCTCTGCCCATAAATATCTACCATTTGTTCCTTTAACTAAGAGCTTCAACATACTGAGAATTCCGTGAAAACTTTGGTGAATGCTAGACCAACACCACCAGAAGAGGAAAGGCTACATTCTCTCATTAGGATATTTAAAATATATATATGTATCATTGACCAGCAAGTGACAGTTGCAGTTTAATAAATATATCTGCATCCCAACAAACAAGTGATCATGACAAGCAAACACACCCTCAGAAAGTAAGCTTGCCTACAACTCAAGACAACTAACTTGCTTACCAACCTCAAGGCCAAAAGAGATTCATTTTCTCTTTTCCCAACTTTTTCTCTAACTGATGATCAAATGTAATATGTCCAAGACATGTTCAACAAGAAACACAAGTTCACCCCTCTGTTTCTGTTCTTCTCTGAAGTTCTGGAGTTACTCACCAACATTTAGCAGGAAACAGGAGTGACATACTGTCCACCTTGTGTTACTGAGGCACATTCAGCCACTTGCACAACATGACAATCAAAATGCTTGGAAACAATGTGACTTGGGCTGCTCCATCGTGTTTATTGGGAGCAGAGACCAACTTGATCCGATAGCAACTTGGATTAACATAATGGGAGTTACAGAGTAATTAAATTCTTCCACATCACATGTAAGTATAATGTGTTAATAAAATAGTAATCGCACCTCCATTGTTTCTACAGGTTCAGCTTAATTACATGGCGGGTAGAACTCTCTCTCTCTCCTTATTCATACTCAGCAAGGTCTGCCTTTACCATCTGCTGATATTTAATTAATATACATTAAATGCTCTGCTCTATTATTAAATGTAATTTAACAACTTCCTCTGTACTCTATATTCAGGGCAACAGGAATGGAAGATGTAATGAAAGAAAGCAGAGTTTACTCCCCTTATTTAATAATATATTATATACATTATATACATATTTATCCACACATTATTTAGTCCAATTTAGGAAAGATATTTTTCACTTCTTTAAGTATGGATGGAATGAGACTTGGAAGCTTTAGGAGTTCATACTTTACTGAGAGCCAAGAAAGAAGTTTCTTGGTTAGCAGAATTATCTGATTTGAAAAGAGCCTTCTGTGGACCCTATTTCAAAAGCCTGGAAATATGAAGAATTGGCAGATGATTAGAATGAACACAATGTGTGCTTCTTCCTATCTAACACTTTCAGTAAATGTTTAATACTGAAATGTTCCAGTGTGTAGACCTCAGAGGTGAAAAGGATGATGACAATTTAGAGAATATTGTTGTACTTGTTACAGAAATTCAGAGGGTATCAAGGCTTCCAGGTTAATGTACATTACTTGATATCATAGACTGAAGAATATCAAACCTATAAGTTTCTAAATTTTGTAAGTTAGGGAACAGACTCAGCCATTGGTATGCCCAAGATTGTTTAGGTGG
Organism: Felis catus; assembly: GCF_018350175.1. Classification (NCBI taxonomy): domain Eukaryota; kingdom Metazoa; phylum Chordata; class Mammalia; order Carnivora; family Felidae; genus Felis; species Felis catus. Next base: position 47,223,491 of record NC_058371.1, on the reverse strand, counting down.
TGTGGCAAAAAATTGAAATCCCAAGCCAATGATCTGGGCAGGGTGGGTGCAGTTGGGATGGCCCGCCCTCTGCCCCAGGTGTAGGCAATGCGGGGGTAGCATATTGTCTAAAGAAAAATTAAAAACAATTATAAAACCAATTAAAAGTCAGTCTGCTTTTTATTGTCACCATGCGGCAGCAGTTTCTATGATTAAATCCTTCCCCCACAAGGGACAGGAGACTCTTCCCAGGTTTCTCTCTCTTCCCATTAATGGGTTGCTGCCGAGAGCTGCTGATTCAACAGTCCAAGTCCATTTTATGACTCCATGCCATCTAATCTAAATTCATTTTGCTGAAAAAAAAATTATACTAATGTATCAAATAGGGTGGCTTTATGGAGGTAAAAAATCCATTTTAGATATATCTGCGCTAATCCAAATAACACGGATACCAGATTCCACTTGGAAGAGTCCTGGCATGATACCATTTTCTCTGAAAAACTCTCTCTCAAAGAACCTCCATATATACTGAGTTAATAAGAGGGGGAGAGGGGAGTGTCTCTGGAGCCCTCCACTCTGAACTGTGCATCCCTGAATATTGACAAATTTCCTTGTCATAGTAGCAATAGAAAGCATTCATATTGGACCCTAATATGTGTCAGAATGTGAGTGTTGGGGCATTGCTCCAGATCCAGGCTCTGTAAAGACAAGTTGCTTTCTAGTTTTTCAGAATGAAGCAGTGTGGCAATTCTTCCAGTTTCCTGTGTAACCCAGCCCCTCCTATAATGGACCAAAGTTTTCCCATAAAGGGATGCTGTAAAACATAAACGAAAACCAGAACATCATTTCTAAGAAAGAACTTATGGTTTGGCGTTGCTGAATGAACCTAGAGGTACTTCAGCATCACTCCATTATTTTACAGTAAGATAAAGAAATCATAAGTGATAAGTCTCTTTCTTGTTTGTTGCTTTCTTCTTCATGGGAAGGTGAATGTGACATTACATTAACAGCAATAATCCGTATGCAGAGTCATTGGAAAGTCTGTTTTTATTCTCTTCTCCTATTGAATTCAACTTGCCTGAAGATGAACAGCTTATAAACTATGGATTTGGGACTGGACTCAGGTGTCACAACCTCAGTGCCCTCTCTATAACAGTATGCTAGAACATTCTATACCTGAGTTATGTACTGCCATGCTCTTCCTTCTTTCCAGAATACCCAAATCATTTGTTCTTTACCTACCTCCACTTGCTGAAATGACTACAAACACAGATGATACATATACAGTGCTTAATATGTCCCAGCCACTTTGCTAATGGGGTCGGGGTGGGGGTGGGGGTAGTAGTGAATGTAATTTCTCATGGAGCAGGGAATAGCAATGCTAAACTGAAAATTACAGTTCCTGTAGTGAGTGTTGAGGTGGGGGTGTAGAGTGAGTCCTAGATCTAAATAGCTATTGGGTCAAGAAATTAGCTCTTGGGCCAAGAAATGTCTTCCTTAGAAAAGGATATTTGAGATGAGACCTGGGGTGCCTTGGTGGCTCATTTAGTTAAGCATGACTCTTGGCTTCAGCTCAGGTCATGATCTCACAGTTTGTGAGTTCTAGCCCCGCATCGGGCTCCACGCTGACAGTGCGGAGCCTACTTGGGATTCTCTGTCTCCCTCTCTCTCTGCCTCTCTCCTCACTTCTCTGTCTCTCTCAAAATAAATATAGAAAACTTAAAATACTAAAATAAAATATTTTAAAAAATAAAATGAGACCTAAAGGGTCAGCAGAAGTTTAATCAAAATAAGTCAGAGAAACAGAACAACTTGTGTGAATTCCATAGAGCCCAACACTGTGGTGTGCTGAGAATTGAAAGGAAGAATAGTTGGATGCCATTGCTGGAGAATGGCCACCTTGGTGGCTTTGGGCGAGCAAGGCACAGCAACAATAAGAAATTGGCGTTGTCAGGGGGCACCTGGGTGGCTCAGTTGGTTAAGCATCCAACTTCGACTCAGGTCATGATCTTGTGGTTCATGAATTCGAGCCCCACGTCAGGCTCTGTGCTGAGAACTCAGAGCCTGGGGCCTACTATTCTTTGTCTCCCTCTCTCCCTGCCCCCTCCTTGCTCATGCTCTGTCTCTCTCTGTCTCTCAAAAATAAATAAACGTTAAAAAATTAAAAAAAAAAAAAGAAATTGGCGTTGTCAGCAGGTGGTGGACCACCTTCCATGAGGAATCAAGGATGGGTCCTCACAGCCTAGTTCGACATGTTCTAGTGCTCCTATTCTCTATGATGAATGGAGCCTACCCTATAATGCCATATTAAGATTCATGATTATCAAGTTGATTGTCATGTTCAAAGAGGAGGTCTGTTATTCTTCTTTGTGGCTCTAGTACTTTTCTCAGTGCCTCTCATGTAGGTAACTCTAAGTTCATGTGTATTAAGTGGAAATTGTTTTATCATAATTCCTGCTCTACTAGGTGGTACAGAAAAAGTTGGGACTAAACTATTTGTGTAAGATCACATGGCAAAACTGCAAAATTCCACATATCTGCTTCTGAGATTCTCTACCCAATGCTCAAACAGGATCTATTTTTCTAGTTCAGTGAGGGCTAAAGGTTTAACTTTATTCTCTCAGGGACTATCTTCAAGAGCTTCTCTGTCCCCTGTATCTCCAGCAAAATCAAAATCCCCTTAGGATGAGTAATTTAAAATATATGAATGCCTGAAGTCTCACTTGCCTTTGCAGAAATGGTAAAGGGAAGATGTTCTCCTCATCATTGTGACTAAAGTGACCAGTCAATCATTATTGACAAAAAGTGCCAGCAAAGCTATCCCTGGGACCAGGACTCCCTCTCTGCTGTTCATACCCCATAGGAAATGCTCAGCAAAGTTGCTGTCCCGTAGAGCCAGTCCATTCCCAGAACTCATGCAAATACATCAGTCAATATGTCGCCATCATCTCAGGGTTGCCTTTGCTTTCTTTCAGTTATTTCTTGGGGGAACAAAAAGGTGGAGAGAGATCTACAGGAAGAAAAACACCCAATGGAAATATTTAACTGGTAGTAGACCACAGCTCTTGGTGGGCCCTTTTCTGTGTTTGATTTTATGAGCTTAAATTGCATACATCCCCTCTTCCATCTTCAGAAGGCTGTCAGCAATTTCATCTGATGGCAGCATGGGCCCCATATTTGGAGCAGAGAGGACCAGGCTCTGGTGGGGCCCAGCCTCCTGATGTTCCCCCTATGACAAGGGAATGGTGTTTCAGTCTGGATGTAGCTATTGTCTTCCCATACTGCTTTCTACCTGTACATGTCTGACCTCCGAAAAGCACGTCTTATTAACTTCTAATGTTAACATTTCATCTTATTTCTCACTTCCTTTTATGGTAACATTCAAGCATTTTAAACATAATCTAGAGCAGGAAATACATTTCACATTGTAATCCTGTAACTATACGTAATTAAGTTTTGTGCATTAAAGTATACAGTTGACCCTTGAATAGTGCAAGGCAAGTAAAGAGGGGAATTAGAGGTGCCAAACCCTGCATGGTCAAAAATCCACGTACAGCTTTTGGCTCCCCCAAACGTAACTACTAATAGCCTACTGAACTAATAACTTAGTCAACTAGCACTTATTTTGTATGTTATATGTATTATATGTTGTATTTTTGTAATAAAGTAAGCTAGAGAAAAGAAAATGTCATTAAAAAAATCATAAGGAAGAGAAAATACATTTACAATGGTGTAGTATAAAAAAATTTACCATGTAGGCAATGTGCCTGGCATCCACAGATCTGTCTCTTACTTCAAGAGGGTTGGACAGAACAGGCCAAAGGATGCCCTTTCTTCCAGCCTCTGATCACCCTCCAACTGTTTTTCTTTTTTTTCTTAATTTTTTTTAATTTAGTTTTTGAGAGCAAGAGACAGAGTGTGAGTGGGGGAGGAGCAGAGAGAGGGGGAGACACAGAATTTGGAGCAGGCTCCAGGCTCTGAGCTGTCAGCACAGAACCTGATGCAGGGCTCGAACCCACAAACTGCGAGATCATGACCTGAGCCGAAGTCTGAAGCTTAACTGACGAGCCACCCAGGTGCCCCCTCCAACTGTTTTTCTGATCGCAAACTTTGGAAATATCTTCTCAGCCATCCCCTGCCTCCCAGACCAGCTGACACCATTTTTTTGAGCTTTTGCTCCATATAGCCAATCAACCATGAGCTCCCACATTCATCAGAATTATCCCACCGAGGTAGGGGCCACCATCAACCACCTGGTCAACAAGCATATGGAGTGAATATTTGTGTCCTCCCCAAATTCATATGTTGAAGTTTAATATCCAGTGTGATGGAGTTCATAGATGGCGTCTTTGAGAAATAGTTAGGTTGAGATGAAGTCCTAAAGGTGGGGCAGGATTAGTGCCCTAATAAGGAGATGAAGGAACTGGAGCTCGCACTCTCCATCATCTGAGGATGTGAGCACACAGCAAGAAGTTGCTGTCTGTAAGCCAAGAAGTGAGCTCTTACCAGGCACCAAATCTGCTAGTACCTTGATCTTGGACTTTCCAGCCTCCAGCACAGTGAGAAAAAGTGCGCTACCCAATGTGTGATATTTTTTATAGTAGCTTGAAGACAACTAGGATTTTATTTAATCAGCTGAAAAATAGGGAAAAACGTTACTTCACCCTCCATAGATAGATTGCTTTCACATGTTTCTCTGTCCATATTCCCTGAATTCTATCTCTACAACCAAATGCAAGCTAATCAAAGCCCCCAGATGTGAGCAAGACCACTTGACCACTGCTCAGACATAGGCAGGAGAAGGTGACCCAGGGTAAGATTATGTCTGAGTTCTCCTTGCCATCTACCATCAACACAGTCATTGTGGGTTTGAGCAAATATTTGGGTCAAGGCGATTGGAGAATTTATTAATTGCACTAGTTAGTGGGTAATTATCATATTACACCCAGATGCTCTCTTCCTCCTTTCTTCCCCCACCGGTACCCATAATACAGCCACAAATTTCCATTTAATATATTAATGGATTTGCCTTATCTTGTGTTTCACTGGGAATTTGTTTCACCAAGACTTCACTGATATGAGCAGTTGTTTAAATTGAAAAATCGCAATGCCTTCCCCAACAACCTTGATACAAGTCTTATCTGTGCATGAAAGTGACAAAAACATATCTTTTTGTTGAGACAGTGTTGGGATGAGCAAAGTTACATAAAGATGTTATTTTCTATCTAGGCCTGGAAATAAAGGAAAGTCCTGGGCCTTTCTTAGAGTTCACCTGATTGTTGACACAAACTTGATATGAACGTATGACTCTGTCACCTCCCTCTGAAACTGTCTCAGCAGCCTGAAGAGGGAGGGCACTGGACTTATACACATGGAAAGGTGTGGGGTTGACATTTAGGTTTAGGAAGGGAGAGGATGATGGAATCTGGGAACTGTTATGCATGCTTCATAAGTACCAATTATTTATTGTATCAACTAAACATTTTTATAGGTACACCTCTAATGTATTTTATTAATAGACTGTTTTGTGATGGCCATAGTTAAGCATCAAGATAATGAAAGGATGAATTCAGAAGCTCAAATAAGCAAAACTTTTAAGTATTGAATTTCTTATGAGAAATAAATACAACACTCTAGGCCAAAATACTACACACAGATGAATATTTGTTCCTAAGCAGAAGACAATTCCTTGAGTTTAAGGAAATGCCTGGATATGTCATAACATGTCGAATTTCTCCCTCACTTATCCTTATAATTTCTTTATTATATGTATTGGTAGAAATGATAAGGACCCACAGTGTAGAGAGGAGGAAGGATGTGTATGTGTGAGTGTGTGTGCATGAGTGTGTGTGTGTGAGAGAAAGAGATTAGAAGAGTGGGAAAAATGTTATGGTTAGATATTAAGAGTATAAATGGCCAGATTACTAGACCTTAGGATGTCTACAGTTGGATGAGAAATGCTCCTCAGAGAATTACAGCTGGTTCACAGAAACGACACATGCTGATATATGCACCGGGAACACACTGCTTCCAAATAAATCATTTCACAGAAGCCTATTCCCCAGGTGGGCTAGTAAGAGTAGATTATTAGGATTAAAAAAAAAAAAAAAAGAACCAGGGAGAGGGAAAGATCACATGATACGTTTTAGGGCTTTGCTCAGTTTCTCAGCCTTGTAAAGATAAAAAATAAAAATAAATAAATAAATAATGCTTGATCCTTCCAACTGAGAAATGTGTAGGGCCAAGTAATGATAGTTTTCTTCATTGAAATGAAATACAGAGTTCCTGGGATGGCAGTAACAAATTCATTATTATGAGGTACTTTGAGATGTCTTCAATCAGTTAAAAAAAAAAAGTATAGACACACACATTCATGCACACACACACACACACACACACACACACACGCTTATGTATACTATTGTTTTGTACTTCTTTTCAGCAGCCAAATCATCCCCAAGAGGGTTGGCTCACTTGTTTATTTCTATGTACGTGAGTGAAATTTATTTGTGTGTAAGGAGAATATAGTCGCTGACCTTTACATGATATAAGGAAACACCATGAATCTTAGTTCCTAATCACTCACTCCTCAGCTAGTCCTCAGCCCACAAGGCATTGGTAAAACACTAGCTGTAAGAAAATGAAATTTTAAGAAGTCTAAGCAGAGGAATGACAGTAGCAAAAGACACCTGGTGCCTATAGGCAAAAGCTAAAGAATTCCACACATGGCTCCTCATGGCAGCAGAATTAAATGCTTTTACAGCTTCAGAGGCTTGTCTTTACTAAATTTCCTTCCCGTGTTGCCTACTAGGATTCAATTCATAGCCTATCAGCATAACATTGTCTTTAAGTTATCATGAGAAATGTTTCAGCTCCTTTGAGGGGATCAGTATTAAAGAGAAAAGTCTTGACTCAGGCATAGAAAATGAGGGCATGTAATTCCACACTACTCCACAGGGCTCAGGACTGAAGTAGATGCAGATATGTGGCCCACACGTGTGAAGAATCTCACAGTCTTCACCACAGGGGCAAGAATTCTGGAAGTTAGACAGTGATAGAACACCAGACTAATTGAACATGTACTGTTTGGTTTGCTTGCATTATCTTTAGCTCATGTAATGACCTTTGTAGGTAAATACTCTGTTTTGCAAATGACTACACTTAGAATAATTTCTTTTCTAGGGGTTACCTGGTTTTTGAATAATGACAGAGTCAGGATTTGGTCACAGGTCTAATTGATTCTAAATTTTTCCATTACTTCACAAAGCCTTTCAAGGGTCCAGCTTGAAAGGGGAGTTGTTTTCATCCAAAATCCTCTAGAGGTACCTGGGTGGCTCAATCGGTTAAGTGTCCAACTCTTGCTTTTGGCACAGGTCCTGATCTCACTGTTTGTGAGTTTGAGCCCCACATCAGCCTCTGTTCTGATAGTGCTGAGCCTAGTTGGGATTCTCTCTTTTCCTCTCTCTCTGCCTCTCCCCTACTCTCTCGCTCTCTCTCTCTCTCTCAAAATAAATAAATAAACTTTAATTTTTTAATTAAAAAATCATCTAGCAATAGCTCTCATCACAATACATGTGTGTTTTCTTAGTATGAGATAGTCTGCTGAGTATTATAGGTCCACTTATGCAAACATATCATCATACAAGAGAAGGAAACAGACACAGCACAAGAAAATTGTGGTGAGTGTATAGTAGATACACACACACACAACACACACACACACACACACACACACACACACACACACACACACTGGAGGAGGGGGACCATCAGTAGACGAACAGGATTAAATAGATTAACTTTGCTTTGGATGATTAACAGTACTCATGAAAAAGATTCAAATTTAGTGATGCTTTGAAAGATAACTAAACAGATAGGAGGAATGAGTACATTATACCTAAAGCATAAAAGAGAAGGTAAGGTTTGAACAAAAGTGTAAGGCAAAAATCTGGGATTTTCATGATTTAGCTGGATTAATGAGCACATAAAGTTAAAGGAGACTTCAAAATTCAATTTAGGGCCATAGACTTTAAATGTAAATGGACTAAATTATTTAATCAAAGATAAAAATGTTAACCTAGTAAAGGGTGAAAATATTTGCAAATCATAAATCTGATAAGGGTCCAATATCCAAAATATATCAAGAACTTATACAATTCGATACCAAAAAAAACCCCACCCCACAAACAGTCCAATTAAAAACCAGACATTTTTCCAAAGAAGACATATTGATGGCCAACAGATACAAGAAAAGATGCTCAATATCACTAATCATTAAGAAAATGCAAACCTAAACCATAATAAGATATGACCTTACGCTTGTTAGAATGGATATTATCAGAAAGATAAGAAATAACAAGTACTGGAGAGGATGTGGAGAAAAAGGAACTCTTGTACACTCTTGGTGGGAATGTGAATTGGTGTAGCTACTGTGGAAAACAGAATGGAGATTGTTCAAAAAATTAAACATAGGCTCCCATATGATCCAGCAATTCTACTTTCATATATTTATCCAATGAAAATGAAGACACTACCTTGAAAAGATATCTGCATCCCCATGTTTATTGCAGCATCATTTATAATATCTAAGACATGGAAACAATCTAAGTGTACACTGATGGATGAATGGATAAAGAAATTGTCAGACACATATACGATGGAGTACTTACTATTCAGCCGTAGAAAAGAAGGAAATCTTGCCATTTGTGACAACATACACAGACCTTCAGGGCCTTACAATAAGTGAAGTAAGTCAGAGAAAGACAAATACAGTATGTTTCCACTTATTGTGGAGTCTAAAACAAATAAAAAACAGGCTCATAGATGCAGAAAACAGATTGGTGGTTGTCAAGAAGTTGGTGGTGGGAGGAAAAAAATAGATGAAGGGGATATAAATTTTTTTTATTTTATTTTATTTTATTTATTTATTTATTATTTATTTTATTTTATTTATTTTTTCAAAAAATTTTTTAATGTTTCTTTATTTTTGAGAGAGAGAAGGAGAGAGACAGACAGAGTGCCAGCTGAGGAGGGGTAGAGAGAGAGGAAGGCCCAGAATCCAAAGCAGGCTCCAGGCTCTGAGCTGTCAGCACAGAGCCCTATGTGGGTCTCCAAACCATGCACCGTGGGATCATGACCTGAGCCAAAGTCAGACACTTAACTGACTGAGCCACCCAGGCGCCCCAAATTTATTTGTAAAAAACCTCAAGTTGGGAAATTTAGATCTTATTTTGCATACAAAGCGAGTATTTGAATTTTTGTAAAGAGGAAGGTGGTATGATTATTTTACAGATTATGAACATAATCTGGCCCCAGTATGCAGAAGGTAGAATTTATTAGGCTCTGGGGAAAGTACATAGAAATAAGAATAAAAATATCTGGAAAAAGGGGCACCTAGGTGGTTCTGTCAGTTAAGTGTCTAACTCTTCATCTCAGGTCAGGTCATGATCTCACAGTTCATGAGATCAAGCCCTGTGTCAGCACAGAGCCTCCTTGGGATTCTTTCTCTCCCTTACTCTCTGCCTCTTCCCTGCTCTCTCTCTCTCTTTCTCAAAATAAATAAATAAAAACTTCAAAAAGTATATCTTGAAAAATATTTTTGTCTAAAAACAAATTTGAAGAGAATAGCTGAATGTCTTACCAGTGTGCATGACCCTAATTACCAACATATAAAGATCCCAATTCAATTAATGTCTCCATGTCTGGGAACTCATTCCTTGCACTAAAAAGATGATGATTGTTTTTAGAAGACAAATTGAATGTATCTCCTCCAGAGAGTGAGCAGTAAACATTGCTTCCACCAACTGTACTTTGGATAAACATTAAGGTCAGTGAACTTCCTAACAGGTGTCTAGGGAGCAGTAAAGGGGAAAAGTAAAGGGCGGAGCCTCATCTTTTACTGCTTGCTCAAGTAAGCTTTGGCTGACGTGCTGTTGAGAATCTGGAAAAAACACATCTGTGCTCTTAAACCCACTCACTTACTCTCTCTGCACATAGGCCTCCTAAATATACCTGGAAAAAAGACCAAAATTCTTTCTAAAAAGTAGCTTTCAGTGGCCACAGGCAAACACTGAACTGCATACTTGCCTCCAAATCTTACAACTACCGTCATGTAGGTCTGAAAATATTTAAAGTGGGAAAACTCAAACTCTACATATCCTCATCGTCATTTTTTTTCAGTAAAGCTCCCAAGGACTCAAATGTGGATTTACCGTGAAGCTAATTACATTCAAGTCTCAGTGTCCCTGATTTGCTGGACCCTAGAAAGATCCTGAAAACTTATAAAATCTATGGTATTTGTTGGAGTTTTGTTTTGAGTTTTAATTTGTTGTGACTTATTCTTGTCTAAATAAACATTCACACTTATACTTGATTTTTTATTGTTTTTTTTAAAGATATCTTCCCCCAACATTATAAGCTGCCTCCCCCCTACCCACATAGTTACTTTACCTTAGGCAATAAAACTCCCTGGTGTACCCTCCAGGGTAAATTGGTTGAAAATATAAGCCTAGCTAACTAAATGCATTAACTCATTAAATATAATTACTGATTCTAAGTCACTTAACTGTTGGGGATCATATACCAATCATTGAAATGATTTTGTAATATTCATGCTGGTAGTTGACAAGAGTCAGTTGTCTATTAATACCAATCTTTCTTCCTGACAAAAATCTGTGTAAGCTGCACATGACAGAAGGTATCATCTTTTTGTTCTTTGTGGTAAAGGACATGCATCCATTAATTCAAGACTGCTTTTAAGTTATCAAGAACAAGTTAAAGATGGAGGTGCAGAACACATCTCCATTTAGAATTGCTAAAAATTTGAGTTGTTATCTGATATGGCTCCTCTACTACTGTGAGAAAGGGTTTATATGAACAATAAAAACTCAGGAACCAGAGCTTATATGTAGCTCCAGTAGTTTACCTGGCAAACAATTCATGTCACAGAGACAAAGAAAATGGAAAGGTCAGTACCAGCCATAATCTTGTATGCTTCCTACTGATTTCTGCACACAGTGATAAATAGTGCCATTAATTGGGGTCAACAGCAATATAACTATACATCAAGCTTGTTTTCTCTTGGTGTAAAATATTGGCCCTAGAATGAAGAACACAATGATCAATGAGAGAACTGGAAAATGTTTTATATGGAATGTTTAATAACTAATGGCGGCTAATTAGGAGAAGCATAGGTTTGTTCTCTTAGAAAAAACCTGATAAATCCTGAATGAGTTCTGGCAAACCAGACCGTGCTCAAGGAGTTGATAAAGGTAAATAAATTGGCAAGAATGTGTGTCCATCAGCCATGAAGAGTGGTATCAAAACAAGTGTAAGAGCAGAAAATCAACCCAGCTTTTTTTTTTAAGTTTGTTGAGTTTTTTTCCAATCATGTAAATAAACATGTACTGTCAGCACCTAGTCAGAAAGTGGCTTTGGCTTGATAAAGTTCAGGGCATGGTCCTGCTTTGTGAAGATTGGGAAAGCCAGCTCCGTCCTGTTCATTAGGATCTGCACTCTTCCATCATGCTTGTCCCATATCTTTTGGCCAGCCAATGTGTTTTTGAGATTTCTATGTAAGCATGTAAGTAATGTAAGACAAAAATCCTAGAGGAATTCTTACTATTTCACAGTATTCATATATTTTGTGTTATATTGTTACCCACTAACCTTTGTTAAACTTGACTCTGTCTGGAGCAAGGGTATCCTTTTCACTGATACGCTCTGAGGATAGTATTGATATTAGGGCATCAGCAATCTTTGGATAATGAGTTGGAAGGGAAGCCTTGTTTTCAAAGACCAGAAGGAAATTTTACATTTTTATGATATTTATTACATCTTTCCTAATTAAAAAAGTAATGTGTTCCTTTGAAAAAGACAGGATTTTTTTTTATTGTCATTGTCTGTATTCCTACTTCATGTGTAATTTCTTGAGATTCTGATTCGATAGCTCTGAGGTAGGACCAAGATATTTGTGATTTTAATAAATTCCCCAGGTACACCAAATTTGAGGACCAAGTTTAATTCGTATATGCTGTCTTGTTTTTGTTATTTCACATATATACTATTATATATATGAATATATATATATATATATTAACATTTCATTTCATTAAAAATTCTTTGAAAACAGGATTTTTGATGAAAAATATTTTTCTCTTTTTAATATATAAGTTCATTCTAATTTTAATCTCATAAATATGTTAACAGTAAACATTTCTGTATATAAATTTTTCAAACCTTCTGATAAATTTCTTCAGCGAGATTCCTACAAGTAATATTACTAGATGAAAAGATGAAGATTTTTTAAGACTTTCAAGCATGTTGCTAAATTATTTTCCAGAAAAGTTATAATAATTTATACTAGTAGTTACGATATTGCTCTTCTGATCCCACTCCACCAGTTTCAAATGTTATTAATTATCTTTAACATTTCCACTTGGACAGCTGAAAATGGTTATTTCCTTGTATTCTTAATTTACATGTATTTGAGTATAGAGAGGTTAAAATTTTTTGTCTATGCTTATGAGCTGTTGATATTCTTTCTTTTCTGAAAAGTCTATTCAGATCCATTGCCAAGGCAGAGGTAAAAGTCCTTAGATAAACACAGGTCACCAGGAGATTTTGAAATCCCCCAGCACATCTAACTCTTCTCCTTCCTCAAGCCTTTCAAGTCTAACTAATGATGGCAGATGGGTTCTCAGGCAGCTATACCAAGGTTGCAACTTGAAAGTGTTCTCCAATCTACAATATTCCTTCTCAGGGTGAGGAATGACAGAAAGGAATCAGCTCCCATTATCACTGTCCCTCCCTTGACCTCATGCTGCCATAGGCAGGAAAGTGTCCCAAAGCTCTGTGTGTTTCTGATGAGACTGCATCCCATCTCCTGGAAAACTCCCAGCTTCACCACCACCATCAAAGAGACCATCAAGAGGGATCCCTCCAGTCCCTCAAACCCTGTCCACTACCCTCACTACAAGAAACTCAGCACTCCTAACTCTAAGTGCCCAATATCCCCTAAACTACATTTATCTCCTGGCCTCTCTTAGCTCCCAGCACCCTTCCCTTCTGAAACTAAAGGTCACCCATCAGCTACGTCTCTTTTATTTTCAGGTTCTTCTCTCATAATGCCTGTTTTGTTTTGTTCTATTTGGGTCAGGAAGGAGAGCACAACTCCTCGCCTGCAGCTCTCTCCACTGGTGGCTGCTTTGTCTCTCACACACTTCATAATGCTGGACCTGGATGTGTATTTGTGTCTTCCTTGCTCCCCATGTTCTTCTCAGACCATAGTCCCTCCGTATGCTGTAAAAGCCTTTAGATCTTAACCTCATGCTAACACCCCACTGGTCTCCACCTCTCATTATATAGTCATTATACATTCCCAGTTGACTTACTCCCATGCCTGGATTGTTTCTGCTCGTGGCTCATTATTACTCTAACACTAGTCACGTGATCGTTTTTGGTGATTTCAATAGTTTCAGTTCTGATCTTCCCAGACCTTGATATCTCAGATCCTTGAACATTCTTCCAATGGCCTTGCTCTCCACCCAGTATGTCAATTTCTCTGATAGTTATACCACAGACTCTTCCAATAACTGCATTCCTTCCATATCCTCAGTTTCAAGCATCTCACTTTCTGATTTCTTTCTTTCAAGCTCACCTCATCTAAGCACTCTGACACTTAAAACTCTTTGACCCCCTACTGGGACCTGCAGTGCATTGAGCCTATTAAATTTTCACAGTAACTCACACCTTCAGTGTTATTGGTTCCTCCCTTCCCCAGCCTCAACTCCATATTATAATGTTACACCGCATATATCCTTAACTCCCTAGTCTCCCTCACTTGTTTTTCCTCCTTGGCAAAATCCCAAACCTGGATAATGCAACCATCCAACTAATCAATTACAGCATCTTCACAAATGAATGGACTTAGAAGGAAACACATGTCCATGTCAACTGGTCTCATTTTATATTTGTGGACTCTATAGCAATAGTATTTTATTTCTAGTCCATGAATTATCCCTTTCCCTGGGACCATTTATATCGTCTTTCTACAAGAACTTAAAACATCCTCAAACTTAGCTCATGACTTTGATTCTTATTTTTCCAAGGACTTAGGGGCATTGAGAAAATGACATCTACCTCTACTCTGCTTAATCTGTGCCTATCTACACTATCTTCACTCTTGTTACTACCTGTGTTGGCACTAATGGATTCTTCATTCCTCCCTGTAGACATACCCTATGCCATCTTATTTGACAGTTCCTCTCATTAAGAGATGCAGTATATTTCCTCACTTTTTGACTTTGGGTATGTCATTGGGACTTGCTTTGGCCAACAGAATGGAGCAAAAGTGACTGTACTAGTTCCAAGCTTAAAGTGGCCTTAAAATTTCCCACTGGCCTTCATGTGTTTCAGCCATTACCATGAGTCTGAGCCCCAGAATGGGAGACATGCGAATAAGACCTGAGCCCAATCCTTGAAGCTTTCTTACTTGTACCCTCGCCTTCTCCACCAAAAGTCAACTCTCAATGAAGCAGGGAGGGTGCTTTTCTTAAAACTTAAGTCAAATCTCCTCTGCTTAAAACTTTTGAGTGGCTGCACATTCAGAGAACAAACCCAAGCCCTTACAAAGTCTTCTACTTCCCTTGCTAGCTCTCAGACCCCTCAGACTAATACTTTGCCCCTTGCTTATTGAATTGCATCCACTCTACCCTCTTTGTTTTTCTTCAGTCATTCCAGACATAGTCCTAACTGTACTGGCTCTTCCTTATGCCTGAAAAACTTCCCTCAGATAACCACATGGCTGGCTTCAGATTCTTCAGGTCACTCTTCCAAAATTAACTTGCCAGTATGGCCTTCCTGAGCCACCATACATAAAATAGCAGCTTCCACCCACTCGTCACCAGGTGGCTAGCACTTCCAATCCTACTTCCTCTGGTGTGTGTGTGTGTGTGTGTGTGTGTGTGTGTGTGTGTGTTTCTTGCAAGATACTTACCACTTTCTGTATACTCATTTTTGTTTATTAGTTATCTTCCTCCACTAGAAATCTGGACAGGCAGAGGCATGTCTGTTAGTTGACTGCTGTTTCCTCATCTCACGGCACTCCCAAAGCAGTGCCTGGAATATATAAACACACTCAATGAACATTATTTAAATGAATGTCAATGATAAAATCTATGGCACCAACCTCCAGCATAGTAATATTTAAAACATTTTTCCAGGGAGGCCTGGGTGGCGCAGTCGGTTGAGCGTCCGACTTCAGCCAGGTCACGATCTTGCGGTACGTGAGTTCGAGCCCCGCGTCAGGCTCTGGGCTGATGGCTCGGAGCCTGGAGCCTGTTTCCGATTCTGTGTCTCCCTCTCTCTCTGCCCCTCCCCAGTTCATGCTCTGTCTCTCTCTGTCCCAAAAATAAATAAAAAAACGTTGAAAAAAAATAAAAAAAAAAACATTTTTCCATATTTAACTTATATACACCCAATACCATTAGCTTTCATTTATTGCTGAATTAATTTTTAATTTTTAACTAAAAATTTTATTTTAATAATCATAGATTTATACACATTTGTTATATACATTTGTAGGTCCCGTGTATCTGTTACCCAGTTTCCCTCAATTAAAACATCTTGTAAAACTAAAGTATCATATCACAATGAGGATATTGGCATTGATACAGTCAAAAGAAAGAACATTTCCATCACCATGAGGATCCCTCATACCGCCCTTAGAAGTACATTCTTTTCTGATGCTGAGCAGTATTCCATTGTATGGATATACCACAATTTGTTTAACCATTTACTCACCAGAGGACATCTGGGCTCTTTCTAGTTTGCAGCTGTTATGAATAAAGCTGCTATAGACATTTTGTATAGGCTTTGGTGTGAACATAAGTTTTCATTTCTCCGAAATGAGACCAATTGCTGAGTGCTGTGATAATCGTGTGTTTAGTTTTTTTAAAAACATCCAAATTGTTTTCCTGGCTAGCTGTACCATTTTACATTCCCATCAGCAATGTACAAGCGATCTAGTTTCTCCTCATTCTTGTTAGCATTTGGTGTTGTCACTCATTTTTATGTTAGTCATTTTGATAAGTATGTAGTGATGTCTCATTGTGGTTTAATTTGTGTTTCCTCAATAACTAATGATGCTGAAGTTCATGAGTGATTTTGAAAAGGGATTATATATATATATATATATATATATATATATTTTATGTGTCTCCTGATACTGTTTTTTAATTGAAATATAATTGGCATATAATATCCTATTAGTTTCAGGATATTTAAATCATGTGTATGACTCTCAAATTATGGCCATTAGGAAATTTACCATTTCTCCCTACCAATCCCCAGTGGCTTCTAAAGCAGAAATTATTAACTTTATGATAGATTATATTGATGAAATAGTGAAAGATTATCAAAATTCATATGTTTAACAAACACTAAGATCCTTAAAAGAAGAATGTGTTACAAAAAGTCGCATCCTCATTTGTGAGAAACCAGATAAGGAATGAATGATGAACAATTTCAGGCTATGGTACATTCAATGGTAGGATTCTTAATGTTGACAAAGATGTCATGTTTTTTGCCTTGATAGCCAACAAAATAATAAATTATAAAATTAGAAGATCAGAATGATAACTGTTCTAACATCTCATCTCTTGAACACAAATAATACACAGATGAAGCAACACCTGTAGATCTTTACCTTTCAGATCTCAACCAATCATCATGCAGAAGAGATAGTGTATGCTCCACAGAATCTCTTAAATTTAAAGAAATAGAGCTCTTGGCCCTGCTATTAATCTTAGTTCCAAGAAATCAGTTTTTTTCCAGCAGAGTACACTGCTCCATCTCTAACTACCGCTGTTCATCTGACCCAAAGTAGGGATTGATACCGGAAATGGGAAATATTATAGAGTTATGGGCTGGGTTTAGGTCTTACCAGTAAGTCAACCAAATACAATTTTTAAGGATTATAGTCACAAAAGTTTACATAAGCATTTATGGGATAATGGTAGAAAATAGCATCACTCCAATAAACCAGATGTTGCAGTATAAAGAGAGAAGACTCAGCTTCCAGATCTCTTGATTTTCTGGTATAAGTTGTTTGAGCAATGTGGCCTCTAATGATGGAAGTCCCTCCAAGGGTACCTTAAGGAACAGCTCATAGGAAGGGCCTCTGAGCATTGGGGTTCAGCTTCTCATTTATACCACATACTATATAGCCAGTCATCATGTTAAAAAAACTTTTTAATGATAAATATTAGAGAAAAAAATTTTACGTTTTAAAAAATAATGACTGTATGGTACATAGTTAAATGCAAATTAAAACTAAAATATGAGAGAAAATTTAAAAAATGAGCAAAAGTCAAAAATAAAAAAAATTAAAATTCTGATAAGATTGAAAGTTTAAAAGGTAAAAATAATAAGAAACAATAGATGTGATTTAAAATAAAAGATGAAGAGCAAGAAGCCAACAAGATAGAAGTTTAAAGGAAAGTAGAGATAATAAAAATTAAGATAAAAGGCTAAAGCCCATGAGATAAGAAGGTTTACATATGTAAAAGAAATTTGACTAAGGATTAAAGATAGAACAGGGGCGGGGCACCTGGGTGGCTTAGTAAATTGATTATCTGGCTCTTGATTTCGTCTCAGGTCATGATCTCAAGGTTCCTGGGACTGAGCCCCAAGTTGGGCTCATTGTTGACATCAGGAGATACCAGGACATCTCTCTCTCTCTCTGTCTATGCCCTTCCCCCTCTTGCACTATGTCTCTCAAATAAATGAGTGTGAAAAAAAAAAGAATAGAACCAAGAACTTAAAATGTAAAATTGAAAACTATGAAACTGAAAAAGTAAGGCACATCAGGAGAAAAATATCTTTAAAGAAAAACAAATAGGAAGCTTGAATATTAAGGAAACGAAACAGGTGATCTTAAAAGTATGGGAAGCATCTTCCAGCAGTTGACTAAGAGCAAAAATTTACTCTAACATTTCTTGGGGGTACTTGGACCATTGTTCTTTGGAATTTGTCTTTTGGAGTGGCAGTCCCCATACCCTTCATGGTAAGTCCTGGGGCTCAATTGCATAAAGTAACAGTAGGATTGAGATCCAGGTTGAAAGAAGCAGCACCTAGTTTGCCCTCTGGTAAATTCTAGGAAAAAAAAATGTGTGATGTATAGAGTCAATACTCATCACATACATTTGCCTGTTGTGTCAGTTGGGGAAGCACTTTTCCATTCATTATTTGCGTGTGACCTTCAGATCAGCTTCATGAGATAGGCAGAGATAATTTGCACCTTCAAGAAGAAACCAGAGATTGGAGGCTGACAGAGCCAACAAGTGTGGAGCCAGGTAGCATTATGCTATGAGACAAGAGCACTAAATATGAGCCTAGTTCTTCTGAAGCTGTGCAATAAAACCATGTTAACACGCTCATAAAACAGTAGGTAGAACTCAGAGTGGATAAGAGGAAATCTTTCAGAATTTTTTGCAACGATACCTATTTGCTCCACCTGTGCTGGGGGACCTCTGTGAATTGCCTTAGGAAGGAGGAAGTCTCTGTAAGGGCCTCGGTGCCATTTCAATAAAATCCCTTTCCTGTTTTCTGCTTGTCCTGCCATACGCAATCTATCCCACAGCCATTTGTGCAGCCACCTAGTGACCTTGCCACGGCAGGTAAGAAATGAGAAATTTTGAGGATGGCTGCACTCCCTGGATTTTCATGGCCTCGGCATAAAAATATTTAGTACAGGTGCTTTCAGAGCAGTGAACTAGCAAGGAAGGGTTGCAGAGTTCTGTGAGCCTCCAAGTTACCTCTCTGCCTATGAGGGGCTGCCCCAGCCTCGAGGGTTCCAGTAGTCTGTAAATACCAAGGCCAGCAAAAGGAGAATTATTGTTTCCTGTGCCATTGTTAGAGAATTCCCACTTCTCTGAGGTTTCTCCAGGCTTTGCTATTAAGAAAAAAAAAAGTGTGTGTTTGTGTGTGTGTGTGTGTGTGTGTGTGTGTGTGTGTGTGTGTGTGTGTGTGTGTGTGTTTGGCTTTCTGCTGACCTTTGAAGGGGAACACTTTATAACCAAGGATTAATATTGATTTGGAAACCTTTGTGGATTTGAAAGAAGCATCATAGTTTTTTGGTAAACCTTGATGTTTGATGTTGGGAAGCCTCTGGAACACATGGGTATGGATGGGCGTCCCTAGGTAGTTAAACTCACAGCTCATATGTTTGAGCCCCCCAACAGGCTCTCTGCTGTCAGCACAGAGCCTGCTTCCGACCCTTTGTCCCCTTCTGTTTCTGTCCCTCCCCCCTCTCAAAAATAAATAAACATTAAAAAAAGAGAAGTGGGCAAGGATGAACATTGTTTTCCAGCCCCCACTTCCTGCAATTCTGAATTTCCTTAATATGCTGATTTGAATTTCCTGCTCTTGAGAGGTTGAGAGATAGAAGCAACTAGGGACAGAGGGGACAACAAAATAAGTCTAGCAAGACACTGTAGCTAATAGAGAAAGACTAAGACAATTTTACAGAGTCAAAGCATTCTAAGAATAATAAGTAAGCCAGGAATGTCTTAGAAAAATCTGAGAAGTTTCTCCTATAGTTCCTGCATTGTAGACTCACGTTTCTCTTCTGCTTTGACTTCCACTCCCTTTTCCTCCTCTTCCTTTTCTTTTCTTTTCCTGACTGTTTAAAAAGCTGAACTCACAGCTTCCTTCTAGCTTTCTCACCTCCAGGTAGCAGCAGCATGATATGATATCCATTCACTCATTTGTCTTTTAACAGTTTTTATTAAATTGCTTTTATATGCCAGGCACTATAGTAGGCACTGAGAGTGCTAATTACAATAAATGCTTATAGTGAATATCTGCTATATATAATAGTTATAGAAAAGTAGCTTAAAGCCTTTGGAGAGAAATGCTGGTTCATGTTTCCTTCATTAAGAAGTGAATTTCTGGGGGTGCCTGGGTGGCTCAGTTAGTTAAGCGTCCAACTCTTAATTTCGGCTCAGGTCATAATCTCACAGTTCATGAGATCAAACTCAGTGATGGGCTCTGCACTGACAACAGGAAGTCTTCTTGGGATTCTCTCTCTCCCTCTCTCTCTACCCCTCCTTGTCTCAGGCATGCTCTTTCTCTTCCCACTTAAAATAAATAAAATAAACTTAAAAAAAGAGAATTAAATTTCTGCAACAATCAGTTGGCTGCAAAGTCAATACCATTCAAATACCATTTTTCTTCCCTTGACCTATGTTTCTCATTTCAGGGGAGGAAAAAAGATGCTGGATAGTTCTTGCTTATCACTTAGTGTCAATTTCTCATTTACCCAAATATCATTTCTACTGGCAGAAAAGTTATAACTGGCATCTATCTTGTATCTTATATCAAAATATCAATGATTCCTATATTTAAAGCAGAAAAAAAATATATGGAAAGGGGTTACCTTAGAAGCAGATCATAATTTACATACAAGTAAGATTTGTAAACAAAAATAATCTTTAAACATCTTCTTCAATTTTTTTTAATGAAACCCATCCTGCTATTGGACCTTTTTATAAAGGCTTAGGGTTAAAGGTCACTATGTGAGATTGAGACCAGGAAATGTGTCATGGATATTTGAGCCAGAATTAAACAGCAGATGCTAACAACAAAACTAAAAGAAGCAGGTGGGACCATCACATCTCAGAAGACATCCACAAACAATGCCCAAGGATACAGAAATCCAACAAGATGAAGGATGTTTTCAGAAATGTTAGAGAGGACTATGTGTGTGGTAGAATAACAGAGGCCTTCTCTCCATACTAAGTCTCCAACATGGGAAGGGATATGGAGAGAAACAGTCTTGATAGAGAATTTGACATTCCGAGTTGCCTTAAAAGAAGTTTCATTAGTATAATTTAACAAAGTTAGTTATTTTTTGCCAAGCACAAGATGTGATCATGAAAAATATAGAGGAAGTTAACATTTTGAACATAAGGGTCATGGTGTTAAATGACTTGCTATACATGCCTCAGTCTACCTGGCCCTAACAGGAACTCGTTTTAGGAACAAGAGACACAGGGTAGCCTGGGTGGCTCAGTTGGTTGAGGGTCCCACTCTTGATTTTAGTTCAGGTCATGATCCTAGGTCATGGGATCCAGCCCCATATTGGGCTTTGTGGTGAGCATGGAGCCTGCTTGAGATTCTTTCTCTCTCCCTCTGCCCTCTCACCCATTTGTGCACTCTTTCTCTCTCTCTAAAACAATGAACAAACAAACAAAAAAGGAAGGAGAGACATAAATGTACCTTTGGTAACTGTTGATCCTTCAGAGTGCCAGAGAAGAAAACAGACCAACAAGCAGTGTCAACTCTAGTATGAACCTCACCTTACCTTTCAAAAGCTCCTCTAACCCATGCCTTCTTGGCAAGAGCCTGGGCTCACACTGGTGAACATGTGGAAACAAAAGTCGGTGCTAGAGGAGATATTTTATTTTTCAGAACAATTGACACGAAAGACTATTTGATCAAACTTTCATATATCAGCAACTATACTATTATCTCCTACCAGCCATCTCAGCAAACCAAACATTAAAGAATTAATCAAGTAAATGCATTTGTTCTAATAATTATTTGCCCTTCCTTATACTCTGTATTGAAGCAAAGGTAACTGACACATCACCTAAGAGTTGAAAAAGGAAAGAGAAAGTTTCAGAATACTGTTTGTTTCTTGCCAATTAAAAACAAAAACAAAAACAAAAAACATGTAATGGCATTGGAAATACAGTCTGCCCTAATCAGGAGACTCTTATTCTTTCATGTTTTCTACTGAAGCATTCGTTACAAAGACAGGAGCTGGAGGTTTAATTAGGGAGGGACTCAGCATGGGACATTTGTGTCTTAGTTGGATGCAAAATCTCACCTGATTTCCAACGTTGTTCGATAATAAATATTTAACAGGAAGTCATGCAGAAATGGAAGATATTCAACTCAGAGGAAGATGTAGCACACCAGGCCAATGGTTAAACCAAATTACTACATTTTGCAATTGGATGCAACAGATTTATAAATGAGCCAACAGAAAAATTGAACCACCACCTAAAGAGAATTGATTCTGAAAGATGTTAATCCATCTGCCGGCCTCAAATATTTTCTTTAGATATGTATGATATGCATTTTCATTTAATTGTGTGTTTTCATTTAAATGTATATTTTCATTTACACATATATAAACAATTCATTTAAACATGTATAACGTAGACATATATGGCATCAAAGGGGGAAATGTATAAGTCCAGGTAATAGGGATCAGAAAAAGGTGAAATGTAGAGAAAGGGCAGGATCTGTCAGGCTGTGCTACAAGTAAAAGACCCCAAAATGATTGTCTAGTCTGGCTGACACATAAATCAAATGGGATGAGCCTTCCATCAGAGGATAAACATGCTCTTGGTGAGTCTTACTCTTTTTCAAAATCTTTTCAAAGGCTGGTATCACCTGTTTCTTTCAATCCCCTCATCATTGCTTATGCAGAAATTTGAAAATAAAGACTCCAGATTTAGCAGGTTTCCAGAGAGTCTAGCTATCATTAATAAAATGACAAACATGTAAATAGATTAATAAGTAATTAAAGGATGGTTCTCGAAAAGCTGTTTGCAAACCGATTTTCCTGCAATTTGAGTTCCTTTTAAATATACCTAAGCAACGTTTGCCTTAAAGAAAGCCCTGTCTTAAATCTGATAAAAGCAAAGATTGCTTTGTATCTGTTTTTGTATGCTAGATTTCCACCCGTGGAGTTCCCTAAAGCATGGAAATCCGAAATACTAATTATAAAATACACTATGATGTTTTTAAATAATCCAAACTATTCTTTTCCTACTAGCTTGCTTGCTTTCTTTCTTTCTTTCTTTCTTTCTTTCTTTCTTTCTTTCTTTCAGTTCCTGGATCTTTCTTTTTACACCTTTTTTCCTTAAAAAGAGACTAAGTCTGATCTCTCAGGGCTATTATTTTCTCTGAAGACAAAAGAGTAAGACAGCAGCATCCAACCTCCTTTCCCCTCTGTCCCCCACCTCCTTTTTTGTTCATACCCCATGAGGGATCTAATTGTCTAACGTGGGTCAGATAGAAATACAGGGAAAGAAGATTTATGGGAGGTTGTCTCTTTCCACTTAAAATTCTTGAACTACACACATATTCTGGCAGTCTTGTGAAATAGAATAGCTTTGATTCATTTAAATTAGAATCTTTCTCTTTTACTCCTATGAAAAAAAAGACATTCAATTCAAGTGACATTTTGCTAATAGTAATCATATAGTTCAGCGAATATTTAAACTCTCTTAAGCTACTGACACTATTCCTTTTAGTTATAAACAATGATTTATTGAGCAGCATGTCCATGCATTTGATATACATTGAAAAGTTTAATACTTTTTAAAGCATCTAATGTAAAGTAAAAGTAAAAGTAATAATAATAATAACTAACATTTACTAAGGGAATACTATATGTCAGATGCTGTTCTAAGTACATGTACTCATCAACAGCAATCCTTTGAGATGATCGCATTGTCCCCATTTGATGCAAGAGGTAACAGAGAGGTTGAGTTACTTGCCTAGGGACCCACAGACTGGACATGGCAAAGCCAGCATTTAAACCTTGATAAACTGTCTCCAGAGCCTGTGCCCTTAATAAAATTAAGGAAATAAAAGCCTCTTTTAAAGAGAAAACAGGAAAAAACTGTATCCCCTGGGATACAGTGATTGAAAAAGTAAGCAATGTACAGTGGTAAGAGAAGAGTCCGTTCCAGCTGAGACTCAAATCCACAAGCAGTCTAGCACAGGGTAGAAGAGCAGGTGCAAAGCTATGGATCTGGAAGGTTCTAGAGGAAAAAGAACACAATGCCTGGGGATCTGTAAATTGTGCCTATAAGTGAGAGGAAGGGCCTCTTCCATAAGGGACTTGTAGCTTAACCCAAAAGTCAGGGAAACACTTGAAGAGTCAGTTTCAGCTGTGTTCACAATTTACTGCCACCAAGATTCAGCCTCAGCTGTTCTCAGAGCACCCAAATAGATTATTTCTCTACCATCTATTCTTAAGAGAAACCAGAGTAATCTTATTCAAATACACATAAAAACATGTGGTTTCTCTGCTGAAACTCTTCCAATGGCTTCCCATCTACTGGGAGCAAAATCGTTTCCTATAGCCCATAGGCCCTTCCACACTGCTCCTCACTTAACTGTGCTCTGGCCTCCTTGCTGTTCTTCAATTCTGTTACATGATCTGTCTACCTCAGGACCTTTGTACTTTCTGTACTAATTGCCTGGATTTCTAGTCCTTGAGTCATCAGTAAGCCTCCTTTCCTCTCTTCTTTATGTCTCTGCTCAAATGCTTCTTTATTTTGAGGCTCCCCATAAATGACACTCTATCTTCTCTGCTACATGTTCTTCATAATCCATATCGTCACCTGGTACGTTATGTATTTACTTATTTGCATTGTCTCTTCCGACAAGAACACAAGCTTCATAATGATAGGCACTTTGTGTTCATTGCTGTATCCACAGCACTGAAAAGCACTGGGCACACAGTAGACCTACAATAATAATTGTTAAATGAGAAAATGCATTAGACATTCCTGAGAATTTTGAATAATGGCAATGACATTAAAATGTAGGGAGGAAAAAGTCTTATTTTACTAGTCTGAAAGGGGTAGTGCCCTTAGATTGAATGCAGCCTTCAGCCATGTTTTGTTTTATCTGCAGAGCAATTTTTCAACAATATAAACCAATATTTAAATACCAAGAGAGTTCACATAAAAATCCAGGATTCTGGCTTCTTTCTAAAACGTGAGAAGATTTGGCATCCACTGGGCATATATATCTCACCTTTCAACAATCATCTGAACTTGAGTAGCAGCTGCCTTTTTAAGGCCAGTTCTGCCTTCTCCAGTTTGCGCACACACCGACAACTATCTCCCCAACATCAAGGCCAAGTGTTAGTCGCCATTTATCATTGTTATTGCACTGTTGTATGGATCAAGGCAGAGAAATATTTCTCTGTACCCATGTCTCTGTCAACAGCAGGAAAACAAAAGACTGAGAGAGCCACATGATTCAAGAAAAATGGGAGCGAGTATATTTCTTTGTAGAAGTGAAGACATTCCTATATGTTTAAAATGCCAACATTGGGCCACTTGTGCCATATATATTACCTGTCTGGCCCCTGTGATCACTTGACTTTACCATACCTGCACTTTACACAAACCAGGAAAAATAAGGGAAGATGGCATGTCCGGCAGGTGGATTGGGCCACAGTGGCCTTAGGACACAGAATCTTGACTCAGTACATGTTTCTTCTTCTTCCCTGTTGCTTTTGATTCTTGTTTGTTCTATGTTTGCATTACTTACCTAGAAAGGTTTCTTTGGGAAAAAAAAAACTCTATATCTCAAGTGAAGAGTATGAACTCTATGACTTATTAATAAGTACTACATGCCTTGAACAATGCTAAATGTTTTGCATGTATTGATTAGCTCACTAAATCTTCCCACCAAACCTACATAATGATAATTACTGTGTTATTTTATTTAACAGATAGGAAAATTAAGGCACAGATAGGAAAAATATCTTGCCAACAGCATCAGAGCTAGTAAATGGCAGAGCCAGAATTTAATGCCAGGTCTTTCAGACTCTAAACTCTGTGCTCTTAACCTTCTTACTGCACTGCCTTCACTATAACACTGAAGAAGAGTCTCGCCACCTTGGCATTATTGACATTGGGGGTGGGGACTTGTAGCCTATATTTCAGGATGTTTGGTATTAACCTTGGCCTCTACCCACTAGGTGTCAGTACTACTCCCTCAACCCCCAACTATGTGGCAACCAAAATTTTCTACAGATACAGATAAATGTTTCTTGGGGGACAAAGAGGTCTCTGGTTGACAACCACTTCATTAGTGGGAAACTAAGCTCCACAAGTCCCTTCTTGGCCAGTCTAGTTAGAAGGCTCTTAGGGCCAAAGGCAAAGGGAGCAACAACATTTTGAATTTAAACATTTAGATTAAAAAAAATTTAGATAAGGCCCCAAATGTGGCACATAGACAAAAAATAAACCACCAGACAGGGAGAATTCCATGAATTTCCCCCTGTCAAGCAATGGTGATAGAATCTAAAGCAGAGGCACTCACAGTACTGATCTCTGCTGACTTCACTGAGAGGCTTGAGTGAAGATGAATTGGAAAGATAATAGAACCAAAAGAGTGAGAAATACTAAAATAGCCTAGCAATGCACTGGGCACCTAATTGGTTTTTTTAATTTTTTAATTTTTTGTTTTTTAATGTTTATTTATTTTGAGGGGGGAGGACAGAAACAGTGTGAGTGGGGGAGGGGCAGAGAGAGAGAGGAGAGAGAGAATCATAGGCAGGCTATACTCTGTCAGCAGAGAGCCCAATGTGGGACTCGCACTCACAAAAATATGAGCTCATGACCTGAGCCGAGATCAAGAGTTGGATGTTTGAGCCACTCAGGGGCCCCCCTAATCGGTTTTTAAACCATATGTATTGCGGCATCTTGGTGGTATAGTCAGTTAAGTGACTCTTGAGCTCAGCTCAGGTCCTGAACTCAGTTTGTGAGTTTAAGCCCCGCATCAAGCTCTATGCTGATGGCACAGAGCCTGCTTGGTATTCTCTCTCCCTCTCTCTGACCCTCCCCAGCTTGTGCTCATGCACTCTTTCTCTCAAAATAAATAAAGAAGTTTGTTAAAACATGTAAAGCAATAAAATAAAACATATGTATTAATTGATAAGCTGATTTAATTTTTAAATAGAATTAAAATAGGTATTTTTTTAATTTGACCTGATGAAATAAACATGTTTTCCTGCTATCCAAATACAAGAGTAAAATGATGATCTTCCCTGCTCAGCCTTGCTTCAGTACTGTCGCTACTCTTGCTAAGTGCCTCTTCTCAGATTGTCATTGTCTGTGCTCTTCGCTATGGAGTGGGTGCACCTTGCTTTACAAGGGTCCACTTGAGTGATCTCTCAAGGCAATAAATGTTATTTCAGTTTGTTTGAGCAATAGTGGCTTCTGGATTTAGTATTAGTTTTAAGAATCAGATTCAAAAGTACATTTATATTTCATAAAAATAGATACTGGTTGAAATACCTAAAGGAAATTTCTAGGTTTAAAATAAGAACAAAATAATTGATAGAAAAAAACGAAATATACCTAAAGTTTCTTTTACGTATGTGCATTTGAGTATGCCTTTCCTTTTACCAAGGAAAGAATAATAGTATGTGTGTGGCTTAGCAAAATAATATTTATTATTGAAGAACTGCTTGACAGGTAGCCTGTGTGCAAAAGAGTGCTAATGGGAGGCACAGTGGCTGATGTGATACATTGGCTTACAAGTCACAGAGGCCATCTCAAACTGGCTTAATCATAAAAGAAATTTATTAAAAAATTCTCAGGTGCTGCACAAAATCCATGGATATTATTAATAACCAAGACTCAGGAAGACAAGAACAGTCTGGTAATCTTAACAGAAGTTGATGAGCCTTCCCTGGAGTTGTGCTATTCACATGATCCACCCTCAGTTCTCAGCTCTGAGGACTATGTTGGCCCTTCCTAAATTCCTGGTGAAATCAGCTCCATCCAAGAGGTTGGAATCCTCTGGTAGCAAGATGGCTATGAGGGCATGATATCTTTCTGGGGCCAAGGACAGTTCTCAACAAAAAAATGTCTCAGCAGTCAGTCCAGTAGATGTCTGGGATTGTGATTTTGAGATAGAAGAAAAAATACATGTAATATAGAGAGAAATAAGAATTCAGAAATCATAGTACAACAGAGTAGTAAAGAGAATGGTCTCTGAAACAGTTGGGTCCAGATTCTAACTCTGCCACATGCTAACTATGTGACACTGAGCAAACACTTGACTTCACTGTGCCTCAGTTTCTCCATCCATAAGAGGACATCCACAATATCTGGCTTATAGAGTTGTTGTGAATATTCAATAAGTTAATATGTCTAAAGTAGTTAGCTAGTGCCTGGCTCATAGTAAATGCAAGGTGAGTGTTCACTAGCATTACGATGTTGGAGACATCCCAGATGTGTCTGGCTGCCCATGTGTAGCCTTAGCTCTTGACCTTGCCCAATTTTAGATCATACTGAGTCCAGAGTTTGAGAGAGAAAGAGAGAGAGAAAGTTTTCTTGGGAAGTCAAAGCAAAAGGTTTTCACATATATCAAAATTTGATAAAATCCTTACTAGGTATCTCTGACCTTTCCTTTAATTCCTCCACTGCTGTGAATTCCTTTGTTTTTTTCCATGCAATCTTTGAAACCCTTCTAATGGCTCCCTCACTTCAAACTGGCTCCAAATTTGCACTCTGTTGAGAGTTTTGTTTTAATTCTTTTTAATGTATACTTATTTTAGAGAGAGAGAGAGACAGAGCTAGAGCATGAGCATGGGAGGGGCAGAGAGAGGGAGACACAGAATCTGACTGAAGCAGGCTTCAGGCTCCAAGCTGTCAGCACAGAACCCAACTCGGGGCTCGAAGCTACGAGCTGCGAGATCATGACTTAAGCCAAAGTTGGACGCTCAACTGACTGAGCCACCCAGGTCCCCCTTGAGAGAGTTTTTTAAAAAGGGGGGTGGGGGGCTCCTGGGTAGCTCAGTTGGTTAAGCATCCAACTTCAGCACTGGTCATGATCTCAGAAGCTCAGGCTTTTGAGCCCTGCATTGGGATCTATGCCGACAGCTCAGAGCCTGGAGCCTGCTTGGCATTCTGTGTCTCCCTTTCTCTCTGCTCCTCTCCCATGCATGTGCTCTCTCTCACTTTCCCTCTCTCTTTCTCTCTCTGTCTCTGTCTCTCTCAAAAATAAATAAACATTAAAAAAAAAAAAGTACTGCAGTTAACCAAACTCCTGCTCCATGCCAAGGGGCCTATTGAAGTATCCACACCTGAATCAAACAGCCCCTGTCCTGTGCTGGATATTGAGAGGGGAAGACCAGGAAATTAAAGAAGAGGGTTTACACTGCTAGGGAAATCTAGATTTTCCTCCAAATTTTTAAAATTTCAAAACTGGAGGGCCCGTGAATGGCTCAGTCAGGTAGGTGTCTGACTGTTGATTTCTGCTCAGGCCATGATCTCGTGGTTTGTGAGTTCGAGCCCCACATCAGGCTCTGCGTAGACAGTGCAAAGCCTGCTTGGGATTCTGTCTCCCTCTGTCTCTGCCCCTCCCCCACTTTCTCTCTCTCCCTCCCTCTCCCTCTCCCTCTCTCTCTTTCAAAATAAATAAAAATATATCTAAAAAAATTCAAACCTGGGAAATGTAGAACTATCTTTTGAAGCAGGGTGTAGGTCAGATAGAGGAAGAGTATTCCAACTTACTAGTGGCCAAACAAGCACCACAGGCACACCAGATGATCTCAGTTTGACGGGGAGAGGAGGACTAGAGTGGAGGACCCCAATGGAGGTACGGGGAGGACCACAGGGGTCAGCGGGCCCTCTGATGTCTGGCACCCTGCAGCATGTGCTAAAGGGAGCCAGCCAAGTGTGTGCTTGGCACTCAAGCTCTGAACTGCAGTTCTGCCACTCAGCAGCTTTAAAGGAAGGCTTTGGCAAATTGCTTGATCCCCTTGTATTCCAGTTTTTTCATCTGTAAAATCAGGATGAAAACACCACATACCTCATAGGGTTGTTTTGCTCGTTAAATAATATAACATGTGTGCAGCTCTTATAACAGTGCCTGTACATCATAAGAACGAGCTCTTATACTGATCATGATGCATTCTAAGTAAGGTGTCTTTCCACAAGGCGGATGATGCTCAGGGCTTGGAGGATTAGAGTTGAGAGTGGGGTATGTGGTACAAAAGGCTGCTAAAATTCCAAAGTGGCTTAAGCAGCACTGGACATTGTATCTGATATTTAAAGTTATGAAATTGTAAACTTGCCTATAGTCTTTTCTTGTGATTGCAACAAACTGTAATAAAAGTAGTTTTTCACCCTAAAGCATGAGGAGATGAAAAGGAATTAAAGGGAATAAGTTGTGGTCCAATACAATGTGGTTGGGGAAGAGTGCCATCACTTCACCTCCCATGCCCAGCGGCTCAGAGGGCTGCCCTCAAACTGCACCTCACAGAAGCCCTCGTGGGAGCCGGTGCAGGGTGACCCGTAGGTTGCACCCATACTGGACGCCTCCCAAGTGCAGTGATCAGTCTTCATTGGCATGGTGATCCAGAACCTAGTTCTCTGCATAGCTCCAGGCATGTTTATTTAATAAAAAAAAAAAAAAAAAAAAAGCAAAAAAAACTAGGTACAATAGCAGGCATTTCATCCTCTTAACCTTGTGAAGGATGTGTTATCCTCCACATTCACTGACAATGAGGCTGCAGCTCAGACAGATAATGAACTCTCTGAGATCATACAAGTGAGCAGCAAAAGCAAGGTTTAAGCTTTCTTCCGCTGTAATGTTTAGCAACATTTCTTTCTTTCGGGAAGAAAACAAACAAACAAACAAACAAGAAACCAAAAAACAAAAAGGGAAAACCCTCCTAATGCTTCTCAGTGCAGTAAGAAGTCATTACACTGACATTTCATTTTCTGCAAAGATCTCATACCCATCCAGTGTTCAAACTTCTTACCCCACCTGTTTCTTCCCCTTGTTTTGTCTCCAGCCAAGTCAGACTGATCTTGCTGCACTCCTGAAATCACTATTTATTCTTGCCTTTTGCTCTGGCTTTCACTGCCTAGAAGAAATCCTTCACCTCCACATGTCTCTTCCCATCAAGACTTTTCTGATTTCCAAACTGGACATGTTTCCCCCCCCTCTTTATAAATAATCAGTATACATGTGTTTTGTATGTCTATTAAAGCATTTTTAATTTCTTAACTGTAAAAGGACAACTGATCTGAGTTACCCCTGGAAAATTCTTAAGAGAAGGGAATCACATCCATGACTATGATACTTCAGGTAATAAAGATTCTGCAGCCTCTAAGAGAGAGTTTTGAAGACAGGGGCATACTGAATCACTATCAGTGAGAGAATGGACATAGGAGGTCATTTACAGAGGTAGCCTGCTAGAAGAGTGAAATGTACTTTTGAAAGCTCAGTTAGGTGTGGTAACACCTGGGATACAATATATTTTGGCTAGACAGTGTCTTTTGGGTGTGATATGTGATTTGAGCCAGAGTATAGCTAGGATGTACATGTCTGAAAACACAAGGGTGGAAATGACAATAGATCCTGTCACTAGAACATCTAATGACCTACTAGATTTTTTTTTGTTTCCTATTCTCAAAACTTTGGGGTCCATTTAATTAAAAGTCTTAGTTTCCAAAAATAGAGAAACTTCCAGGTGATCTAGCACGGGTTACACTGACCTGGTGAGTTAAGACTGACACCTGGCCCTCAAAGAGATGAGGGAGATTATATGTTGGTTGGGTGACAATTCTGATTATCAAGGGGAAAGTGTTACTATTACACAATGGGGATCAAAGAAGCATGCCTGTAATCCAAGGGATTCTCTGGGGAGCCCCTTAGTATCCCATATTTCCTAGTGAAAGTCAGCGAGAAACCACAATAACAAAATACAAGCAAAACTATTAAAGCCCAGACCCACCATCTGGGGTACTGGCTGCATGCAAAGGAAAAATGAAATGAGCAGTGGAGATAAAGAGTTACAAATTGCACCTGTAGCCTCATGACCAGTTACAAAAATGAGAACTGGATTATTTATGCATATTTTTCATTGTTTATATGTATGTGTGTGTGTATATATATATATATATATATATATATATATATATATATATTATATGATACACACAATACCAGTTCTCTTTCTTTTTTCCAAATTACTTTCTATCTGATATAAGATGTGTCAATACAGGGTGATGTATGGAAGTGTTAAATTACAGTATTGTACACCTGAAAATAACATAACACTGTATGTTCACTAACTGGAATTAAAAAGTTTTTTTAAATTAAAAGAGGATATGTTAATAGTGGTTAACTCAATAATTCAGTATTTAAATTAAGGGATAACAGAAGAATTGTAACATACCACAAGAGTGATAAATATCACTCAAAGTAAGTAAAGTAGCATACACAACTGAATGTGTCCATTTTTGTCAGAAGATGAGATGTGTTTGTTTGTAATCGGACTGCTGCATCATGTTAGCCAGATGTTGTTCTAGTCTTTCTTCCTAAGTTAAATGTAGGTTAAAGAGGTGGTATGGATGCTAGGTCAACAAAGGGGTAGACTGTGTTAGATTGTTAGATGCCAGCCTTTCACTACATCTCGCATATGTTGGCCATGAGAATGTGGCTTCCAGAACTCAACTGCAGAGAGCCAACTTGAGCTGGGCTCTCCGTCACTACATTTGTACTGAGACCATGATTCCCATGAACTACTTCCAGCCAGTGACTGGATATGGCCAGTATATAAGGCAGGAATCTTTCTGGGAAACGTGGGATTCCTCTAATGACCAACTTTGACTTGAAGACTCCCTGATACCTTGGCAAACCTTCTTTAGACTGTATGGCAGCACACCTCATTTCCATCCAACCTTACTTCTCTCTTTCTTTGCTAATAATCAGAATAGCAACAAGGCCTGATGTCTCTTCCAGCCTTCCCTAGCTCACTCATTATTTTTCCCTTACAGGCTTTTCCCCAAATGAAAACTGCATTTAATTCTATCTTGGAGTCTGCTTTGTGGAGATCTCCTCTATAATGCAGGGTAGAAGCCAGGAGCTACATTCCTAAGATCCTCCTTTCCCACATGGTTCTTGCATAAAGTTTACCTACAAAAGTAACTGTATGACATTTAGGATGCAGAATGGGAGAGGGGTCATTATTTGGACATCTTTGCAAACAAATCTAATGGCTTCATAGACTTCTCTGTGAGCTACCTCTACTACAGTAAACTAGGAAAATGGTGGAATCTTTCCCAAAGACTTAAAATCTGCAGTGGTTTATCACAGTACTTTTGAAAAACACCTACTTTAGTGTTTCAGGCTGAAATTTTCAGTGATTCTTCAAACCGCAATCTTCTTCCTATCATCTCTAATCTTCTAACTGTAGTCTCCCAGAATGCCATTGCCCAAGTTAGGTATAAACCATAACTCCTATGTTGAAAACCTTTATTCCAGGAATAGCTTCATTTTCCTAACCATATCCATCCTGATACAAGAAGACATGGAGGCTTCTACATCTATATGATGTTTAAGATACATAAGCATACTCAAGGCCCCCTGCACAGTACTTGAACATAGAACATGCTTAATAACTATTAATTAAAAGCATGAAGATAGTGGTGGTTCATTTAAAAGGACATAATTATCAATTTTTAAAATTAGGTAAAATGCCTGAATACTTGACCCTTTTGATTTATTGTGCCCATTCTATCATCTCTATAAACTCTTTTATTTGTACTCCTACCTGTGTTCCTACTCATTGAGTTTTTTCATTCTTCCCCTTCCCTCCCCTCACTCACATTAAAACTACTAGCATTCATTAGGAACTCTTCCATTCTAGACTGGACCACCACCTCCTGTTGGCTCACTTTGGTTTCTCTATTAATGATTAGAAAATACAGTGCTTTCTCACACAGAAGCCAGCGTGATCTTTCCAAACCACAAATCTGATTATGTCAAGTTTCATGCTTAACATGCTTAAGTGCCTTCCTGTTGCTTTCAGAATTCAATCCAATCCATTCAAAGGTCTTTAAATTGATTTTAAGGCCTTGTGTAATATTTCTGTTCTTGTTTCAGGTATGTTCTCCCTTGCGCTCTATGCTTCCACTATCCCTTTTTTGGATTTCTCTAATGTGCATTTTGCTATTTTCCATTTCAAAAGGTTTTATTCGCATCATGTCCCTCTCCCTGAAATACTTTCCTCCTTACACACACTCACTGTTTTGTGTGTGCATGACATCTTTCACCTCACTAGTTTTACTCATATTGCAGGCTTCAGCTTCAAGTTCACTTCATCAGACAAGCCTTTCCTCACACCCTACTAGATCAAATTCCTGTGTTGTAAGTTCTCAAATACAATTGTATTTAGTTAATAGTTCTGTGATATTTTATCTCTTTTCAATTTTTTTAAATTTTTTAAATATTTATTTATTTTTGAGAGAGAGAGACAGAGTGTGAGCAGGAGAGGGGCAGAGAGAGAGGGAGACAGAATCTGAAGTGAGCTCCAGGCTCTGTGCTGTCAACACAGAGCCCGATGTGGGGCTTGAACTCACAAACCACGAGATCATGACCTGAACCGAAGTCAGCCACTTAACCAACTGAGCCACCCAGGCGCCCTCTCTTTTCTATTTTTAATTTAAGCTTCTTGTGGGAAGAGACCAACATTCTTATATTTGTCATTGTATTCACACATATTAGACATTTAATAAACATTTTTGAATAAATATGTATTCCTTCTTTTTAGTGTTAAACTATAGGCATTTGTTTATTTTTGATAGGATGTGGGTTTTTTTTTCCTTTTTTTAAATTTCCAGAATAGAATATAGTGATTCATCACTTACATATAACACCAAGTGCTCATCCCAACAAGTGCCCTCCTTAAGGCCCATCACCCATTTAGCCCATTCCCTCGCCCAACACCCCACCAGCAACCGTGAGTTTGTTCTCTGTATTTAAGAGTCTCTTATGGTTTGTCCCCCTCTCTGTTTATTTTCCATTCCCTTCCCTTATGTTCATCTGTTTTGTTTCTTAAATTCCACATATGAGTGAAATTATGTTATTTGTCTTTCTCTGACTGACTTATTTTGCTTAGCAAAACTCTAGTTCCATCCACGTTGTTGTAAATGGCTTAGCCAACATTTGTTGTTACCTGAGTTGTTAATGTTAGCCATTCTGACAGGTGTGAGGTGGTATCTCATTGTGGTTTTGATTTTTATTTCCCTGATGATGAGGGATGTTGAGCATTTTTCATGTATCTGTTAGCCATCTGGATATCTTCTTTGGAAAAGTGTCAATTCATGTCTTTTGTCCATGTTTTCAATGGATTATTTGGTTTTTTTGGGTATTGAGTTTGATGAGTTATTTATAGATTTTGGATACTAACCCTTTAACTGATATGTTATTTGCAAATATCTTCCCCATTCCATCGGTTGCCTTTTAGTCTTGTGACTTTTTCCTTCACTGTGCAGAAGCTTTTTATCTTGATGAGATCCCAATAGTTCATTTTTGCTTTTGTTTCCCTTACCTCCAGAGACATATCAAATAAGAATTTGCTGCTGCTGAGGTCAAAGATGTTGTTGCCCCTTTTCTCCTTGAGGATTTTGATGGCTTCCAATCTTACATTTAGGTCTTTCATCCATTTTGAGTTTACTTTTGTGTATGATGTAAGAAAGTGGTCCAGGTTCATGCTTCTGCAAGTTGCTGTCCAGTTTTTCTACCACCATTTGCTGAAGAGACTGTCTTGTTTTCTTTAAAAAAATTTTTTTTAACGTTTACTTATTACTGAGAGACAGAGAAACACAGAGCATGAGCAGGGGAGGGGCCGAGAGATGGAGAGACACAGAATCTGAAGCAGGCTCCAGGCTCTGAGCTGTCAGCACAGAGCCAGACACGGGGCTCAAACTCAAAAACCGCGAGATCATGACCTGAGCTGAAGTCAGCCGCTTAACCAACTGAGCCACCCAGGCACCCCGAGATTGTCTTTTTTTCATTGGATATTCTTTCCTGTTTTGTCAAAGATTAGTTGGCCATACGTTTGTAGGTCCATTTCTGGGTTCTCTATTCTGTTCATTGATTTCTATGTCTGCTTTAGTGCCAGTCCCATACTGTCTTGATGGTTACAGCTTTGTAATACATCCTGAAGTCCCAAATTAGTTTGCCTCCAACTTTGGTTTTCTTTTTCAGGATTGCTTTGGCTATTCGGAGTCTTTTGTGGTTCCATACAAATTTTACAATTGTTTGTTCTAAATCTGTGAAAAATGCTGCTGTTATTTTGATAAGGATTGCATTGAATACGTAGATTACTTTGGGTAGTATTGACATTTTAACAATATGCGTTCTTCCAATCCATGAGCATGGAATTGTTTTTCCCTGTTTTTGTGTGTCTTCTTCATTTTCTTTTATAAGCTTTCTATAGCTTTCACTGTATAGATTTTCACCTCTTTGATTAGGTTTATTCTTAGGTATTTTATGGGTTTTGGTGCATTTGTAAATGGGATTGATTCCTTGATTTCTCTTTCTGCTGCTTCATTATTGGTGTATAGAAATGCAACCGATTTTTGTACATTGATTTTATAGCCTGTGACTTTGCTGAATTCATGTATTAGTTCTAGCAGGTTTCTAGTGGAGTCTTTTGGGTTTTCCACATAGAGTATGATGTCATCTGTGAAGAGTGAAAGTTTGACTTCTTCCCTGCCAATTTGGATGCCTTTTATTTCTTTTTGTTGTCTGATTGCAGAGGCTAGGACTTCCAACACTATGTTGAATAACAGTGATGAGAGTGGACATCCCTGTCAGGTTCCTGACCTTAGGGGAAAACCTGTCAGTTTTTCCCCATTGAGGATGATATTAGCAGTGGGTCTTTCAGATATGGTCTTTATGATCTTTAGGTATGTTCCTTCTAACTGTACTTTCTTGAGGGTTTTTATCAAACATCATAGGATGCTGCATTTTGTCAAATGCTTTTTCTGCATCTATTGAGAGGATCACATGGTTCTTATCCTTTCTTTTATTAATGTGATGTATCACATTGATTGATTTGCAGATGTTGAACCAGCTCTGCATCCCAGGAATAAATCTCCTTGATCATGGTGAATAATTCTTTCAATGTATTGTGGGATCTGGTTTCCTAATATCTTATTGAAAATTTTACATCCATGTTTATCAGGAAAATTGGTCTGTAGTTCTCCTTTTTCGTGGGGTCTTTGTCTGGTTTTGGAATCAAGGTGATGCTGGCTTCATAGAATGAGTTTAGAAGTTTTCAAAAGAATAGGTATTAACTCTTCTTTAACTGTTTGGTAGAATTCCCCTGGAAAGCCATCTAGCCCAGGACTCTTGTTCCTTGGGAAAATTTTGATTACTGATTCAACTTCTTTACTGGTTATGGGTCTGTTCAAATTTCTATTTCTTCCTGTTGCAGTTTTGGTAGTTAATGTTCCTAGGAATTTGTCCATTTCTTCCAGATTGTCCAACTTGTTGTCATATAATTGTTCATAATATTCCCTTATTATTGTTTGTATTTCTGCAGTGTTGCTTATGATCTCTCTTCTTTCATTCATGATTTTATTTATTTGGGTCCTTTCCTTTTTCTTTTTGATCAATCTGGCTAGGGGTATATCAATTTTGTTAATTCTTTCAAAGAAAAAGTTACTGGTTTCATTGATCTCTTCTGTTGGGTTTTTTGTTTTGTTTTGTTTGCATTTTGACATTATTGATTTCTGCCCTAATCTTTATTATTTCCATTCTGTGGTTTTGGGGCTTTATTTGCTGTGCTTTTTCTAGCTCTTTTACTGTAAGTTTAGGTTGTGTATTTGAGAGCTTTCTTCCTTCTTTAGGAAGGCCTGGATTGCTATATACTTCCCTCTTATGACTGCCTTTGCCGCATCCCAAAGGTTTTAGACTGTTGTGTTTTCATTTCCATTGGCGTCCATGTACTTTTTAATTTCCTCTTTAATTTCTTAGTTAACCATTCATTCTTTAGTGGAATGTTCTTTAATATCCAAGTATTAATGGTCATTCCAAATTTTTTCTTGTGGTTGATTTCTAGTTTCATAGCGTTGTGGTCTGAAAATATGCAAGGAATTATCTTGATTGTTTTGTACCTGTTTAGGGCTGATTTGTGTCCCAACATGTGATCCATTCCAGAGAATGTTCCATGTGTACTCAAGAAGAATGTGTACTCTGCTGCTTTGGGATGAAATGTTCTGAATATATCTGTTAAGTCCATCCAGTCCCAGTGTGCCATTCAAAGCCATTGTTTCCTTGTTGATTTTCTGTTTAGATAATCTGTCCATTGCTATAAGTGAGGTGTTGAAGTCCCCTACTATTATGGAATTATTATCAATGATTTTATATTTGTGATTAGTTGATGTATATATTTGGGTTCTCTCATTTTGGGGGCATAAATATTTAAAGTTGTAAGATCTTCTTGGTCTATACACCCCTTAGTTATGAGATAATCCCCTCTTCATCTCTTGTTGTGCTCTTTATTTTAAAATCTAGTTTGTCTGATATAAGTATGGCTACTCCAGGTTTCTTTTGATGACCATTAGCATGATAGATAGTTCTCCATCACCTTACTTTCAGTCTGCAGTGTCTATAGGTCTAAAATGAGTCTCTTGTAAACAGTATATAAATGGGTCTTCTTATCCATTTTAATACCCTATGTCTTTTGATTGGAGCAGTTGGTCTGCTTACATTTAGAATGAGTACTGAAAGATATGATTTTAGTGCCATTGTGTTGCCTGTCGAATTGGTATTTCTAGTGATGTTCTCTGGTCCTTTCTAGTCTTTGTTGCTTTTAGTCTTTTGTGTGTGTGTGGGGGGGGGGGGCGGCGGTGGAGGTTTTTATTCCACTCAAAGAGTCCCCCTTAAAATTCCTTGCAGGGCTGGT
This sequence comes from Felis catus, assembly GCF_018350175.1. NCBI lineage: Eukaryota > Metazoa > Chordata > Mammalia > Carnivora > Felidae > Felis > Felis catus. Next base: position 47,184,967 of record NC_058371.1, on the reverse strand, counting down.
TTAGTGGTCACAAACTCCTTTAGTTTTTGTTTGTCTGGGAAACTATCTCCCCTTCTATTTTGTTTTTGTTTGTTTGTTTCTTTTTCTTCTATTTTGAATGACACCCTTGCTGGATAAAGAATCCTTGACTGCATATTTTTCCAATTCAGCACATTGAATATATCCTGACACTCATTTTTGGTCTACCAACTGTCTGTGGGTAGGTCTGCTGCGAACCTGTCTTCCCTTATAGGTTAAGGACTTTTTTTTTCCCCCTTGTTGCTTTCATAATTCTTTCCTTGTCTGTGTATTTTCTGAATTTGACTATGATATGCTAGGGTGATGGTAGGTTTTTGTTGAATCTAATGGGAGAGCTCTGTGCTTCTTGAATTTTGATGTCTGTGTCTGTCCCCAGATTAGGAAAGTTTTCTGCTATAGTTTGTTTACATAAACCTCTGCCCCTTTTTCTTTTTCTTCATCTTCTGGGACTCCTATGGTTCGGATGTTATTACTTTTTAAAGTCACTGAGTTCTCTTAGTCTCATATCACTATCTTTTGCCTTTGTTTCCCTCTTTTTTACCTGCTTCAATATTCTTCATAAGTTTATCTTCTGTATAGCAAATTCTACTCTGCTTTATCCATCCTTGCCGTCATGGCATCCATTTGAGATTGCATCTCAGTTATAGCATTTTAATATCAGCCTGACTAGATTTTATTTCTTTTATCTCCATAGAAAAGGATGCTCTGGTGTCTTCTATGCGTTTTTGAACCCCAGCTATTATTATTCTTATCGTGGCTCAAAATTCTAGTTCAGACATCTTACTTTTATCTCTGTTGATTAAGTCCGTGGCTGTCATTTCTTTCTGTTCTTTCTTTTGGGATGAATTCGTTTGTTTTGTCATTTTGGAAGAAGAAAAATAATAATACAATTAAAAACAAAACAAAAAATTAAATAAAGGAAGCAGGATACTAGGTGTGTTCCAGTCTGCTTGTTCAAAGAAGCTTGATAGTATAGAGAAAAAAAGAGAAAGGAAAGAAAAAAAAAGTAATAAAAAGTTTACAAATTAAAAAACTAATAAAATATGGGTCGCCTGGGTGGCTTCGTCAGTTGGCGGCCAACTTTGGCTCAGGTCATGATCTTGCAGTCTGTGAGTTCAAGCCCCGCATTGGGCTCTGTGCTGACAGCTTGGAGCCTGGAGCCTGCTTCAAATTCTGTCTCCCTCTCTCTCTGCCCCTTCCCCATTTGCACTCTGTCTCTGTCTTTCAAAAATGAATAAATGTTAAAAAAACTTTTTTAAAACTAATAAAATAGAATAAAATAAATAAAGAAATGGAATAGAATAAAACATTTTTTAAAATAAAAACTAAAGTAAAAAATAAAAATAAATATTTCTCTTTATGTATCCAAGAAAAAGAAAAGAAAGAAAAAAGAAAACAATTTAAGCAAAACAGAAGCAAAGAAAATGAATAAATGAACAACAAACAATGAACCCTGAATGAAATTATATTCAGTTCCCCCAGAACTGAAGTTATGAAGCACTCTATAATCTGTACACTAAGCTAGTAGAGTGACTTTTGTTTGTCTTCTGGGGGATGTGCTTGGAAGGTGTGGTTGGGCAGGGCTTGGTATAACTGCTCTGTTCTCCACTATGTGGTGCTGCTTAGCTTACTGGGGTGGATCAGTGTGTGTGCGCACACACGCACATGTGCATGCGCATAAGGAAATAACTTCATCCAGCCCCCTAGTCTCTGGAGTAGGAACTTCATACTCTCACCAACCCACGATCAAGCACTTCTCCTTTTCTCGGACTTCTATCCACTCCTGGCATCTGTCCTGTCCATCTCCAAGTTGTCTGCCTGTTAGGCACACCTCCCTTCATAATTTTATCTCAGATGGGGTTGTGTTTCAAAGTCCCACACTTCAGAGACCCCCGTGGCTTTGACCTGAGTTGACTCTCTGACAGGAGTCTCACTGAGCAATGGCTGAGTGCCAGCTTTCCCCAGAATACATTCGTGTGATTGCTCAGTTGAAGAGATTCAGAGATTATGGCAAATCACAATACTCAGCCAACACATTTCTTTGTCCCAATACCAGCAAACATGGCTGCTTTCTAGAGCCCACTGGGACCTTTGTCTGTGGGGAGGCCATATGTCCCCTACCAAATGCACTCCAAGCGGGGGAACCACTTCTTCCCATGTGGCACATGGACACCTCAGACCCCTCTGCCTGCTCCTGGAGATTCACCCTGCTTCCTCACCAGAGCAGCATCAGTCACTGAGCTCTGAAACTTCAGACTCTGTGTTTCACTGTTTATAGAATCCTGGTGGTATTGAAACCCTTTCTTTTGTCCCCATCAATATTTTTGGGAAACAGATTTCTTGTTCAGTCTCCCATGAGTGTTTTCACTCTTTATTTCTCTTTCTCTCCAGCTATGTTCGGGAGGTGGGAGAGAGTACTTTTCTTGCAGAATCTTGATATACTTCCCTCTTTCCTTTTCTCTTTCTCTCTCTGTCCTTTCTCCATGAAACCGGCTCCCTACCCTCCACAGATTTTCTCTCCCCCAGTTTATCTCTCTGCACGGTGTACCTGCAGAGTTCTGTGGCTCAGTTATGCAGATTTTTGCATTAATCCTTAGAACAACTTCCTAGATGTTCATACTGATTTGGTGCTGATCTAGCTGCAATTCAGGGATAAGACAAACTCAGGGTCTCCATGATGCCCCACCATCTTAACTCCTCTGAATAAATATGTATTCCTCATATCAACAGGTAAAGTTCATAATATGTATTTTGACAGTGTGTTTTCTATGTTGGTGTCTGTGAGTGAGCTAGTGACAGCTCATCATCTTCAAGACAAAGTATTGGAGCTGGAGAGAATGTTAATATGCCCCAACTTTGTTTTCCTAGAAAACACAATAAGTTACTGGCTTATCAAAAGCCCAGATCATACAAGGAAGAATGGAAAATCATAAGAAAAATAAGGCATGTTGATATCATTAGATAACTTAAATCAGTGTTATTTGAAAGGACAATTTTATATCCATAAACCAAATTTATGTGGAAAAAGAGATAAAATTAGTAGTCTAGATTTAATTTATCATAGAATTCTAAAGAACACCACATATAGACAAGTTTTGGTAAAACAGTATTGGAAGCATTGCCTAGATCTGTCTTAGAGCAGAAGCAAAAGGCTATCAGATGAAGAAATGTGCCTTCTTCCAAATTATCCTCCAGCTGCACACTTGCCTCTTTAATGTTTTATAAAATAAGCATGCATGCCCATGCTTTAAGACAAGACTCACACTTCCCACTGACTTTGAGATGAACCATTTTATTCCATACAAATAAAAATACAATATCTATTCCATTACTAATTTCAGAAAGAGGCAGTATGTGGGAAAAGAACAATAGTTCTGGCTATGCTAAAAACCAAACAAGTAAAAAGTCACCCTTGGAAACCTCCATTACTGGTAAATGGATTGTATTTATGTTTCATGCTTCATTTTTTCCCCTCCCGACTGAAACATTAAGAATTTCTCAAGGCAATCTGGCCCATTTGTCTAACAACACCCTAATGGTCATATATCATTCTTTTGGACCTTGACCTCAAAAAAATCTTTTCCTTTTTCTTAGTCGTTTTTTTTTTTTATTTTTAACTTCAAAGGTGGATAATATCACTGGGAAAGTCTGTTTAAGCTCACCACCTAGATAGGCTTTAACAGGCTTTGGTAATCATATTACATGCAGTCCTGGACATGTACAAATTTTGGGTAAGTAAAGCCAGGTCTCAGAAGCCCAGGAATCTAGAAATTGCCCCCATTCACCAGGATACTGACCCCAAAGCATTCACTGGGACTACTGCAGTGACTGGTGCCACCATTAAGGGTTTCAAAGATTTAGGGAGTAAGTGATTTCTGCCTCATTGAACTAGCCTGTTTGCCAGATACAAAACCCACATGCAGCCTGGAGAGAGAGACGATAGATTGTTATAAATTTAATTACATGGTGATGCCTATCATGGCTATAGTTTCAGAATTGGGATCTTCTAACACAAACTAACCAGCTCTTCATACTTGATATGCAGATTTTGACTGAATAAATGCTTTATTTTCCGTCCTCATCACCAAAGGTAATCAAAAGCAGCTTGCCTTTAGGAAGCAAACACTGTAATTCACCTTCACTGTCTACTCTTAGAGACAAGTGAACTCTCCAGGCAATTGTCTGATGAACCTTCAAGATCTTGATATCCCATGGGAGACTACACTGGTCCATTACATTAAGGATGGACAATTTTCCTAATTTGTCCTAGTTATTTCATGTCATATCTTATTTGTTTCATTTCATTTCATATCTTATATGTTTAAGTAAGACACACTCATATCAAAAGATGAGACATAAACCCAATGAAAGTGCAGAGCCTGCCACATTGGTGAAGATTCTAATGGTCCACTGACAGGGGGCTTGTCAAAACAAACAAACAAACAAAAAATAAACTTTTAAAGTAGGAGATAAGTCTCTTCCTCTGTGCCAACAAAAAGAGGCACAAAATTTCGGGGTCTTTTTTGATTCTGGAAGACAACATAGGCTAATTTGAATGTGCTATGCTAAGTTCCTAGATAACATAAAATTCATCTTTTTTGAAGGGGGTCTGGAGGAAGAGGAGACTCTGCAGCAGGATCAGTGTAAGTCACTCTGATACTTACCTCATATGACCCGGTAGACCCAATGGTGTTAAAAGTTATCTGTGGAACATAGGGATGACTTACATCATCTGTAGCTAAGCTCCATAGAGTTTTCAAGTAAGACAGTATGTGTTCCTGTAGATATATCTTCTTTTGAAAAGAAATTGCTACATTACTACTTGGCTCTGGTAGAGATTGGATACCTAACAATGGGACAGGAAGAGCACCCAAAAATGCTGTTCAAGAACTGGGTGTCATCTCAGAATACAACAGTTGTTGACAAGGATGTGGAGAAAAAGGAGCACTTGTTCACGGTTGGTGGAAATGCAAACTGGTACAGCCACTGTGAAAAATATTTTCTCAAAGAAATTAATAGAACTACCCTAAGATCCAGTAATTTCACTACTGTGTATTTACCCAAAGAACTAAAAAACACGAATTCAAAGGGATACATAAATCCCTGTTTATGACAGCATTATTCACAATATCCAAGATATGGACGCAGCCCAAGTGTCCATCGATAATGGATAAAGAAGACGTGGTATGTGTGTGTGTGTGTGTGTGTGTGTGTGTGTGTATACATATGTATGTATATATACATACATATGTATATACACACACATATATATATCATATTGCAATGGCATGGATGGAGCTAGAGAGTATAATGCTAAGTAATGTAAGTCACTCAGAGAAAGACAAATACCATGTGATATCACTCATATGAGGAATTTAAGAAACAAAAGAGCAAAGGAGGAAAAAAGAGAGACAAATCAAGAAACCAACTCAATTATAGAGAATGAATTGATGAGTACCCAAGGGGAAGGAGGTAGAAGGAGGGGCTAGATAGGTGATGGGGATTAAGGAGGGCAGTTGTTGTGATGAGCCCATACAAATTCACAGAAAAAAATGGAAATAATTGGGGGTTATCTGATACACTGAATCATAAAATCAGATGGTGTAGCCATTTTCAAATAGGAAATAGAAATGCTAGGTATAAGAGCAAATCTAAGAAGGTTTGAAAGTTACAAACAAAGTGCATGATCAGATTCCTTTGGCACCTATTTCCCCTCTGTTGCCATCTCTCTCACAGCTCAAACATATGACTGGTTAATGGGAGAGTAAAAAATGTAGGCCTGATTTATGGGCAGGTATGAATAGTATGCTGGCACCAGCTAGAAGTGGATCGTTGCTACATTACAGCCCTACTGAAGGCTGGTTCTGAAAATCAATGCTGAAAGGAAATCCTCCCAGTATGAAGAATGCTAAGCAGAAAAATCAAGTTGTTCATTTTTATTGAAGACAATATGACCTAAGGTACAGATAAATGTTGCTTGGTGGACAGTGCCTAATAGTGTTAGTGGTCAAGGACTTAGAACGAGATTGGAAGACTGATAATATGGAAGACTTGGGGAGAGGTGTGTACTTGGGTTTCTTAGAATGGTAAGAGAATACAGACATATTTATAAATGCTCATCAGAAGGCATCCATTGCAGAGAATGTGGATAAGGTGACATATTTGCTAAATGTCAGTCAGCCTCTTTTCCTAGCCACCCCAATTTTTGCTCAAGGCAATAGTTTTAAAAGTGGTCATGGTGGCAAAGATGGAAATTTATCTTGAGCTCAACAGCCTGAACTTTGCTTGACTAAGGTTGCTCACAGTGTGCCACAGAGTGCCATCAGCAGACGCCAACACTAAGCCCCAGTATAGCATTATTACCTAGAAAGAGCATTATTACCTGGCGACAGATTGATGACAATGGAACTCTTTCCATCACAGAGTAAGCAGTAATTTATTCCTAATAAGATCTAGGGTTAGAATATTTCTCAACAAGGTGCAGCATATGCCTTTCACATGCGGGCAACATGTACAATATCTAGTCACAATCAAAGTGAATTGGTCCTGGCATCAAGGAATGTCAATGAAGAGGTCATTTCAATACCTAACACTTAAGGAATTCCTCTTTCCCTTCTCCATTAGCTTGAGGACAGTGGGTTTGGAGGTTTTAGTGGCTAAGAAAAAAAGTGCTTCTGTTGGGGAATATAATCATTTTTCTGTCAAATTTGAAAGCTGAGACTTTCAGCCATTTGAGGCTCTTCATGTTGCTTAACCAATAGGTAGAAAAAAGTAATCACTTTACTGGCTGAGATGATTCATCCATCTCTCTTTACTGAGAACTACATAAATCAGGAACTTTCACTTGAATCTAGAAGATTCACTCATGGGACCTCTGGGTGTCTCAGTCAGTTAAGTGTCCAACTTCAGCTCAGGTCATGATCTCACAGTTTGTGAGTTTGAGCCTCGCATCAGGTTCTGTGCTGACAACTCAGCCTGGAGCCTGCTTCTGATTCTGTGTCTCCCTCTCTCTCTGCCCCTCCACTCGCTCATGCTCTCTCTCTCTCTCTCTCTAAAAAATAAATATTAAAAATTTTTTAGAAGATTCACTCAGCTGTCTTTTAAATAATCATTAATCCATAGAAAGCTGAGGCAAACCAGTAAGATCATTACCGCCAAGGACCTAACTGCTGTGAAAATTATTGTTTGGTTCATCCCATCCAAAGGAAGTGCTGACAGAGAGCAAGGGGGTGATGGAATTAGTGGGGAAAAAAGGAACCTAGGGGTGCCTGGGTGGTTCAGTTGGTTAAGTGTCTAACTCTTAATTTTGGCTTGGGTCATGATCTCAGGGTTCATGATATTGAGCCCCGCATCAGGCTCTGCGTTGACAGTGCAGGGCCTGCTTGAGATTCCGTCTCTCCCTCTCTTTCTGCCCCTCCTCTGCTCTCTCAGTCTCTCTCTCAAAACGAATACTTTTTTTTAAAGAAACTCTGACTTTTTTTTTTAATTTTTTTTTCAACGTTTATTTACTTTTGGGACAGAGAGAGACAGAGCATGAACGGGGGAGGGGCAGAGAGAGAGGGAGACACAGAATCGGAAACAGGCTCCAGGCTCTGAGCCATCAGCCCAGAGCCCGACGCGGGGCTCGAACTCACAGACCGCGAGATCGTGACCTGGCTGAAGTCGGTCGCTTAACCGACTGCGCCACCCAGGCGCCCCAGGAAACTCTGACTTTTAATTCAGGCTTTATGAGCAGCCATACAAGTGGAGACTGTTGCATCTGTATGTTATTTTAATTAATTGCTTTTTCAATAACTCCTCTTTTTCCTGTGTGTTTTTTTTTTAATAATACACAGCGTATTAGTGAGGGTGAATATTTTGGGCTTCACATGGCTTCGGATTCTGTGTCTCCCTCTCTCCCCTTCCCCCCCCCCAAAAAAATAAATAAAACATTTTTTTAAAAAGGTCAGGAGTTGATAGAAGTTACATTCCTAACTGGGACTTAGATCTCCTTTCTGGCAGACCTCTCCTACAGTTATATCTCTCCCCCATGTTTGGTAACCATTCCCTCTCTGTTCCCCTTTTGATGGGTGGAATGACTTTATCAACTCCTAGTAGTTTTCATTAGCTCTATCAGCATTTTTGAAAACAGTTCCTCACTTAAATTACCTTTAATCAAAAATGTCCTTTTGAATATGGCATGTAGTTCCTGCTCTGATTCTGACTTAAGAAAATGCCATGCTCCTTCCCTCCTGGAATTTGTTTCTTCTCAGTTCTTGTTCTCTTTTATCTCCAGGGTTTACTTAGGCTTTTTCTCTTACTTGGAAGATTATCCTCCAATCGTACTATTAAATATACAATAACTGTATTTCCTTCCCTAAACTTTAAATTAAATACATAGAATGAGTACATCTATCATACCCATTCTCATAGCCCCAGAACCTCTCATAGAGATTGGCATATAATAGGCACTCAATCACTATCTGGTATAAATGATTCCATGATCTTAACTGCTCCCATACAGAAAAATGTTGCCTTTTTATTTAACAAAAGGGTTTTGCATAGCAAAAGGTTGACAATTCATTTTCATTACCTGTCCAGTTTTCATTCATTATATCTCAACTAAAGTGAAATTACCCTATTTATTCCAGGGGTAAATGTTTCTCTGCTTCCATGACCAAGGAATGCAGGACAAATAGAATGCATGATGATACGTGGAATACAGACCAGGTTCTACAGTTTCTTGGCTTCCAAATTAGAGATAAAAAGTAATGTGTTGACTTCTGCTCTCAGCTCAAACATGTAAGAAGCTTGAAATCTGGAAAGAGAAGGAAGCCAAAGAGTCTGCTCATACCCAAAGCAAAGGTTTCTGGAGTCAGAACTCCTAGAAACACACAAAGGAAGATATTACTGAGAGCTGCAGTCTCAAAGGAATCCCCAGATTTTGTGGGGTTTACCTCCAATAATCTACTGCTTTTCCAAAGTGAAGATCTAAGAAAGATTTTCTCATAGTGCCAAGAGGGAAATAGTCACTGTGAAATGTACCTAAGAGTGTTGCCCATAACAAAGACTTTCTCCAGGAAAAAAGATCTAACCAAAGCCTTATTTGAAATAAGGGGAAAATACTGCTTCCACTCCAGGCCCCCTAGCTTTCCTGTCCCCTCTAAGGGAAGAACAGAGCTATAAAAATGGAGAAATCCTTGTAAAAGTTACAAACCGGAGACCCAGGCCCTTCAAAATGAGATTAAACTATAAGATTATTAAATGCTTTCTCTCCCCTCCTTACCACCACGCATAGTCATGATGGAAATTGTCAGCAAAGTAGTAATGGAACAGAATTTCCTCAACTTGATAAAGAACTTACACACACACACACACACACACACACACACACACACAACCCTACAGCTACCATTACACTTAATAGTGAGGTACTGGATGCTTATCCCACTAAGGTCAGTAACAAGGTAATGATGTCCTCTCTCATTTTTATTCCACATAGTACTGGAAGGCCTAGTTACTGCAATCAGATAAGAAAAAGAAATAAAATGTATTGGCATATTTACAAGGAAGAAGTAAAACTCTCATTATTCCTAGATGACAGGATTGTCTATGTAGAGAATCCCAAGGAACCAACAAATATGCTCCTGAAACTAATATCAAGTATAGCAAGGTTGCAGGATACAATGTTTATATTCTAAAATCAATTGCTTTACCATATGCCACCAATAAACCATTAAAATTTAAAATAAAAGAAAAATACTAAAAATTAACTCTTAAATATAAATCTAACAAAATATGTGAGGATTTATATGTGGAAAGCTATGAAACTCTGATAGAAAAAGAATCAAAAATTTATCTGAATAATTGGAGACATATCTTGTGTTCATGGGTTGGAATACTCAATATAATTAGGATGTTGATTTTTCCTAACTTGATACAAAGATTAAATTTAATCTCAGTCAAAATCCCTTTTAGGTATCTTGTAGATATTAACATAAACTGGTTTTAAAGTTTATATGGAAAGTCAAAAGACCTAAAATATCTAGCACAATACTGAAGAAAAAGGACATAGTTGGAAAAGTCACAATACCTTGATTCCAAGACTTAGTACAAAGCCACAGTAATCAACACAGTATAATACTGGTGAAAGAATAGATACATGGATCAATAGAACAAAATAGAGACCCATCTAAATGTAGTCAACTAATGTTTAGCAAAGAAGCATGGAAAAGTCAATGGAGAAAGAATAGGCATTTTAACAAATGGTGCTGGAACAGTGGATGCCCAAATTGGCAAGAGGAAAGAGAAAGAGAGAGGGAGGGAGACTAGAGAAACATCTTACATCCTTCAAAAATTAAGTCAAAATGGATCAGAGGCCTAAATGCAAAATCCAATACTGTATAACCTGAAGAAAAAACATAGGCGAAAATTTAAGTGACTTTAGACTTGCCAATGAGTTTTTGCATTCAACACCAAAAGCAAGATTGAAGAAAAAAGTAAGTAGGACTTTATTAAAATAAAACAAACAAACAAGAAGAAAACAAAAAACTTAGGTTGTGTGAAAGATACTGTCGAGAGACTGGAAAGATAAGCCACAATCTGGGAGAAAATATTTGCAAAACACATATCTGACAAAGGACTTATATCCAAAATATACAAAGAACTCTTAAAGCTCAACAGTAAGAAAACAAACAACCCAATTAAAAAATGGGCAAAAGTCCTGAGCAGACACATCACCAAAGAAGATATACAGATGGCAAATAAACATATGAAAAGATGTTCATCATCGTTTTTGTTAAGAAACTGCAAATTAAAACAACAAATGAGATACCACTAAAGCCTATCAAAATGGCTAAAGAAAACAAAGACAATACCAAATTCTGGCAAGGATGTGCAGTAATAGTAATTCATAGTAACTCTCTCATTTACTACTAGTGGAAATGCAAAATGTACAGTCACTTTGGAAAATAGTTTGGTAATTTCTTACAAAGATAAACACAGCTTTATCATATGATCCAGCAATCATGCTCCTAGATATTTACCTAACTGATATGAAAACTTATGTCCACACTAAAACCTGCACTTGAATGTTCATAGCAGCTTTATTTATAATTACTGAAATCTGGAAGCAAGCAAAATGTGCTTCCATATGTGAATAGATAAGCAAACTGTGGTATACCTGTACAATTGAATGTTATTCAACAATAATAAGAAATGAGCTATCAAGCCACAGAAAGACATGAATAAATCTTAAGTACATACTGTTTAAGTGAAAGAAGCCAATATGAAAAAGCTACATGCTCTATGATTCTAATTATAAAGACATTCTAGAAAAGCCAAACCAAAAAAAGAAGACAAAACAATAAAAAGATCAGTAGTTCCAGGGGCTTGGGGAACGGGGAGAGAAGGTTAAATAAGTGAAGCACAGGGGAATTTTTAGGGGAGTGAAACTATTCCATGTGATATTGTAATGGTGAATACATGACAATATGCAACTGTCAAAACTCATAGAACCGTACAGCACTTAATATATGCAAATTAAATAAACAACATGTAGGAGGTCAGGAGAATTCCAGGATAGAATGCAAAATGTGACAAAATGATCTAACTCTATTACAAATGTATGAAACAACCTCACTCTAGAGGATGGGGGAGATTGCTGATCTGAATACCTTTAGAAATGAATAGAATATGTCAAACTAAAGGCAAAACAGGCTATACGTAAGAATTGTATTCTAGTTGATAAAATTGTTCCATGAGGAGATAGATTAAACATTGATACTTCTTCTTGCGTACTAGAATTGAACAGATAAGTAAATGAACAATGATAGTGAGAGCCAGGTTTCTTCACTGTTTGGCTAAGTTACAGACAGATAATGAAGGGGAAGAGACTAGAATGATCCATGTGAAAATGGATTTAGTTGGAGGTATCAGTTTGTACTCTTGTTAAGGTTAGTATAGATACAGATTGTTACATACAGAAATATTCTTAGCTCTGTGTCTGTCAATACATGGATTAACACACACACATATACTAACTTGTTCTGTCAACTAAGAGGACCTGGAAGCAAGGACATACCAGCAGCAACAAACACTCCTAGTCTCTACACCTTGGTTTCTAATACTTTTCTCCAATAAAAGGAATGAGGGCAACTTTGAGAAATGGCTGAATCTAGAGATAGGTTAGGTGAAGACAATATGAGCCTGGAGTAACTTGAAGTGCCCAAAGGTAAGGAATTACTAAACACACACACACACACACACACACACACACACACACACACAAAACACATGAAGGGATATGTCAAAGAGATACCATAGCTATCTGAAAAAAAAAATCACAATAGCTAAAGTTTGAACAATTTGAGCAACAAATAAATGAAATTATATTATAACCCAAAGTATAAAATAAATACCCATGAGTGCATACTGATATAAATAAATGACAGATTGAATAAATACATAAAGCAGAAGAATTCCAAATAATTTATGTGCGTATTCTCCCTTCAAGGAGATGGAGTATAATTAATTCCCTCTCCTTCCATTGGGTTGCATATAGTGACTTTGTTTTCAAAGAGTAAAGTATGGGGGCGGGACATGGATAATAACTTTGCAGGGGAGAAATCTGACAAACACTACAAGGTTGTGAACAAAGTTCACACCAACAGTAACATCATGTTCCTTGTATGTACCCTTGATATGATGTGATGGAAATAACATTTTATCAGTTGGACAAAGCAAAAATGTCCATGGAGTATGAGGACCCTAGGCTCACCTCATCCTGTGAATACAACTAGATAACTATTATATCATCCTAAATATTCCAGAAATCAATCTGAAGACTAGAAAAACAAACTCCACAACTAAAGGTAGAGCAAAGGCCACACTGAAGAAGGTAGGAAGTATGGAGACATGGCTTGGGAGAGAAACAGATTGTGGCCACTGTGGTGGGGAGGAAGTCACAATCATGGAGAAAGGCAAGAAACAGACTAACATACAGGGATAACAAATCTCCATAACAATTGGCTTGGAAAGCAAGAGGGCCTTCAGTGTGCTTGGCTCTAGGAGAGTTCCAAGGACATTGGGCTTCTCTTGGACAAAAGGCAGGCAAACTCATACAGCATTGAAACCATAATCTGAAGAACACCTGGGTCACATAATGGGAAGGTTATTTTCTTGTCTTGGAGTATGTCCCAGAGATACAGCGTTCACAGAGAATCTCTACCAGGAACAAAGGAATTGGCAGATGCCATTTACCTTCCCTGTCCTTCAGTATAAGCACAGGACCAACTACAGGAATCAGTGCAGTGCTAACACTTCCTATCTAACTTGCTTACACCAAGCCCCACCCACCTATCATGTTCTGGTGGAACTGCCCCTGCCAGATATGCATAGAAGAGTCAGTAACAAATATAATGGAAATAATTAATAATAATACACTAGTAATAGAGGACTTTAACACTCAGTTACATCAATAGATGGATCATCTAAACAAAATCAGAAAGGAAACAATGGCTTTGAATGACACACTGGACTAGATGGACTTAATAGATATACTCAGAACATTCCATCCTAAAACAGTAGTATACACATTATTTTCAAGTTCACATGGAGCATTCTCCAGAATAGATCACTTATTGGCTTACAAAACTAGCCTCAACAAATTCAACAAAGTCATACCATGCATCTTTTCTGGCCACAATGCTGTGAAACTATAAGTCAATCACAACAAAAAATCTGGAAAGACCACAAATACATGGAAGTTAAATAACATGCTGCTAAACAATGAATGGATCAACCAGGAAATCAAAGAAGAAACAAAAAATACATGGAAAAAAATGAAAGTGAAAACAACGGTTCAAAACCTTTGAGATGCAGCAAAAGCAGTTCTAAGAGGGAAGGTTTTAGCAATACAGGCCTACCTCAAGAAGCAAGAAACATCTCAAATAAATATCCTAACCTTACACCTAAAGGAGTTAGAAAAAGAACAACAAGCAACCCAAAATCAGCCTAAGGAAGGAAATAATAATGATTAGAGCAGAAATAAATGATATAGAAAATTAAAAACAAACTAACAGTGGAACAGATCAATGAAACCAAGAGCTGTTTCTTTGAATAAAATCAATAAATTTGATAAAGAGAAACAAAGAAACAAAGAAAAAACCCCAAAGAAGTAAAATCACAAATGAGAGAAGATAAATAACCAACACCACAGAAATACAACCAATTATAAGAGATTATGAAAAACTATATGCTAATAAATTGGACAACCAAGAAGAAATGGGTAAATTCCTAGAAACATATAACCTACCAAAACTGAAACAGGGAGAAAAATAGAAAATTTGAACAAACCAATTACCAGCAAAAAATATTGAATCAGTAATCAAAAAAATCCCCACAAACAAAATTCAGGACCAGATGGCTTGACAGGCAAATTCTACCAAACATTTAAAGAAGAATTAATATGTATTCTTGTCAAACTATTCCAAAAAATAAAAGAGAAAGGAAAACTTCCAAATCCATTCTATGAGATCAGCCCAAACCAGAAAAAGACAACACATAAAAAGAGAACTACAGGCCAATATCTCCAATCAACATACATACAAAAATTTTCAACTAAATACTAGCAAACTGAATCCAACAATACATTAAAAAAATCATAAACCAAGGTAAAGTTGGATTTATTCCTGGGTTGCAAAGGTGGCTCAATATTCACAAGTCAATCAATGTGATAGATACATCACATTAAAATGAAAAAGGATAAGAACCATATGACCATTTCAATAGATGTAGAAAAAGGATTTAACAAAGAACAGCATCCATTCATGATAAATGCCCTCATCAAAGTAGGTTTGGATGCAGCACACCTCAACATAATAAAGGCTATACATGGGAAAAAAAAACACATCTAAAATCATTCTCAATGGGGAAAAACTGAGCACTTTTCTCCAATGCTCAGAAACAAGACAGGGATGCCTACTCTCACCAATTTTATTCAACGTAGTACTGAAAGTCCTAGCCACAGAAATCAGACAACAAAAAGAAATAAAAGGTATCAAATCAGTAAAGAAGTAAAACGTTCATTATTTGCAGATGACATGGTACTATATATTGAATGCCCAAAAGATACCACCAAAAATTGCTAGAACTGATACATGAATTTAGTAAAGTCCTAGGATACAAATTCCACCTACAGAAATCTGTTTCATTTCTATACATAAATAATGAAGCAGCAGGAAGAGAAATTAAGAAAACAAGCCCATTTACAATCGCACCAAAAATAATAATATACTTAGGAATAAACCTAACCAAAGAGGTGAAAGGCCTGTACTCTGAAAACTATAAAACGCTGGTGAAAGAAATGGAAGATGACACAAAGAAATGGAAAGACATTCCATGCTTATGGATTAGAAAAACAAATAGTGTTAAAATGTCTGTACTATCCAAAGCAATCTGCACATTTAATGCAATCCCTTTGAAAATAGGAACAGAATTTTTTACAGAAATAGAACAAACAACCCTAAAATTTTTATGGAGCCACAAAAGACTCTAAATAGCCAAATAAATCTTGAAAAAGCAGAGCAAAGCTGGAGGCATCACAAATGTGGACTTCAAGTTCTATTACAAAACTATAGTAACCAAAACAGTATGACACTGGCACAAAAATAGACACAGATCAATAGAACAGAATAGAAAACCCAGAGACAAACCCACAACTATATGGTTAATTAATCTTTGACAAAGCAGGTAAATATCCAATGGGAAATGGATATTCCCAACAGCAAAAGATATTTCCCAAAAAAAATTGTCTAGGGAAACCAGAAAGCAACATGCAAAAGAATAAAACTGGACCACTTTCTTTCACCATACACAAAAACAAATTCCAAATGGATTAAAGACCTAAATATGAGACCTACAACCATAAAAATCCTAGAAGAGAACATAGTAACTTCTTTGACATTAGTGGTAGTAACTTACTAAATATGTCTCATGAGGCAAGGGAAACAAAAGCAAAAATAAACTGCTTGAACTACATCAAAATATAAAGCACCTGCACAGCAAAGGAAACAGTCAACAAAATTAAAAAACAATCTACAGAACGGGAGAAGATATTTGCAAATGACGTATCTGATACAGGGTTAGCATCCAAAATCTATAAAGAACTTACAAAACTCAACATCCCCAAAATAAATAATCCAATTAAAAATGGACAGAAGATATGAACAGACATTTCTCCAAAGAAGATATACAAATGGCCAATAGATACATGGAAAGATGCTCATCATCATTGATCACTAGAGAAATGCAATTCAAAACTACAATGAGATATCACCTCACACCTGTCAGAATGGTGAAAATCAATAACACAGCAAACAACAGGTGTTGGTGAGGCTATGGAGAAAGAGGAGCACTCATGCAATGTTGGTGGGAATGCAAACTGGTGTAGCCACTTTCAATTGTGGAAAACAGTATGAAGGCCCTTCAAAAAGTTAAAAATAGAACTATTCTATGATCCAAGAATTGCATCACTCGGTATTTCCCCAAAAAATACAAAACCACTAATTCAAAGGGATACATATACTCCTATGTTTATAGCGGCATTATTTACAATAGCCAAGATGTGGAAGTAGCCCAAGTGTCCATCAATTGATAAATGGATAAAGGAGAGGTGATAAATACACACACACACACACACACACACACACGCACACATGTATATATATGTGTGTGTATATATATATATATGTATAAATATATATTTATACTTATATATAAAGCATAAAGTATATATATATATTTATACATATAAAGTATAAAGTATTTATATATATATATTTATACTTATATATAAAGTATAAAGTGTACTTATATATAAATATATATTTATACTTATAATATTCCATTCTACATATGATGGAATATACTCAGCCATAAAAAAGAATGAAATCTTGCCATTTGCAAAAACATGGATGAAGCTAGAGTATTACAGTAAGCAAAATATAACAGAGAAAGACAAATACCATTTGATTTTACTCATATGTGGAATTTAAGAAACAAAACCACAGAAAAAAGGGGGAAAAGGAGAGAGACACAGGAGGCAAGAAAGAAAGTCTTAAGTAAGAGAATAAACTGATGGTTAGCAGAGAAGAGAGGGGGGTGGGAGGAAGGCCGAAATAGGCAATGGGGATTAGAGTTCACTTGTCGTTTTGAGCACTGGGTGAATAAAATAAAAAACGCTTTTTAGAAAAAGAAATAAAATGTCACTTTATCTCTGTGCCCTTCCTCTCAAAAACCCACACCCCCGTCTAATCATGAGAAAAATACCAAATTCCAATTAAGGTACACTCTACAAAAGACCTGATCCATCCTCCTCAAAACTCCAGGTCATTGAAAAGAAGGAAAATCTGAGAAATTTTTACAGCCAGGAAGAGCTGAAGATCACATGATCTAAACAGAATGTGGTGTGTTGGATGGAATCCGGGAATGGAGAAAGAACATTCACAAAAAACAAAAACAAAAACAAAAAACAACTGAAGAAATCTGAAAGTATGGATTCTAGTTAATTATTGCAAGATAAACAAATGATTAATCCTACCAACAAATGGTATAATAAGTTCCACTTCCAAGTGTTTATTCATCCTAATCTCCCAAAATGAAATACCTTTTCCTTCAGTGATTTGAAGTCCATTCTTTAAAATTATGTTAGAAACTACCTTTTTCACCAATCATCTGGCCCTGCTACTCTAAACCTCAATGACCTCCCACACTAAGCACGTAGTGTTAGGGTAGTTTTGAGGCACTTAACCCCTATATGTTATAAATATATATATATATATATATATATATATATATATATATATATATATATATATATATAACTTTCCTCCCTATTCTCTTTGTATCAACATATTGACTCCTTGAATAATTTCAAGTCAAGCGGCTATGTCTTTACAAACTTCCTTTATACAGCAATCATCTTTGAGTGCAATTCTAAGCTTAAGGTATGTGGCAATTAAGATTTGTTGATAATTCACAAAAATCATAAGGGATGTATCCCAAGATACTTTTTCAAACCCAAGAATGTGTCTATAACTAAGTACCATTTTCCTCTGTGTATGACCTATCAGTTTTGAGATTTACAAGACTGGCAAAGACTAACTGATCTTTTCCTTCAAAGGATTCCATAGCCTTCCAATGCCTAAAATATGAAATCTCAACTCATCTCTTCACAAACTAAATTTTGCCAACAACTTCTGTCTTAATCCCTGATGTTCTCCACAATTTACATTGTGCTTGAAATAAATAATTCAGTTTATTGGTGGGGGTAAGGAGGATTTTCATGATCTTCTCCACCTCTAAATACTTAGAGTTGAACTTCACTGCTGAAACCATTTCCTCAATAAACTCACTACTAACCCTTCAGCTAGTAAGACTTAGGTACTTTTTCCCTTGCCTTTCTATATTATTTCAAAGTATTGTACCACATTATTTCAAAGTAACTATCACAATACTTATTACATTGATGTAATTATGTTTACCTATCCATCTATCCAACTATACTATGAGACTTTTAGTAATAAGGACTATATTTTCTTCATATTTATATCCCCTGTAACTCAGAGTGGTTGGCACTTAATACATCTTCAAATGAGAACTTATTTAGCAAATGAATAAATAAATATGAACATAGTGTGCAAGAAAATACTATATTCTAGCCAGTATTATTCTCAGTGCCTAAAAAATCCACAGAAAGTTGGCATTGTTGATGTATTTCCTATACATCAGAGAAATCAACCCTTCTAAAAAATACCTTGTGGAAACACCTGCGATCCTTTTCAGTGAAAGATGTGAAGCTTTAAAGCACATATTCCATGGATGATATGCTGTATATATGGCTTTTCTTAATTACTTTACATTGTATATCCTTCTAATTCACCTAACCTTTTTTTTAAGGACCTATCCTGTGCTGTACACAAATCTTGAACAAACCATCTATTAGAAGCACAGATTACTTCTTTCAAATCTCCCTTTGAAACTTCAAACTCCCTTTGAAATTTCTCTGTAAGAATTTGAACTACCTGAAAATGTGACATACAAGTAACAGATCATTGCTTTCAAGATGCACTGATTGTCATAGTATGGTAAAGCTGAAAGAAGTCTCCCTTTCTTCAGTTAGCACACATTCGGAGGCAAACTTACTACATGCAGGTGTGATGCTAGTCTCTGGGACATTATAGCTCCAGACCAACAGTTTCATTTCATACGAGTAAAGGCAGAGGTCTAGACAGGTCAGTTCTCCGCAGTCACCACACTAATTATCGACAGAGTAAAGACTAGAAATCAGGTCTCCAAGATTCTCCATTCACTGATACTTCCTAGACACTTTTCACTGGTGGAGTTCTCCAAAAGGAAACGTCTACCCTTTCTAGAATGCCCTCAGAACTGAAATTCCACCATCCATTCCTTTGGGCCTCTTCTCTTTCAAACTCACCTTGAGAAGTAAGAAATTAATATTAAAATTAATATTTAAGTGTGGGGAAAAATGGAACAGCATGGAAATACTGGGCACCTGGCAGGGAAATAGATAATAAAAAAAACCAAGAATAAGGAGCAGGAAGGAGAGAATATCTGTGTGATGTACCAACAGATGCCAAGTACTCAAAACCACCTCAGCCAACCTGGCCTGTTTCAGAATGGAGTCATTAGCTTGCTGAAGTCTCAGCCCTTGGTTCCTCTGTCAGAAGGTTTCCCTATGGTTTGTAAGCTTCATCCTTCTGCGTACTCGTAAGCAGACCTAGGGAAAAATCACCTCTGACACAGAGTTTGCTGCTGATTAACAGGATTACTTCAGGACTGCTCACTCTGGAGTCCAAAGAACAGAGTTTCAAGTGTTGATTACAATGCTCTCCCTTGTTGGGGGTCAGAAACATCAGCAGGAAGAAAGAATACTTAAGAAAGGTTTTTTTTTTTTTAATTGTCAAGACCAGAAGAAATTCCAGTAAGAGCAGAAGCTTTCTGATAAGAGACAGCTAAAAAGAAAAAAATGGCTTAGTCTAGCTGCCTGAATTTTTACCCATAAATTGATTAGGAACAGTAGGTGGACTCTGGATGAAAGCAGAAAAGAACCACTCTGGACAACCCAAAGGTCAAGTTTAATAGGGCTGTGCTTGGGCAGGTGGCCAGATGGGTGAGTGCCTTCTATTTAGAAGAGAGTATCAAAGAGAAGGGAACAGAAAGGTTGATAAATTGCACTTTAGAAAGCCATTTTTCTCCAAGTTTCATACAAAATCCAGCCACTAAAATCTAGGGCCTAAAATGGTAAAAATGAACCTATTCACTTAGCTTGTGGAGGGCCCTGTGAGCATCAGAGGGTGCAGCTGTTACTGCCAATGACCCTCTCCGTTGGAAGCATTTGGTATCAGACGTCATGACTGCAAAAGCATCCTTCACGTGAGGACTTCGCCAAATCAATCTTATGTGGCCTGCACTGTCTTCTTTACTCAGAATCCATTTGAGCACCAAAAACTCATCCCCAGAAAAAGTCTAGATACATTTAGAAGCCCTATCTCAAAGAGGTCAACAAAATAGATAGATTGGATACCCTTTGTTGCCTTTTCATTTAGAAATGAGAACTTGTCTCTCAGGAGAGAAGCACTTGTCAAAGTGGAGAGAAGGTTTAGTCTTTGGTTTGGAATCTATTTGCTGTGGGTTTTCATTAGAAATGAAACACCAGACAACTGTAATTTACAAAAAAAGCTGCAAAGTGTTTTGGCATTCTATTCTTTTATTTTCTTTTCTATTTTTTCTATTCTTTTCTATTCTATTCCTTTTTCCTGTCTGTTTATTTCTTTCTTTTGACTTTTAATTGTGGGAGAATTCAAACATAAATGTGTAGAAAAGAGTGTACATGTGTGCATTCAAGTACCCATCACTGAGATGCAAAATAGCAATTGTTTGCCAACCTTTCCCCTCACCCTTCTCCCTACATCTGCTGGGTAATTTCAAAGCAAATCTCAGATATTATAACATTTTGTCATAAATAATTCAATGTAACTTACCTTTATAGAACATGTATTTCTGAAGATGTATTTACCTGGTACAGAATAAGGTAGCTGGTTCTTCTGGGGATCTGATGCTACATCCTTAAAGAGCACTCCCTCTTCTCTGTGCCCGGAAGCTTCCTCCACTGATGGTGATGTGCCAAAGAGCCTCTGATGTGGAAGCTCAGGAGGTACAGTTAGAGACAAAGGGAGACAGCCAGAGATGGCATGGTGACTGCTTCTGCCTGACCCCTTGGAGAGAGTTCAAGTCTCTATGGTTCGAGTAAGGGCAGAAAGTGGATGGAATGATTTCCATGTGAGGCTGAGAGTCTGAGTCTGGGGCTAGCACCTGCAGAGGTTGTTGAGGGGAACATAGAGAACACTCATCAAAACAAATACTCTTTGGGGGCCCATGGGTGAGATGGGGCTTGGCAGAAAGTCACTCTTCCAACTTTTGCATGGAACTCAGCTGCACTCTGACATTCTGAGATTTATGAATTATTCGGAAATAACTGCATTGACAGGGTTGTGGGCATTTACACAAGGGGTATGCTCAGCTCTGGCAAGGGCAACTTCCCACCATTTGTTCATTGTTTTTTTTTCCTTTTGTTTATTCAAGAGTGTATGAAGCCCCTACTGGGTGCCAGATGCTGTTAATGTTACTGTGATCATAGCAGAGATCAAGATACAAAAATTTGCTCCCATTTTCGAGGGAAAGAGAAACGATATGCCCTAAATATATAATATAGTGTTAGGTAGATAAATGCCATAAAAAAGTAAAGCAAACCAAATTTTTAAAAAGACTAACTTCAGGCTGAGGGTGGTCTTTCACACAGGCAGGCATGGAAGACTCTATGAAGAGATTTTTTTTAATTTATTTTTTAAAATTTAATCCAAATTAGTTAGCATACAGTGAAACAATGATTTCAAGAGTAGATGCTTTAATGCCCCTTACCTATTTAGCCCACCCCCCCTCCCACAACCTCTCCAGCAACCCTCAGTTTGTTGTCCATATTTATGAGTCTCTTCTGTTTTGTCCCCCTCCCTGTGTTTATATTATTTTTGTTTCCCTTCCCTTATGTTCATCTGTTCTATATCTTAAAGTCCTCATGAGTAAAGTCATATGATTTTTGTCTTTCTTTGACTAATTTCACTTAGCATAATACCCTCCAGTTCCATCCATGTAGTTGCAAATGGCAAGATTTCATTCTTTTTGATTACCAAGTAATACTCCATTGTATACATATACTACATTTTCTTTATCTACTCATCCATCGACAGACATTTGGGCTCTTTCCGTAGTTTGGCTATTGTTGATAGTGCTGCTATAAACATGGGGGTGCATGTGTCCCTTCAAAACAGCACACCTGTATCCCATGGATAAATGCCTAGTAGTCCAATTGCTGGGTGGTAGGGTAGTTCTATTTTTAGTTTTTGAGGAACCTCCGTACTGTTTTCCAGAGTGGATGCACCAGTTTGCATTGCCAACAACAATGCAAAAGAGATTCTCTTTCTCTGCATCCTCACCAACATCTGTTGTTGCCTGAGTTGTTAATGTGAGCCATTCTGACAGGTGTGAGGTGGTATCTCATTGTGGTTTTGATTTGTATTTCCCTGATGATGAGTGATGTGGAACATTTTTTCATGTGTCGGTTGGCCATCTGGATGTCTTCCTTGGAGAAGTGTCTATTCATGTCTTTTGCCCATTTCTTCACTGGATTATTTGTTTTTTGGTGTTGAGTTTGATAAGTTCTTTATAGATTTTGGATACTAACCCTTTATCTGATATATCATTTGCAAATATCTTCTCCATTCTGTTGGTTGCCTTTTAGTTTTGCTGATTGTTTCCTTCGTTGTGCAGAAGCTTTTTATTTTGATGAGGTCCCAGTAGTTCATTTTTGCTTGTGTTTCCCTTGCCTCTGGAGACGTGTTGAGTAAGAAGTTGCTGCGGGCAAGATCAAAGAGGTTTTTGCCTACTTTCTCCTCAAGGATTTTGATGGCTTCCTGTCTTACGTTAAGGTCTTTCATCCATTTTGAGCTTATTTTTGTGTGTGGTGTAAGAGAGTGGTCCAGGTTCATTCTTTTGCATGTCACTGTCCAGTTTTCCCAGCACCACTTGCTGAAGAGAGTGTCTTTATTCCATTGGATATTCTTTCCTGCTTTGTCAAAGATTAGTTGGCCATACGTTTGTGGGTCCATTTCTGGGTTCTCTATTTTGTTCTACTGATCTGAGTGTCTGTTCTTGTGCCAGTACCATACTGTCTTGATGATTACAGCTTTGTAGTATAGCTTGAAGTCTGGGGATTGTGATGCCTCCTGCTTTGGTTTTGTTTTTCAAGATTGCTTTGGCTATTCTGGGCCTTTTCTGGTTCCATATAAATTTTAGGATTATTTGTTCTAGCTCTGTGAAGAACGCTGGTGCTACTTTGATAGGGATTGCATTGAATATGTAGATTGCTTTGGGTAGTATTGACATTTTAACAATATTTGTTCTTCCTATCCAGGAACATGGAATCTTTTTCCGTTTTTTTCTGACTTCTTCAATTTATTTCATAAGCTTTCTTTTGTTTTCAGTGTATAGATTTTTCACCTCTTTGGTTAGATTTATTCCTAGGTATTTTATGGTTTTTGGTGCAACTGTAAATGGGATCGATTCCTTGATTTCTCTTTCTGTCGCTTCACTGTTGGTGTAGAGGAATGCAACCCATTTCTGTGCATTGATTTTATATCTGCAACCTTGATGAATTCATTAAGCTGTTCTAGCATTTTTTTTGTGGAGTCTTTTGGATTTTCCATATAGAGTATCATGTCATGTGCGAAAAGTGAAAGTTTGACCTCCTCCTGAACAATTTGGATGCCTTTTATTTCTTTGTGTTGTCTGATTGCAGAGGCTAAGACTTCCAATACTATGTTGAATAACAGTGGCGAAAGTGGACATCCCTGTCTTGTTCCTGACCTTAGGGGGAAAGATGGCAGTTTTTCCCCATTGAGGATGATATTAGTGTTGGGTCGTTCATATATGGCTTTTATGATCTTAAGGTATGATCCTTCTATTCCTACTTTCTTGAGGCTTTTTATCAAGAAAGGTGCTGTATTTTGTCCAATGCTTTCTCTGCATTTATTGAGAGGATCATATGGTTCTTGTCCTTTCTTTTATTGATGTGATGAATCACATTGATTGTTTTGTGGATATTGAGCCAGCCCTGCATCCCAGGTATAAATCCCACTTGGTCGTGGTGAATATTTTTTTAAATGTATTGTTGGATCCGGTTGGCTAATATCTTGTTGAGGATTTTTGCATCCATGTTCATCAGGGAAATCGGTCTATAGTTTTCCTTTTTAGTGGGGTCTCTGTCTGTTTTTGGAATCAGGGTAATGCTGGCTTCATAGAAAAAGTTTGGAAGTTTTCCTTCCATTTCTATTTTTTGGAACAGTTTCAAGAGAATAGGTGTTAACTCTTCCTTAAATGTTTGGTAGATTTCCCCTGGAAAGCCATCTGGCCCTGGACTCTTGTTTTTTGGCAGATTTTTGATTACTAATTTGATTTCCTTACTGGTTATGGGTCTGTTCAAATTTTCTATTTCTTCCTGTTTCAGTTTTGGTAGTGTATATGTTTCTAGGAATTTGTCTATTTCTTCCAGATTACCCATTTTACTGACATATAATTGGTCATAATATTCTCTTATTATTGTTTTTATTTCTGTTGTGTTGGTTGTGATCTCTCCTCTTTCATTCTTGATTTTATTTATTTGGGTCCTTTCTTTCTTCTTTTTGATCAAACTGGCTAGTGGTTTATCTATTTTATTAATTCTTTCAAAGCACCAACTTCTGGTTTCATTGATCTGTTCTACTGGTTTTTTTTGGGGGGGGTTCGATAGCATTAATTTCTGCTCTTATCTTTATTATTTCCTGTCTTTGCTGGTTTGGGGTTTTATTTGTTCTTTTTCCAGCTCCTTAAGGAGTGTGTATCTGAGATAACCTTTTTGTTTTAAGTTTATTTATTTATTTATTTTATTAAAAAATTTTTTTTTCCACGTTTATTTATTTTTGGGACAGAGAGAGACAGAGCATGAACGGGGGAGGGGCAGAGAGAGAGAGAGACACAGAATCGGGAACAGGCTCCAGGCTCTGAGCCATCAGCCCAGAGCCTGATGCGGGGCTTGAACTCACCGACCGCGAGATCGTGACCTGGCTGAAGTCGGACGCTTAACCGACTGCGCCACCCAGGCGCCCCTATTTATTTATTTTAAAAGACAGAGCAGGGAATGGGCAGAGAAGGAGGGAGAGAGAGAATCCCAAGCGGACTCTGCACTGCCAGAGTGCAGAGCCCGATACAGGGCTCAAACCCATGAACTGTGAGATCATGACCTGAGCAGAAACCAAGAGTTGGACACTTAATTGACTGAGCCACCAAGGTGCCCCAGGCAATAACTTCTGAGAAGAGGCCTGAATAAAATATGAAGACAAGTTGCTCACAGGTGTGGGTGATGAACATCTGAGTCAAAGGCACAGAAAGTACAAGCTGAGATTTAAATAGCTTGGTGTGACCAAAAAAAAGACCAGTGTGGCTATTGTGTTGTGATCCAGGTGGAGAGTGATAGGAGAGGAGCCCAAGAAGCCAGTCAGACTCCCCTTGGAGGGCTCTGGAGACCACAATCGTGTGTCTTTTTTGTGTGCACTCAGCAGGGACTCTACATTGCTTAATGACAGAACCACCTTTCCTAGCCCCACAGTTGGTCAGGACATAGTCTGCACGAGTTCGGGCCATGGGCCTGAGGCTAAGAGTTTCAACTAAGGGAGTAGGTAGCAAGACCTTCTTAGAAATTTAAAAAGAAGGCCATGGCTTCTATGTAAGCAAGTGATTCAGAGCCGTACAAGAAAAGGTAAGACCTTATAAAAAGCCATTGGGATAATCTGGCAGAGATAACAGGCTAAACCTAACAAGGAGATAGTGAGATATGTGTGGATTTAAGCTGTATTACCAGATGGAGCTGATAGGACTTGCTGATGGATCAGAAGGGTGGGGTGTGGGAGAAAGACACATATCTTGTGTCTGGGCAGCACGAT
Source organism: Felis catus (assembly GCF_018350175.1). Classification (NCBI taxonomy): domain Eukaryota; kingdom Metazoa; phylum Chordata; class Mammalia; order Carnivora; family Felidae; genus Felis; species Felis catus. Next base: position 47,158,859 of record NC_058371.1, on the reverse strand, counting down.
GTGCAGTGTGCACTTTGCTAAGATGGAAAAGAGTAAGTTTATCTCTATAAACACACCTCTAGTTGCTAGCAAACCACCTTTTCTCCTCACTCTCTTTCTTCTGCATCATCAATTTGTCCATTTCTACTGATCATCCCGAGAAGTAAACAAATGTACAATAACAGTTCCCATCTCATATCTACTCCCTCGGCCTCCCCGGTTCTGCAGTGTCTGGCCCTAACATGCTGCATTCCCCATGCTCACAGGTTAGCTGGCCTCTGCTGGCTGCGGCCAGTGAGAGAAAATGGAGAGAAGATGGTAGGACAAGAGAAATGAGTATCAAGATGCTTCTCCAGACCCTCTCTCTGCCTCTGGTGGAATCACTGGTAGAATCAAGGACTGGTGCCTTTTGCACCTTGACTCTGTTTAGAGTTCAGAAAGGCCAAGCAGATCCAGTAAAATGGACGAAGATGGAGTAACCAATAGAAAATGAGGAACCTCATAAACCAAATGATAAAAGCTTTTCAAAAAGAGAAAGCAATCATCTTTGTCAAATACTGCCAAGAAGTCAAGGAAGATAATGACCGAGAGTTGTCTGTTATATTTCACAACTGATTCTATGAGAACAGTGGGGTTGGATTGGTGAGGGTGAAAGCCTGATGAGGAAAGATTTATGAAATACGTGGGAAGAGGAAGTAGAAACAAATATTACTAAATTTCAAGAAGAACAGAGGAATGTGACCCTAATTTAAGAGGAATTTAGTGTTCGGGAAGGAATTGTCTAAATATGGGAGGTCTATCGGTCAGAGTCCAACCAGTAAAACAGAAATCACTAGAAGCATTTAAAAGAAAAGTGATTTAACCAGATAATGCAGAAGCTGAGATGCCAGTCAAGACAGATGAAGAAGCCCCAGATTGGTGCCTACAGGCCACTACTCCCTTCTGGCTTAAGAGGACAAAGGAAAGATGTTACTAGACCCAAAGTTTAGGGTCATCTACAGAAACTGGAATCACAGCCATTGTGTCCATTTGGAGTTAGAGCCAAGAAGACTCAGCTTCTATTAGGTACATACTAATCATTCAGGATTCTTCTTGCTGATGGCTCAATATTGAGAATCTTGGAGAATCTTACACTGGGCAGTGATTCTCAACAACGTCTGTAAATACAAATCATCTAGGGAGTCTTTAAAAAATACCAGTGCCCAAGATGCATCCCAAGCTAATTAAATCAGAAAAATGGGGTGCAAAGATTTTAAAAAGATGTTTTAAAAGATAGCCAAATGATTCTACTGTATAGCCAGGGCTGAGAACCACTGCTCAAAATTCTGCATGATAAAACAGGATCGAATGCTTCCTTGCACAAAACTGCCACCAGTTCTTGAATCTAGTCCTAAGGTATCCATCATAGCAACAAATGGTAAAAGCCCAACTGGTAAAAGCTCCCTGTTATCATCGAATTAATTTTCTTAATGAAATAGGCTGCCTGAGAGTTTCTATCCTTTTAATGCTCTTTTGAGGTTAGAAGAGCAAAAGATGAAAAGCCCAGAAACAACATTCTCTGTGTTTCCTTTCACCGTAACAGAATAATTAAGTGGTGTGGTTACCCACATGCCACTGAGAGACACATTTTTCAGGATGCGACAGGTCACAACTGATAGAAGCAGAGGGGCTTACGTTAGCCACATGGCATGAGGACTTAACACACCTCATCTGTTTTCAAACCACCAAAATGCCTTTCGGAGTGGCTCGTGTTTGTGCTTCTCTAATTTGGAATGTACTATGTATCTCATAATTAGGACCTGTCTCTTCCTTGGAAGCTGAAACATTTGTCACTTTTTGTGGAATCGAAATCTTGAGTCTGTGGATCAGAAATAAGCTCCCAGTCTTTTATTGGGAACCCTGCATTTCGGGTTAGTAATTTCCCCAAGCAGCTGGGATTTAGTCAGTGTTCTTAGTTATAATTAAATGATAAATCTTCACATGGAAGGCATCCAACACCAAATATGTCAGTTCCATCAAAGTGGAATAGAGCACAAGATACATTTACCTAGGAAAATGATTCCACTTTGGAAAATTATATTCTCTTGTCAGAAGCCAGATGACAAGCAGTTGCCTGCGAACAGTCGATAACAAAAGGCTCTTTAGTGACTCGTGATGCATCTTTCGGCTCCTGCATCCATGCAGTTTTCTGGAAATAATGAGTGACTCCCTCCCTGTCTGACATTTCCTTATTGGCATCAACATCACCAGTGTCCAGATAGGCTTAGTGCTCAGCATTGATTTAGGAATGCTGTAATGCCCAGCTGGAATGTGAAATATATCACAGCCAGCTCTTCCTGTGGCACGCAGATCATTCTACATTCAGGACTGTTACTTATGTTCCTTCAAATCTCTTCACCAAACAAACATTTGTTAAATACCTACCATGGACAGGGTTTATACTAGGCAATGTGGGAGTACAACCCTGACTGTGACAGGTTTGATCCACTGGTCCAGTCAGACATCAAGAATTCATTAAAATGGGGGGAAGCAGAGAGCTTGGAGTTGATGATTCAAAATTGTCCTTTCCATGTTGACAATGATATGGCTCTGGGACACCTGGGTAGCTCAGTCAGTTAAGCTTCTGACTCTTGACTTTGGCTCAGGTCATGATCTTGTGGTTTGTGAGATTGAGCCACATGTTAGGCTCAGAGCCTGCTTGGGATTCTCTCTCTCCCCTTCTCTCTCTGTGCCCCCCCCCCCCCCCGCTTATTCTCTCTCTCTCTCTCTCTCTCTCTCTAAATTAATAAACTTAAAAAAATAGAAAATTATATGGCTCTGTTTGCATATGCTTATGTATATGTGTGTGTATATTTATATTTCTCTATGTATATTTATATGTTTAAATATAGTAGTTTAACTCCCTTCTGTATCCTATGTGTCCTAGCACAAGGCACTATAACTACTAAGAATTCAATAAGCCTCTGTTGACAGTGCACTGCATGAATGAGATAATTAATTTTGATCATTAGAAATGCATAGCATAAAAATTTTAAATGGTAACTAACACATAGTTCGCTTACTGTGTGCAGAACAGTATTATAAATCATTTAATCCTCAAAATAACCATAGGAGGTAAGTATTATTATCATTTTCATTTGGGAGACACGTGGAAATCAAGAAACCCATCCAGGCACATATAACTGGTAAGGGGAAGACAGAGGGTACATACTCAGGCTTTCCGGTGTCATTGCTACACCAACAAAACTAGTCTAGAGAGCTGTTGTAAGTTAGAGTTTGACCTATGCAACGTTGTTTTTCAGAAGTAGAGAAACAGGGGGCCCTAGAAAGATCTTTGTCTTTGGGATCCAATACACTTAGCTCCACACTGAATAGCCATGTGACCTTGGGCAATTTCATGGATGTGTCTGAGCCTCAATTTCCTATTCAAAATTATAAGTGCACCTATTTTGTTAGCAAACAGACTCTGAAACCAGACCCTCTAACTGCATCACTAAGCAAGCTACTTAACCAATCTTGGGCTTCAGTTTCCTTGTTTGTAAAAGGAGCATGGAAATTGTAACTATCTCATATGGTTGTTATAAGGGCAATGTACCTATGTATGAAATGCTTTGAAAAATGCCTGACATCCAAGTGCACACCATCAATGTCAGTTATGATTATATAGCAATAGATATTACTATTATTATTTGGCTTTACTAGAGATTGACTATTTTTATTGCTACCTAAGGCCAACTCCCAATTTGTAGTAAATCAAACTCTCTCTCTCACCTACCCAAGGGTTCATTCCAGGAATGCCTCCCTCTTTGTTTTATATCATCCTTCCTACTGGATCATTCCAATCAGTATTCAAACTTGCTACGAATTCTCCCATGTTAAAGAAATAACTCATTTTATCCTGTTTCCATCCAGCTATCACCTCGTTTCTGCTCCTTGTTGCAGCAATATTCCTTTTTTTGTATTTTCTTCACATTTTTATTTAAATTCTAGTTAGTTAATATATAGTGTAATATTGTTTTCAGGAGTAGAATTTAGTGACTCATCAGTTACATACAATACCCAGTGCTCATCACAAGTGCCTTCCTTGGTACACATCACCCATCTGGCCCGTCTCCTACCCACCTCCCTCTGCCAACCCATAGTTTGTTCTCTATCATTAAGAGTCTCTCATGGTTTGGGGGCACCTGGGTAGTTCAGTTGATTAAGCGTCCACCTCTTGATTTTAGCTCAGGTTATGATCTCATGTTTCATAAGATCAAGTCCCGCATTGGCTCTGCACTGGCAGTGCATTGCCTGCTTGGGATTCTCTCTCTCCCTCTCTCTCTGCCCTTCCCCTGCTCATGATCCCTTTGTCTCTCTCAAGATAAATAAACTTAAAAAAAAAATAAGAGTTTCTTATGGTTTATTTCCTTCTCTCTTTATTTTCCCCTTCCCATATGTTCCTGTGATTTGTTTCTTAATGCCACATATGAGTGAAATCATATGGTATTTGTATTTGACTGACTTATTTCACTTAGCATAATACACTCCTTGCTCCATCCACATCATTGCAAATGGCAAGATTTTATTCCTTTTGATGGCTAAGTATTATCCCATTGTATGTATGTATGTATATATGTATATATGTATATATATACACACACACCACATCTTCTTTATCCATTCATCAGTCGATGGACATTTAGACTCTTTCCATAGTTTGGCTATTGTTGATAATGTTGCTATAAACATCAGGGTACATGCACCCCTTCAAATATGTATTTCTGTATCTTTTGGATAAATACCTAGTAGTATAATTGCTGGGTAGGCTAGTTCTATTTTTAACTTTTTGAGGAACCCTCATACTGTTTTCCACAGTGGCTGCACCAGTTTGCATTCTTACCAACAGTGCAAGAGGGCTCCCCTTTCTCAATCCTCACCAACACTTGTTTTTTGTGTTGTTAATTTTAGCCACTCTGACAGATGTGAGCTGCTATCTCATCATGGTTTTGATTTGCATTTCCCTGATGATGAGTGATACTGAGCATCTTTTCATGTGTCTATCAGTCATCTGGATGTCTTGTTTGGAAAAGTGTCTATTCATGTCTTCTGCCCATTTCTTCACTGGATGATTTTTTGGGGTGTTGAGTTTGATAAGTTCTTTATAGATTTTGGATATTAAAATTGTCTATATTTGTTGCTGCCCATTTTCTCCTCCCATTCTCTCTTTTTAATTTTTGTGGTACGATATATATAACACAAAATTTATCATCTTAATCATTGTAAGTGTACAGTTCAGTAACATTAAGTATATTCATATTGTACAACCATCATCACCATCCATCTGCAGAACTCTTTTCATATTTCTAAACTGAAACTCTATGTCCTTTAAAGAATAACTCCCTATTTGCCATTCCCCCAATACCAGGAAGCCCCCATTCTATTTGGTGTCTCTATGATTTTGGCTGTTCTAATTACCTCACATAAGCAGAAGTGTATATAATTCTTGCTCTTTTGTGGTTGGCTTATTTTACTTAGCATACAGTCATCAAGGTTGACCAATGTTGTAGCATATGTCAGCTTCATATATTTGATGTTCTGTTATTAGATGCATGCACGTTTATAATTATTGTATCTCTTCACTGTACTGAACCTTTTAATAGTATATAATATCCTTATTCACTTGAGAGATGCTTCAGTGGCTTAGTCGGTTGAGTGTCTAACTCTTGATCTCAGTTCAGGTCTTGATCTCAGGGTTGTGAGTTCAAGCCCTGTGTTAAACTCCATGCTGAGTGTGGAGTCTACAAAAAATACACACACACATACACACACACATACACACACACATATGTATATATATAAATCCTTTTTCACTTGAAAGTTTGACTTTGAAAGCTTGATTATAATGTGTCATGGTGAGGGTATATTTGGGTTCATCCTTCCAGCCTCCACCTATGACACAGTTCAAAGCTGCTTCTACAGTTTCAGGTGTTTATTACAGCAGCATACTGCTCCTGAGACCCATTCCTTTCTTAGTACATTTAGGATCCTATAACAAAAATACCATAGATTGGTTGGCTTAAAAAAAGAGAAACATTTATTTCTCACAGTTATAGAGGTTGGGAAGCCCAAGATTAAGGTAAACTGGTGTCCACTTAGGTGTCCAGTGAGAATATGCTTCCTGATTCATAAATGGCCATCTTTTCTGTATCCTTACAAAGCAGAAGGGTGAGGGAACCCTCTGGGTTCCTTTTATAAAGGGACTAATTTCATATACAAGGTTCCACTTTCATGACAATTACGTCTCAAAGTTCCTGCCTCCTAATGCCATTATAGGGGGTTACGATTTCAACATAGGAATTGGAGAGGTGGAATACAGACATTAGGTCTACTGCCCTCCACCTTTCCTCTTAAAATGGCTAAGAAAAAAAACAGGCAATATCAAGTGCTGGTGAAGAAGTAGAGAAACTAGGACTCATACATTGTTGTTGGGTAAGCACAATGGAAAAGAGATTGTAGAAAACCATATGGCAATTTCTTATAAATTTAATCAAATGTTTAGCATGATTAGCCCCAATCTTGCACATTATTATTAGATTCACCTCTTAACATTTAATATTTTTAATAGTATTGTGAAGGTACTTTTTAAATTTCCAGTTGTTACTGCAAACACTTAAAAATGCAAGTTTTTGTTTTTGTTTTTATATTAAGCTTGAATCCTGCAACTTTGCAAAACTTACTGACTAGTAGGCTTTGGTGCATTTTATAAGATTTTCTACGTAGGCAATTTTATTGTCTGTGAATAGACATGGTTTTATTTATTTATTTTTATTTATAGTCTATATGGCTTTTATTTCCATTTCTTGCCAATACTGCCCTGGATATGACCTCCAATGTAATGTAGAATAGGATTGCTGAGGACATGCATCCTTGTCTTATACCCAGTGATAAGGAGAAAGCATTGAAAAAAAAAAGCACTATTAAGAATTCACCTACAGGGGCACCTGGGTAACTCAGTCAGTAGATATGAGCCTCTGTGCTGACAGATCACAGCCGGGAGCCTGCTTCAGATTCTGTGTCTCCCTCTCTCTCTGCCCTATTGCTTCTCTCACTCTGTCTCTCTCTTTCAGAAATAAATAAACATTAAAAAAAATTTTTAAAGAATTCACCTACAGATTTTTCATGAGGAAGTTATATTTAATCTATAGTTTTCCTAGAGTTTTTATCTTGCATGAATTTTGTTTTGTTAAATGCTCCCTTGTTTTGGCAGCATCTGTTGAAATGATTATATTACTTTTCTTCTCTAGCCTATCAATAAAGTTAATTATATTCATTGATTTTCAAATATTGAATCATCTTTTCATTCCTAAGATGAACCCCAGTTAGTTATGATATATTAACCTTTCTATATATTGCCGGATTCAATGTGCTAATATTTTGTTGAGAATTTTGTGTTTATGTTATTGAAGGATATTGATTTATAGTTTTCTTTTAATGTTTTCATCTAATTTTGACATGAAGGTAATATGGAGGCCTCATAAAATGAGTTCTGAAGTGTTCCATTTTCTTCTATTATATGGAGGAAATTATGTAGAATTGATTTTTTTTAATGTTTGTTAAATGTATAAATGAAACCATCAGGGTCTGAAATTTAAGTGTTTCAGTTATCCAAATAGATATATGACAATTCTAGTTATCTATTACTTCTTGTATGAGTTGGAAAGTTTCTACCTTTCCTGCATCTGTCCATTTCACCTAATTTGTTAAATTTATTGGCATAAAATGAATTGAATTTTGCCTTTTTTAGCCTTTTAACATCTATAGGACCTCTAGTGATGCTCCTTCTTTTATCTCCAGTGTTGTTAATTGATGTTCTTTCTTTCTCTCTCTCTCACTCTCAGAGGTTTCTAAATTTTATTCCTCTTTAAAATTTTTGATCATTGTGTATCATTGATTATAAACAATATGATTGCAAGTGTCTTCCTGCTGGTTCCATCAATTCCTTTGTTTCTTTTCCTTCTTCTTTGATCTGCTTTTGAATTGAGTATTTTTATAATTTTATCTTCTCTCCAAAATTGGTATATTAGGTATACTTATTTTTAAAAATATTTTAGTTGGTTGCCCCTGAACTTATTATATGCAACTTTAGTTATTCACAGTTTGCCTTCAAATAATAGTATACCATTTTATATAGAGTGCAATAATTTTAAATCGCTATAATTTTAACTCACCTGTCTTTTGTTTTTTTCACTGTTCTCATATATTTTGCTTTTACATTTGTTATAAACCCTTAAATATATCATTGCCACTTTTGCTTTAGATAGTCGATTGTATTTCTAAGTAATTAAGGATAAGGAAAAAAAGACTCTAAATTTACGTCTAGTTTTGTTATTTCCAAAGCTTTTTATTTCTTTTCTAGATCTATGTTCCTGTCCAATATAATATTACTTCCACCTGAAGAAGTGTCTTTAATATTTCTTTTAATGTAGATCTGTTCAAAGGTTGTCTCCTATTTTTTTCTGATACAGTTTTTTACTTTCACTTTACAAATACTTTATCCCTGAAATAGAAATCTATGCTGACATGTTTTTGCAGCACTTTGTCTTTTAAAAGTGTATTTATTTATTTTGAGAGAGAAAGAGAGAGAGTGCACATGTGAGTGAGGGCAGAGCAGAAGGAGAGGGAGAGAGAGAATCCCAAGCATGCTCCTTGCTCAGTATGGAGCCTGACGCAGGGCTTAATCTCATGACTGTGAAATCATGACCTGAGCAGAACCAAGAGTCAGATGCTTAACAGACTCAGCCATTCAGCCTCTCCTTTCAACCCTTTTAAATGTATCATTTCATTGTCTTCTGGCTTATAATGAATATTTATCTTTTTTTATTTGTATATTTATGAATTTCTCTATAGCTTTAGTTTTCAGAAATTGAGAAATGTGTATGTATAATTACATGTATATGCATTTTGGTTTTATGTTGTTTTGTATTTCTTTTGTAGATCTCTGGTCTTGGCTCAGTGGTTTGATGTTTTTCGTTATCTTTGGGAAATTCCCATCCTTTATCTTTTTAAATACTTATTGCTCCTGTTCTCTCTCTCTTCTGAGATTCTAAGTACTTGTATGTTAGACAATTTGCTACTAGTTCAAATCCTTTGGATGCTCCATTATGTGTTTTCTTTTTCTGCAGTTTGGGTGATCTCTATTGATCTATCATTAACTTCACTAATTCTTTCTCAACTATGTCAAGTCTACTAATCAGCACTTTGAAAGGATACTTCTGATGTTTTTAATTTCCACCGTCCCATTTGTCTATTTTCATAGTATATATCTCTGCCAAAATTCCTCATCTGTTTATGAATATTACCCATGTTTTCTGCTAGATAGATATTTAAGATATGAATCACAGTTATTTTTAAGTTGTGTTTTTCTAGTTCCAAAATCTGAGACAACTCTAAGTCTAGTTCTGGTGATTACTTTTTATCTTGACAATGGATTGTATTTTTCTTTTAATTTATGTGTATGTCTCATAATTTTTTTTGAATCATAGGCATTTTATGTAGAACAGTAGATATTGGAGCAAATAACATTTATGCCTATAAATAGGTATGTCTTTTCTTCTATTGGGCCATTGGAGAAAAGGCCCAATTGAATCAATCCAGCCAGGAGGTGAGCTGTGTATATACTTTGTTGTTGCTATGGTTATGTTCAGTGTAGAACTAGTTCTAATTTCTCTAATGGAAGACTGCCATCGACTTAGAGTTTTTCTCAGTGTTCCTGCTTAGCCCTTTTTGCCTTTCCTACAGGCCTTGGTAACAGGGAGACTCTCTCCACTCCTCCCCTATCCCAGTAGAGTGGGTGCTTTTTGTCATTCACTGTTTCCTATGCTTGGGGCACGGCAGGATAGGTGCTTTGTTGTACTAGCCCAGCCTCCATTGTTGGCAAACCCCCTACTGATCACCCTCAGATGTAGAGATTTCTCAGCATACCTGCTTCTCCTCCCTGTGACAGCCAACTTTGCCTTGGATCTGTGGTAAATCTTGTGCAGAAGAGTTTCATGCCTCTCAGGAGACCTTGAATATAGGATCTTCAACCTAAAACTCTCCTATTCTTTCTGTAGGACTAAAGGTATTTTTCTTCTATCCTTTCCCCAGAAAAAAAAATTAAGATTCACTGCCCCTTCCCAAGAAGCTTAAAGCTTTTATTTTGTATGAGCAAAGGGGTTTAGGGAAATGTGTGATGTTTTATGCCTGCTCTACAGTGGCAGTCAACTCCTCCTATAGGCCTATAGCCCTGTGGGAGAGGCTCTGGTCTCTTACTCTGCCATTCATCTTTCTACCAAGCATCTGAGTGATGTCCATGAAAAATAGCATGTAAATGGGTATAAAATCCCATTGTGTCTGGGGTTTTTAGGAGATCTATACTGTATACTAGCCTACATTCAACTACTAACTGTTCATTATCATATTTATTGATTTTTTTTTCTTACCCATCAAATGACAACTGGTACTTCTCCCTCCCATTCTCTGTTACTTCTCTCTCCTTAGAAGGTCTCGTCCTTGACTTTTAGGCTACTTGGTTGCCCTATACATCAGCTTTGTGATAAGTTGCAGAAAATTAATGACTTTGTAATTTATTTTTTTACTGTCTTGGTGGAAATGACACACTTTCTATCTTGGCACATTCTCATTAAAAGTAAAACTTACCCATTATTTTTTATACTACACCAATTAGGATTTTGCCTACACCTCTCCACTAACATAGTCAAAGTCATCAGGCAGCTCCACACTGCTAAATCTACTAGATAATTCTTAGTACCAATCTTTCTTCATTAGTAACACTAGGCTGAGTTGATCCCTCTCTTATTCTGTGAACATTTTACTTGGTTTCCAATACACAATACACTACTAGCTTTCCTCTTTCATTCCTGGAATTTCCTTCTCCATATATTTTGCTGATTCTTCTTCTTCTTTTCAATGTCTTTAAATTGGAGTACCCCTGGGCTCAATCATTGCACCTCTTTCCTTCTCTGCCCACACCCATTAGTGATCTCGTCCAGTCTTGTGATTTTAAGTATTAGTCTAACATGAGTGATCTCCATATTTCTGTATCTAGCCCAAACTTTTTCTATTCCACACCCATATTAGTTTATTTTTTGACTTCTCTACTACAATGTCCAATAGGCACTTCAAACATCTTGTCAAAAAATTAATTCCTTATTTTCATATTTTAATCTATAGCAGACATATTCTTCTCCATCTCTCCAGATCATAACCTATTAGTTCATACCCCAAGGACAAAAACAAAAATGCAGTACCCTTGCTTTCTTTCTTACATACACATCACACCACTAACTCTTTAGCAACTCATGTTGGCTCTACTTGGAAAAAAAAATAATAAATCTAAAAGTAAAATAAAAAATTCACTTTCTTCTAACCATTTTGATTATTGCACCCAAATAATCATCATTTATTGCCTGGCTTATTGTAAATATTTTCTATCCAGTCTCCTTCATTCCACTTTTGCTCCAGTATTCTTTCATCGTGGGATTAAGAGTGAATTTGGGGAGTATAGGTCAGATCTGTCACCATCCTGCTCCAAATCCTCTAACAACCCCTATTTAAGTCAAAATAAAGACCAAATATATCACAAAAGATCTTTCTCTGGACCTCTCTATCTGAATATCATCTCTTACTGCTCTTCCTCTTACTGCCTAGGATGAATAATAAATTTAGTCTACTAAAATAAAAAATAGGGGCACCTGGGTGGCTCAGACGGTTAAGCGACCAACTTTGGCTCAGGTCATGATCTCACAATTTGTGAGTTTGAGCCCCACATCAGGCTCTGTGCTGACAGCTCAGAGCCTGGAGCCTGCTTCAGATTCTGTGTCTCCCTCTCTCTCTCCCCCTCCCCTGCCCCTCAAAAGCATTAAAAAAATAAGATAAATAAAATTAAACTAAACTAAACTAAACTAAACTAAAATAAAATAAAATAATTTCCAACTATACTTGACACTTTACTGTTCTTCAAAGTACCAGACATATTCCCACCCAGAGCTTTTCCACTACATGTTTCCTCTGACTAGAACGCTTTTCTCCTGGATATCTACAGAGCTTACTCCTTCAAATATTAACTCAAATGTTATGTTTTCAAAACATTAACTGACCCACTTCCAACAAGGGCTCTCTGTGCTTCTTACTTTGCTTAATTTTTCTTCATAGTACCTTTTCCCATAGTATATGATTATCACCTCTACCAAAGTATATAATGTACTTATTTACTATGCTTAGTGTTATGTTTCCTCACATTAAAATGGAAAACAATAATTTTGTCTCTCTTTTTCACCAACGTAACCCCACTGTTTAGAAGAGTATCTAACAAAGAGTAGACAATCACTAAATATTTTGTTAATGTTTATTTATTTATTTTGAGAGAAAGAGAGCACAAGCAGGGGAGAGGAGAGAAAGAGACAGAATCCCAAGCAGGCTTTTCCTGGTCAGCATGGAACCTGATGCAGGGCTCAAATTCACAAAACATTAGATCATGACCTGAGCCAAAATCAAGAGTTGGTACTCAGCTGACTGAGCCACTCAAGTGTCCCAATTGCTAAATATTTCTTTAATGAATGATCAGGGTTGATTGTATGAATTAAATTAAGTCACATAGGTAGAACACCTGATATCCAAGAGGATCTCAGTAAATACTTTCCATGAATAGAACAAGCAAGGATGAGCACATAAATATTCTTTGATGAACTAGTGTGACTTTTCAGTTTTTAAGTTTTAAATCCCCTGTTCTGAGTGGAAACAAATAATGAATAAGTATATATTTAAAAATTACATTCTTGGGGCACCTGGGTGGTACCATTGGTTAAGCATCCTACTCTTAATTTCTGCTTAGCTCTCCCTTTCATACAAAACTACTTTTGGCATGTAGTTTTGTGTTGTTGAAGCAAAACTCAGACTTTCAAAAACGTCACACACAAAAAAGATAAAATGCACATTGTTCTCTATTACCTTGACTTTCTCACTTATAAGAATATAACTTTTATTTATTTTTTTAATTTTTAATTTAATCATTTATTCGAGGGCCGGGGAAGAGTGTTAAGGAATTGGCTGCCATAATTATGGAAGCTGTCAAGTCCAAATCTGCGATGTGGGCCAGCAGGTTAGAAACCCAGGAGAACTGATGGTGCAAATAAAATCTAAATGCCATCTGTTGGATAATTCCCTATTGCTTGAGGAAGCCAATACTTTGTTCTGTTCAAACCTTCGACTGACTAGATGAAGCCCACCCACATTATGGAGGGCAATCTGCTTACTCAAATTTTAAATGTGAATCTCATCCAAAAACATTCTCCAAGTTGACACAAAAATTAATTATCACAACAGGTATTTAGACACACTAAACATACATTATAAATGTACATAAATGTTTACAGCAGTTTTATTCAGAATAGCTAAGTCTGTAAACCTCATTTGTCCATCAGCAAGAGAATAGATAAACAGTGGTATACTTATAAATTATAGCATAAAAAGAACAAATTCCTTAACCACACACACCAACATAGATTAATCTCAAAAACATTAAGCTGAATGGAAAAAGGCTTACATAAAAGAACACATAAGGTATGATACCATTTATATAAAGTTCTAGAACTGGCAAGGCTAATCTACAGTGGAAAAAAGAATCATATTTGAATCTGAGGGCAGGTGGGTAGGTATTGATGAGCAAAAGGCATAAAGAAATTTCCAAGTGTAATAGAAATTTTCTGTTTCTTAAAGGAATTTTGGTTTTCACGGATGTATGCAGCAGATTCCAAATCTATCAAGTCATACGCTAATTTTTTTCACATATAGTTATATAAAATTTTTATCTTAAACACAATAAACAAATGTTGAACCATAGTTAATGCTATGTATGCTTAAGCATTTAGAGGCACCTAAGCACTTCAGCATGCATTTCATCAAACAGATTTTAATATTTATTTATAGTCTACAACCTACTTTATTTTTTTTTGCAACAAAACATATTTAACTTTATTTTTTTTATTTTTTTATATGAAATTTATTGACAAATTGGTTTCCATACAACACCCAGTGCTCATCCCAAAAGGTGCCCTCCTCAATACCCATCACCCACCCTCTCCTCCCTCCCACCCCCCATCAACCCTCAGTTTGTTCTCAGTTTTTAACAGTCTCTTATGCTTTGGCTCTCTCCCACTCTAACCTGTTTTTTTTTTTTCCTTCCCCTCCCCCATGGGTTCCTGTTAAGTTTCTCAGGGTCCACATAAGAGTGAAACCATATGGTATCTGTCTTTCTCTGTATGGCTTATTTCACTTAGCATCACACTCTCCAGTTCCATCCACGTTGCTACAAAAGGCCCTATTTCATTTTTTCTCATTGCCACGTAGTATTCCATTGTGTATATAAACCACAATTTCTTTATCCATTCATCAGTTGATGGACATTTAGGCTCTTTCCATAATTTGGCTATTGTTGAGAGTGCTGCTATGAACATTGGGGTACAAGTGGCCCTATGCATCAGTGCTCCTGTATCCCTTGGATAAATTCCTAGCAGTGCTATTGCTGGGTCATAGGGTAGGTCTATTTTTAATTTTCTGAGGAACCTCCACACTGCTTTCCAGAGCGGCTGCACCAATTTGCATTCCCACCAACAGTGCAAGAGGGTTCCCGTTTCTCCACATCCTCTCCAGCATCTATAGTCTCCTGATTTGTTCATTTTGGCCACTGACTGGCGTGAGGTGATACCTGAGTGTGGTTTTGATTTGTATTTCCCTGATAAGGAGCGACGCTGAACATCTTTTCATGTGCCTGTTGGCCATCCGGATGTCTTCTTTAGAGAAGTGTCTATTCATGTTTTCTGCCCATTTCTTCACTGGGTTATTTGTTTTTCGGGTGTGGAGTTTGGTGAGCTCTTTATAGATTTTGGATACTAGCCCTTTGTCCGATATGTCATTTGCAAATATCTTTTCCCATTCCGTTGGTTGCCTTTTCATTTTGTTGGTTGTTTCCTTTGCTGTGCAGAAGCTTTTTATCTTCATAAGGTCCCAGTAATTCACTTTTGCTTTTAATTCCCTTGCCTTTGGGGATGTGTCGAGTAAGAGATTGCTACGGCTGAGGTCAGAGAGGTCTTTTCCTGCTTTCTCCTCTAAGGTTTTGATGGTTTCCTGTCTCACATTTAGGTCCTTTATCCATTTTGAGTTTATTTTTGTGAATGGTGTGAGAAAGTGGTCTAGTTTCAACCTTCTGCATGTTGCTGTCCAGTTCTCCCAGCACCATTTGTTAAAGAGGCTGTCTTTTTTCCATTGGATGTTCTTTCCTGCTTTGTCAAAGATGAGTTGGCCATACGTTTGTGGGTCTAGTTCTGGGGTTTCTATTCTATTCCATTGGTCTATGTGTCTGTTTTTGTGCCATACAACCTACTTTAAAATGCATCAAAAAACTTAAATGGATTTGTGGGTAAGCAATGGTACAGATAGTTATGTAAGAAAGCATATATAGTAAAGTTAACCAAAGAACCTATTGGTAGTTATACTGGTATTCACTGTACCCTTCTATGTTTTTCTATGTTTGAAACTTTTTATAATAAAATATTAGGGGAAAAAATAAAATGTAAATAAAATAATTATTTGTAAAAGTATTTCCCATGCATTCAATATAATTGATCCCTTTTTGGTAAAAATGAAAACCTGTTTTCCTAATTAATTTATATTTAAATAGAAAACATCTACAAGGAAAAACTGAAATAAAGTTTTCATGTAACTCCTTAAATTATATTTTTTACTGTAGATCAGAAGCAAAGTATAATAAAAACTAAAGCATTGCTTGTCAGGAAATACACATGATTACTCCCTTCAAGCAGGCATGAAAGGAAGAATTTTAAAGGAGGGTCTCATCTCCCTGTCTAAAGTGTCTTATTATTACTTTTTCTTTCAGAACTGTAGACCTAAAAGTCATGGACATATTATTGGAGCATTGATACAAAGCATCCTTTGCATTATTGACATTCTCCAGTTGAAGGGTCCTGAGTACTTTCTATAGAAGGCAAATGATACCTATAAACCTTTTACTCTGATCCCTGATTTTAAAAATGAAGGTCTGACTCTTCACCACAAATTTCCTAATAATTCGTGTAAACCAGTCAATGCTTTTGCAAACTGAGATTTGAGAAAAGAAACAGTAACACTTCTAAGTTTCCAATGGCAATATCAGAGGTAAAATAAAAACAGACCCTGTGTCTGAATGACTTATATTAAATTAACAACTCTGCACTAATTATGATGAACTTGACCATCGATATTCCCCATTATCATCAAGCAAGGACTCAATGATCTCTTCTAAATGGGAAGCTTTCTGGATCCCCATCCCACTTTTGCCTCCTTCCATTATCCCACTTCCAGAGGGTCCTCACTCAAATGCACCTACACTAATGCACATAGACACAGCCTAATAATGTTGAAAAAGTATTTTCCAATATTTATACCTCAATGCCTTCCATTCACATAGTGCCTTACATTTCAATATGCCCTAGTAATAGTAGTCCACTAAGACTTAATAGGAAATGCTGCCTCCAGCTTTAGTTCTCAAATCATTGTTCAAATAGAGCAGCATGAAAATCACTGGTGGCTATTTTAAAACCAGGTTTATGAGACCTACCTTACAACTACTCAAAGAGAAAAAACAGAATTCTGTAAGATGGTGCCCAGAAGCTGTGTGTGTGTGTGTGTGTGTGTGTTCACAGTGTTCTTACCAATTATGCCTATTCTTTGGCATGAGAATCTTGATTGAAATCATTACCTGGGTTCCAGCTAGTTAAGATAACTATTTATAACAATACATGTAGAACTTTTTAGTTGAAAAAAAAAAGGATTAACTGAAAATTCTTTAATGTCCGTGATGGATTGGCTTTACTAGAGCATGTGTGCATGGAAAAAGAAAAGGACAGAAGTGCAGGCTGTAGAAGAAATAGGCAATACTGAGAGTAATATTTAACATGGTTCTGGTTGTATTGCCTAATCCCTTCTTTGTAGAAATTAGTAATAATCCTAATCAAATGTCCTTCACAATAGATCTTTGTTTGGTCATAGTCTTTCTTTTCTTTCTTTGTTATCCTGGGTCATTCTTCCTTATCCCTGATTTCTAACAGAAAGTGTCTTCATTATGGTGGCCATGAAATTTCAGTTTTGGGAGACAATTATTCATAGGTTTCTTATTTCTGCATATCTTATAAGCAGAGACACTGACTGCTTTTTTTTGAGCTATATTTTCAAGAATGTTTGCATAGCAAGCAGCATTAGAGGATATAGTGTCTTCCTTGAGAGAAACAGGAAGGTTTGCTTGGTATCCTGTATAAAAGATGCATGTTTCCTAAATTCAAGGTTTCTTTCCTGTGATATAACCCAAAATATACAGGTGTCACCTGGCCCTCTTCACATCACCTTGTGGGAACTGGGGTGTAGGGCACCAGTGCAAGAAAACGCTGAGTCTCTGGCTACTATGAGTAATTAATTGTCCTTTGTCTCTAACCCAGAGGTTATTTGTCTTCTTTCTGCGGCAGGATAATTTACTAGCTTAAGGGTATGGTAAAATCCCAGGTGCTTCACAGTTTTGATAGTAAATTGTATAACATTTTCCATTTCTCTCTCCTTACAGAAAGTTCAGACTAAGCAATAAACCCTTAAAAACTTTATTTGTATAATTCTGGTTATCTCCATTGTAACTTCCAAAATTTCAAGAGACTCTTTCACTGTGTAGAAAGTGTAGAGAATACTTCTACAAGTAATTTGTAGACCCAGACATGACATCCTTGTTCTAACCAGGCCTACGCTGTCATATGTTGTGTCTCCTGAGAATTCTAATATACATTATGCTGAAGGGAAGGGCTGGCATTTTATCTCACTATGGTCTCCTATATGCAGCAACTTGCAGATCAA
Organism: Felis catus; assembly: GCF_018350175.1. Classification (NCBI taxonomy): domain Eukaryota; kingdom Metazoa; phylum Chordata; class Mammalia; order Carnivora; family Felidae; genus Felis; species Felis catus. The sequence continues at coordinate 47,140,949 of NC_058371.1, read as the reverse complement.
ATCCAAACTAAAACATATTCCCCCCACTGATTTTATGATTGTTTTTCTCAACATGTCTAATAAATCTGACTGTAGCTTCCTGTGCAAATGGAGAGGAAGGAGTTCCTTACCAATTTTATCTCTGTAGTCATATATAGACTTCAAAGTACTTTTATTTTGTTTTCTGTTTTATGTAAGCACAGTATCATAGACTTAACTTTTAAAGTTGACGAAGATCTTAGAAGTCATCTCTGTGCAACCTCCAAAACAAAGCATATACACAAAATATAAGCAGACATTGCTTAATAATCTATAGTGATTGGAGCTTACAGAATTCACAGGAAAGGGCTTATCATGATTGAGCTTATTTAATATTTAGAAATGTCTTCTTATCCCAATCATCTCTAACCATAGTCCTACGATCATCTTCTAGAGCTTCCACTGCACTTAACTATCCTCTCGCAGATATCATAAGCAATTTCCTCCCCAAACCAAACTTATCATATTATTTTTTAAATGCCATGACTTCAAAATCTTTGAGTATTCTGGCAAAATCCATACTAAAATGTACTTTATAGCCGCTTCTCCCACAACAGCCTAATAGCAAAACTTAACATTGTTTTGGTCTTTTTTTGTGCAGATGAATCATATTGTTGATTTATATTTTGTTCATAATTATTTAGAAATGTCAGGTCTTTTTCATATGAATTCCTGACAAACCAAGTTCATCACATGTTAAATTCATACAATTGATTTTTTTCTCTTATCTAAAATAATCAAAAAAACACTGTGCTAACTTAGTTTGGTGGGCTTTAATCCATTTTCTATCCTCTTGGGATTCTTTTTAAATGTTATTTCTGTAATCAAAAGTATTGGTATCTTTTTCAAGATATGTCATTACAATATCTGAAACAAATGCCTTTAAACCCTTATCTAAGTTATTGATTAAAACATCAGATGGAACAGGACCAGTAACATAACCTTTTGATCTCTAGCTTTCTCTCATAATTGACATGATCCTTAAGATCTACATTTTTTAAGTGTGGTTATTTAAAAGGTTTCAAATTTACCTTACTGTATTGTCAGCTAGGATTATTTAGTTATCTCATTCCCAAAGTTACAATGACTTGAAAAAAATGTAACGTGCCTTGCTGAAACTTGGGGAAACTATTTGATTAATCCTTTATTATGAAATGTATAAATATTTCTTGTAGAAAATTGCAGAATCGCATGGGAAATAGAGAGTGCAGTTGACCATAGTGTAAAGATGGTTATCAGAATCAGAATAGGTCCACAAAGTCTGCAAAGTAGCAGAGACACAAATGAAGTGCAGATAAAACCACCCTCAAGCTGGGAGAATACTATGAGCTTTAAATTATCTGTATATAGAGAAATCATTATTAAATGCCAACACAGCTACTATTAAACTTCTGACTATCACCTCAAGACATTGTGTCTGGAGAAAAGGGCTAAGTCTGAAGAAACTGCATAGAAAACAGGAAAAGAGAAAAGGGGGCATGGGCATGGACAAAGCAAACATAAAATTACCACAAAAAAATCCAACACTGAACACAGGTCTGAAACGTGATGGGTGAAAATCCTAGATATCGTAAAAGATTTGAAAATACATAGGTCCTGAGGTGGCAGCCTTGGACAAAGAACATTTCGGGGGGAGAGGCAGGTAAGTAGAATGGAGAAGACATCCATTTAAACTGGTAGTGAAGCCAAAGAAGGAATTAAGAGAAACAAATAGAGCTCTTGAAATTAAAAAAAAAAAAAAAAAAAGACATGAGTCCTTTCTTTCCACCACCACCAACATAAAATATATCCATTTTTAAAAAGTAACTTTATCCTAGTAACAGCAATCAGACAAGAAAAAGAAATAAGGCATCCATATTGGTAAAGAAATTAAACTGTCACTTTGTACAGATGACAAGATACTACACTTAGAAAACCCTAAAGACTCCACCAAAAAACTATGAGAAGTAATAAATGAATTCAGTACATTTGCAGGATACAAAATTAATAGCCAGAAATTGATAGCATTTCTATATACTAATGATGAAGTAGCAGAAAGAGAAATTAAGAAAACAGCTCCATTTACAATTACACAAAAATAATAAAATACCTCTGAATAACTTTAATGAAGGAGATAAAAGAGCTATACTCTGCAAAATATAAAACACTGATGAAAGAAAGATGGCACAAACAAATGTAAAGATATTCCATGCTTGTGGACTGGAAGAATTAATATTGTTAAAATGTCTACCCAGTGCTCACTTCGGCAGCACATATACTAAAATTGGAACAATACAGAGAAGATTAGCATGGCCACTGCGCAAGGATGACATGCAAATTCGTGAAGCATTCCATATTAAAAAAAAAAAAAATGTCTACCCAAAGTAATATACACATTCAATGCAATCCTTATCAAAATACCAACAGAATTTTTCACAGAACTAAAACAAATACTACTAAGATTTGTATCGATTTCTAACCAAAGCAATTTTGAGAAAGAACAGCAAAGATGAAGTTATCACAATTCCAGATTTCAAGATACACTACCAAGCTGCAGTAGTCAAAACAGTATGGTACTGGCACAAAAATAGATACATAGATGAGTAGAAAAGAACAGAAAGCCCAGAAATAAACCCACACTTACACAGTCAATCTGTGACAAAGGAGACAAGAATATATAATAGCGACAAGACAATTTCTATAATAAATGATGCTGGGACAACCGAACAGCAAAAGAATGAAACTGAACCACTTACTAACACCATAAGCCAAAATAAACTCAAAATGGGCTCAAGACCTAAATGAAAGACTTGAAACCATAAAAACTTTAGAAGAGAACACAGGCACTAATTTCTCTGACATTATCCATAGAAACATGTTTCTAGATATGTCTACTCAGGAAAAGAACCAAAAACAAAAGTAAATTATTGGAACTACATCAAATTAAAAAGCTTCTGTACAGTTTAGGAAAACACCAATAAAACAAAAAGGCAACCTATAAAATGGGAGAAGATGTTTACAAATGATATAACCAGTGATGGGTTAATATCCAAAATATATAAAGAACTTATATAATTCAACACCAAAACCACAAACAATACAGTTTAAAAATGGGCAGAGGCCCTGAATAGACCTTTTTGCCAAAGAAAACATATAGCCAACAGACACATGAAAAGATGCTCAACATCAGTAATCATCAGGGAAATGCAAATTAGAACTACAATGAAATATCACCTCACACCAGCCAGAATGGCTAGTATCAAAAAGTCAAGAAATAACAAGTGTTGAAGAGAATAAAAGGAAAGTGAACACCCATGCACTGTTGGTGGGAATGTAAATTGGTGCAACCACTGTGGAAAACAGTACAGAGACTCCTCAAAAAATTAAAAGTAACAATGTCTCATGATCCAGTAATTCCACTAGAGGGTATTTATAAAGAAAAATGAAAACACTAATTCCAAAAGATGTATGTATGTTTATTCCAGCAATGTTTACAATAGTCAAGATAAGGAAGCAATCTAAGTGTCCATTAATAGATGAATGAATAAGAACTATCTTGTGATATATATACACAATGGAATATTACACCACCATAAAGAACAAGAGGTCTTGCCATTTGTGACACCATGGATGGACCTAGAGCATTTTATGCTAACTGGAATAAGTCAGACTGAGAAAGACAAATGCCATATGATTTTCCTCATAAGTGGAATCTAAACAATGAATGAATAAACAAAAAGAATCAGACCTATAAATAACAGAGAGCAAACTGATGGTTGCTGGAGGGAAGGGGTATAGGGGATGGATAAAATGGGTAAAGGGGAGTGGTAGCTATAGGCTTCCAGTTATGGAATGAATAAGTCATGGGACTAAAAGGCACAGCATAGAGAATATAGTCAATAATATTATAATAGCATTGTATGTTGACAGATGGTAGTTACAATTGTGGTGAGCATAGCATTACATATAGAAAAGGTGAATCACTGTATTGCACACCTGAAACTAATATAACATTGTCAATTATGCTCAAATTAAAAATTTTTAAATTTAAAAATTAATATAAATAGTAACTTTATTAAACAGAAAAGTGTGCTTTAGAAATAGGAACACTGTTTATAAAATGGGTAAAATAAAATTAGGATATTTCCATGTAAAGCTACTATAAGATAAAAACAGAAAATGACAACAGTATATCTAAGGAAAATTCCTCCAAAAGAACAAATCATGAAGCAGAAATTAGAGTTATAAGACAACACTCAAACTGAATAAAATACCCTAAAATAAGTGTTTGAAGATAATGCTTATACAACAAATTCACATTTTAGGAACAAAATAGACAAATCAGCAAGAAAAGAAATGAGTTGATTGAAATCAACAAGAAAATTAAAGAAAAAGTCATAAATGAGGAACAAGGTAAAAACTAATGAGAATTTGTTTTGAAATGAAAATTTAATAAAGTGAATACAGACAGATTAACAAATAAATGAAATAAAGAAAAAAAGAGAAAGAAAATTATTAAAATGGAATATAGGCAGAGAAGATCTAATATAAAAATAAATGGAATCCATAAAGAAGATTGTCAAACAATGTATTAGAACTTGTGTATAAAACTGTAGTCCAGAGAGTTTTACTTTTGACCCCAATGGGTGAACAAGACCTAGACTTACATTCCAGTCTTAACAACGAGAAAACTGGAGAGAATAAATGACAATGTTTTCACGATTCATATACTGAAGGAGTGTAATCTGTGTAAAGAGTAAAGCAAATGAGGTGAACCTTATGATTAGCCCTGAATTGGGGTGTTTCTAGAAGAGTCCTATTGTCACAACTGAGTTGAGGAGGCTGACATTACAATTTGCCTAATATCTTTGCTGACCACAAATTATGGAGACACACACACGAGATCGCCAGATGGAACTTATAAGAGAAAAACTAAGATATCAACTTTTCACATGTGAGGGAGCCATTTTTTTTTTAATTTGAACCCAAGTAAGTTAACTGTTAAAATAAAAAGCCAACATTCCTCAGAAGAACCCGACAGAATTCATAGTCACTATAACATATCGTCTACATTATTTGCTTATCAAAGAAAAATTGTGAGACATGAAAAAAAATTAAGAAAAATGTGACTCATACCCAGAAAAAAAGGACAGTCAATTAAAACATAATCTGGGCAGAAGCAGCTCTTCAATATAGCAAAGACTTCGGGGCATCAATTATAAGTATATTCAAAGAATTAAAAGAAAAATATACAAAGAACTAGAGGAAAGATAATGAAGGTGAGTGAACAGATAAGGAATATCAATAGAGAAATACAAAAAAAATTATCAACATACATATTATATAACTGAAAAATACAGTAACAGAAAGTTAAAACTCACCCCTGAGAAGTAGCAGCTGATTGGTGGACTTCACTTGACTTTGAGACTTACACTAAAGCAAAGTAAAAAAAGAGTAAGGTTTTACCCTAAAGGAAAAAAAGGAAATTTACATCAATGGAACAAAAAAGAGGATTCAGAAGCAGGCCTACACATTTATGACCAATTGGTTTCTGACAAAGGCACAGAGGTAATTCCATGAGGGAAAAGATTAATTTTTCAGCCAATGGTGCTTGCATGAATGGATATCCATCCATTTAAAAAGCAGACATCAAGGTTTACTTCACATCATACACAAAACTAATTCAAAATAATGTCTCAATAATGCACAGACCTATTATAAAAATTAAAACTATACAAATTATAGAAGAAAGCATAGAAAACAACCTTATGATCTTGGACAAGGCAAGACTCGGGTTCCTTAGGACCTAGGAAACAGGGAGCATAAAATAAAATAAAATAAAAAAAGATAAAGTGGATTTCATCAGATTTTAAATGCCCAATCTTCTAAAGGTAATTAATAGGCTGCACAGACTGAGAGAAAAATATTCGTAACACATATATATGATACAGGAGTTGTATGCAGAAAATATTAAAAAAATTACAACTCAATAACATGAAGACAAACAGCTCCCCAAAGCTGGCAAAAGATTTGAACAGAAACCTCACAAACAAGCTATACAAGTGGCCAATAATTACATGAAAAGTTGTTGAACAGCATTAGTCATCAGGGAAATGCTAATTGAAACAATTAGATACCAGTACAGACCCACTAGAATAGCTAAAGCAAAAAACAAATGAATAACAAAACACTGAAAAGACAAAGCACTGGCAAGGAAAAAGAGCACCCAGAATACTTATACACTGTTGGTAGTAATGAAAAATGGTTCAAGAACTTTGCAGAATGGTTTGGCAGTTTCTTATAAAATTAAATGTGCACTTACACTTGCAGGATCTAGCAATTCCACTCCTATTTCACACAAGAGAAAGAAAAGCCTATGTTCACACAAAGAATTGTGAACAAATGTTCATAGAAGGCTTAAAAAATTTAAATTTTTTAAGGTTTATTTATTTTTGAAAGAGAGAGAGAGACAGAGTGCAAGCAGGGGAGGGCAGAGAAAGAGGGAGACACAGAATCCAAAGCAGGCTCCAGGTTCTGAGCTGTCAGCAAAGAGCCTGACATGGGTCTCAAACTCAGGAACTGTGAGATCATGACCTGAGCTGAAGTCAGACACTTAAGGGGCTGAGCCACCCAGGCGCCCCTCGGGCTTAGTCTTAATAGCTAAAAAGTGAAACAGCACAAATGTGTATCACTGCGTAAATTCATAAACAAATTGTGATATATACATACAATGGAGTACTACTCATTAATAAAAAGAAACTACAAACACATGTAAAAATATGGATAAATTCTAAAACCACACTGAGGAAGAGAAACAAGATAAAACAGAAACAAGGTAAAAACAGAGGCCAGACACAATACAGTTCGTACTGTATGATTCCATTTACATGAAATTCTAGAAAAATAAAATTTAATCTCTAGTGACAGAAATCAAATCAGTGCATATTTACAGCCAAGGAATGGAGTATTAGGATGTTGCAGGTATGTTCAGGGGAAGGTACTGACTAAAGTCGGGGCACAAAATAACTTCCTTGAGTTGTGAGAAAGTCCTACATCTTGGTTGTGATGGCTGTTACATGGGTTATACAAGTGGGTACATTGTCAAAAATCATCAAACTCTACACTTAAAACGGTTGATTGCATTTGGGGGTGTTGGATTTTATGAATTCTTTATATATTTTGGATACTAACCCTTCATCAGATATGTTACTTGCAATTATCTCCTCCCAACACCCAAAAAACCAAATATTCCAATTAAAAGTGGGCAGAAGACATAGATATTTGTCCACAGAAGACATACAGATGTCCAACAAATACATGAAAAAATGCTCATCATCACTCATCATCAGGGAAATACAAATCTAAACTGCAATATTACCTCACACCTGTCAGAATGGCTAAATCAACAACACAAGAAACAACAGGTGTTGGTGAGGATGTGGAAAAAGATGAACCCTCTTGCACTGTTTGTTAGACTGTAAACTGGTACAGTCACTGTGGAACACAGTATGGAAGTTCTTCAAAAAGTTAAAAATAGAACTACCCTATGATCCAGCAACTGTACTACTAGGTATGTACCCAAAGAATACAAAAATACTAATTCAAAGAGATACATGCACCCCAATGTTTATATCAACATTATCTACAATAGCCAAAATATGGAAACAACCCAAGTATCCAATTGCTGAATAGATTATATATATATATATATATATATATATATATATATATATATGTTATACATATAGTTATATATCAATTAATATATATGTTAAACTATATATAAACTATACATATATATAAACTATACATATATATATAAAATATATGTATACATAAACTACATATAATAACCCAGAAAACCACCAGAAGACTAGCAGAACAGACTCTCCGGAGCCAAGCGTAAACAAGAGGCCCAGGGAAAAGGGTAGGAAGGGTGGAGAGGCGGTGCATGCTACGCGGACTGGTGGGAGGGAGCCAGGGCCGTGCAGGGGCAGCCCACCGGGCAAGGCAGAGCCCCTTGCAAAACGGAGGGGCCAGACTGCGTGAGTTCTGACAGCCAGTGGGACTTAACATGTGGAATGTTAAAAGGCAACGGCTCTGCTCCTGGAAAGCGGGGAGGGCAAGACGACACTGGGAGGGAGAGTTGCTGAGCCCCAGAAGACAGAGCTCAGCTCATAGGGGAACAAAGGTGCTGGCAAGCGCCATATCCCTCTCCTATCCCCAGCTGAAATTCCAAAGGGAACTAGTTCACATCACCAGACTTGTTTATACTGCTCAAACACCCAACGCTTTGCTTCTGTGGATTCATCTCTCTGTCGGCTCTGCCTCCCTCCCAGTGCTGCAGGGCCCCTCCCGCAGGGGACCACCCACAGCAAAGTGAGCTAAGCCTGCCCCTCCTGCCCCTGTGCACCTTGCGGATCCACCCCAGCTAATATGCCAGATCCCATCGAAGCAGCGCCACAAGCCTGGCAGTTTGCAAGTAGCCCAGACAGGGGCCACACCACTCCACAGTGAGTCCTGCCCCTGGGAGAGGGGAAGATAAGGTACACACCAGTCTGACTGTGGCCCCAGCAGTGGGGACATCAGGTCTGACTGCAGCCTTGCCTATCAACACAAGTTACTCCAGACAGCACAGGGAAAGTGTCTGCAGTTGGGAGCCACTGCAGGGACTACCCAAAATGACGAAACGGAAAAATTCTCCTCAAAAGAAACTCCAGGAAGTAGCGACAGCTAACGAATTAATCAAAAACTATTTAAGCAATATAACGGAACAAGAATTTAGAACAATAGTCATAAAATTAATCGCTGGGTTTGAAAAAAAGCATAGAGGACAGCAGAAAATCTATTGCTACAGAGATCAAGGGACTAAGAAATAGTCATGAGGAGCTAAAAAAAATGCTATAAATGAGGTGTCAAATAAAATGGAGGCAGCCATAGCATGGATTGAAGAGGGAGAGGAGAGAATAGGTGAATTAGAAGACAAAATTATGGAAAAAGAGGAAGCTGAGAAAAAAGAGAGATAAAAAAAATCCAGGAGTATGAGGGGAGAAAACTTAAAGAACTAAGTGATGCAATCAAATGGAACAATATCCATATCATAGGAATTCCAGAAGAGGAAGAGAGAAAGGGGCTGAAGGTGTACTTGAACAAATCACAGCTGAGAACTTCCCTGATCTGGGGAAGGAAAAAGGAAATGAAATCCAAGAGAACTCCCTTCAGACGTAACTTGAATCGATCTTCTGCACGACATATCATAGTGAAACTGGCAAAATACAACGATAAAGGGAAAATTCTAAAAGCAGCTAGGGATAAACAGGCTCTAATTTACAAAGGGAGACCCATAAGATTAGTGGCAGACCTATCAACTGAAACTTGGCAGGCCAGAAAGGAATGGCAGGAAATCTTCAATGTGATGAACAGAAAAAATATGCAGCCGAGAATCCTTTATCCAGCAAGTCTGTCATTCAGAATAGAAGGAGAGATAAAGGTCTTCCCAAACAAACAAAAACTGAAGGAATTCATCACCACTAAACCAGCCCTACAAGCAATCCTAAGGGAGATTTTGTGAGTGAAATGTTGCAAGGACCACAAAGTACCAAAGTGTATATATAATACCTATATATCTATATCTATATCTATCTATATATCTATATCTATATCTATATCTATATCTATATATAAATAGTGTAATATTACTTAGCCATAAAAAAGAATGAAATCTTGCCATTTGCAATGACATGGATGGAGCTAAAGAGTATTATGCTAAGCAAATTAAGCCAGGCAGAGAAAGACAAATAGCATATGATTCACTCATATGCAGAATTTAAGAAACAAAACAAATGAGCAATGGGTAAAAAGTGAAAGAGGCAAACCAAGAAACAGACCCTTAACTATAGAGAATAAACTGATAGTTACCAGAAGGGAGGTGGCTGGGGAGATGGGTTAAGTAGATGATGGAGATTAAAGAGTACACTTGTAATGAGCATTGGGTGATGTATGGAATTGTTGAATCGCTGTATTATACACCTGAAACTAACTGGAGTGAAAATGGGAAAATAATGTAAACTCACTTATTTTGGGTTGAATTTTATATATGTAAAAATATGTAATTATACACCAGAATCAGGAAAAAAAGCTTTAATCAAAGAAAACTTTCTTGAAATAAAAAAAAAAAAATGACCTGCATCTACATATTAGAAGGGTCCAGTGAGTTCCTGGAAAGATTGATTTTAAATAAATGGTACACCCTAGTAAAACTATTACAATTTAAAGACAAAAATTTTCAGGATTTACACACTAACAGATCAAAGTAAGAAAATATTATTAAGATCAGACTTCTCAAAATCAACATAAAAGCAAGGCTTCATAGAACAGCATTTTTAACAAACTCAAGCAAAAGCGAGTATGAGCCAAGGGTGTTCTACCCAAGTAAGCTACTGTTCAACTGTCAAGGCCATTGACAATGATTTACACCTGAAATAACTCGCACTGTTCTTAAGAATCTTTCTGGAGGAAACTACCAGGTTGGTCTTCATCCAACCAGAAGATAATGTGAAATCTGGGGCAAAAGGATGGACAGTGAGCAATCAGTATATTTAATTAGAGATGTAAGATTAAATCAAAGATGTGGGAAAAGGTGAAAGAAGAGCATGTAAATATGATCTCACAAAGTACAAAGAATTCCACTTTTAAAGTTAATTTTAAAAAGGGAGTGAAAATGGGAAAATAATGTAAACTCACTGATGGTTGTAGTAAAAGAAGATAATCATTTTACTGGAGGGTATTATGCTAAGTGAAATTAGTCAGAGAAGGACAAAAATTATATGACTTCACTCATATGAGGACTTTAAGAGAGAAAACAGATGAACATAAGGGAAGGGAAACAAAAATAATATAAAAACAGGGAGGGGGACAAAACAGAAGAGACTCATAAATATGGAGAATAAACTGAGGGTTACTGGAGGGGTTGTTTGAGGGGGGGGATGGGCTAAATGGGTAAGGGGCACCAAGGAATCTACTCCTGAAATCGTTGTCGCACTATATGCTAACTAATTTGGATATAAATTTTTAAAAATTAAAAATTAAAAATTAAATTAAAATGAATGAATGAATGAATGAATAAATAAATAAATAAATAAATAAAAGATAATCATTCTAAACTGACAAATCAAATAATAAAAGGAAGGTAAGAACAAAAGGGGAGTAAGGGTACTATAAAAGGTAAAAATTTTTAAAGTAATTTAATAATTGGAATTCTTCCAACATACAAAAAGAAACTTTTTTTGGAAAATATAATTTTGCGATAAAAAAGACACTCCTATATAACTTTCCAGAAATAGTCAATGTTGACTAGAATTCTTTCCAACCTCTCCTTCCCCATTCCCTCTCTCCTTTTTCTCATTCAGTCTTGGCTCTCTCTGTGTGAATTATCGGTAAACACTTCTGTTGCTGGATTGAATTTTCATTTAATATTTCATCATGAGTATTGTCCATACCAACAAATGTTCACACAAAAACCATGACTTTTAATAGATTCTTATATATTCCATGTAATGGATGAATTTGTATATTTGTTCTGAAATCTTGCTGGCTCATTCTGTATTTGTGATCAAGCATGCATCTATTATTCAATCATTTAACATGCATTTATAGGATGTCTTTTGTATACAATACACCTGTGAGCAGGATAGACCTATTCTCTGCACTCCTTGGAGGGGCTGTTAAATAGTTACATGTGTGATTAATGTTAATAATGCAGAAGCTGAAAGAGGTGTGGGAGTTCAGGCTTAGGGGATTTATCTCAATCTGAAGATAAAGTCTTGTCCCAAATTAGCCCCCCCTCCCCCCATGGAAGGAAGTGAAGCTTAAAATGAACTATGAACAATGTGAAATGGGCCTGGGGACAGGAGATGGGGACCACTTGGTTAAACTTCCTTAATGTCTCCATTTGTCTATCATTTTTAAAAGTTACATTTTCTTTGACTTTTTTCCTCTCTCTAAACTAGACTGTATTTACTTCTTATTTCTAGAAGCCTTGAAATTTTTTTTTAATTCCAGTATAGTTAACATACAGTGTTATATTAGTTTACAGCATACAATATAGTGATTCAACAGTTCTGTAGATTACTCATGATGTGCTCATCATGATATGTATATTCTTAATATCCTTCACCTATTTCACCCACAGAAGGCTTGAAGTTTTTATAAAGCATGTTGAACCTATTTTTCCCCTCTAATCATGGTGTCTTAACTCTTCCTTGTACTAAGATGAAAAAGTACCTAACTTTCCTTGTTTCCTTTTTGGTTGCTCCTCCTCTATCTGTTTTGTTGTTAGGAGCTGAAATTTTAGATTTGGATTTTATGAATAATAATGTGTATTTTTTAATGTATCTTCTTTAAGAATTGTTTTAGATGTTTGCTATAATTTATAAACATTTTAGTGATGATTAACATTGTGTGTAATTGGTTGTTATTTTATGCCACAACCTGTCCATTTTGAGTTTCTTATGTTGGACTAATGTTTTAGCTTACTAGAGTATTTTAAAACTTTCCCCCCAGGAAAGTAATACCCTTGTTGATATTTACATATATCTTAGGCAAGGGAAACAAAAGCAAAAATGAACTATTGAGATTTCAAAATAAAAAGCTTCTGCACAGCAAAAAAAAAAAAAAAAAACAATCAGCAAAACTAAAAGACAATTGACAGAATGGGAGAAGATATTTGCAAGTGACATAGCAGATAAAGGGTTAGTGTCCAAGTCTATAAAGAACTTATCACACCCAAAAAAACAAATAATCCAGTTAAGAAATGGGCAGAAGACATGAATAGACACTTTTCCAAAGACACCAGATGGCTAACAGATCCATGAAAAGATGTTCAACATCCCTCATCATCAGTAAAATACAAATCAAAACCATGATGAGATACCATCATGGCTAACTTTAAGAACACAAAAACAAGTGTTGGCGAGGATGTGGAGAAAGGGGAACCCTCTTACAGTGTTGTTTGGAATGAACTGTTTGTTGGAATACACCAGTTTTGGTGCAGCTACTGTGCAAGACAGTATGGAGTTTCCTCAAAAAGTTATAAATAGAACTACCATATGATCCAGCAATTGCACTACTAGGTATTTGCCCACAGGATACAAAAATACATATTTAAAGGGGTACATGGACTTCAATGTTTATGGCAGTATTATCAACAAGAGCCAACTGTGGAAAGAGCTCAAATGCTGATTGACTGATGAATCGATAAAGAAGATGTGGTATATATATACAATGGAATATTACTCAACCATCAAAGGGAATAAAATCTTGCCATATGCGATGATGTGGCCATGGAGCTAGAGTATAATAAGTGAGATAAGTCAGTCAGAGAAAGACAAATACCATATGATTTCACTCAGATGTGGAATTTAAGAAACAAAACAAATGAATGTATGGGTAGAGGGGGAAAAGAGAGAGGGAAACAAACCGTAAGAGACTCTTAATGATAAAGAACAAACTGAGGGCTTATGGAGGGGAGATGGGTGGATGGATGGGGTAAATGGGTGATGGGTGTTAAGGGAGACACTTGTCATGATGAGCACTGGGTGTTATATGTAAATGATGAATCACCAAATTCTCCTAAAAACAATTTTTAAAAGAATCAGTTTAAATCCCATTTATATGAAATATCCAGAATAGGTAAATCTATAGAGACAGAATAGATTAGTGGTTGCCTGGGCTGAAGGGACTGTGGAGATGAGGTGTGAAGCTAAATGATATGGTGTGAGGTTTCTTTCTGGGATAATGTCAAACTCACTGTGGTGATGGATTCACAACTTTATAAATGCACCAAAGGTCACTGAATTGTACATTTTGAGTGGATTATGGGGTTTATAAATTATATCTCAATAAAGCTGCACTAAATTAATCAGGATTGTCTTCAGTAGTCTATTATAATTTGCTGAAATGTATCTTCTTTTTTGAAGCCAGGGACATAATTTGCTAATCTCCAAGGTTTTTGGCATCTCTCCTCTTCACTGTGGTTTCAAAATCAAAAGTCTGACCTAGATGAAAAATCAAAGCATCCATAATAATTTCATTCTGACATAGCTGGATATAGTAATATGGATTTAAAAATAATTTTCAATATTTAATTTTCATTCTACTTTTTTTATCTGTGTCTCGGTTGTCTAATGTTCTGTCCTCACACGTTCACCCCTTAGACAAATAACCTATTATGAACGTATCCGATCAACTGTTTTGTGTGTTTGTATAAAGGCTTACACTGTGACCTGGGAAACATCACAATGGCAAAAGCCCTTAAGTCAAACAGCAAAAGTTCTAATGGTGAAGTTTAAGACAACAGTAGAAATTAGAGAAGCATTTGGGAATACAGAGATTTTCAAGTATGGTGAAATCAGGATACGTGCGTTTCTGTGGCCATGTGTCCCATTGAGGCTGACTCTTGAGTGCCCCTGGTTCACACTTCCACCTTGTGCACTAGAATTCTAAAAGCTATTAAGGCTGGTTTTTCTCCAAGGACTTCCTCTCGCCTAACCTGGGATAGGTTTAATGACACCTTTATCCTTAGTTTGGTTTTTTCTCCTCTCCCTCATGATCCTTTCCCTGCCAAGTGTAGATGGAAAACATTTAAGACCAATGCCATGAAGAAAGTAGTAAGTTCAAATCATTCTTTTTCATTTATGTTAGTTTATTGAAACCTTTTATAAACCTTGGCTTTTTTTTTTCTTGTCTCTCTCTAAACTACTGCTTCAAATACTTAAAATTTCAGATGAGACATTTATATGAAGCCTTAGAGATAAAAATAAAACTGGGGAAAACGTGCCTTTTAAAGATTACCTGTATTTTCTGGGAATTGTTCTTCTTTTTTATAATGTCAATTCTTGAGAGAGAGAAACAAAGAGACGGAGGGGGCGAGGGTAGGGGAGAGGCAGACACAGAGGGAGACAGAGGATCCGAATTGGGTTCCATACTATTAGCAGTGAGCCTGATGCAGGGCTTGAACTCCTGGAACCGTGAGATCATGACCTGAGCTGATCAGAAGCTCAACTGACTGAGACACCCAGGCGCCCTCTTCTGGGAATTTTTTCAGGAACTAGAGGAGGACAAAAAGCCATATAAAGCTATTTTTCAAATTAACTCAGCACCACTCATTGGCATCTGGAGGTCTGTGGAAGTGGAGTCAATAGGGGTGGCCCTTCCCAGTGAGCACCAGCCTCCTTAGGAGCTGAAAAAAATGAAGACAGAATCTAGGGCTTTGGAGGAGCTTTCTACAGTCTGACCATTCATTGCCCTCTGCCTCTATCCAGTAGTGAGAGCTGTACCAACCCTCCCGCCCCCCCCCCCAACAATCAGATCCTGTTTTGGGAAAAAAAATGGTACTTCAATCCCAGGTAGTCTGCTGCTATTTAACCAACACTAAAAATGAAATTTTTAGCTCTTTTTGGACTATCTTTACATTCCTCAGCTTCAGCATAGCCCATAGCTCTTCCCTCTCCCTTTACTTGTGTACAGTGGAAATGAAAGTTTATCATCCTTTCTGGGTTTCAGTGCTGTTCATTATGGATTTTCAAACAAAATCATCTATCTTTCTGTTATCTTTACCTTCTTTATCATTTTTTTCATGTAGGTCATCGGAAAGTTCTAGAATTCTATCTCTAACTCAAGTTGTAGAGTTGAACTGTGTGTCCTCTTCCAGGGTCAGATGCCCTGCTGGCATCACGTCCCAGCACTTCTGAGGTTACAGACCCTCCCTCACATCAGCCTTGCTGCCTAATGGACTCTGTGCATTGCTGACTCCCAGTAGGCTAATAGTCCGCCATGGCCCCTCAGTCTTTCTCCGTCTCGTTTGCACACGACCTCCTCCTGCACCGACAAAGTTTGGTTTGACTTCATAAGAAGAACCTTTTCTTTGTTTCCCTTGCCCTTTTGCAGCTTTTTCAGAGAGACACGAGTGTCAGCTGTTGAGGTGGTTTTTAATTACTGACTCATCAACCTTGGCCTTCCCCGGGGGAAAGGGAATATGCTTTTTCACATTTGTGCTATTGAGGTCAATGTCTAAGATATGATAAATAAATAACTGCGCATGATGAATGTCTCATCCTCTGCAGGCCACAAGAGAACACTTCTGTCCAAGCAGCCATGCCTCTTTCTCCTTTTAACAAGGCATCATCGCTGAGGCAACCCCAGATGCTTCTGTGGAGCAATAAACAAGTACTTAATTCTTCCATTTTTCCTGTGCTGGGACGAAGAGGGTGGCAGGCTTCATAAATCCTAAACTGTGGGGCTTGTCTGTTTTCATCCTTTCTTTGGGCCATTTTAAAGGAAGAAGAATAGAAGTGAGGGCTCCTCTCAGGGGACCTACATGCATGTCCTTGCTCATCACTGTGGGACTCTCAGCCACTCCCTGATCTTTGGGTTCCTTACCTACAAAATAGGAATAACTACTGTGCTTTGTCTACTCTGCATCACTGTTACAAAACCCCAATGGAATGATATGCATGGAAACTATACAAATATAAATGTTTATTATCAGGGGGTATTTTTCTCTTTCACTCATTCTTGCATTGGATGAATATTTATTTTAAGATCTATGAAAGCTGGGCTCTATTTTGCTCACAGCTATTTCTCCAAGACCTAAAATAGTGGTTGACACATGGCAAGCACTCATTAAGTATTTGGCGAATAAATGGATGAAGGAATGAAGAAATGAGTTTGGCTTCTACTATGTAGTTACGGAGGCTGATACTGGCTAATATAAAGGGGACTAAGGTAGGTGTGACTTCTGCCCCAGTGAGATGTATAGTTGCTATACAGATCATACATCATAGAAACTATATAGACTACTTAGAGCAAAGATACTGAGTTTCCCCTCAAATTAGACAGACTGGAAAAAAAAAGAAACAAGGATAAGGGAGAAAAATGAAACCAAGTCTAGGTCTAAACTTAAGTGAACTTTGGAAGCCAGCAAAGTCCTCTTGAGGATCCAGCTTTTTTCTTGTATGCTCTCAGTGCTCCTCCTTAGCGACCTTCTACCTCGCTGTTCTCCCCTGTGAGATTACCCCCTTATGGTGAATTCGGTTTTCAACACTTCTTATGAAAAATACACCTGTGATTTTCATAATATTAATGCATTTCTCCAAGTAGTATGCTAGGAGATGTCAATATTTGCTTCTAGGAATGTGGATTTTGGTGTTGAATAGCTCTGGAAAATGGTTGGTTACATGATGTTAAATAGGATGTCGTTTACTCGATAGATGAATTTGGTAGGAAGTGACATGTTTGAATAAGTCTTCCCATCATTGATATATATATATATTTCTCCATTTACATTAACCTAGTTTTTTAAGTCATTTTATTTTTTCACAATAAGTGTATTCTGTAATCTCCATACCCATTTTCACCCATCCCCTGCCCACCTCCCCTCTGATAACCATCAGTTTCATTCTCTATAGTTAAGAGTCTGTTTCCTCCTTCCTCTCTCTCTCTTTCTCTTTCCCTCTTTCCCCCTTTGCTCATTTGTTTTGTTTCTTACATTCTGCATATGATTGAAATCATAGATTGGTCTTTCTCTGACTGACTTACTTCACTTAGCATTAAACTCTCTAGCTCCATCCATGTTGTTGCAAGATTTTGTTCTGTTTTGTGCTGAGTAATATTCCAGTGTGTGTGTGTGTGTGTGTGTGTGTGTGTGTGTGTGTGTGTGTGTGTATACCACATCTTCTTTATCCACTTATCTATCAGTGGACACTTGGGCTGCTTCTTTATATGGGCTATTGTAAATAATGCTGCAGCAAACATCAGGGTGCATGTATCCCTTTGAATGAGTGTTTTTGTATTCTTTGGGTCAATACTCAGTAGTGCGATTGCTGGATCATAGGGTGGTTCTATTTTTAACTTGTTGAGGAACCTCCATACTCTTTTCCACAGTGGCTGCACCAGTTTTCAGTCCCACCAACAGGGCACAAGGGTTCCTTTTTGTCCACATCCTCACCAACCTGTTGTTTCTTGTGTTGTTGATTTTCACCATTCTGACAGTTGTGAGATGATGACTGATTGTAGTTTTGATTTGCATCTCCTTAATGACCTGTGAAGGTGAGTATCCTTTCATGTGTCTGTTGACTGTCTGGATGTCTTCTTTAGAGAAATGTCTGTTCATGTCTTCTGCTCATTTTTTTAATTGGATTGTTCATTTGTGGGGGGATTGAGTTTGTTAAGTTCTTTATAGATTTTGGATACTATCCCTGTATCAGATATGTCATTTGCATATAGCTTTCTCATTCCATTGTTTGTCTTTTTGTTTTGTTAATTGTTTCCTTTGCTGTGCAGAAGCTTTTTATTTTGATGTAGTTAGAATAGTTTATTTTTGCTTTTGTTTCTCTAGCCTCAGGAGATCTATCTAGAAAAAAGTTGCTATGGCCAATTTCAGAGAGATTATTTCCTATGCTCTCTTCAAGGACTTTTATGGTTTCAGGTCTCACATTTAGGTTTTTAATCCATTTTGAGTTTATTTTTATATGTGGTGAAAGAAAGTGGAATAATTTAATTCTTTTGCATGTGGCTATCCAGTTTTCCCAACACGTTTTGTTGAAGAAACTATCTTTTTCCCACTGGATATTCTTTCTGGTTTTGTCAAAGATTAATTGACCATATATTTTGTGGTTTATTACCGAGTTTTCTATTCTTTTTTTTAATGTTTATTTATTCTTGAGAGAGAGAGAAAGACAGAGCATGAGTGGGGGAGAGGCAGAGAGAGAGGGAGACACAGAATCCAAAGCAGGCTCCAGGCTCTGAGCTGTCAGCACAGAGCCTGACACGGGGCTCAAACCCACAACCTGTGACATCATGACCTGAGCCAAAGCCGGAAGCTTAACCGACGGAGCCACCTAGGTGCCCCCCAAGTTTTCTATTCTATTGCATTGATCTCTGTGTCTGTTTTTATGCCAGTAACATACTGTTTTAATTACTACCACTTTGTAATATGACTTGAAATCTAGAATTGTGATACCTCCAGTTTTGTTTTTCTTGTTCAAGGTTGCTTTGGCTATCATAGGTCTTTTGTGGCTCCAAGCAAATTTTAGGATTGTTTGTTCTAGTTCTGTGAAAAATGCTGTTGATACATGAGTTTGTTTAATTCTATTCAGCAACATTTTGTAGCTTTCAGTGTAGGAGTCTTGCACCATTCTTTTTAAATGTATTCTTGAGTATCTTGGGTTTTTATGTTATTCTAAATATTATTTTTTAATTAAATTCCAAAGTTTGTTACTAGCATATAGAAATACAATTGATTTTTGTATATTAACATTTAAAATTCTGACTTTAAAAAAATTACTTGCTTCTAGTAGTTTTTGTAGATTTGGGGGATTTTTTTTTTTTGGCAGATGATAATGTCATCTGAAAATAAAGAAAAATTTTTTTCTTTGTAATAAATGTCTTTTATTTTCCTATATTACCTTATTTCATTGACTCAGACAGCCAGTTCCATGCAGAATAAAATTAGCAGGAGTGGACATTATGGACATAACGTACTCAATGTTTTGTCTTTATCCTGGTGCTGTGCACTCTTTTCTAGATGCCCTCGGTCAGAATAAGGAAGATTTCTTCTATTCCCAATTTGCTAAAAGTTTTTACTGGAATAATTGTTGGATTTTTCCAAATACCACTCTGCATCTAATGAGATCGCAGCATGATTTTCCCTCATTCTATTCGATTAATATATCAAATTATATATTGATTGGTTTTTAAATGTTGAACCAATTTTGCTTTTCTGAAATAAGCCTTGCTTGCTCATAATATATGATCATTTTATATATTGCTGGATTTTATTTGCAAATATGTTTTTAAGGTTTGGTGTCTATGTTCATGATGAATATTTATTTGCACATAACACTTTTATTTTTGGAATATCTTTGGCAGGCTTTGATATCAGTATTTGGCTGACCTAAGAAAAGAACTTGGTATTTCCTCCTCTACTCTCTCAAAATATTTGTGTCAGATTGCTAGCATTACATTCTTCAATGTTTGGTAAAATTCACCACTGAAACAAAGTGAACCTGGAATTTTCTTTGTGGAACAATTTTGATAAATATTTGAATTATTTTAATGGGTATATGAGTCTTCAGATTTTGTTTTATCTTGTACCAGTTTTTGGTAAGTTTTAAATTTCAAGGAATTTGATCATTTTGTCTGAATTGTCAGATTTAGTGGCATAAAATTGTTCATAACATCCCCTTAGTACTATTTAATATCTGTTTATCTATTCTGTTATACTATATTTCATTATTTATGTTTCTCTCTCTCTCTCTCTTTCACACACACACACACACACACACACACACACACACACACACACACACACACACTCCAGTCTTTCTACAGATATATCAATTCCCTTAATACTTCTAAAAACAGCTCTTTATGTTATTTTCTATTTTTTCTTTCCTCTCTCATGCATATCTTCTCAAATCCTTATTATTTTCTGGTTTCTAATTACATTGTATTTACCTTGTTCTTCTGCCTTGTTAAGGTGTACCTATGCATCATTGATATTAGGACTTTTCTGTTTTCAAATATAAGAATTTAATGCTATCGAGTTTACTCTAAATTTAATTCCATTCATTCTTATCTTTTATCTTCTCATTATCATTAGGTAAAGAGTAATTTCTAATATCCCTTGTGATTTATTTATTCTTTGGCCCTGAGGTTATATAGCTATCTTTTTGTTACTTAGTTGTAATTTAATTCCATTATGAACAGAGAACATTGTCTATAAAATTTCAGTCTTTTAACCATATTGAAACATTCAAAACTTTTGCCATATCAAAACCTTATAGCCCAGGGGTGCCTGGGTGGCTCAGTTGGTTAAGTATCTGACTTTAGCTCAGGTCATGATCTCTCGTTTCATGAGTTGGAGCCCCGCGTCAGGCTCTATGCTGACAGCTCAGAGCCTAGAGCCTGCTTCAGATTCTGTCTCCCTTTCTCTCTGCCTCTCCCCGCTCTGAAGAATAAATAAACATTTAAAAAAATATTCAAAAGTTTATAACCCAGAGTATGGTCTCTTTTGGTCAGTGTACAAAGAACATGAATAGAATATGTATTCTGGTATAGTGTTCTATAAGTTATAATTATTCAAGGATGTGTATAGGGTTCTTCAGAGCACTTACAGGCATACTTTTCTTTGTCCAGTTGTTGTATCAATTACTTAGAGAAAAGTGTTAAAATTTCCAATTGAATGTATAGATTTTAGTATTAACCCTTTCAGTTCAGTCAGTAGTTACATTATGTATTTCGAAACTCTTTTATTAGCCATATACATACTTACGATTGGTATGTCTTCCTGAAATAAATGATATATTCATCACTACAAAACACCTTTTACCTAATAGTCTTTACGTTGACATCTGCCTTATCTGACATCAATATAGCCACTCCAGCTGTCATATGCTTACTGCTAACCTTGTATATTTTCCATTCTTTCTTTTTAACCTCTCCTTTTATTTTTTTTTATGAAGACTTAATTTTCTTAGAGCAGCTGAAGAAAAATCAATGAGAAGGTACAGATTTACCCTCTGCCCCCACAGATGCATAGCCTCCCCCATTATCAACATCACTCACTAGAGTGATGCACTTGTCACCACCAGTGAACCTACACTGACACATCATCATCAAAGACTCATCAAAGAGTCCATACTTTGCATTACAATTTACTCTTGGTGTCTGTACATTCTATTGTTTCAACAAATTCATAATGTCAAATATTCACCATGATATGACACAAGAGGATGTTCGCTGCTCTAGACATCCTCTGTGCTCCTCCTCTTCATCCCTCCCACACTGCAACTCCTAGCAACCACTGATCGATTCACCAATGATTTTTTGTTTCAGTAGTTTTGCCTTTTACATATTGTCATATAGTTAGAATTATATAACATATAACCTTTTCAGATTGGCTTCTCTCACTTGCAATATGCATTTAAAGTTCCTCCATGTTTTTTCATGGCTTGATAACTCATTTCTTTTTAGCACTGGATAATATTTCAGTGTCTGGATATACCACACTTTATATATCCATTGACCCATTGAAGGACATCTTGATTGCTTCCAAGTTTTGGTAATTATGAATAAAGCTGCTATAAACATTCATGTGCAGGTTTTTGTGTGGACCTATGTTTTCAACTTCTTTGGTTAAATACCAAGGAGTGCAATTGCTGGGTCTTATAGTAAGCATATGAGTAGTTTTGTAAGAAAATTCCAGACTGTCTTCCAAAGTGTTTGTACCATTTTGCAACCCACCAGCAATGTATGGCAGTTCCTGTTGCTCCCAATCTTCACCAAGATTTGATATTTTCAATGTTGCAGATTTTGACCATTCTAATAGGTATGTGGCAGTATCTTGTTTTAAATTTGCATTTCTTTATGACATATGATGTGGAACACTGCTTACATGCTTATTTACCACCTGTATATCTTCTCTGATGAGTCTCTGTTAAGAACTTTGGCCCTTGATATTTTTATCAAGTTTTTGCTTCCTTATTGTTGAGTTTGAAGAATTCTTCATGTATTTTGTATAAGAATCCTTTATCAGAGGTGTGTTTTGCCTAGTCTGCACCTCATCTTCTTATTCTCTTAACACTTTCACAGATTAGAAGTTTTTAACTTTAATGAAGCCCAACTTATCAATTATTGCTTTCATAGACTGTGCCTTTTGTGTTGTATCTAAAAAGCTATTACTATACCCAAGGTCATCTAGGTTTTCTTCTATGTTGTCTTTCATGAGTTTCATAGCTTTGCATTTCACGTATAGGTCTATTATCCTTTGGAGTTAATTTTGTAAGGAGTGTAATGTCTAGCCTTAGTCTTGTTTTTGTTTATTGTGTGGATGTCCAGTTGTTCTAGAACCATTTTCTCAAAAGTCTACATTTGCTCCATCGTATTGTCTTTGCTCCGTTTTCAAAGATCTTCCAACTTTCTTCTTCTCCTTCAGTCTTGTGTGGGCTATTCTGGGTCTTTTGCTATGTCATATAACCTTCAGAATAAGTTTGTCAATATCTACAAATAACTTGATGAGATGTTTATTAGGATTATATTGAATCTATAGATCAAGGTAAGAGTAAAAGACATCTTTACAGTTAGGGTGTTCCCATTCATAAACATGGAATATCTCTCCATTTATTAAGCTGTTCTTTGATTTCGTTCATCATAGTGTTGTAGTTATCCTCATACAGATCTTGTAAGTATTTTGTTAGATTTATTCATGAGAATTTAATATGTGGATGCTAATATAAATGGCATCATGTTTCAATTTCAACATCCACTTGTTAATTGGTGTTAATTGGTGGTATATAGGAAAGCAATTGACTTTTGAATATTAACTTTTTATTCTGTGACCTTACTGTAATTGTTTATTAGTTCCAGGAGGGTTTTTTGGGGTTTTGTTTGTAAATTCTTTCAGATTTTCTCCATAAATGATTGTCATTTGTAAATAAGGATTTTTTTTATTTCTTCCCTTCAGATTTGTATCCTTTTTATTTTTCCTTTTTATGCCTTATTACATTGGCAAGGACTTCTACTCACATGTTGAAAAGGAGTGGTGATAAGGGATATTCTTACCTTATACCTGATGTTAGTAGAAAGCTTTGAGTTTCTCACCATTAAATATGATGTTAGCTGTAGGCTTTTTGTAGATATTCTTTATCAAGTTGAGAAAGTTCCTTTCTATTTTTAGATTATAAGGAGTTTTTATTATGAATGGATGTTGAATTTTGTCAAATGCTTTTCTTCATCTATTGATATAATCATGTGAGTTTTCTTCTACAGCCTGTTGATGTGGTGGATTACATTGTTTCTTGAATGTTGAGCCTTGCATACTTGAGATAAATCTGGTCATGTTGTATAATTATTTTTAATATTTAATATTTAATATTTCAATAATATTTTCTTATATCTATATTCATGAAAGCTATTAGTTTGTAGTTTTCTTCCTTTTTTTTCTGGTTTGGGTATTAGAATAATGCTGGCCTCATAGAATGAGTTGGGAAGTATTCCCTCTGTTTCTGTGTTCCAGAAGAGATTGTAGAGTATTAGAATAATTGTGTCCTTAAATATTTAGTAGAATTCACTAGTAAACCCATCGGAGCATAATGTTTTGCCTTTGGGAAGGTTATTAATTATTGATTCAGTTTCTTTAATAGATATGGACTTAATTAAATTCTCTATATCTTCTAGTGTGAATTTTTGCAAATTCTTTCAATAAATTGGTTCATTTTATCTAGGTTATTAAATGTATGGGCATAAAGTTGTTCATAGTATTTCTTCATTAGTCTCGTAATTCCTATGGAATGTGTACTGATATTCCTTCTTTCATTTCTGATATTAGTAGCTTGTGTCCTCTCTGTATTGTGTCCCTAGTTTTCTTAGTCTGTTTAGATGCTGAGGGATTTTATTGATCTTCTCAAAGGACTAGCTTTTAGTTTTATTGATTTTTGCTATTGATTTTCTATTTTTAATTTCATTGCTTTCTGCATTAATTCTTATTATTTCTTTTCTTTTGCTTGCTCTGGATTTATTTTGATCTTCTTTTTCTAGTTTGCTAATGTGGAAGCTTAGATGATTGATTTTAGATCTTCTTTCTAATATATGCACTTGATGCTATAAATTTTTATCTAAGCAATGCTTTCACTACATCTCACCAGTTTTGGTAAGTTGTGCTTTCATTCAAAATATTTTAGGGGTGCCTGGGTGGCTCAGTTAAGCATCTGACTTTGGCTCAGGTCATAATCTCGCAGTTTGTTAGTTTGAGCCCCACATTGGGCTCTGTATTGATAGCTCAGAGCCTGAAGCCTGCTTTGGATTCTGGGTCTTCCATTCTCTCTGCTCCTCCTCTGCTCATGCCCTGTCTCTCTCTCTAAAAATAAGTAAACATTAAAAAATTAAATATTTTAAGCATTTCTCTTGATTCTTTGTGTTATTTAAAAGTGTGTTGTTTAATCTCCACATATTTGGGGGAATTTTCAGATATCTTTCTGTTACTGATTTCTAATTTAATTTTGTTGTGAATTGAGAGCAGGTATTGTGTGATTTCTATTCTCTCAGATTTGTTAAGGTGTGTTTCATGGCCTGTAATGTGGTCTACATTGGTGAATGTTCCATATGAACTGGAAAAGATGTGTATTGTTGGTGAAAGCAGTATATAAATGTCATATCCAGTGGATTACTGGTGTGTTGAGTTCAACTATCTCTTAACTAATTATCTGGCTGCTGGATTTGTCTATTTCAAATAGAACAATATTGAAGTCTCCAATTAGAGTAAAGAATTTATCTATTTCTCTTTGCAGTTCTATTAGTTTTTCTACGTGTAGTTGGATGTTCTGCTGTTAGGTACATACGTGTTAAGAATCGTTGGAAAATTGGGAGCACCTGGGTGGCTCAGTCCTTTGGGCATTCTACTTTGGCTCAGGTCATGATTTCATGGTTCCTGAGTTAAAGCTCCACATCGGGCTCTGTGCTGACAGCTCGGAGGCTAAAGCCTGCTTCAGATTTTGTGTCTCCTGCTCTCTCTGCCCCTCCCCCGCTCTCTCACACTCTCTCTCTCTCTCAAAAAATAAACATCAAAATTTTTTTTAATTATTAAAAAAAAGAATTGTTGGAAAATTGGACCTGTTATATGACAAACCCTATCTTTTAAGTGGTGTATTTAGACCATTGATGTTCACAATGATTATTAATATTGTTGGATTAATATCTACTATATTTGTTACTGTTTTCTATTTGTTGTCCCTGTTCTTTGTTCCTGCCTTTCACTCTTTTTCTGCCTTCAATGGTTTTGATTGAATATTTTATATTTCCATTTTCTCTCCTTTCAGTTAGCATATCAATTATGGTTCCTTTTTTTAACTTTTTTTAAATAGTTGCATTAGAGTTTACAATGCACATCACAAGCAATTCAAATCCAATTTCAAATAACACTATACCAGATGAATGGATAAGAAGAGGTGGTGTATGTATGTACATTATTATTCAGCCATAAAAACGAATGAAATCTTGCCATTCACACCAACATGGATGGAGCTAGAGAGTGTTATGCTAACTAAGCTTTCTCATTTCAGAGACAGACAAATGTCATATGATCTGATTCATATGTAGAATTTAAGAAACAAAACAGAAGAGCAAAGTGGAAAAAAAGAAGAGAGGGAATAAACCAAGAAACAGAGTCTTAACAGTAGAGAACAAACTGATGGTTACCAGAGGGGAGGGGATGGGGAGTGGGTTCAGTGAAATAGCTGATGGGGATTAAGGAGTACACTTTTCCTGATGAGCACCAGAAATATATGGAATTGTTGAATCACTATATTGTGCACCTAAAACTAATAAAACACTCTATGTTAACTATATTGGAATTTAATTTAATTTAATTTAATTTAATTTAATTTAATTTAATTTAATTAATAAAAACAGCTAGGGTTCCTGGGTGGCTCAGTTGTTGAACATCTGACTTCAGCTCAGTTCATGATCTCATGGTTCATGAATTTGAGTCCCAAATTGGGTGAGCACAAACCCCACTTCAGGTAAACACAAGTCCCCCACTTCAGGTGAGCCCTACTTCTCTCTCTCTCTCTCTCTCTCTCTCTCTCTCTCTCTGTCTCTCTGTCTGTCTCTTTCTCCCCCCGTCTGCCCCTCGTGGGATTCTCTCTCTGTCTCTCTCTCTTGCCCCTTGCTTACTTGTACTCTCTCTCTCTCTCTCTCTCTCTCTCTCAAAAAAACGCAAAAACAAAACCAAAACACTATACCACTTCACAGGTAGTGTAAGTGCCCTATAATACCAAAATAATCCTAATTCTTTTTTCCTACCCTGTTCATTGTCATTTATTTCACTTATATATACGAATATATAGATATGATGCATACATAAGTACACATGGAGTATGTTGCTACTCTTATTTTGAACAAACTTATCTATTAGATCAATTAAGAATAAGAAAAATAAGGGGTTTTTTTACCCTTAATCTTTTAATCCCTTAATTCTTCTTTCATGTTCTTCTTTTTTGTGTGTAGATCCAAGTTTTATATACTTTACATATCTTGTATACATAAAGTACTTTTAACATTTCTTGCAAGGCAATTCTACTGACAACAAATTTCCTCATTTGTTGGTCTGAGAAAATCTTTTCTTCTTCACTTTTAAAGGATAATTTTGTAGGATACAGAATTTTAGGTTCGTGCTTTTTTTCCTCTTACTATTTTTAATATTTTACCCCACTCTCCTCTTGCTTGCATAGTTTCTGAGGAGAATTCAGATGTATTTATCTTTGTTTTTCTATAAGTAAGGTGTGTTTTCTTCCCTTTGGCATTTTTTATTCGTTCTTTTTGTTTTTTGGGTTTTTTTGGTAATTTGAAAATTATATTCTTAGTGTAGAATTTAGGGGGATTGTTATTGGCACTTGTGGTGGTGTTTTGTTTTGCTTTATTTTGTTTTGTTTTGTTTTGTTGTGTTTTGCATTTAGCATTTATCCTACTCTCAGTGTCCTGTATCTCTGGTTCAATGTCTAACATTAATCTGGGGTATTTTTCAGTCATTAGTGATTGAAACATTTCTTCTGTTCCTGTCTGTCTTCCTTCTCCTTTTTATGTTCCCATGTGTGTATGTCCCACCTTTTGTAGTTGTCACACAGTCCTTGGTTATACTGTATTGTCTGGTTTGGTTTTTAGTTCTTGTTCTCTTTGCTTTTCAGTTTTTGAAGTTCCAACTGAGATATCTTCAAGCTCAGAGAGTCTCTCTTCAGCTCTATCCATTTCTAAGCCTTTGAAAGGTATTCGTTATTTCTGTTACAGTATTTTTTTTTCATCTTTAGCATTTCTTTTTGGTTCTTAGAATTTCTGTATCTCTGCACACATTGCCCATCGGTTCCTGCATCTGTCTACTTTATCCACCTGAGCCCGTATCGTATTGATCATGGTTGTTTCAAATTCCTCATCTAATAATTCAAACATCCATACCATGTCTAGTTCTCAGGATTGTTCTGTCCCTTCAAACTGTGTTTTTCTGCATTTGGATATGTCTTCAATTTTTTTTTCTTTTTTTTGGTAGCCAGACATGCGGTACTGAATAAAAGAAACTGCAGTTCACTAGGCCTTTAGTCATGTGGTGGTGAGGTGTGAGGGGAGAAAAAGCTCTGTATAGTTCAATGGTTAGATCTCAGCCTTTTTGTGAGGCTGGGAGTCTGGACTGTGAAATTCACACATGTTTCTCAGTTTATTTACTCTCCTCTTAGGTAGGAGAAGATGGCTAGAGTGGGCTGGAGTTGGGTATTTCCCTTCCCGCAGGTCAATTAGGCCCTGATAAAACACCAGCAGATTAGGTTCTGGTTAATTAGTTTCTCTTGAGGGTAGACCTTGTTAGGAAGGACAGAGTGCTCTCATTATTTCAAAATGGTTCCTTTTCCCTTCTCCCTGCCAGATGCTTGAAGGGTATTTTTCTTTATTATTTACCATGGGAATCTAGTTGAGTTCCTGGAGGTAAATTTCACAGTATTTGGGGGGCCTCCCTATGATTAGGTCCCTGCGAGAGTTTTTAACTCTCAGAATTATGCATACTGTGCCTCCAGTAGTTCAATTACAGTTCAAGGTTTCTCTGCCCTGGCACTTGTTCCCTGCAGCAGTTTCCACGTGAGTCTCTGCTCCAGTAAATTGTTAGTCTCTGTATTTGCCTGTCTCTCCAATATTGGGGGCAGTGGTTGTCCTGCGTCTTCCTCTTTTATGGGTCCTAGAAAAGTTGCTGATTTTTCGGTCTGTTCAGATTTTTACTTGTTACCAGGAAGGAGTGGCAACTGCCAAGCTTCTTACCTGAACCCAGAAACCATAATTCATAACTTCCTGTTTT
Organism: Felis catus; assembly: GCF_018350175.1. Taxonomy (NCBI): domain Eukaryota; kingdom Metazoa; phylum Chordata; class Mammalia; order Carnivora; family Felidae; genus Felis; species Felis catus. The sequence continues at coordinate 47,112,067 of NC_058371.1, read as the reverse complement.
AATGCATCTTTCCCACTCACAGCCACCCATGCTGCCATTCTCTTAACTCGGCATCCCTTTCAGAAATCATTTCTCTCTTCCCCTTTCCAAGAAAACTCGTTTAAAGAGACATTCTCACTGCAGTTAGGTTCCTCCCATTTCCCCAGTGTCCCCCCCCCCCAGGAGAGCTTTTTGCCTGTAATACTCTTCTGAAATTGCTCGTATCAGATTCATGCAAGCCCTCCATGTTGGTAGGTCTGATGAATAATTCTCAGTTACCTTACTTGATGCAACACTAATACTTTGCATAAGCAATCACTCCTTCCTCTTGAAAATATTTCCTTTATTTGACTGGAAGGATATCATACTCTCTTTTGCCTTTTCCTTCTCTGGCCTCTGCTTCTCAGTCTCTTCATCTGGTTTTCCCTCATCTCCTTGCCTTCTAGGTAATCTAGGACTCACTCTTTGGACCTCTACCCTTTTGTATTTAGTCTCCTCATTACATGATTTCATGCTACCTTTAAATAGCAACTGTATGCCGATGTCTCCCAAATTTGTATGCCAGCTTTGTCTCTCCGAATTCCAGACTTGTAATTCCAACTCCCAATGGTTGCACTCAGCACACCCATCGGTAAATAGGCATTTCAAATGTAACCCATCCCTAGCCGAGCATATGAGCTTCCTCTGTACACATACTCCACTCACAGTCTCCGTTTCCATTGGTGGCAAGTGTGCGCCTCAGGCACCTTAGGAAAATCTGTCAGAGTATTGGTTGGGAAAACCTCTTGTCTCCACCACAATATCAGCCCCCTGCCAAAGCAGCCATTTGATCTTCCCTGAATTATTGACATGCTTTTATAACTTGTCTCCATTTTTTCTCTTTGCCAAACCCCAATATGCAGTCAAACCATCTACATCATGTTACTTCTCTGCTCCAAACCCTCTAATGGCTTTCCTCCCAACTTAAGGTAAAGGTCAGAAATCTTTCAAGAGCCTAGAAGGTCCTACACAATCAGCCTCATCCATTACTTCTCAAATCTTATCTCTTACCACCTCTGTTTATTCTGCTGGACTTTTTGATACAGTGTTCCTATTTCCTGGAATATCTTCCTCAGATAGTGGTGTGCCTTGTTTTCCTCATTCAGATTCTTACTTAAATGTATTATCAGTGAGGTCCGCCATGATCATCTTATTTATAACTGGAATCTTTCAACATCTCTAACTCCCTTCTTGATTTTTCATTATGGAACTTAACACCTCCCACTGGGCTACGTGTATCTATTTTTTGTTTCCCCCTCACTCAGTTCTATTTGTGGATAGATTTTTGCTTGTTCCATTCACACATTTAAAACAAATATGTATTTATGGCCAAGTATTAATTTTTCCAACCAATGGAAGATGGATCTCAAGTATGAGTAATGAGCAATTTTAAGTGTTGAATAATTAGAATAACCCTTATGTATTGAGGATTTATAATGTGTCAGCCTCTAGATTAAGAGCTATATACATAGTATCTCTTTTTATCTTCACAACAATCCTTTGAGGTAACATTGGTTTTACCAGTTTTTCAGGCAAGGAAACTAAAGCAAGAGATGATAATTATCAAACAACATATTGGTGATTTTAGTATCTAAACCCAGGTGTTCTGATTCTAGAACCCATACTCTTAGCCATCACACTAACATCTGACCCAGGGCTGCCTTTCTACCAGGAAGTCCTCCTGAGTTTTGCCTTTGACTTGCTTTGTATGGGATGTTAGGGATATTTGTGAACAGATGTTGTTTATTTCTTCTATAGATTACAAACGCTTGGTCAGAGATCCTGTCTTAGTCAACTTTGTATATAGTGCCCAGAGTAGGGTCTTTCACACAGAAGGAGCTCATTAAATGTTGGCTTGAGACATATAAACTGATGTGTGACAGTTTGATGGTTGATTGAAATTAAAATGGTAATTTTGCATTATGAAGCTTCTAGAAACACAGGGAAGCTGTCCCATTTCTATCCTTTTTCTTTCAATTAGTCCTTATGATCTATTGTATGCTAGGAGATAGAGGCAGTACTTTCTCTGAATGATGCCAAGTTTATCTTCTCTCATATGTTGTAGAACATAGTTTTCTATATAATTCATAAAAATAGAAGGGGGTGATGTCACTAAAACTATAATTACACAGGTTAAGGACTTCATAATTAATTAATGGCAAAGTACTCTTGAAGGCTTGTGATATGTAAAAAGATGATATAAGTAAATTTGTCTTTCAATTAACTTGAAAAAATCTAATTGCCAATAAGATAGTTATCTCATCCTAAACATAAATTTTCTTTAAATATTATTAATCAGGAAAATAAAAGCTTACTGTCGTACGTTGGTAGGTTCCCCATCATGAGTTATGCAATTGTTAAAGTTACATTTTTTCTGTCATGGGCAGCTTTGAATTTACAGCTCTTAAAAACTCCTAAAAGGACACAAATAAAATTTTAATGGGCATTTCAGCGAAGTCTTTCTGAATTTTGTATTAGATTTCCCTTTAGCCTTGGGTAAAGCCATAAAAAAAATTGCCTGCTTAAAAATGTAATCATCACACAGGAACCTTCCTAAAGTCAGCATCAAATAGAATAAAATATATTTTATTAATGATACAATTCACAAAATTACCAGCCCTGCCACTCTCTGCCCTCCAGGGACACCTCCTCCTCCTATTACATGTACACCAGTCACTGGTGTTTGTTCTGTGTAATTTAACCTTCTGATTGCCTTGAATGCTTAATGAACTAGATTAAGTGAAATGATGATTAGGAGTGTTGACTCCTGTTGGTAAAGTGGACCAGTGAAATCCCTTTCTTGAGATACAGCCCAAGCAAGCCCAGTCCTGATGAAAGTACTAGAATCAAGAAAGGCCATGCAAGCTCTGTTTGTTTTCACTTCCAAAGTGAAATTCAGTAAATAAATGGAGTCCATTTTCAAAGATTCAGTCAGACCTGGGAATCTGGGCCCCTTGGAAGGTGCAGTCACTCTGTTACACTTAAATGCTTTATTTCTTCCTCGACATGTATGTCTAGGACTCATACCAAATTATAACTTTTTCTCTCTCTCTCTCTCTCTCTCTCTCTCTCTCTCTCTCTCGCCTCAATTGTGTTGGTTTGTTCTTGTCTCAGAATGAAATAAGTTTCTTCATCACATGTGTCTAAGGAGGGGGGGGAAGGTGTACCACTGTGGGAGACTAGTCCACAAACCTAAGATTTGCTCCATATTGAAGCCAACACCTTACTTTTACAAAAGACTCACAGGAAGGTTCTGTGGCTTCTTAGAGAGATAGAGAGAAATGCTATCGGTTAATGTTTATCATTTTGTAAGCAAGATTGTAGTGTTTTAATCTGGGATTCATTAAACACTGAATATTATTTGTTAGATATTAAAATTTGATTAGGCTTTGTGGGTGAACCAAAAAAAAAAGATAATTTTCTTAAATAGTTCATAGCCTCAATAACACCTGGTAAATAATGACATAGTAATTTGGAAATAGCAAGGAAAAATTTAAAGTACTATTGACATGCTTGAACTTGAGAATGAAGATACAAAATATAAAACCAGGGACATTTACAAAAACAATATCCTAACATCCAACATCAGCTTTACTCCTGGAATAGAAGAAATGGTAAAAATGGTATGTTGACTGTTCTGAGAGTAAATTTCTACTGGCTAACTCGAGTTAGAGAGAAAAATAATGTTATTTACTAAACTTATTTAATCCTCAGTGAAATTATATCTCTACTTCAGAGGACATAAGCTAAAGAGAAGGTAAGTTCTTATTTCTGAAGTACCTTAGAGTGGAAGAATAAGCTAGAAGCTTTGTGCGTATGTATGTGGGGACTGCTAAGAGCCAAATATGGCAGCAAAGCCATAGTTATACACTAGAACTTGTGGGAGTATCATTATTTCCACCCTGTTCAGATAGAGCCCTAAAGACTTGGCTCTACACATAATAAAACCATGTCAAATTCAGAAGAAGCTTTTAACAAGCATCACATTTGCTGTAAGATACATACTTCACAAGAACAGAATGTCTATATGATAATTCTACCCTTGATATATGGGTGGGAAATTAGGAAATAATTAGCACTACTTTCAACTATCCCTCTATGCAAGTTCCCCAAATAAGGTGGATTGTCCTTACCTTTCACTGAAGGAAATATAAATGCATATTACTAAATGAAAGGAGCCAATCTGATAAGCCTACCTTCTGTATATAACCCAAAAATACAACCTTCTGGAACAGACAAAACCGTGAAGACAGTAAAAAGTCAGTTGTTGCCAAAGGTTGGGGTGGAGGAAGGATGAATAGATACAACATAGATTTTTAGGAGAGAGAAAATACTCTAAAAAGTATTATAATAATGATACACATCATTATAATATTTGTCAAAATCCATAGAATATACAACACCAAGAGTAACACCAACTGTAGAGTTTGGGTGATTATATGTCAACATAGGTCAATCAGTTTAATGAATGCACCACTCTGGAGAATGATGTTGGTATGGGGAAGGGGCCAGGGAATCTATGGGAAATTTCTGTACCTTTATCTCAATTTTCGGGTGAATCTAAAACTAGTCTAAAATAATTAATTCTGTAAAAAAGTAAAGAAAAGGGCACCTGGGTGGTTCAGTCAGTTAAGTGTCTGACTTTGGCTCACATCACAATAGCGCAGTTTGTGGGTTTGAGCCCCGCGTGGGGCTTTCTACTGGCGGCAGAGAGCCTGCTTTGGATCCTCTGTCTCCCTCTCTCTCTGCCCCTCCTCTCTCTCAGAAAATAAAAAAATAAACAAAAATAAATTTAAAAAATAAAGAAAAAATAAAATTATTAATGACTTTGGGTGAGGGTAAATTACCATAGTGATGTCCTTGGGGAGATGAGATGAATTCTAATGTTAGGAGTACCTAGTATGATAAGTGAAGTGACAGGACATTGTGGAAATTTTATTCTGATTATTTAGATTTAATGCTCTGAGTAAATCCAGGATATAAAGGCATGATCCTTGTTGTTTTTTTGAGAAAAGGATCATGCCTTTATATCCTTGGCATCTCTTTCAGTGTCTGGCACACAGTGGACATTTATTCAATGCTTACCAAATCAGTGAATCTTTTAGGACCTTTCTAAATTTGTGTATATTGATTTTTTTACAGATATATTTTTGAGGGTGTGTGTCATGTTAGTCCTAAATACTTCCCAGCACCAATTATCCAGCTTTATCCAGTATATTCTTTCTTCTAAAATTGGTAAAGAACTATGCTCTTTTAAAAAATATTTTAATGGCCCACACTCTAAATATTCACATTAAGAAATAGTCTTGTCACTGATCTGTATCCTAGGGCAGAAATTCCAACTGTATTTAGTGTACTATCATTATGAAGGATTCTGACATGGAGGAAAGAACATACTGTTTGAAATCAGAAAGATTGTAATTGGAAATTACAGTTCTATTTGGAAAGTTATTTTAGTAGTTTTGTGGCCTGTGTCTACAGATAGGGATCACACGTTAAATGAGATATGGTCCACTTCAAGGTCAGTATATAGTGGGCATTCAATAAATCATAGCTAAAGACTACAGTGCTTGCATATTATATTTCTATTTTCAAGACAAGTTGTCACTGAAAGTTGTCCAAATGGAGATCACATGTTACCTTTAACTGTACTTCGATCAAGGAAGAATAACTCAAGTAGAATCCTATCGTTATATAAATGTAAGAGTCATAGTCACCTACTGACCCAGGAAAAGAGACTGTGATCAGATTTTTTTATGTAGGCTGAAGGCCAATTATAGTCCTTGGATGAGCTTTGGACAAGAAGGCAAGCTAAAGAAAATCAATGGGCAAATGGATTTTTCCTATTGAAAACCACTGAGGCTTCTACAAGTGTTTGGAGCAGAAAGAACATCATCATACCAGTGAACAAGATAGCTTCAGATAGCTGTAGATTGGTTGGACCAATACTACACTGATTACTTAGAGTATAAGCCACATCAGTGAAGCAGCCCTCCCGTAGACTTTTTACATCCTCCATTGTTTTACCATGATGCAGAGTAAGCATCCTTCATTTCACAGACAATTCTGCCCTACTGTCAAATGGAGGTTCAAGTCAGTCGTAATCAGAAACATTTTTAAATGTGTAATCTTATTTGATATTAGCCAGCTAATTAGGTTGTGACAATTACATTATTGTTACTAATAGCATTCTAATCATTATTAGGTGACAGCTTCACAGAGAAACTCCAAGGGGAAAAGAGAGTGGTCACTGTTTCCCTCTTGTATGTGTCCCTTGAGTATCAAATGTTTCTCTGGAGCTTTTTTTTTAATCTCAGTCATCCAAGCTTCTGAACCCAACTTCCTACCAACTTTCAGTGAACTCTTCTACCCCACTTCTTTTCCAGAATACTCCATAGACTGCAAAATATTAAAAACAATAAAAATAAAAAATAAACAGCCAGATATTTTTACTTCCTCTTTGGAGAAAATTTCCATCATGTCTTGCCTTCCTAGAAAAGCCATAAGCTCTTAGTAGATAGGTAGTATTTTATGCTTGATTTGTGGTTGATTCTACATAACATCCAGCACAATGAGTAGATGAATGATTGATGGATTGGTTAGTTGTGAAAACATATTTTCTAGTGGGCAGTGAACCCAGGAATTAAGAAAACTCTCTGTCACAGCTGGAAGTTCCAATATCCTTGTGGTGCTAATCATGACTTTCCCATTGACTTACTTGTCTGATATATCTGTTTCTCATCAGCATTCACCTAGTGCTACCATTGATGTTTCACTGCTCTTCACATAGACTTTCTGTGCCACCATCCCGTCACCACCACCCCCTAAAAAAGAAAAACACACCGTAGAGATATTTTTGGTGGTATAGTACATATATACTGGTTGCTGTTTGATGTAAAATGGCAAGTCTATGAAAATTTAGTTTATACAAAGACCAAAAAGAAAGAAAGAGGGCAGTTGGCATAAAAACTTTACCTGATGAGTCCTTCCCCCCAACACTAACGTTACCTCTTTTGAGCCTTTCCTGTTGCTTTTGTTATTCTATTCTGTGACCACAACTACATTTGGTACATTGGCCTATCTTAATTCTTAAAAGCAAAGAAAATGTTGTGTCAACGGTTAAGCATCATTTAATTACACTTGTTAAAGAATGTTAAAGGCATCGAAAATATTTAACCACCAGGTGAATTTCAGTAAAGTAACAAGGTTAGATAGTACAGTATTTCAATTCAATGAGCAGCAAGCTGGATTTAAAGAATGTAACTGAATGGAAGAGAAAATGTGATTTAAATGTCAGTCCTGCCAATGGTCAATTATACTTTTCCCAAAAATATAGTAATAGAGTTCTTCTAGCAGTTTATTGTGCCTCTTATCGCCATCATCACCTTTCTTTTATGCACAAGTAAGGCCTCTAATATGATTTCCTAAATAGTTTCTTACTACCGAACAGACCCTAAGTCTTCAAAAATTATGTAATTATTATTTGAAAAGCAGGTGTTTGAATTTTCTCTCCTGGTTTATCTTCCTAATAGGAATTTCAGCCCTAAGACTTTCAGCCACCCAATTACCTGACTCAGACTCCTAATGGACTGAAAAAAAATTGGTGTGGGTGATTGGGTAAATGGAGTAGAAATGACTCATAAGTGTTGCAGCTGTAGTAGGGGAGGGTAAAAATTGGTATCCAGATGAAGTCCAAGGCACAATGAACGGGTACTCACTCACCACCATACCCTTACTCTGAAGAAGCTTCTCAGATATCAAACAGTAACACAAGTAACACCCACCACCCTCACCCATTCTGTTCAAATTCACCAAGTTTATATTTTAAGTCGTTTTTTTATTTTCTATTCACTTCAGTCATCCAAAAATACACATACTTAGCACCCCTCCAAGCCAGTTATCATGTTGGGGAAAATGATTTAAAAACCAGAAGATATTATGCTAAGTGAAAGAAGTCAGACAGAGAAAGACAAATACCATATGATTTCACTTGTATGTGGAATGTAAGAAAAAAAATGAGCAAACAAGACTCTTCCAATACAGAGAACTAATGGTTGCCAGAGTTGGGGGGAGGTGTGGGTAAAATATATAAAGGGAACAAACTTCCAGTTATACCATAAATAAATCACAAGATGAAAAAAAGTATAGCATAGGGAATATAGTCAATAATATTGTAATTATGTTGTATGGCGATAGATTATGACTATACTTATGGTGAATGTTGAGTAATGTATAGAATTGTCAGGTCGATATGTTGTACAGCTGAAACTAATATAACACTGTATGTTAATTATACTTCAGTAAAAATAATTAGAATATACAGTAGGGAAAAACAGTCTTTTCAACAAATGCTGCTGGGAAAACCAGACAGCAACAGGCAAAAGATGGAAACTGGGCCACTTTCTTACACCATACACAAAAATAAATTCAAAATGGATTAAAGACCTACATATGAGACCTAAAAACATAAAATTCCTAAAAGAAAACATAGACGGTAATCTTTTGGACATCGCCCTTAGCCATATATTTATGAATATGTCAGGCAAGGGCAACAAAAGCAAAAATAAACTATTGGAACTACACCAAAAAAAAAAAAAAAAAAGTTTGTGCACAGCAAAGGAAACCATCAGCAAAACAAAGGCAGCCTCGTGACTGGGAGAAGATATTTGCAAATGATATATCCAATATGGGGTTAATATCTAAAATATGTAAAGAACTGATACAACTGAACACCAAGAAAAACAATCCAATTAAAATGGGCAGAGGATGTAAACAGACATTTTTCGAAATGTCAGTTGGCCAACAGACACATGAAAAGGTGCTCAACATCACTACTCATCAGGGAAATGCAGATCAAAACCACAGTGAGATATCACCTCACACCTGTCAGAATGGCTAATATCAAAAAGACAAGAAATAACAAGGATTGATGTGAATGGGGAGAAAAGGCAACTTTCCTGAACTGCTGGGAATGTAAATTGGTGTAACCAATGTGGAAAACAGTATGGAAGTTCCCCCAAAAAATTAAAAATAGGAATACCACATAATCCAGTAATTCCACTACTGGATATTCATTCAAAGAAAACAAAAGCACTAATTCAAAAAGATATATCCACCCATGGGTCACCTGGGTGGTTCAGTCGGTTAAGTGCCAAACGCTTGATTTCAGCTCAGATCATATCTTAGAGTTTGTGAGATCAAGCCCCATATCAGGCTCTGCACTGACAGTGCAGGACCTGCTTAAGATTCTCTCTCTCCTTCTCTCTGTGCACCCCCCCCACACACAACTTGTGTGCACATGCATGCACTCTCAAAATAAATAAATAAATAAATAATTTTTTTTAAAAAAGGTACCCACCCCTGTGTTTATTGCAGCATTATTTACAATAGTCAAGATATGGAAGCAACTCATTGACCATGACCATGAATAGATGAATCAATAAAGATTCATCTATTGGGATCAATAGATGATTTATCATTAGATGATTTATTTATCTTTATTGGGATCAATAAAGATGTGGTAGAAAAATGAGATCCTGTCATTTTTGATAATATGGATGGACCTGGAAGGTATGTTAGGTGAAAAAAAAAGGACAAATACCATATGATTTCACTTATATGTGGAATCCAAAAAACAAAACAAATGAACAAACAAAACCAGACTCTTAAATACAAAGACCAAATTGGTGGTTGCCAGAGGAAAGGTAGAGGGATGATGGGCAAAAGAGATATAGGAGATTAAAGGTACAAACTTCCAGTTATAAAATAAGTCACCAGGATGAAAAGTACATCACAGGGAATATATACTTAATAATACTGTAATAATATTGTGTGGTGACAGATGGTGACTACACTTATCAGGGTGAGCATTGATTAAAAAGGAGAAGAAGAAAGAAAGAAAAAAAAAAAAGAAAGAAGTAAGAAATAGCATATGACCTTTTTCCCAAAAGGCTCACACAGTCTTCCTAGGCCAAATTCATGCAAACAAACCAAAGCCTGCACCTAGTGCAATGAAGCATAGAAGAAAGAATACCCAACTCTATGTGGGGTAACCAGCAAAAGCATCACAGATACACAAAGTTTGAGCTTTGACACAATAAATGAAGGTTACAGAACACATGCCAGTAAACAGATTAACAAGAACAAATGCACGACGGTGTGAAAGAAAATGGTACATCCAAGGAAATGCATTTGTTGTGATGGCAGTAGTGTGGGGTGCATAGAGGAAGGGCAGGAATCACAATAACTGAAACTGAAAAACAAAATGTAGGTTGGACACAGACCATAATAAAAGACTGTATCACTGATGGGAAGCTACTGAAGAAGAATTTTGTTAAGGAAATTATGTGATGGTTTAGACAAGACTCAAATCAAGGAAACTAATTAGACAGTCATCCCAATAGTTAAGAAAAGAGAAGATAAAAGCCTTTTGTGAAGGCAATGGCAATGGTTATGGAGAAGAGAAAAGAGGTGGAAGAAATATCTGAAGTTAAAATACACATAATTGAGTTATACAAAAAGATGGAAAGGAGACTAGAGAGTCTCCCTGGTTTCTGATGGGCTTCTGGGTAGCATATAGTGTCTTTAATAGAATTGAGGATATAGGAGGATGTGCAAGTTTGAATGTAAAAGATATCATTCCTGTTTGACCATGTTTATTTCGAGTTATTTGTGGGATTTCCCAGGCATTGGCACCCAGTAGGCAATTAAATATACATGTCTGTAATTCAGGAAAGGGTCCTGGTCTGGAAACTTGAATATGAGAGTCATCACGAGACAGGCACTAATAGAAGCTGTCTTTGTATGAAAAAGAATTCAAGGTTCTTGCCAACCACCTCAACCTACAATTCTAACATTATCTATGGTATTTTTCTAATCAATTCCTTTCCTACAGAGAGCATACTCTTTTTACTACCTCAACCCAAATTTTATGCATTTTTACCCCCATGTTCACGTTCATACTATTTCATTTTTCTAAAAAGTCCCCTTCTTCCTTCTTGACTCCCAACATGCTATTTTTCCTTTAAAATAAACCTAGGTCCCTCTTAGTCTGGGAACCCATTCCTGGATAATTCAATCAAAATTTTTATCACTCCTTTCTAATCCCTATAGGATAGACTACCTATCTCAACTATTAGCTAATTATATCCTAGTTAGCTTGAATTTATAGTTACATAATAATTTATATTAATGTTTAATATACATATTCATAATATAAATGTAAATATGTCTGTTTTATAAACTGATTACTTTTGAAAGCAATGAAGTAATATATCACATACATAATTGGCAATAGGATCTGCTCCTAGTTTTGTAATATACACGTTGTAACAAGTATACCACTAATAATGCTTACAAGACCCCCAAAAAACCGTTGTGAGGCTCAGGTGAAATTTAGGAAAAGTACTTTGTAACTGAAAGGCATTTTATAAATTTGAGAAAGATTATTAGAACATTACCTAATTGGTAAGTAAAATTACATATATGATTATATCTTCAATGCACAATGAATAATTTATAAGAAGTTTTGGATCAGATAATGTAACATCCCAGGCAAGGCTTTGTGAAATATTGCTTCAGAGGCTTAGACCGTTGGCCTTTAATAGTAGGACCCCTGTTTTATGATGAGAGAAACATCTGTGTTCTGAGCTAACAAATCAGAAGAAGAGAACCATTCTAAGATCACAGTTGTTCTGGCGAATGTCAAGCTATTTCCCTCTTATACTTCCTTAGAATTACTTTAAAAAAAATTATGTCCATTTGTACACATTCTGTAGAAAGTACAAATGACCCCCCCCAAAAAAAAAACTTTTCAAAAGAGAAGAAAGTTGGAAGTTTATACTTCTAGACTTACTGTCGAATTTTAGTAATGAAGACAGTGTAGTATTGACATTAAGATAAGAAACTATAGAACAATGAGAGCCAATAGAATATCCAAAAATACACTCACACTCATATAGTCAATTGCTTTTTCATTATGATACCAAGAGAATGTATGAGAATAGCTGTCAACAAATGGTGCTGGAACAAATGGGTACCCATATGCAGGAAATGAACCTTAATCCTAACCTCACAGCTTAAACAAAAATTGAATTGAAATTGAACATAGGCTTAAACGCAAGATGTTAAAACCTAAATCTTCTAAAGGAAAACAGAGGAGAAAAATCTTAGAGACCTTGGGTCTGGCAACAATTTTTTAAATAGGACACAAAAATGGTGAGCTGTAAGTATAACAATCAATAATTTGGACTTTATCAAAATGTTTTAAAATGTTGCTCTTCAAAAGAGACTATGACAAAAGTGAAATAATGAGCCAGAAACTGAGAAACTATTTGCAAACATGTATCTGAGAAAGGCTTTGAGCCTAGATTGAATAAAGAATACTGACAACTCCATGTTAAGTAGATGAGCAGCCCAAGTTTTTTAAATAGGCAAAAATAATAGAATAGACATTTTGCAAGGATATGAATGACAAATAAGTCCAAGAAAAGATGTTCAAATAATTAGTCATTAGGAAAATACAAATTCTTATCTCAACTAAATATTACTACATACCCACCAGAATGTCTAAAATGAAAAGGAATGATCTTATCAGTTCTTGATGAGAACATGGGGCAATTAGAACTCACATTCATTGCTGGTGGGGATGTAAAATGTTTCACCTACTCTGGGAAATGTTTAACACTTTCTTAAAAAGTTAATCCTAGGCATAACATACAAGGCAGATATTCAACTCGTAGATGTTTACCCAAAAGAAGTGAAAATATATATCTACACAATGATTTGTACATGTATGTCCACAGCATTTTTATTTGTAATGGGAAAAAAACAATGGAAGCAAGTAACATATCCATCAATATGTGAACGAATAATTTACAGTATTTCCATACTATGGATATACTACTCAACAGTAACAAGGAATAAATTATTGATATATACAACAATGTGAATTTATCTCAAAATAGTTATGCTGATTAAATAAACTAGACAACAGAGGTCATACTGTGTGTTTATATTTATATAAAATTGTAGAAAAAACAAACAGAACTCTAGTGAAAGAAATCAAATCAGTTGTCTAGAGGTGGGGTGGGGAAGCAGGGAAGGAAGAGAGAGAAAGGAGTTACAAAGAGGCGTAAAACCATTTTGGAGGGTGATAGATATATTCATTATCTTGATTGGAAGGTGTACAGATATGTCAAACTTATCAAATTGTACACTTTAAATATAGGAATTTATCGGATGTCGGTTACACCTCAATAAAACTGTAAAAAATACATTACAGGCCAAATGTCTACCTCAAACAAAAAACATGCCTATTTGTATACATTCTTGAGAAAGTAGAAATCACCACCCAAACTTCAGCTATGTTAACCAAAACACCTGCTTTGCTTCGTATTTCTCTTGTTGAGCTACTGACAAGTCCCATTTTAAATGCTGCATATTGTGTTGGGTGAGTGGAAGAAGAAAGTCCGTATTGTACTTAGGGATTAGGAAAGTCATGGATCTGTCTCTCCAGCCTCACACTGTCCATTAGTGCCCAGAATCGCACTGTGTTTGGGTGAGAATTTTGCTATCTCTATAAAGCAGGAAAGCTTTCTACTTACCAATATTGATTAATTTCACTGACCAACCCCTTTTGTTTGAGACCAGAACTTTACTGCTGAATACTTAGAAACCACTCAACACAACAGGACCTATACGAGACACTTTTATCATCCCCTTTACAAAGTGAATTCTGAACCTTTTCCTGCCATCTAGAATTCAATTTTATGATATCTGCGTGTATCCAGGTACATCCACAGATTGTAGAGATGTATCATATTGACCACAATAAGAGTTACAAACATAAAGTTACAATGACAATATGAATTGTCTCTGTAAGCAATCTGAGTTTAGTTCAGTTGAAGATGTTATGTGCTATATATCCAAGAATGAAAGAGCTTAGTCTTCTTTGGAGGAAAAAGAAACTTAACCAAAAGAGAGTCAGAATTGGCTACTTGCCTTCACTAGGCTTTTTTGGTCTCATACACGGAGACGATCACTTGCAGACTGAGTTATGAGTCAACTCTGACCATGAATAGTAGTATATCAAGAGATATCTCCCCACCAGCCAAGAGCAGTGAGTCTAAAATTTCTTTCTACATTAAATTTGGTGTCAACTTTGAACACTTGTGTAATCACTGAGTTGTAGCTTCCCATCACCCATCTATAAATGGTTTGCCTCGTCCTGAGGTTTGGTTTTCTGAATTGTCTGATTGCATTTCAATTCACTTCAGTGAAGAGTCACTAAGTTTTACTCTTAGTAAATTGAATTCTGTTAAATCAAGGGTCCGCAGGGATAAATATTGACTTAAAACTCATCAGTTCATGAAAACAGAAATCTAGGAAATACATGGACCTTGATCCCAATGAATTCACCTAAAATGGGAGCCTAACCATCAAGCTTCCTACTAATCCTGGTCACATACCTATTTATTGACTGGTTCAACACATCTTCCCCTGGGGCCACTTTCTTTTACTCAACCGGAATTCTTGCTACCATACCAAGGACCATCTTGGGCTCCTTGAGTCCTGATCCCCTATGTATGTTTTCCAAAAGTTTGGATAATGTGGTTTGAATAATTGGCGAACAATCTTGGGATCATCCCTTCAGTCAATTGTTACTATAGACCATTCCTGCCTTCTTTATCGTCCCTACCAGCTTTGCACCCAAGCCTGACATGCTAAGAAACTAGTCAATATTAGCTCCAATTATCATTTTGGCTCACTTTAGTATTCAAACCTTGTCCTTGACTTACCAGAAATTTAGGGAAGGCATCTAAAGTAAGTGCAAATATCAAGGATCACGAGTTTGAATGCCAGGCAGAGGTAAAAACAAAACAAAACAAAACAAAAACAAAACACACACACACACACACACACACACACACACACACAAACATAATTTTATCCAAATGCTACAATAGAATAATTTGGGCATTGTAGAGAATGAACAAGAAAACTCTTAATTTTTCTAGAATAGTGGAATCTGGCCTACCTCTTTGACACAACAAAAGAAAGGAAGTCATAGACAGGGAGACACTCAAAGAGAGGGTTAATCTACGGAAATTGATGCTAAAGACAAAGAAGGGGTTATGATCAGGTGTACACAAGGAAATTTTGGCAAAGACGAGGGGTACAATTTTATGTGTAGGAAGAGAAGATGACAGGAAGGACACTGATAGGTATTGAGATGTTGAAGAAAGTAAAATAAAACTCAAGTCAGAAGTTTTCAATTCTGCCAGTATCGTAACTGTGTTTAGAACCTTCAGGTGACATGTGTAGGGGTGGCAACCTAAGAAAATTATAATGTGGAATAATATGGAGCAGTGGCTGTGGGGGATGCTTTGTTGTATCCCCCACATATAAATAAATAGATCAAGGATTACTGCACAGCACGGAAGGCCTGACTGTGTTTACTTAGCATGAAATTGCAGTGGACCCAATTATTTTAGTTTTGTGACTTTCTTTATCTACTGCTGGCAGCTCAGCAGAAAGAGTAGAGAATGCTTGATGGGGTTATCCTGGGTTAGGGATCTATAAAGTAGGCTAGACAGAAGGTTGGGAGTGGTGGGGGAGAATTCTAAGATGTTAATGAGATGTCACTAAATTGTCCGACCATAGGTTCCAGGTTTTGTAGCAAGGCAAGTGGACTCAGAGAAAATTGCTGGACTACATACAAGAACTGGGCAAGTTTCAGGGATTGACATTTATGAATAAGGTGAAAAGCATATCAGCAAAAATAAAGGAGTAGAATAAGGGTCTGATAAAAAGATGAGTTACCAACAACAACAACAAAAAATCCCAGAGACCACAAACTTAAAGATAATGAGCTCTATTAGACACCCTTATGTTATGTATGCATTATGAAATAGAATGTAAAGGTCAAGGCAACTGCAAAAAAAGAGAGGAAATGTTTAAGCGAGATACTATATTCATTGTAAAAGATAGAGAAATATCGTGGATGTTGATCTATGGTGAACGTTTGGTGAACATTGTCAGTCACCTAAAGGATGCTAAACTTCCTTTAAACTTCAAAAGTAAACAATTGAGTGAAGCCATAGTCTGGAAGTAGCCATAGCCTGAGGGAAGTTAAAAAAAAAAAAAAAAAAGTCTGACTCTATTAGCTTGCCTTAAGAATTGTCAAGGCAAGAGAACAAAGAATTTGATAAGGAACCCAGAAAAAGTAAGCCATTGGCAAAAGCCAATTTGCAATTCAAGCTAAGAAACAGAATGAGCACAAACAGAAAAGTCTTAGATCATAGGGAAATTTCCTTGCTTAAAGTACTGTAAAGTTCCCGTATAAGAAACTTCAGGAACCTGAACAAAAGTGAGAGTGCTGAAGACAGGAAGGAAAGGATTTGCTCCTGCAACAGAAAGTGTTGATTTTTGGCCTGAAGGAAGTATTCTTGAAGGATACTTAGCTCTACCCAACTCTTCTTTGCTAAATTCCTTACACTTCCACGTTACTACTTAAAGATAGTACTCTACTATTGAAAAATAAATCATTAAAGGTTGATGGAGAAAAAAAGGTAAAAAGTAATGTGAGTAATGTATGTAGAATTCAATCAGTTCTTACAGTAGAGAAAGTGAATTTAATGAAGTTAAACTTCTAACCTGTCTAAACTTCTTTAGCTTAGAACTAGAATTCACATCTTTTAACCATCTGCCCCAAATTAACTGTCAGTCAAACAGACTCATATTTTTGCCCTATTTATGCTGTTAGCTAGCTTTCGTTGCTAATCACTGCCTGCTCTTTTTCTTTTATTATTATTTTTTAACATAGAAGTCACACAAAAGTGCAGAGTTGCTGGAATATCCTAGGATCTCTTGCTAGTAGGTTGAACTCAACCTGGGGCCATGTGCTAGCAATACTGCATGGGGCTTCATTCCTTTACTCAAGCAGAATGACAGGATAGATTTTTAAATTTGAGTTCCAGATTCTCACATTTCCACTGGCAACTTTTGCCAAAAATCTTATTTTATTAAAATTTCACACAGCTACAGGGGTCTCATTCTAGGTTGTTCTTTCCCTTTTATTTCTCATACTTTCCATGTGAAATAGTATATAAAACATTAACAGACATTGTCACGGACAAATGTTTGAACTATATCAAGTCAGTTCCTCTTTCTGGGTCTCTGAGTCAGTTTAATGTGAAATAAAGAAGTTGTACCACACTATTCCTCAAGTCATAAAAGCGGATATAAGAATTTGCCAAGATGGGGCGCCTGGGTAGCTCAGTCAGTTAAGTGCTGGACTTTGGCTCAGGTCATATCTCATGGTTCATGAGTTCGAGCCCTGCGTCAGGCTCTGTGCTCATAGCTCAGAGCCTGGAACCTGCTTCAGATTCTGTGTCTCCCTCTCTCTCTGCCCCTTGCCCACTCACGCTCTGTCTCTGTCTCAAAAATAAACATTAAAAAAGTAAAAGAATTTGCCAAGAAACTCTTCATCTTTCCTATTCTCTCTTCCCTTCCCCCACAAAGTTTCAGGATTCTTCCCAATCCCTATGGGTTCAGAAGTCTGTTTAGTTATGAAATGTGTAGCAGACAGAATCTACCCTAATGCAGTGCTGTGGTAACAAATAGCCCCCAAAGTGCAATTTATACCCAAAAGGGCACAAAGTTCCAGCTATGCAAGACCAATAAGTTCTGGCTATCTAACATACAGGGGTATGACTATAGTTAACAGTTCTGCACCGTATACTTGAACTTTGGTAAGAGGTCGTATCTTAAGTAGCCTCACCACAAAAGAAAAAGGTAACTTTGTGAGGGGGTGACTATGTTCATTAGTTTGTGCCAATTACTTCACAATGTATACGACTATCAAAACATCAAGCTGTATGCCTTAACAGTACACAATTTTTATTTGTCAGTTATAACTCAGTAAAGGTGAGGGAGAAGTCGCTCATTCATACAGAATCCACTGTGAGTCTGAGTGAATCCCAGACTAACTTTTTTCCATATGAAAACTCAGCATTCCGGACACCTTGTATCTTGGGGTGCCTCCACCTCAGCATATGCTATCAAGATCTCTGGGTGACTAGCTAGTCCAGCATTGAAAACAAAATGCCTTATAAGAAGGTGACATTCAGTGTTTTTGCTCTCATTATATAGGCCAAAGGAGTCTTATGGCTTTGCAGAATTGCAGGGGGTGGGAATGTGCAACCTTCTGTGTCTCCTGATGAGAGAACCAGTTAATGAGGAATATTTGAAATACCAACTATGGAATGGAAAAATAGCATTTTGGTTCCTTTTTCCCCCACTTAAAGTGCTTATAATAGCTGAAAATCATTCAATATTCTAAGCATTCTTATATTAACATGCTACTAAAATGTTAATGTTATTACACAGGTGCTCATGTCTTAGTTTAAATGTTAGCTAAGGGAAATCGGTTGCTTTTTAAAGGGTTGTAAAGAGTAGTTGAGACTCATGAACTCTAAATCACAAATCCCATGGATTCAATTCTCTGTATTTTCAAATTCTGGCAGTTTTTGTTATTTGTGAAATTGGGTTTTTCGGTTTGGTTTTTGGTTTTGTTTTTCTTTTGGCCTGTAAAAACATGTAGAATCCCAAAGTCACTTACCCAATATAGATATCTGTTGTATTAAATAATATATTACAATAATATAAAAATAAAATTTTACTCAGCATGTAGTGTCAGTGCTACAGTAAAGAAAATGCTTCTAGAAGTACCGGTAAACAGGGAAATAGGAAAGAATAAATTCACATGGAAAAAGTTTGAATGTCTCACCATCTGTGTGACAAAATTACCCAAAATTGATGCAAAAATAGCAAGGCTAAGATAGGATGTCTGGATCTGTGCTTTGAGATTTTTCCTGAAGGTGCATCTTACCACTGACCTCTTTATTTTCCTTGATGTGTACTTTATCTACGGAGAGATGGACGTATTTACCAAAAGCCTGCCAATGCGTACTGGGTATTTTCTCAGCATGCTTCACGCTACAGTTAGTAGTTAATAAACAATCAATGTATATAGCCTGGACAGGCTCTTTCTCATATCATAGATTCCCACAATAATTACTAAGTGGACAAGTGGGACTTGATTGTGAAACTTTACCCACACTTGATTAGACCAGGGACAAAAGGCCATCTGACCTCCAAGAAAATAACAGAGCGTCTACCTTGAAAATTCTGAGGGCTTTCTGAGTCTGGCTGAGGAACACCCTGAAAAACAGCTATACTTCCCTCTCTGGTTTCCGTAAGATAATCGCTTTAACTTTGAAAACAAGAGTGTGATTTTTCATGTATTTGCTTTGCTTAGGGTAGCTTTCAAACTTTTATGTCCCTTTGTAACCAAATTATCCCTGATGGAGACAATAGGCATATGCTTAGGTAATAAGAATTACAATAGCAGGTAATAATTTTGAGAATTTACTATGTTTCATGCACTGAGTACTTTATATATATTAATTCTTCCAATCCTCACAACTGCCTAAGATAGTTATAAATATTATTCCCAGTTTCTGTAAAGAAGCCAAGGCACAGAAAGGTTAAATCACCTGACAAAATCACAGAGATAATCAGTGGCAGAGCCAGGATTCAAACGTATGAAGTCTGACTCTGGAGAGTGTGATTCAGCCACCGTGTTATAATGCCCTGGTAGGTGATAGTGCCGGGTGCCTCTCTGCTTAGGCTTACAGTCATGCTGAAGGCATGAACCTTCAGAGGTGGTGAACCTCTAGAATAAGACATCTGGGAAAGCATTGGGAATGTGAGAGATGATCAGGTCTGGAGATGCCAGGGACTAATATACAGTTATTAGAAAACTCCATTAAATGCCTGAGAAGTTTGCTGAAATCCTTGCTTAGAGCAACCGTGTGGAGTGGAGTATGAAAGGCATGCCTGGTGGCAGCAAGAGGAATGCTTTTGCTATTGCCTTTGAGCCCCTTAAGTAAGAGTTTATAAATTAAAGCATCAGCTAATATACATGAATCATTTGCTGAGTGACTGGGTTCAGTAAGTTTTTACTTTTCCTGGAAGATAATTGAATCAGATGTATTGACCTATATCCTTTCTATTGCTAATAAATTCAGTACCATAGTGACAGAAAAAAAAAAAACCTTAATTATTGTAAGTTTATAATCGGGTAGCGCCCACAATTGAATTGGTTCCTAGCACTTCATCGCCAAGGCTAACATAGGCTAAGCATCTGCCACCTGAACAGATTTCTGCAAAGATACTGCCCCATGCTTCTCATTTCCTCCCCCTTGACAAGAGACATCAGGTGTATTATGAAGTGTGGCTGATTTTTATCCACTGTGTTAAGCAAAGCCCCTTTTGTTACCTCGATCATACTCCGTTCCTTCATGGGAAGCACTCAACATGACTCATGGTACCTGATGGTGCTCATTACCTTGGGCTGGGGAAGAAGTGAAATAAAAATGATCGGATTTAAAGGGCCAGCAGTAATAAGGAAGCAGAAGGAGAATCATCTGGAATAAATGGTTTATATGAGGACCTGGCAGGTGCCCAGTAGCTAAGCCTTGGCAGTGCTTCCAGGTCCCCACATCACATAAAGGCAAAACCAAAATTCCTACATTCTAAGCAGTAGGAAACAAATCAGTGACCCTGCAGGGAGAAATGCTCATGATTGCCCTGCTGCTCACATCGAGAAGTGATAAGCAGATGCGTCAAAATCGTTGCAGGATATCGAGAATGCTTTACTCCTAAAGGGGTGAACATAAAGTGTAGTATCCAGGCTGGGATAAACGAGATAGTGTTAACTACTAGAGCTATATAAAATGGTCACAGATGGAGGCTACTAGGAGATATGATTCACTTGTCTTTTTTACCAGGGAAGTCAAAATGCTTTTGAAAAACTGGGAAGCTGAAATTACGGACAAACTACTTGTGGAACAATGCGTCGCTCTCTATACCTTAGAGGTGGAGTTCCAGGAGTCTACATACCTTGCATTCAAATTTGGAAATTTCATAAGTCCGGTGGCCCTTGTTGGAAGACTTTAAATTACTGCAGTAATGGCCTCTTTTCATCTGCTTGGCCTTTTTTTCCTGGCATTTCTAGAGGATTATCCATCACTTTCATGGGGAGGGGGAGCAGATGTATCCTATCAGGCAGTTGTACAATCTGCAATTTCCTTATCTGTTAGGCTCTTCTGTCACTGATTGAGGTTAGGGATTCCCAAACATTAGTGAATATAACAATCACTTGGACACATAAAACTTTTATACGAATTCCTGGAATTGTCCCCATAATTTTGGGTGAGGTCTGGAAATCTCAATTTTTTTAACAGTGACTCAGCTGATTCCCATGTAGGTGCTCCAAGGACCACACTTTGGGAAACACTTCCCATGAATCACCAAGTCTGCAGAGCCCGTTCCTTGGGAATAACCCTGGCTAGGGCTCTGCTTAATACCTATTTGAAATTGGGTTCAGAGGAGAGCTGGAGAAGAAAAGATAGATCAACAGGAAAGTCTATTGCAAGCCCATGATGCATCTATCTCCCGTGCATGGGCTGATGTCCCTACAATGAGAAGCAAGTCTCATTCTTGATGACTAGAAAAGAACTCAAGAGCAATTTTCTCGGAAAATGGAGTTTCCTAATGTCTTAGATCTATCCATTGTAGTGGTCAGAATCTTACCTGTTTCCAGTAACCGAGATCGTTCTGGGAGGTAAAATGATCAGTCTGCTCTCTGAGATCTGTAAACTCAAAAACGGTAGCCCTGCTCCTCTCTGTTTGTGGCCTGAAAATCCCAGAGAAGAGTGTCACTCACTGATGCTGTCTTTTGCTTAAGAAAGGCATACCGGGGCGCCTGGGTGGCGCAGTCGGTTAAGCGTCCGACTTCAGCCAGGTCACGATCTCGCGGTCCGGGAGTTCGAGCCCCGCGTCGGGCTCTGGGCTGATGGCTCAGAGCCTGGAGCCTGTTTCTGATTCTGTGTCTCCCTCTCTCTCTGCCCCTCCCCCGTTCATGCTCTGTCTCTCTCTGTCCCAAAAATAAATAAACGTTAAAATACTTAAAAAAAAAAAAAAAAAAAAAAAAAAAAAAAAAGAAAGGCATACCAATACATTTTGACAGAGTTTCGGGGTCATGGCTATCAAATTCCTGAAAGTTCCACTTTTGACCAGCATAATGTCTAAATTCCAAGAAAAAATCTGTGATAGTTCAGTCAGTTGCTGAACAGCTGTATCTCATGTGGCTGAATTTGTTCCCTTCCCCACCTACTTGTGTATATGAAAAAAAAAAAAAAAACGCTACTGCAAAAAAATCAAATAACAATTGATATTTTATAAATGTTTCATGGTAAAAATGGATGAGCAAAACTATTATGTACACTATATCAGTTTAAAAAAAATTCTTTTCCCAAACAATTTGATAAAGCACCAGTTTACACAATCCACTAAATAAAGTCCTCTGATACTAGTATTTAGGAGAACTAAAAGACACTCAAAGGTAAATGAGGAAGTTCTCTTTGAAGAAGTGGACCTTGTAATTAGTTAAGCTTCAAACCCCTGCCTGCCTTTGTGAATTAACAGGAAGATGCTTCGATTCTTATTAACCACGAGCTCCTATACGTTCCATTCCTTTGGAATCTGAAATAAATGAAAATGGGAAATATTTTTGACTCCTGAATTGATTAACTGCTTAACCAACATTTACAGAAGGTATCCATTAGGA
The DNA here is from genome assembly GCF_018350175.1 of Felis catus. NCBI lineage: Eukaryota > Metazoa > Chordata > Mammalia > Carnivora > Felidae > Felis > Felis catus. Next base: position 47,089,353 of record NC_058371.1, on the reverse strand, counting down.
TCTATGGGAGCAATTTCTTAAAATAAGTACTTATAAGTTGCTTTCTATTTGCCCAAAGTGATCCTTCCCCTTAAAGTATAGTGAGGTGACTGAATGTCAGAGCTATTTCTTTGATGGCTAATAATGAGCTTTGCTCTAAGGGCAGTGGCCTGGTCCATTTTAAATGACATTCCCTAGTAATACATCATGTCTGACACTTAACCCTTTTACAATTCAGTGGAAATACAGGCCCCTGCTGTTTTAATGCCTACAGGAGAATCAAATGTGCTCAGGGATGTAATTGCTCCTTCTTAAGGGAAGTCTTAGCCTTCAAGTAACCTGTTTTTAATGTTTTTTCAAAAGCTCACAGCTGAGAGTGGACAAACCTGCCAGTAAATTGCTCATATTAAAGTTTAATTGTATTATTTCTGCAGAACAGTGGGCTACTTCCTGTGAACCGTGGGCTACTTCCAGCGTTTGGCTTTCTCCTACACCAAATATGGGAACACGAGAAACAGAAGTCACAGAGATAAGAACAGAATCTTGGAATAGTAAAGTGTAATAGGAATTTAGAGATGATGATGTCTCATCTCATTTTACAGATGAGGAAAGTGAGGTCCAGAGAGATCTGTCACTGCTATTCCAACGCGTCACATTTTCTAATGACTCTCTTTTCTCTCTCTTCTGGAAATCTCGGCTTTCTTTCTTCCATGTGACCAGCTTCTAGATACTCTAAGCAGCAACTCAATGCTGCAAGTCCATAACATTTTGTTGTTATGATAACCACTACTGAGGGCTAACACTATTTTTTTAATAATTGGCTGCACCTTCATGTCTTTAGGGGCAGTACCTTAATTATCTTTTGCCTCTCAGTTCCAACTGTAATGCATTGTACAGAGAAGTTACTAAAAAAAAAAAAATCACAGTAACTTGCTCAAGTTCACACAAGTAGCCATGAAAAGAGCTACTGATTTGTTTTTGTTTTTATTTTTTAACTCTCTCCATCTAGTACTATTTCTACTTTGCTGTGTTGACTCAGAGATTGTGGAAGAATCGCCTATGTCTACTATGCTTCTCTTTTTATCAGGATACATCTGGAAAAGGTGTAAGGTGTTGAAAAGACTTAGCCAGACAATTTTTTTAAGATAACACTGATCTCATTTTCATGGCAAAGAGAAACAAAAATAGCAAGACCTTAGAATTTAAATAGCATAGGATTAAAATGGTGATTCTCCCGCTATCTATTTGTGAAATTAATCAGCTAAACTAATATGAACTGCTTACCTGAGAAATGATTCAATTTATCTCAGTCTCCCTTCTTAAGATTATTATCAAAATTAAATGAGATTGTTTATAAACTATGACATTTTATAGAGATTACTTCTCTCCTGACTTTCCCTCTAATTTGACACTACATAATTTCCAGGGTTTTTGTTTTTAACACTATCTCAGCTGACTTATTATAGCTCTGTGAGGTGGGCAAGAGAGATATTAACCTTTAATTACAGGCAAAGAAAATGACATGTTTGAGATATGTTTCTGAGAATCATATAAATAAAAACCAGGTTTCTCTCTCTCTTTTTTTTTTTTTTTGCATCTATCAACACAGTATCCATCCAGTACCAAGAATAAAAGCTACATCTTCCCATGTGCTAAAGTATAAGATAAATACAAGCTCTCCCTTCCATGGATACCTGACTTTTCTAGAAAATTCCAGAAGAATCCAAGATGAACTTTGGTGAGGTCTCAGAAATAACCACAATAAAACTTGACAAGGACTATTTTGAGTCAGGTTTACTACCAATGTGATAAAACTACAAAGAAAAGCAACTGAAAAGTATAAATCAAACAGGAAGGTGATTGCCATTCATTTATAAATGAAATACGTAGACATATCTTTCTACATACCACTGAGATTATCAGGTGACAGATGATCAATATTTTCTCTGAGTGGGTAAATTTATCTACTATGTCCCCAATCTTAGTGATGGTTCCAAAAGCACTTGAGTAGCTGGTGGACCCGTGAAGCTCTAGTCATCCTGTATGTAATAGAGGAGACTGAAGTCAGATGGCTGAAGTGTAATGTTGCCCATGATTCATGTAAGCATGTGGTTATCCAATTTTCCCAGCACTATTTACTGAAAAGATTACCCTTTACCCATTGAATATCCTTGACTCCCTTTTCAAATATTAGTTGAGAATATATACAGGGGTTTATTTCTAAGCTCTCGATTCTGTTCTCTTGATCTATGTGTCCATTTTAATGCCAGTATCATACTGCTTTGTTTACTATGGTTTGATAGTATGGTTTGAAATCAGGATGTGTGATGCTTCCAGGATTGTTCTTCTTTCTCAATATTACTTTGGGTATTAAGGGTCTTTTGTGGTTCCAAACATTTAGGACTTTTTTAAATATCTCTGTAAAATAATTCCATTGAAATTTGAAGAGAACTGCAGTGAATATATAGAGAGTTCTGAGTAATATGGACATTTAAACAATATTAATTCTTCTGATCCATGAACATGAGGTATCTTGCCATTTGTTTGGGTCTTCTTCAATTCCTTTTATTTTTTTTTATGATCACTTAAGTATTGGTATTTACTAATCAGTTGTTTTTAAATTTTTACTGAAGTATAGTTGACCTATAATATTATATTAGCTTCAAGGTGATTCAGTCATTATTTACATTATGAAATGGTCACCACAGTAAGTATAGTTACCATCCATCACCACACAAAGTTATTACATTATTGACTATATTACCAATGCTGTACTTTTCATCCTGTGGCTTATTTATTTTATAACTGAGAGTTTGTACCTCTTAATCCCTTCACCTATTTTACCCATCCCCCTACCCCTCTCTTCTCTAGAAACCACAACTCTGTTCATTCTATTCATGAGTCTATTCCTGCTTATTTGTTTGTTTATTTTTGCTTGATCATTCATTTTGTTTTTCAGATTCCACATATAAGTGAATTCTATGGCATCATCAAAGTCCTATAGTATTCATTGTACAGATCTTTCATTTCCTTGGTTAAATATATTCCCAAGTATTTTATTGTTTTTATTGCTATTGTAAACAGGATTGTTTTCTTTATTTCTTTTTCAGGTGTTTTGTTGGTGGTATATAGAAACACGACTGATTTATATGTGATGATTTAGTATCTTGAAAGTTTACTATATCCGTTGATTAGCTTTAACAGTTTTTTGGTGTTAGTTTAAGATATTCTATATATAAGATAATATAATTTGCAAACAAAAACAGTTTAACTTCGTCCTTTCAATGTGTTTGCTTTTTATCACTTCTTGTTTCCTGGTTGTCCTGGATGTAGGTTTATCATATGGCCTATATTCTGTTGAAGTATGTTACTCCTATACTCAATTTGTTGAGAATTTTTATTACAAAAGGATGCTTTATTTTGTCAAATGCTTCTTCTGCATCTGTTAAGATGATCATATGATTTCTATCTTTCATTCTATTAATGCTTTTTTTGATTGATTTCTGTATCACATTTATTGATTTGCTTATGTTAAGCTGTCTTTGCATCCCATGAATAATTCCCATTTAACCCTGATATGTCCTAGATGAGGACACCAGAAGAAAAGTAAATTATAGAACAATGCCACTGATGATTATCAATGTAAAAATTCTCAACAAAATATTAGTGAACTGAATTCAAGAGCACATTAAAAAGATTATACACCGTGTGCATCTAGCATGTACAAAAATTATGCCAGGAGTAAGGAGATACAAATTGAATGAAGTACTGATATATCTTTGAGGAACATGAATCAAGGAACCAAAATCTATAGGAGAGAAGGAATAGAAAACAAATAACCTACATGTAAGCAATATAGAGAAAGACATTCCCAAGCTTGAATCCCAGATCTACAAAGTAATAGCTGGTGACACTGAGCTAGTAAATCCATCTTAATCAGAGGTTAAGAGTATTCTGAAAAAAATAAATCTTTTTTCATAAGGGTGTTTGGAAGATAAAATTCAAACAAATTTAAATTGACATGGGTGTAGGAAATTATTGTGGGTAAGAACTCGCCTCAGGAGCTCTACTGTCTTGGTTCATACTCTACCTCTCTCACCACTAGGTCTGTGACAAGTTAGATAATTTGTCAGATTGGATAATTTAGTTATTTTCTTAGTTCTTTCTTAATTTAATCACTTCTGAAATAGAAAAATGGGAAGATCAGAAGACTGGACAGGCTTACAGTGTTACCAAGAGCTCTGATTTATCTACTCTAAGTTTGTTTTTCCTTTAAGAAGTGGTGGGGTTATTGCAGGGAGAATTGTGAGGCAGAGGAGAGGTATAAGTGTAAAGTTTTAGGATTCCATTAAAGTTAAGTTGGGGGCGCCTGGGTGGCTCAGTTGGTTAAGCATCTGACTTCGGCTCAGGTCATGATCTCACAGTTTGTGGGTTCGAGCTCCACATCAGGCTCTGTGCTAACATCTCGGAGCCTAGAGCCTGCTTCAGATTCTGTGTCTCCCTCTCTCTCTGCCCCTCCCCTGCTTATACTCTGTCTCTCTCTTGCAGATAAATAAAACATTAAAAAAATAAGATTGAGAGATGGGGCGCCTGGGTGGCGCAGTCGGTTAAGTGTCCGACTTCAGCCAGGTCAGGATCTCGCGGTCTGTGAGTTCGAGCCCCGTGTCAGGCTCTGGGCTGATGGCTCGGAGCCTGGAGCCTGTTTCCAATTCTATGTCTCCCTCTCTCTCTGCCCCTCCCCTGTTCATGCTCTGTCTCTCTCTCTGTCCCAAAAATAAATAAACGTTGAAAAAAAAATAATAATAAAAAAATAAGTTGTTATCATCTTATAATAAGGGTTTATAAATTGTGATATTTTACATAATCCTAATGGTAACCACAAGAAAAATCTCTGGCAATTACACAAAAGAACATGATAAAGAAGTCAACATATACAAAAAGGTATTAAAACAGGAAAAAAAAAAGATAGCAAGAAACAAGAAACAATGAATCTGCAAACCAACCAAAGAGCAATTGACAAAATGGTAATAGTCTTTACCTATCAAAATTACTTTAAATGTAAACAGATTAAATTCTTTGATCAAAGACAAAGAATGGCATAAAAAAATACAATGATATGCTGCCTACAGAAGCTTACTTTAGCTTTAAAGATTCACATACACTAAAAGTAAATAGATGGAAAAATTCATTTCAAACAAATGGTAACAACCACAACAAATCAGAGTTAGATATACTTATATTACACAAAATTAACTTTAAATTAAAAATTAAAAAAATAAAGAAAAAACAAGAAAAGTCATTACATTATGACAAAGGGATTAATCCATCAAAAAGACATAACAATGGTAAATATGCATGCTCCCAACATCAAACACCTAAATATATAACACAAAAACTAATAGAGCTAAAAGGATAAATAAAAAGTAATGCCTTAATAGCTGGGAACTTTAATATCCTACTCTCAATGATGGATAGATTGTCCGGACAGAGAATCAATAAGGAAATGGCAGACTTGAACAGCACAAAAGACCAAATGGACCAAAGAGACATATACAGAACATTCTCTCCAAAAACAACCGAAAAAACATTCTTATCGAGAGTGCATGGATCGTTTTCTAGCCCAAACCACATGTTACTCCACAAAACAAATCTTAGCAAATTCAAGAAGATTGAAATATCTTCTCTGACCACACAATATGAAACTGGAAATTAATAACAAAAGGAAACTGGGAGATTGACAAACACATGGAAACTAAACACTCTCTTCAACAACAAATGGATCAAAGAATAAATAAAGAAGAAATAACAAAGTTTCTTAAGACAAAAACAAATGGAATTACAATGTACCAGAACTTATGGGATACAGCAAAAGCAATTCTAAGAGGAAAGTATATACCAGTTAATGCCTACAATAAGAAGCCAGAAAGAGTCCAAACAAACTAGCTAAATCTGCTTTAAGGAATTAGAAAAAGAAGAACAAACCAAGCAGAGTTGGCAGAAAAAAAAAGGAAATAATAAATATTAGAAAACAAATAAATAAAATAGAAAACAGAAAAATACAATAGAAAATATTAACCCAACTAAGAGTTGCTCTTCGAAATAATAAATAAAATTGAAAAACCTTTAACTAGACTAACCAAGGAAAAAGTGAGAGTACCCAAAGCACAAAAACATAAATGAAAAAGAAGATATTACAATTTCTATCAGAAGGGTAAAGGATCATAAGAGGCTCCCATGAACAACTATTTACCAAAAAACTGGACAGCTTAGAAGATATGGAAAAGTTCTTAGAAGAATATAACTTACCATAACTGAATCAGGAAGAAATAGAAAATCTAAACTGATCAATTGTTAGTAAGGAGATTAAATCAGTAATCAAAAAACTCTCTCAATGAAGACAACCCCAGGTCCAGAAGGCTTTACTGGTGAAATTTACCAAATATTTAAGGGAGAATTAATACCAATTCTTCTTAAACTTTTCCCAAAAAGATCAAAGAGGAAGGAACACTGCCAAACTACTTTTACAATGCCAGCATTATTCCAGTACTAAAGCCAGAAAAGGACACAACTAGAAAAGAAAACTACAGGTCAATTTCCCTGATGAATATAGTTGCAAAAATTTCTCAATAAATTACTAGCAAACCAATTTCAGCAGCATATTAAAAGAATCATTCACCATTATCACGTGGGATTCATCATTGGTATGCAAAGATGATTCAACATTTGCAAATTAATCAACACTACATCATATTAATAAAATGAAAAAAAGAATCATATGATCTCAATAGATGCAGAAAAAGCACTGGACAAATTTCAACATCCATTCATGAGGTTAACATTAATACTCTGAACAAATTAGGCATGAAAGAAACGTATCTTAATATAATACAGGTTATATATGACAACCCCAAATCTAACATAATACTCAATGGTGAAAGTTGAAATTTTTTCCTCTAAATCAGTAACAACACAAAGATGCTCACTTCTATCACTCCTATTCAATATAATACTGGAAGTCCTAGCTAGAATGGTCAGGCAAGGAAAAGAAATAAAATAGTATTAGAATTAGAAAGAAGTAAAATTTTCTCCATTTGCAGATAACATGATTTTATATGTATAAATTCCTAAAGACTCAAGAAAAAATATAAGATCTAATCAATAAATTCAGTAAAGTTGCAGGATACAAAATTAACATACAAAAATCAGTAGTATTTTATACACTAACAATTTTTTTCTTTTTTTTTTTATTAAAAAAAATTTTTTTCAACGTTTATTTTTGGGACAGAGAGAGACAGAGCATGAACGGGGGAGGGGCAGAGAGAGAAGGAGACACAGAATCAGAAACAGGCTCCAGGCTCTGAGCCATCAGCCCAGAGCCCGAGGCGGGGCTCGAACTCCCGACCGCGAGATCGTGACCTGGCCGAAGTCGGACGCTTAACCGACTGCGCCACCCAGGCGCCCCACTAACAATTTTTTTTTTGAAAAATAAAGCAACTTATTTCATTTACAATAGCATCAAAAACTATAATATACTTAGGAATAAATTTAATCAAGGAAATGAAAGATCTCTACTTTCATTTTACTTTCCATCTACTGAAAAAGTTTGAAGAAGATACAAATAAGTGGATATGTATTCCATGTTCATGGATCAGAAAACTTAATATTGTTAAAGTGTCAGTACTACCAAAAGTCATCTATAGATTCAGTGAAATATCTATTAAGTTTTCAATGGGATTTTTACAGAAATGAACACACACTTCTAAAATGTATACAGACTTAGAATAGCCAAATAAATCATGAGAAAGAAGAACAAAGCAGGAGGCATCACACTTTCTGATTTCAAGCTGTAGTAATCACAAAAGTATGGCATAAAAACAAATAAACCAGTAAAACATAATTAAGAGCCCAGAAATAAAGCTAAGAACATATGGTCAAGAAACAGTTGACCAGGGTGCCAAGTATACTCAGTAGAAAAATATAGTCTCCTTGATAAATATTGCTGAGATATTTGGATGTTCACATGCAGAAAAATGTAGCTGGACCCCTATCTTCCACAGATCACAATTAACCGAATGGATTAAATGGATTAAAGATTTACTGTAGATATGAAACCATAAAACTCCCGGAAGAACACATAGGAATAAGATTTCTTGACATAAATCTTGGCAATGATTTTTTGGATATAATATGTAAAGCAGAAGCAACAAAATCAAAGCTAAACAAGTGGGACTATACCAAACTAAAAAACTATTTTATAGCAAAAATAATATCAAATTGAAAAGTTGACTTATGGCACAGAAATAAATATTTGTTAACTATATATCTGATAAGAGGTTAATATCCAAAATATATAAAAAACTCATACAATTCAATAGCAAAAAGAAACAAATAACCCAACTGAAAACTGAGCAAAGGACCTGAAAAAATGTTTGTTTGTTTTTTTCAAAGAAGGTATATGAAAGACCAACAGGTAAATGGAAAGATGTTCAAGACCACTAGTCATTAGGAAAATGCAAATTAAAACCACAATGAGATATCATTTTGTGCCTGCTAGAATGGCCATCATCAAAAAGTCAAGATGTAACAAAAGCTAGCATGGATTTGGAGAAAAGAAATTCTTGTGCATTGCTGCTAGGATTGTAAATTGGTATGCCACTATGGAAAACAGTATGGAGGATCCTCAGAAAATCAAAAATAGATCTACCATATGATGCAGCAACTCCACTTCTGGGAATATATCCAAAGTAAATAAAAACATGAACTTGAAAAGTTATCTGTACTCCCATGTTCATAGCAGTGTTATTCAGTATGGACAAGACATGGAAACAACCTAAGTGTCCACTGATGGATGAATGGATAAAGAAGTTGACTACATATATGTGTGTGTGTATATATGTATATACACACGTATTATATGTATATACACATATATATTTACATATATATACATATGTATGCATACATAACATATATATATATATATACATATGTGTATATACACATACATACGTATGTGTATATATATATATGCAATGGAATATTATCCAGCTGCAAAAAATTAGAAAACCCTACCATTGGTAACAACATTAATGGAACTTGAAGAGCTTATCAAAATAAAATAAAATAAAATAAAATAAAATAAAATAAAATAAAATAAAAGTCATATGCTGTATAATCTCACTTATATGTAGAATCTATAAAAACATACATACATAGACACATCCATACATACCAAGCTCATAGAAAAGGGATCAGACATATGGTTCCCAGAGACAGAAGGTTCAGGAAGGCAGAATTGTGGGAAGGTGGTCAAATGGCACTAATTTACAGTTATAAGACAAATAAGTACTAAGAAGGTACAATTTGAGGACTATTGATAACACTGCTGTATGGTATATAGAAGAGTTTTTAAAAGAGTACATCCTTATGATGAGTTCTCATCATAAGGAGAAAATATTTCTCTTCTTTCCTTTCTCTGTATTGTATCTGTATGAGAAGATAATGTTAGCTGAACCTATTGAAATAATCATCCCATAATATATGTAAATCAAACCATCATGCTTTACACCTTAAATGTAGACAGTGCCATTATGTCAATTATTTCTCCTTAAAGCCAAAAAAGAGTCTCTTCTCCATCTCTACTGAAAAAAATTTTTTTTCTATTCAAATACAATTTGAATCCTACAGCTAACTTCAAAGACAAGGTCTCTGTATCCACTAAAAGCCAAATGTAGAGATGAGAATCTATTACAGAAAAATTTTTTGCAACAGCATTAGCTCTTTATGAAGTAATTTATATACGAAGTAATTCAAAGCCCTAACAGAAAGTTAAAGTAGCAACAGATACCATTCCTTTAGGAAAATACTAATATCAATACTGATCTCCCCCCCCCAATTTTTTATTTAAAATGCTAAAAACTATTCAGATATTTTTGATTAGGGATTCTCTGTTCAAAATTTGAATGCCATTAGCATAGACTTCTAAAGAGGTGATCACTTCTCTTCAGGAATACATGGATTTTGCTTTCTTTTAACATTTAGTTACATAAATTACTAAAAGGCCTAGGTAGATGACGTAGCAAAAGGAAACTGAACTTTGGAACTTTGTTCTAGGCTTTCATTTCTGAGAAATTTAGCATGTGTAGAGATGGTGGGCTTAGCAGTGCTAGGACAGAGTTTTTTCCTTTTTTGTTTCATTTCGTAAACCTCCTTTTCTTTATCCTTCCTTGTTTTCTTTTACTCTTCCTTCTCCCTTTTCTGTATTTCTCCTGTCAAACTAAGTGAAGACCAAAGAAATGAGAGAGGAGAAATTTGAATCAGAGTTTGCAATAGCAAGAGAGTCAGCCACCACCACCTGGGTTCTGGCAAAGATGCAAAGGCAGGCAGCAGAAAGGGAAATCCTTAGAATGGAAAAAAGGGAAGTCTCAAGTGGGACCTTATTGGAGGTTGTTGGCATGGGAAGCTATAGAGAGGCAAACTAGAAGTGGATCCTACATGATTAGCTATGGGTGCATATTTAGCTTTCTCTGGTTGGTCAAAAGTTGGAAGCAGGGACAAAATTTAGAGAAGTTGTCAGTTATTAATCAAGTCCTGGCCATTTGGCACTAGTTGTTACAGAAGTTATTGTTTCCCTTCCTGGATTGTTATTAGAGATACCAAGACTGGAATACTGGCTGGCACTGGTCATGGACTTCTAACATAGGCAGCCACGAAGCCCAGACCAGAGGCGGCTTCTCTGTGGGGGTCTACACGCTTCCCAAGCCCGAGGGTGGACAGGTGGGTGCCCTGAGCCCACCTACAAATCTGATTTATAGAAGACTGGCTTCCGGAGCTATTCATTATAGATAAAGGGGTTGGCTTCCTGAACAAATTGCTGTAGATTGTGGGTCAGATTTTTATTTTTCCATATGATCTGGCCATTGTTCATTTGCATATTCAGTCTCTCTCTCCTAACTTTTTCATCTCCTTTCTCCAAACCTTTTTTTCATGCTTCTTTATTCTTCTTAATATTTATGCATTTTCTCAGAACTCAGTAAAGATTCGGGAAAGGGCAGGTGAAATGTGGGCAAGGTCCAGTGTGTAAGGAAACAGTTTGTTCATTCACATCACATTCTGAATAGCTCTTGCCTTAAATAAAGGATGGACAATTTGGGTAATTTTGTGATCCAGAATGTGCAATAAACTTTGTTCTTATGAACAAATATTAAACACCATGCTATTATTTGGCTATTCTCAAACATAACAGTGAAATGCTTTTCTGTATAAGTTTCCCAGAAAATAGAAACTTAAAATCAGAAAACATGATTCAGTATCTTCTGGAATTGAGATTGAACTGAACACTCTTTATCTTGCCAACACATGGAACTATTTTGAGATGAGACAGCAGAAAAAAATAACATAGCCTTTAATATGTACCTCCAAAATATTTAATTTTTTCATTTAGGGACTATGGAATGAATCTTAAATGTGGCTATTTGGTGTACCATTTCTTCCTATTTGAAGTTGCATTCAATTTAAAAGAAAATAGCTTTAGAAAAAGTGGATATTTGTTGTCTTTTTGGAATGTTGCCAACTGGAGCAGTAAAGCATTAAGTGAGTCAGTGAAAATCAAGAAAGGGAAACTCATTTAAATTAACAGCCAGATCTGATATTTTTATAGGACACCTGCTCCTGTGTGCTGAAGATCTATGATCAAAGTGCTAGGAATATAGAAATATTTTATATTCATTGCAGATTTGCTAAGTTTGTGGATCACACTTTATTTTATGGAATTTATTTTTAATGGAACTCCCTCTCTTCTGGATTTTTTAAGCCAAAAAGGCATTGATACCTTTAGCTGTGAACATCTATAGCATCCTCTCTTCTCCACTCTTCACCTAGCATAATACTGGATCTTTCCAGGGGAAATGAATGTTGCTGTATGTCTCCAAACCCAAGAAGCAGGGAGATGGTTTAGGCCTCCAGATCATAACAGCCTCCTACTGTACAAATGTGCCCAAGAACAGCATTTTTGAAGGTAATACAGCTGTGCAAGCTGAATCATTGCTCACAGTAATTTTACTAATGCATTCCATCCTAAATTTAAAAAGCCTGATGAGTCACCCTGTATCGCCAACTGCTTACATTATTAAGCAGAACATAAAAGCATTTACATACATTGGCATAATCCATTGCTGGATCAAACACATTAACTCCTACTTTTATAGCCCTTCAAACTTCACATGGACAAAATAAATGGTTCTTTAACCAATAGAACGTGCTGGCAAATATAGAATTAAAATGTCAGCTGTTCCATCTCGTATTTTATATCTATGTTGTTCTTCTGTGGAAGTAGTTAACGAGTACACATGAATCTGAAGGACAACAAAGGACTAGGTTATGTTGTCTAATGTGCTAAAATGATACCCATGTGAGAATATAGGACATTTAGCTGGCATGGCTTACCAAGGGAGTATCCATACATTAATTTAAAAGAGGCAGAGAGTGGACTAAATTCTCTCTGCAGAGTCCATTGCGTCTAGAAAATTTTCAACTTCAGGAGAATCAGACCTAGATGAGATGTCTTAAAGTCCTTTATTCTAAAAAAAAGCAATATTACTGTTTTTTAAAAGAAGAAGCAACCTTTTCCAGGTAACAATAGTGTCTCTGTTCCTGTGGCCATTCTCTACCATTACAGTCATCACTCATCATTTATAGTACATGGCACTTTTGATCTTCAGAACATTTGCGGTATTTTATCAAATTTCCCACACATCACTAGGAGACACAGCTGCTTGTAACAGTAGATATCACAGTGGATATCATACTGTACTTTTGAAAAGTATCTTGGGATTTTATTTATTGAGTCATTAATGATAGGAACAGAACATCTATATTTATCATCATCTCTAAAAGAGCAATCAGTCATTTGTTCAAGACTCTAAAGCATTTGCTTATAGTCTCTAAGGAAAAGATGTGATTGTTTCTCATGCTGTACTTCTTTTGTTCATGTAGTGTTTTCTCATTGTGCCTTTTATATGTTTGTTTCAGTATCCATATCATGTTATCATGCTGTGTCATCAGACACCTAGTATGGTCACTGAACATTTTACACTCAATGTTCTTGAGATAATGATCTCAAATAAACAATACAAGAGTAACAGTGCTAGGTAGTATTTATATAGTTTAAAATCATCTTAAAGTTACAGGGATCTTGAAGAATTGCTAAACCGTTTTTACAGATGCTTAAATAGCTCCAACAATTGGTTAACTCACTACCTGAAGCAACTTGAGGAGATGTCAGTTTCCAAACCTAGTACAAGAACTAGATTATCAACATGCATGAAAGAGTAAGAGATAAGCCTTGGCCTTTTCAGGGTACAAAGGTGAAACTGAGATTTCCATATGAAATCATAACTTTTGTAGAATTACAGACTTAGCACTTAGGTATACTAGAAAAACATCTGGACACCAGTATAGGAAAAATCACAGAAGTTTCTTTTGGGGTCTTCTATTCTTTCTTTTATTATGGCTTAGATTCTGTGCTTGGAAAGAATCCCTCTCACTAAGAATTTGTATTATATGCATTTGAGATTTAATTTATTATATATGAAGGGTTAAAGAACACCTATCCCAAGCTAATAAAAAAATAGTCCTTGACCAGTGACAACTCTCGGGGAGCTTAACATAAAACACAAAACCTCTCACGTATCTTGAAGCAACCTAGAAATCCCTCCAAAAATCTCAACAATGAATCATTTCATGAACAAAAAGTATAAAACATATAAATAAATCATCTACTGTAAGTGAGAGAGAGGACTATTGGGATTAAAAAGCCCTAAGATCCTTGTATCTTTCTCAAGGAAGGAGGAGTATACTCTATATTAATTGCTGAATTAAAAAGTCAAGAATGCATGTTAAAAATTTAAGGACACTTATAAAAAATAGAAAGAATATATGTTAAATCAGTGGTGGCCCATGGTAAAAAGAATAAATGTTAGAAGACGGAATAAAAAAGGAATCAAAAAGTACCAAAAAGCAAGTAAAACAGATAGCAACAAATAAGATAGAAGAAATAAATCCATGTATATTAAAAATAAGTGTGGGAAATTACATTTCTAAAAAAGAGTATTCCTATTTCCCTTTCCCTCCCACTAAGTACAATTAAAAACTTGGACATTATAAATGAAATAAACTTAAGAAGACTCTGAAAGATAGAGAGAAGATAGGTTGGCTGAGAATCTCAGAACATAAGGAACAGCACAACAATGATTTCCCTGAGTTTTCTTATTGTTTTATATAATACATACAGAGAGTTGTAATAGACAGCAGTACAGAACCACCAACACATACAAAGAAAAAGAGCCCCCAAAAACCTTCCTTCTTTTCTCCAAGGACCAGGAAAAACAGAAAACTTTTAGACAAAAACCACTCCATTCCAGTCAAACACCACAAGAAGAAAAAACAAACAACAACAACAACAACAACAAATTGTGACCACATCCCCACCTACATTGGAAAAAGCCAAAAGGAGAGCCTAGATTTGCACTTTCATGACACTATAGACAGGTATCTCAGTACCCCCACCAAAGTGGTATCAGAGATGACCAAATGGTAGCTTGACTTTGAATCCTTTTGACTAACAACAAGTCCCCACCCATGAAGTATCAGAGGACATTACAGAAGAAACCTGAATTTCAATACCCAGCCTCCACTGAAGAGGTGCCTCAGTTGGTTTCTGCTAGGGTGGCATCAGAGGAGGCCCAGTCAAGAGTCAGGACTTCCACCATTGCCCACAAGGGGGTTCCTCCAGCCTCAGCTGTCAATGAATGGTGAGCAGGAACCATGGACTTCTAACTCCATCCAGTACTAAGAAGGCAGCACCCAGCCACCCCCAAATCCCCCTGCCAAAGCGGCATCAGACAAAAACAACTAAAATAGAAGGTTTAAATAAGAACCAGAGTCCTGTAATATAATATGAATATGTGCAAGTTTAAATGGAAAATCATTCATCATACCAAATATCACAAGGAACTCAATCAGAATGAAGAAAGGCAGCCAATATATATCAACACTGAGATAACAGAGATGTTATTACCTGACAAAATTTTAAAGCAGCTATTATAATAATGTCCCAATGAAAAATTACAAAAAATGCTAGAAATAAATGGGAAAAAAAGTAAGAAAGTCTCAGCAAAGGAATAAAAGACATAAAGAAAATGCAAAAGGAAACTTTAGAACTGAAAAATAATCAAAATAAACCTGAATGGGCTCAACAGCAAAATGTAGTAGACAGAAAAAAGAGCCAGTAAACTGGAAAGTAGAAGGAATAGAAATTGCCCAGTTTGAACTACAGTGAGAAAATGGACTAAATAAATAAATAAATGACCTGAAAAGCTAAAATACAGGTGAGACTATAACAAAAGATTTAACATTCATGCCATTTGAGTCTTGGAAGGATATGAGAAAAAAGGCCAAGTTGAAAAAATTCAAAGAATTCTTTGCACAAAACTTTCCAAATTTGGTAAGAGACACAAACCTGCAAATAAAAGAAGTGAATGAGACCTAAGCAGGATAAAACCAAATAAAGCCATGTTAAAACACATAATAAGTAAGCTTTTCAAAACTAAAGAAAAAGAAAAAATCTTGAAAGCAGCACCAAAAAATGACACCTTGGGTCACCAAGATGACTCAGTAGATTGAGCGTCAGACTCTTGATTTCAGCTCTGGTCATGATCCCAGGGTCATGAGATCAAGCCCCGCATCAGGTTCTGTACTGAGCATGGAACCTGTTTAAGATTCTCTCTCTCTCTCTCTCTCTCTCTCTCTCTCTCTCTCTCTCTCTCTCTCTCTCTCTTTCTCCCTCCCTCTGCCCCTCTCCCCTGTTCCTGATCTCTCTCTAAAAATAATTTAAAAAACAAAAAGTAAAAATGACACCTTATCTATAGAGGAAAAGCAATTAGAATGACAGTGTATACCTTGTCAGAAGTCTTGGAGGCTAAAAGCAAATGTCACAACATTTTCCAGGTTTTGAAAGAAAAGATCTGTCAACCCAGATTCCTCTACCTCAATAGTATCCTTCAGGAATGAAGGGATAATCAGGGTATTCTCAAGTGAGAAAAACAAAAAACTTGTCATCAGCAGACCTTCCCTAAAAGAACGAATAAACAGAAATAACAATGACATGAGAAGGAAACTTGCAATATAAGGAAGGAATAACACAGTAAACAAAAATATAGGTAAATACAAAAGGTTTTTCCTACTTCTGAGTATTCTAGGTGATATGTGACAATGAAAGCACAAACTATAGCACTGTCAGATGTAAATCTTTGTGGGCAGAGATAAAATATTTAAGATGGTCATATTATAAAATGAGAAAGGAATAGGGACATAAAGTAAGGGGTGCTTTCTGCACTTCACTCAAATTGGTAAAATGTTGACATGAATACACTGTGATAAGTTATGTGTATATAATGTAATACCCAGAACAACCACTAAAACAAGCTATCAAAAAGATACAGTCAAAAACACTATAGATAAAACAAATCAAAATTCTAAAAAACATATTCAAGTAACTTAGAGGAAGACAGAATAAAAAAAACACAGAGAAACAAAAAAAAATGGAAAACAAAAATTATAATGGCAGACTTAAGTGTTTATCCTAGAGAAATAGATTTGTGTTCACACAAAAAAACCTATATGGAGATATCTATAGCAGCTTTATTAGTAATAACCAAAAAATGTAAACAACACAGATGCTCTTTAATATGGGAATATTTAAAATATAGTACATACACAACATTGAATACTACTCTAGTGATTAAAAAGGAGCAGCCTATCAATACACACAAACTGGATGAATCTCTAAATAATTTTGTGAACAGAAAAAGCAAATTCCAAAAATTATACATGGTATGATTCCATTTATATAACATTCTTGGAATGACAAAATCATTCCATGACAAAATGACAAAAAGTCTTTGCATCATATATCTTTTTTTTAGTTTATTTATTTATTTTATTTTGAGAAAGAGCGAGCATGAGTGGGGATAGGACAGAGAGAGAGGGCAGAGAGAGTGAATCCCAAGAAGGTTCTGCATTGTGAGCACAGAGCCCAGCTTGGGGCTTGATCACACAAAATGTGAGATCATGACCTGAGCCAAAATCGAGAGTTGGACATTTATCTGACTGAGCCACCCAGGTTCCCCTGCATCATATATCTTTCCTCATCCTCTTACGTTCAACATGTTTGTACCTGTGAATCAAAAATGTGTCTTATGTAGGCAGAATAGGCTATGTCTTTTAATTCACTCTGACAATCTCTGTCTTTTAATGGCTGTATTTATACCACTTCTATTTAATGGAACTATTAATGTGTTAGAGCTTAAGTCCACTATTTTATTTTCCATTTTGTGTTCTCTCTTTTTCTTTTAAAAAATTTTTTAACATTTATTCATTTTTGAGAGACAAAGACAGAGTGCAAGTGGGGGTGGGGGAGTGGGGATTGAGACAGAGGGAGACACAGAATCTGAAGTAGGCTCCAAGCTTTGAGCTGTCAGTACAGAGCCCAACGTGGGACGCAAACCAACCAACCGTGAGATCATGACCTGAGCCAAAGTCGGATGCTTAACTGTTGAGCCACCCAGGTACCCCTGTGTTCTGTTTATCATTTTTGTTTTCCTTTTCTGTGTTTCTGTGAGTTATTTGAATATTCTTTTAGTATTTCATTTCGATTTATCAGTACAGTTTCTGAGTGTATGTTTTTCTATAGCTTTTTAGTAGTTGCTGTATTATATATACATAAATTATCATAGTCTACCAATGTTGACATTTTACCAATTTGAATGAAATGTAGAAACCATGCCTTAACTTACCTTTCCCCCTTATAATAGACGTGTCAAATATCTCCTCTATATCCATTTAAATGCACATCAGAGTGCTATAATTTTTGTTTCAATCATCAAACATAAATTTAAGATACTCAACTAAGAATAACCTAGTATTTTTATATATTGTCACTGACACCACCCTGGTGGTGAATGATTTTTTTTTTTTTACTTTTTCTATTATTTATTCTTTCTTTCTTTCTTTTTAATTTTTTTTAACATTTATTTATTATTAAGAGACAGAGCATGAGCATGGGAGAGGCAGAAAGAAAAGGAGACACAGAATCTGAAACAGGCTCCAGGCTCTGAGCTGTCAGCAGAGAGCTGGATATAGGGCTCAAATTCACAAACCGCCAGATCATGACCTCAGCAGAAGTCAACGCTTAACCCACTGAGCCACCTAGGAGCCCCCATTGTTTCTTTTTGATGTTTCCTTCTTTTGTCATTTCCTTTCTGTTTAGGGGACTTACTTCAGCCATTCTTTTAGAGTAAGTTCACTGGTAACATGTCCCTTAGTCTTCCTTCTGAGGATGTCTTGATTTACACTCCATTCCTAAAGAATATCTTCACTGAATATAGAGTTGGGGGTTGAAATTCCTTTTCTTTTCACACTTTAAAATGATGTGTTGCTGGTACAGCCACTCTGGAAAACAGTATTGAGGTTCCTCAAAAAACTAAAAATAGAACTACCCTATGACCCAGCAATTGCACTACCAGGCATTTATCCACGGGATACAGGTGTGCTGTTTTGAAGGGACACATGCACCCCAATGTTTATAGCAGCACTATCAACAATAGCCAAAGTATGGCAAGAACCCAAATGTCCATCGATGGATGAATGGATAAAGATGTGGTATATATATATACAATGAAGTATTACTCGGCAATCATAAAAAATGAAATCTTGCCATTTGCAACTATGTGGATGGAACTGGAGGGTATTATGCTACATGAAATTAGTCAAAGAAAGACAAAAATCATATGACTTCACTCATATGAGGACTTTAAGAGACAAAACAGATGAACATAAGGGAAGGGAAACAAAAATAATATAAAAACAGGGAGGGGGACAAAACATAGGAGACTCATAAATATGGATAACAAACTGAGGGCTACTGGAGAGGGCATGTGGGGGGGATGGGCTAAATGGTAAGGGGCGCTAACAATCTACTCCTGAAATCATTGTTGCACTATATACTAACTAATTTGGATGTAAATTAAAAAAATAAAATTAAAATAAATTAAAATAATATAAACTAAACTAAACTAAAATAGTTAAAAAAATTTAAAAAATTAAAAATAAATAAATAAAATTATGTGTTGCTTCTTCCTGGCATCCATGCTCTCTGATAAGTAATCTGCTGTCAGTTGAATTGTTTTTCCCTGTAAGTGGTAAGGTTTGTTCTTTTCTCACTGCTTTCAAGATTTTTTCTTTGTTTTTAATTTCCAGAACTTTGCACTCTGGTTGATGTGCATTTCTTTAAGGTCATAATGTTGGGGTTCTTTCAGCTCCTTGAATCTGCATGTTTATGTCTTTCACCATATTAGGAAGTTCTCAGCCATTATTTCTTTAATTACTTTTCCTGCCTCACTTTGTCCTCTTCTAGGACTCCAGTGATGTAGATATTTAGTTATAGTCCCATTGGTTGCTAGAGTTCTGTCCTTTTTTTTTTTTTTTTTGGATATTTTCTCTCTGTTTTAAAGAAATTCCTACTGTTCTATCTTCAAATTTACTGATTCTTCTCAGTTCTGAACTAAGAATGAACACATTCTGCTGTTGTGTTCATTCACTGGTACTTTTCTTTTAGTTAATATATATTTCAGTTCTAAATTCTTTCATTTGATTCTTTTTACATCTTCTATTACTTTGCTGACACTTTCTGCTTCTTTGTTCCATTTTTTTCATTTGTTTTAAGCATTTTTTTAACTACTTGTTGACACATTTTTATGATGGCTGCTTTATCACTAGAGATAATTCTAACTCTGCATCTCATTGTTGGCATTAATTGATTGTCTTTGTCTTTTTTCATGCAAGTTGAGATTTTCTTGGTTATTTTTATGATGAACAGTTATCAATTGAAACCTAGATTTTTTTAAAATTTAGTTTTATTTGAGAGAGAGAGAGAGAGAGAGAGCGCATGTGAGGGGGGAGACAGGCAGAGGAAGAGAGACAGAATCTTTTTTTTTTAATATATGAAATTTATTGTCAAACTGGTTTCCATACAACACCCAGTGCTCATCCCAAAAGATTCCCTCTTCAATGCCCATCACCTACCCTTCCCTCCCTCCCACCGCCCCCCCCCCCCCCATCAACCCTCAGTTTGTTCTCAGTTTTTAAGAGTCTTTTATGCTTTGGCTCTCTCCCACTCTAACCTCATTTTTTTTTTTCTTCCCCTCCCCCATGGGTTTCTGTTAAGTTTCTCAGGATCCACATAAGAGTGAAAATATATGGTATCTGAAGAGAGACAGAATCTTAAGTAAGCTCCTTGCTCAGCATGGAGCCTCACTTGGGGCTCAATCCCATGACCCTGGGATCATGACCTGAGCTAAAATCAAGAGTCAGATGCTCAACTGACTAAGCCATCCAAGCTTCCCAAAACCTAGATATTTTTATATTATGTTTTAAAACTCTGGACTTATTTAAAACTTCTTTTTGTTTTAAATCTGGCTTTCAATGACACTTCCTTGAAAAGGAAAGGGGGTGTGGGAGTGTGCTGTATGTACTATTGTGGCCATATCAAATAGAAGTCTATGTCTATGATTCTTCGTTGGCATTCAATGACATCCAATTAGGGGTGGGCAGCTCCTCATTACTGCTGGGCAAAGGTGGGAATTCCACCTCCCCAGTAGGCCCTTACTGATACCACCCAGGCTGGGACAGGAAGGAGCACTTCATTATTGGTCCCCATGCAGCTTCCACTAATTCACTAAGGGGATGGCTTTGTTACTACTGGATGGTGAGTGGTGAAAGTTCTGATTCCACTAGGCCTCTATTGACACCATTTCAGCAGGAAATGAGTAGGTTTCCTCATTATTGCTGGGCTGAGTAGGGGGAAATGTCCAGGCTTCCTGCATCTTTTCTGCTGCCACCATAATAGAGGAGAGAGGGATCATTTTACCATCTAAAATGTATAAAACTCTTGGCTTCATACTCAACTTTCTCTGACACCACCACAGTGGTAAAGTGTTAAGGTGCCTCATTTCAGCCTGATGAGAATGGAAGCCTAGACTTCTGATTTGGACACTGTAGTTGGGTGGAGATGAAGTATGTTCTGTGCTGTTTGACTGAAAAAGAGTAATTATTGCCTTTAAAAAATTCATTCTGTTATGCTCCTTTCCCTGGGCCTTCATCTAAACAGAGCACTTTTTTTGTTCAGGCTGGGTTTTGTTTGTCTTTTGTCTTTTTGTTCTGTGCCCATTTTCAAGTTACTGCTCCCGTCTGGGACATATGAGGCAAATTGAAAACCTAGGGGATTCACCATGTATTGTTTGTCAACTTGAGAAAGAGAGCCGTTCTACCTCCCCCTGCCCCCGCAGTCTATCTGAATCTCATGGCTGTTTTACACATAATGTTCAACACATTTAGTTGTACCTAATGAGAGGAATAGGAAAAGTACATATGCTCCATTTT
The DNA here is from genome assembly GCF_018350175.1 of Felis catus. NCBI lineage: Eukaryota > Metazoa > Chordata > Mammalia > Carnivora > Felidae > Felis > Felis catus. Next base: position 47,067,879 of record NC_058371.1, on the reverse strand, counting down.
CCTAAATTCAAACTTCTTTAGATTCCTTTGTGAATCTTCTTGCTCCCTGGAATAAAATATATTATAGCCAAGAGAACATAATATTTGTACAGCAGCTTGTTATTCTCTCATACTCTGTTTGCTACACTTGTATTTCTGTTCTCCCATATTTAGCCCAGAGGTCAATATCCAAAATAGAGAAGGAAAAGAAAAAAAATTAAAGTTAGGTTGTACTTTCCGTATTATATATCAATATTACATATTGAGAACTTCTCTCAACCTCTGGGCAGCAGGCATATTCCTTTTTTGGTCTTCTGGTTTCTAATGTAATTTTAACGTGTGCTTACTCTTCTTAGCAATTTTAGAGGCTTGCATATTTTCAACCCTACATGCTATAATTTTAATTTTTAAAAATAATTTTTTTTCATTTCGTGTCCATTATGTATTTTACCAAGTGACATGTGTTTTGGCAGGTGGCTGTACTATTGTTAATTTTTAAATGATGTGAATATAGGCTTTAGAGTTATTTATTCATAAAACATATTTATTCATAAAACATACTGACTACACAGAAAAATAAACAGACGTGGTCTTAACCTTCATGGATTTTACAATCTAGTAAGAGAGGGAGAGAGAGATAATTAATAAGTAAGCAAACAAAAATACACAGTAACTGCACGTTGTGGTGAATTTCTAAATGACTTGAAAATACAGAGGTGGAGAATAATAGAGTCAAACAACCTAGAAAGTTGAATCATCAAGGAAGGCTACACTGAGGAGGCCATATTTAAACTAAGCCTTGAAGGAACAAAAAGAAGTCAGCCCTACAGAGCATGAAATAGAGGATGTTCTAGGCAATGAAGGGCAAGAGAAAAAGTAGAATATATCATCAACGGACACAAGAGGTGTAGTGAATGGCCCCTTTACATTCCAGGGACCATTTTCAATTTGGCTTTCTTCAGCTTTTCAAGATGTTGTTTCTGCCTACCATCTGCTCAAGCAGAAGGTGGTCAAGCCTCAGGGATGTTGGCAGCACCAGTTTCCCTAGAGCTCCAGAAGCCTCTGGTCACTAGCTGATTACCCATTCCATCTGAATTCAAATATCTCAAAACAATAACATTTTCTAATTTATCCAATCTCCAAAGCCCAAGCCACAAGGAAAGAAATTAAATGAAAAGGAGTGTTTGGATGGGACAATTATAGATGGGGAATAGAAGGCCAGAGTTCCAGGGCTCATTCTGCCATGCCTCACTTTTTTTACATGTAACATCAGTTGCCTTCACTTGACAAATTATTCCTTTCTCCCTGGGAGGATAAAAGTCTTATAGGTAGAAAAGACCTTAGAGATTCAGCAGCATAGCTCTCTTAGCAGCACAACCCGGTATAAACCAATGTTCAACCTTTACATCCGTTGATCTACTTACACCTCACAGCTGTTACACCTAAAACCTGCCTTGTCTGAGTTCCCAGGAATTTAAACTAGGATAAATGCTAAGTGATAAGTCTACCTGTGAATGTATGTATATAGTATTGATAAACATAATCTATGCGTATTTTTTTAACCACAAGTATCAAATAGTTGCACAAATGCTTTGATTTCCTCAGAAGAACAGCTATACATATGCAAGGAAATGGTAATGTTAAAGAAGAAGCCAAGTACATACAGTTTTTCTACCTTGATATGTATTCTTACCTTTATTCTGCTAAAGACAAAGATAGTTAACTAGTAATTGCCTTGGGAAAATGAGACACAGAGAGCATTTTCTCTTTTCAGATAATGCTGAGCATCTTTCCAGAGAAGAATAAGTCTTACAAGAGGGAAAAGCATGGAAGAGACTTGTTTTTAAGGGATTCAAACACCAACTGTCAGCCTCAAAGGAAAATAATATGCAAGACAGAAATAAAAATGAATGATGACTTAATTATGACATTATTAGAAAGGGCACTGAGAATTTTAACTATTCCACTTATAAATTGTTCTGCTTTCCAGAATCAAGGCACAATCTATGGCCAAAGATGGATCTTGCAAGAATTCGGGTCAACTTTATGTTTCTGAGATTTTAAAATATTTTTCTAATTTAGCCATAAGTAATTTCCATAAATACATTTTGATATCAGTGACATCCTCTACCTTATCCATTGCCTACTGAGCTTATCTGACCTGACTATACCCACCCTACCTCTTCCAGGACCAACATCTTCCAAAGAATCTTCTGTGGGTTCCATTAAAGTTTCAAGATGTATCTCAGAAAAAAGATTCTCAGAAAAAAATGATTCCATGTAAAGTTAAAGTCAAGACGTATAGAGTGAAACAAAGCTACATGCACATCTTCTTTAGAGATTTTAGCAGAATGAGCTCCATTTCCCACGTCCATTTGAGCAAAGAACACCTCTGTGTATCAAGAGAGAGATTCTAGTGTTCCTTAAAACATAACCTGGGAACAAAACCCGAGGTACTCTAATCAAGCTGCAATATCAAACCACAATTCATGCTGGCTTCAGCAACACAAGTATTAAAATTGGAATGACAAAGAAAAGATTAGCATGGCACCTGCACAAGGAAGACACACAACACACAACTCATGGCATCCCTGTGTGGAACCAAAAATTATTTCTCCTTTCATATTGCAAAAATGTTCCATGGGATCTGAATTGTGGTACCACTTGCCACTTAAGGTGCATGGCTTTGTGCTCTTATAACTTTCAGAAGCAGAGAGTGCTTTTCCTTTTTCCCCTTCTAATCTGCCTCAACACCTAGATCCTACAAAATAATTATCTAGTCTAGTTTTGTAGCCCAGAGTAAGCACCAGGGAATTTACCCTCAGTATTGTCACCCTTTTTATTTTTTTGTCTTTTATATTATGTATCTTTTACTAGTTATAAAAAACAAATTCATGTTCATTGTGGAAATTTAACCAAAATATAAGAAAATTAAAATCATGTGATTTGATATTGTATAAAAGTATCTTAAAGTGGATGTTTAGTTATAAATACATAAGAATAACTAAGAACATCATAAAACAAAAAAAGCAGGAGGAAAGTTAGTATAGGAATTTGCCTTACCAGATATCAAAATATACTAAAAATTCACTTTAATATGGTCAGTGTGATAATGCATAGGAACAGACAAAGAGATTATGAGAACCAAACAGAAAATCCAAAAATAGATCCAAGAAAATATAATAATTTAACACATGACAAAGGGGTATTTGAATTCAGTGGTGAAAGGTGATATATTTTCTTTTACTTTTTAAAATGTTTATTTTTTGAGAGATAGAGTGTGAGCCAGGGACAGGCAGAGAGAGAGGGAGATAAGGAATCTGAAGCAGGCTCCAGGCTCTGAGCTGTCAGCACAGAGCCTGATATGGGGCTCAAACCCACGAATTATAAATTCATGACCTGAGCCGAAGTCAGACGTTTAACCTCCTGAGCCACCCACGCGCCCCAAGGTGATATATATTTTAAAAGGATACATGGACAATAGGTATACCTTAAAAAGAAAACAAAATTATATCCCTTTCTCACACCATGTACAAGAATAAATTACAAATGGATTATACACTTAAATTTATTTTTTAATGAAACAATAAAACCCTTTGTAGAAAACCTAGAATATTACGTTAAAAATCTAAAGAAAAGAACACATTCTTTTTTATTTAATTTATTTTTTTCGAGAGAGAGCATGACCAGGGGAGGGGCAGAGAGAGAGAGAGAGAGAGAGAGAGAGAGAGAGAGAGAGAATCCCAAGCATGCTCCTTGCTGTAAGCTCAGAGCCTGACACGGAACTCGAACTCAACAACCGTGAGATCATGACCTGAGCTGAAACCAAGACTCAGACGTTTAACCAACTTGAGCCACCCAGGTGCCCTTTAACAATTAATTTTTTAAAAAGAAGCATGGATCCCACTAGCAATGAGAAAAACCTGGATCAACTAAAAAATTCTAACTTTTCTTGACCCCGGTAGAGAAGTTTGAGTGACCAGAGATGAACAGGACCCTCCCAGGAGAGACAAAATGGACAGACTGATTTGCTTGTGACAGAGCACAGGGAGAGGAGCTGGCTATTCAAGCTTCTCCTGTGGGTTCATGTGGAGGCTCTTTTGAACCGAACCTCATTAGGTGTTCATAAGAAATACTGGTGACAGGATGGGGGAATAGAACCACCCTCCCACACACACCTGCTTTGTAGTGCAGATATGCAGGAGGGGATTTGGAGTCTGTGGAAAAGGCCCAGAGCCTCACCAGGCCTAATCCCCTGCCACAGACATTTTTCTCATTTCAAACCAAAGCCTTAAACTTCTAAAAAGGCCTTTAAAATGCTGTTACCTGCAGGGTACACATCAAGACCCATAGTAGCTGGTGAAAGGATATAAGGAAAAACAAAACAACAATTCCGCTGTTCTTAGAAAAACAGAAGAAATTACATGGGGTCCTAGACTCATTACTAATGCCATTAAAGGTTACTTACCACTGAAGAGTAAGTCAGAAAATCCCTTCTATGCAAGATTTTCCACAGATACAGAAAAGGCTTTGGTTGCCATGGAGAGGAGACACAAGAGGACCAAGAAAGCCCCACCCTAAGACACACTAGGCCAGCCTATGGGGCTGGAGCAGAACCACCATGATTAGCCTGGAAAAGCACTGAATTGCAAGAATCATAGTTTAGCAGTAGGGGACAGGGGAGAACTTAGAGACAGACCTTCCTCTGAGCAAGTGCAAGCCTATGTAGGATAGAAGGTAAGAGTAGAAAACAAACACCTAGAAAAGTCCTCTGGCACCACAGCTACTGCCCCAAACCCAAGGCAACAATAAATAAACACTTGAGGATTTTTTTTTTTTGGTAACAGCTTTATTGACATATAACTCACACAACATACAATTAATCAATTTAAAGTGTACAGTTCAATTATTTTTTACTACATTTATAGTGTTGTGCAGCCATCACCACAATCAATTCTAGAATATTTTTATCTCTCCAAAAAGAAACTTGGTACCATTTAGATATTATCCCCAACTCTTCCATCTCAATGACACCCCCAATACCAGCTCTAACTTACTGTTGCTTCTATGCATTGGCCTATTCTGGATATTCCATACAAATGGAGCCATGTAATTTGTGGCACTTTGTGACTGACTTATTTCACTCAGTGTGTTTTCAAAGTTTGTCTATGTTGCAGCATGTATCAGTACTTCATTACTATTTATGGCCAGACCATATACCGCGTTTTGTGTATCATTTCGTCAGTTGGGAACATAGTCATTGTTCTGACGTTTAGGCTATTATGAATAATGCTGCTATGAATATTCAGCTACAAATTTTTGTGTGGATATATGTTGTTTTGTGGGAGGTATAGACTTAGGAATGGTATTGCTGAGTAATTCTATGTTTAATTTTTTGAGGAGCTGCTAAACTATTTTCTAAACGCTTGCATTATTTCCATTCCTGTGAGCAGTGTATGGGGCTTCCGATTTATCTACAATCTTGTCGAGATGTATGATCAATCTTTTAGATTGCAGCCATTCTCGTTGATGAGAAATGGCATCTCATTGTGGTTTTGATTTGCATTTCCCTAGTGACTAACGATGCTGAACATCTTTACCTACATTTACTGTCCATTTATATATCTTCATTGGACACATGATTATATAAATCCTTTGCCCATTTTTAATTGGATTATTTGCCTTTTTATTATAGAGTTATAAGAATATTTTCTATGTTTTATGTATAACTCCCTTGTCAGATATATAATTTGCAAACATTTTCACCTATTCTGTGGGTTACCTTTCACTCTTTTTCCAGCTTTATTCAAATACAATTTACATGTATATATTGTGAAATGTTTACCCCAATAAGGTTAGTTAACACATCCTTCACCATACATAATTACAATTTTATTGTTGTTGATACAATGGTTAGAACACTAAAGTTCTACTGACATAGCAACTTTCAAATATATACTGCAGTATTGTTAACTATGTGTACCTTAGATCCCCAGAACTTATTCATCTAATAACTGAAAGTTTGTGCCCTGTGACCAATGATCTCATTTCCTCCATTCCTCAGCCCCTGGAAATAACCATTCCATTCTCTGTGTCTGAGTTTGATGTATTTAGATTCCACATTTAAGTGAGATCATATACTTTTCTTTCTCTGTGTGACTCATTTCATTTAGCATAATGCCCACAAGGTCCATCCAAGTTGTCACAAATGGTAGGATTTCCTTTTGTATGACTGCATAATATTCCATTATATAAATACAAATCACTTTTTTTTTACCCATTTATCCCATCAATGGACACTCATGTTTCCATGTCTTGGCTATTGTGAATAATGTTGCAGTGAACATGCACGTATCTCTTTAAGATAGTTATTTCTTTCCTTTCTTTTTTTCTTTTTTCTTTTTTGGATATATACATAAAAGTGGGATTGCTGGGTCATATGGTAGTTCTATTTTTAACCTTTAGAGGAAACTCCATACTGTTTTTCATAGTGGCTATACCAATTTACATCCCCAAGAACAGTGTACCAGTTTTCCCTTTTCTCAACTTCCTCACCAATGCTTGTTATTGCTTGCGTACATGATGACAGCTATTGTAACAAATTTGAGGTGCTATCTCATTTTTGCTATGGTTTGCATTACCTGAAGATTAGTGACATTGAGCATCTTTTGATAGACTTGTTGGCGTTTGTGTGTTTTCTTTGGAGAAATGTTTATTCAAACCTTCTGCCCATGTTTTAATGTTTATTTGTGGGTTTCTATGTTGTTGTTTCATTTTGGTTTCAGGGGGGTTGTTTTCTCTCTATTTTTGTTTTTGTTTGCTATTGACTTGCATGAGTTCCTTACGTATTTTGGATATTAAACCTTTATCTTATAAATAGTCTGAAAATATTTTCCTCCATTCTATGACTGCATTTTCATTTTGTTGATATTACCTTTGCTGTGCAGAATATTTCAGTTTCATGTAGTCTCATTTGTTGATTTTTGCTTTTGGTGCTTGTGCTTTGGGTATCATATCCAAGAAAACCATTGCCAAGACCAATGTCAAAAAGCTGTTTCCATGAGTTTTCTCCTAGGAATTTTAGATACAGGACTTATGTTCAAGTCTTTAATCCATTTCAGATTAATTTTTGTAAGTGGTATAATACAGGGGGCCAATTCCACTCTTTTGCATATGAATATCCAGTTTTCCCGGCATCATTTACTAAGAGACTATCCTTTACCTATTGAGCATTCTTGGCTCCTTTGTCAGATATTAGTTAACCATATATATGTGTCTTTACTTCTAAGCACTCAGTTTTGTTCCATTGGATTACATGTCTGTTTTTTGGGCAATACCATATTGTCTTGATTACTATAATTTTGTGATATAGTTTGAATCAGGAAGTGTAATGCCTCCAGTTTTGTTCTTTCTCAACATTGCTTTAGCTCTACAGGGTCTTAGGTGGTTCCATGTGAATTTTAGGATTTTTTTTTACATGTATGTGAAAACTTGGAATTTTGATAGGAATTGCATTGAATCTATAGATTCAACGTATGGACATTTTAACAATATTAACTCTTGAGATCCGTGAAGAAAGGATATCATTGACTTTGTGTCAGCTTCAATTTTTTTTTCATCAATGACATAGTTTTCAGTGTGATTGTTCACTTCCTTGGTTAAATTCATTCCGAGTATTTTATGTTTCTTATGTTATTGTAAATGGGATTGTTTTCTTTATTTCTTTTTCAGATAGTTCATTGTTAGTATATTAAAACACAACTGATTTTGTATGTTGATTTTGTATCCTAAAACTATTGAATTTGTTTATTAGTTCTGACAGGATCTTTGGCAGAGTCTTTAGGATTTTCTATATACAATATCATGTCATCATCAAACATACACAATTTTACTTCTTCCTTTTTTATTTGGATACCTTTTGTTGTTGTTGTTGTTGTTGTTGTTGTTGTTGTTGTTGCCTAATTGCTTGGGATAGGGCTTCCAGTACTACATTGAATAGCAGTGGGAAGAGTGGGCACACTTCTCTTGTTCCTAATCTCAGAGGGAAAGGTGTCAGCCTTTCACTATTGAGTGTGATGTTAGTGATGGGTTTGTCATATACAGCCTTTATTGTGTTGAGGTATGTTCCTTCTACACCCAATTTACTGAGCGTTTACATAATGAATGGATGTTTTATTTTGTCAAATACTTTCTCTGCATCTATTGAGATGGTCATATGATTTTTGGTCCTTCATCTTATTAATGTGATGTATTACATGTATCGATTTGCATATGTTGAACCATCCTTGTGTTCTAGAGATAAGTCCTGCTTGGCCATGGTATATCATCCTTTTAATGTAGTATTAAATATGGTTTGCTAGTATTTCCTTCAGAATTTTTGCATCTGTATTCATCAGGAATATTGACCTGTAGTTTTCTTTTAATAGAGCATATTTATCTAGCTTTTGTATCAGGGAAATGCTGCTCTCATAAAATAAGTTTGTAAGTATGCCCTCCTCTTCAATTGTTTTGAAGAGTTTGAGAAGAATTGGTCATAATTATTTAAATGTTTGGCAGAATTCACCAATAAAGCCATACATACACTACTGGGCTTTTTTGTTGTTGTTGTAAGACATTTGATCAATGATTCAATCTCTTTACTTTTATTGGTATACTCAGATTTTCTATTTCTTCATGATTCAGACTTGGAAGATTGTATGTTTTTAAAATCTATGCATTTCTTCTAGGTCGTCCAATTTTTTGGCTGATAATTATTTATAGTAATCTCCTATGGTCCTTTGTATTTCTGTGTAATCTGTCTCTTCTTTCATTTAAAACTTTATTTATTTGAGTCTTCTTTTCTTGGTAAGTCTAGCTAAAGGTTTGTCAATTTTGTTTATCTTTTCAAAAAAAAGTTTGTTGAACTTTTTATAGTTTTTATGGTCTTTATTTATTTCCACTTTTATCTTTATTATTCCCATCTCTCTGCTAACTTTGGTTTAGTTTGTTCCTTTTTTTCTAGTTCCTTGAATTATAAAGTTAGAGTTTATCAGTACAAACTTCTCCCTTAGCCCGGTTTTTGCTGCATCTCATAAGTTTTTATATATTGTGTTTTTATTTCCATTGGTTTTAAGATTTTTTTTAATTTTCCTTGTTATTACTTTTTGACACATTGGTTGCTCATAAGGGTGTTGTTTAATTTCCATATATATATATATATATATATATATATACATATATATATATACGTGTGTGTGTGTGTGTGTGTGTGTATGAACAAAGATGTCTATAAACAAAAATAGCTTTATTATTTCCCTGACAATCTGTAATTTGTGCCATTTTCTTCTCCTACTGTCTTAATTAAGACTTCTAGTATAATATTGAAAGTGGTTCATGCTTGGGGCGCCTGGATGGCTCAGTCAGTTAAGCCTCCGATTCTTGATTTCAGCTCAAGTCATGATCTCACAATACATGGGAGAACACCACATCAGGCTCTGTACTGACAGTGCTGAGCCTGCTTGGGATTCTCTCTCCCTGTCTCTCTGTCCCTCCCGTGCTCTGTGCAAACTCATTCTCTTCCTCCCTCTCTCTCTCAAAATAAATAAATAAACATTTAAAATAAAATTAAAAAAAAAGATTTTTCATCTGTGTTCATGAGAGGTATTGGTCCATAGTTTTCCTTTTCTGTAATATCTTTAGCTGGCTTTGGTATTAGAGTAATGCTACTCTTATAGGATGAGTTAGGAAGTATTCCCTCTGCTTCTCTTTTCTAAAAGGAATTATAGAGAATTGGTATAATTTTTTTCCTTAAATATTTCTCAGAATTCAACAGGGAATCCATCTGGGTCTGGTGCCCTCTTTTTGGAAGTTTATTAATCATTGGCTCATTTTTTTATTCTTACTATTCTTTATTGAGATAAAATTGACATACAATATCATATTACTTGTATAAGTATATATATATATACATATATATGATTTAGATATAGATATATATAGATATATAGATATATATATGATATAGATTTCACATACAAGTGAAATATTAGGGTATTTGCCTTTGTCTGCCTTTTTTCACTTAGTATAATATCTTCATGGTCCAATCATGTTGCTGCAAACGGCAAGATTTCTTTATTATGGCTCAATAATATACCATTATATATGTATACCACATTTTCTCTAGCCATCTATCCTTTGATGGACACAGGTTGCTTCCTTATGTTGACTATTGTAAATAATGCTGTGATAAACATGGGAGTGCATATATCTGAGTTAGTGTTTTTGTTTTCTTTGACTAAATACTCAGTAGAATTGCTAGCCATATGGCAGTTCTCTTTTTAATTTTTTGAGAAACCTCCATAACTGTTTTCCACAGTGGCTACACTGATTTACATTCCTACCAACAATGCACAAGGATTCTCTTTTTCCATATCCTTGTCAATACCTGTTACTTCTTTTTGATAAAAATCATTCTAATGGGTGGGAGGTAATATCTTATGTGGTTTTGATTTGTATTTTCTTGATTATTAGTGACATTGAGCCTATTTTTACATACGTGTTGGCCATCTGCATATCTTCTTTGGAAAAATGTCTCTTCAGGTCCTCTGCTTATTTTTTACATCAGGTTGTTCTGTTGTTGTTTTTGGTTTTTTGTTTTATGCTATTGAATTGTGTGAGTTCTCTATGTATTTTGGATATATATGATTTGCAAACATTTTCTCCCATTCAATAGGCTGTTGTTTAATTTTGTTAATGATTTTCTTTGTTGTGTAGGAGCTTTTTAGTTTTATGTGGTCCCATTTGTCTTTTGTGGTTCCATAGAAATTTAGGATTGTTTGTTCTATTTCTGTGAAAACTGCCATTGTAATATTGCTAGGGATTACATGGAATCTATAGATTGCTTTGGGTATCATGGTCATTTTAACAATATTACTTTTTCCAATCCATGAGCATGGGATAGTTTTCCACTTATTTATGTCTTCATCAATTTCTTTCAATGTTTTATAGTTTTCAGTGTTCTGGCCTCTAACCTCCTTGGTTACATTTATTCCTAGACATTTTATTCTTTTGGATGCATTTGTAAATAGGATTATTTTCTTAATTTCTCTCTCTGATAGTTCATTAGTGTATAGAAATGCAACCAATTTTTGTATTTTGATTTTATATTCTGCAACTTTACTGCATTTGTTGATTAGTCTATAGTGTTTTGGTAGAGTTTTTACAGTTTCCTATATATACCATTATGTCATCTGCAAATAGTGATAGTTTTACTTCTTCCCTTCCAATTCAGATGACTTTTTTTCTTGCCTAATTGCTCTAACTAGGACTTTCAATACTATGTTTCGTACAAGCAGCCAGAGTGAGCATCCTTGTCTTGGTCCTGATCTTGTTTCATCATTTTGTCATTGGGTATGATGCTAACTGTGGGTTTGGTAAACTCAACTTCTCTACTAGATATAGGCCTATTCAGAATATCTGTTTCTTCTTGTGTAAGTTTTGGTGTAATGTGTCATTTAGGAAATTTGTCCATTTCATTTTGATTATCAAATTTGTGGGCATAGAGTTGTTCATAGTATTCCTTTACTATGCTTTTAACATCCGTGGGGACTTTAGTGATGTCTCCTCTTCCTGATATTCATGGTATGTGTTCTCTTTTTTCTTATTTAGCCTTGCTAGAGATTTAGTTATTTTATTGATTTTTCAAAGAACTAGTTTTTTTGTCTCATTGATTTTCTCTATTGGTTTCCTATTTTAAATTTTGCAGATTTCTCCTCTCACTTTTATTAACTTTTTTTCTTCTTCCTACTTTGATTCCAATTTGCTCTTCTTTTTCTATTTTCCTAAAGTAGAAGCTAAAATGTTTGATTTTAGATCTTTCTTCTTTTATGCACTTAATGTTATGAATTTGCCTCTAAGCACTGCTTTTGATATACTCCACAAATTTTAGTAAGTTGTACTTTTATCCTCATTTAGTTCAAAATATTTTTAAATTTTATCTGAAATTTCTTCTTTAGTCTGTGTGATATTAAGAGGTCTGTTGTTTAATCTTCACATATTTTTTATTTGTTGCCCATTCTTTGTCCCTATTTTTGTCTTTAAGACTTTTTCTGCCTTTTATCATTTTAATTGAGCATTTTACGTTTCACTTTTCCTGCCTTTCATAGCATATTATTCATGCTTCTTTTTTTAAAGTTTATTTATTCATTTTTAGGGGAGGGGAAGGAGCAGAGAGAGAGAGAGGGAGATAGAGAATCCAAAGCAGGCTCCATACTGTCAGCACAGAACCCAATACAGGGCTTGAACCCACGAACCACAAGATCATGACCTGAGCCAACACCAAGGGTCAGATGCTCAATATGACTGAGACACACAGGCACCCCTCTTTTTTTAAAACTCTTTTTAGTGGTTGCCCTAGATTTTGCAATATATATTTACAACTAATCCAACTCCAGTTTCAAATAACACTATACTTCAAAGGTTGCACTAATATTTTATAATAACAGAACAATCCTAATTCCTTCCTGTCTCTTGTGTCATTACTGTTATTCATTTCACTTATACATAGGTGTGTGTATGTGTGTGTGTGTGTGTGTGTGTGTGTGTGTGTGTGTGTATTACACCTTTTGAAGCTATCTCATAGTTTTATTATAGTCTGCTCTTGTTTTGTAGTATATTTTCTTTGCTTTTAAGTCTTGGCAATTTCTACTGAGACATCCTCAAGCTCAGAGATTCCTTTTGTAACCATGACCTATCTACTATTAAGCCCATAAAAGGCATTCTTCACTTCTGTTACAATGTTTTTGATATCTAATATTTCTTTTTCTCTTTTTTTCTCACAATTTCACTCTCTGCTGAGATTTCCCATCTGTTCTTGCATCCTGTCTACTTTATCCACAAGAGTCCTTTGTATATTAATCATAATTGTTTTTGGGGCGCCTGGGTGGCTCAGTCGGTTAAGCGTCTAACTTCAGCTCAGGTCATGATCTCACGGTCCGTGAGTTCGAGCCCCGCATCGGGCTCTGTGCTGACAGCTCAGAGCCTGGAGCCTGCTTCAGATTCTGTGTCTCCCTCTCTCTTTTACCCTCCCCCATTCATGCTCTGTCTCTCTCTGTCTCAAAAATAAATAAACATTTTTAAAAATTTTTTAAAAAATTCATAATTGTTTTAATTCCAGGTCCATCAATTCCAACATGCCTGGCATATCTGAGTCTGATATTGATGCTTTTCCTGTCTCTTAAAATTATGTTTTTTGCCTTTCAGTATGTCTTATAGTTTCTTCTTGATAGGCAGGCATGATACACTAAGTAGAAGAAACTGTTGTAAATATGTTTTTACTAATGTTGGTAAGGTGTTAGGGTAGGGGAAGTATTCTATAGTCCTATGATTAGGTCCAATTCCTTTAATGAATGTTTGCTTCTGGACTGTGAATCTCACTAATTCTATTTGGTTTATCCTTTCCTTAGATGGAACAGGATGGCTAGAGTAAGCTGGATTTGCAAGTCAGTTTTTTTTTGTTAGTGGAAAAGGATTTGGATAAATATTTCACAAATATGATATACAGATTGAAAATAAACACATGAAAATATGGTCAACACCATTAGCCATTAGGAAAATATAAGTTGAAACTATGAGTTACTACTATATACATTACGTGTTACTCCATTTATAAGACATTCCCAAATAGGCAAAATCAGTAGGGCAGAAAACATATCAAGGGTTGGTATGGACTGAAGGGTGGGGAGAGGATTGGCTAGGCTTGATAAAACATTTGTGGCGGTAGAAATGTTCTTGTTTGTAGTGGTGACTATACAACTATGCACTTGTCAAAATTCCTAGAATTAAAGACCAAAAAAGACAAATTTTAGAATATATCAGGTACATAAACTTGACCCTTAAAAAGTAAACATTAATAATTGAAGCCATGTATAATGGAATTTTTGAATAAGTTATGTACATACATATGATAGAATAATATTAGTTGATGTGAGATAATTTCCACAAGGCAGTGAATGAGAAAGGCATCATGCAGTAATCAAACATAAGTGGAAATGAGGTTCTTCAAAAGGAACACTAAAATACTGACCAATTTTTTAAAATACTTAAAATAATAATTTAAAAAATAATCCTAGAAATCAAAGAATATTGGAATATACAGAATAATGGACAAACTATGTCCCAGGAAGATAGTGACAAAATGACCACTTTTGAAACCCATCCTAGTAAGTTTAATAAAATTTCCTAAAATAGCCAGTCAAAAGTCTGTTCACTAACAAAGGGGGGAAATAGCAGCTGGCATGAATTTTTTCCAAAGAAATACTCAAAGATAGAAGACAGTAAAGCAAGGAAAAATAGATAGAAATATTGGTAGAAAAAGACCTTCTATCTATGACTTATCAACTAGAAAGAAAAAAATGTTACCTTTGGGAGAAGCTAGGTGAAGAATACACAGGGCTGCACTATTTTTACAAATTTTTGAGGATCTGTAATTATGTCAGAGAGGGCAGGGAGAGAAGACATTACCTAACCTGAAAAAAGAGAAAAAGTAATGAACTAAAATACACAAAATAAGAAATGATACAGCAGAGATCACCAAAGAACTGTAGATACAGGAAAAATTCAAATTCCGAGTGTGGGTTTTTCCATCTTAGGGAAGAGAATGTTGGATGAGATTGAAAACTGGGGCTAGGGGTATAATTTATTGATGCCCATCTCAAACCTATGTGTTTTTTTCTCCACCAGAAGCCGCTACATTCACGTATGGCACCACCATTTCTTACCTGCACGCTGAGATAGCCTGCCAGTTCAGCTCTCTGATTCCACCCTGTACTTCTCAATCACTCTCCACACAATAGCCTAAGTAACCTTTTCAAAATGTCAGCCCTATGGGTCACTTGGGTGGCTCAGTTGGTTAAGCATATGACTCCTGGTTTCGGCTCAGGTCATGATCTTGCAGTCTGTGACTTTCAGCCCCACATGGGGCTCTGTGCTGACAGTGCAGAGCCTGTTTGGGATTCTCTCTCCCTCCTTCTTTCTCTGCCCCTCCCCTGCTCATGCTCTCTCTCTCTCTCCCTCTCTCAATAAATAAATGAACTTAAAAAAAATAAATGTCAACCCTATCAGATCACAGAAAAAGTCCCTTCCCTATCTGTATTAAATACAAAAAAATGATTCTCCTGAGTTATCTTCTGTTTTTTATGGTTTATTTTTTTCATTATTTCATTTTCATTATTTTTTAAAAATTTTCATCTTTATGTAAGTTATGGAATCTGGTTTTTTCCCAAACAGTTAACTATTTAAACATTTAAACAGCTAGCTAGACTCAGGTATTAAATAAAACTTTCTCAACATATTTATTTGTGATGCCAATTTTATCAAACAGTCAATCCAGTATGCTCTTGTGTATCCTGAGCTATTTACTCTATTCAGTTGATCTTTCAGTTAATTTGTGGGCCATTATCATATTATTTTATTATCTTGTTTTTATTTTAATTATAGCATATTAGAATACCTGGTAATAGAAATCTCCCTTATCACTTTTAATATTCAAAATCTTTAACATTAATTTTTGAATACTGAATCAAACATTTTGCAGGGCTAGCAATCATTGTATTTTCACAGAATTCTTTATTCATGCTTTCAAATTCCAAAGAAAAGAACTTTTAAGATTTTTCAATGCATTTGCATTGAAATATATAAAATTAAGTCAGCAACATCCTTCAAATAATCAGTCATCTTGTCCAAGAATGGAATGAGCCTCCTAGATTAATTCCTGATCATTTCAATATTTTGTATTGATGATACTTCCAATACAGAAGCTTTCAGTTACTTGCCCTTTTCTCCTCCAATGGTCTTCCCTTCCTACCTCATTTACTCACTCCTATAAACGTATCCTAGGCCTTTTATGCCAATTATATCTCTTCCATATCCTCAATTCCAAGCACCACCTCCTGTCTTTCCAGTTCACTGACTTTAGAACCCCAACTGCAAAGGCCCTTAAGTCATTAGGTTTATAATCTTTTCATTTTTCTCCATACTTTTTACACTTTTACTTGTTTTCTTACACAGTTTAGATGCTAGGTTCTTATTATAATGATGATTATTCTCTTGCATAGACCTAGTCAATTCATTTGCCCTTCTCTCCATTGACCCTATTTGCTTGGAAATTTAACCCTGATTAAATTCAATTCTCTTTCTATTCATACCAGTGCCCACGTAGCAGAATGTGGTTGGAGAAAAGCATACACCCTGCTGACTATCCTCATTCTAAATTCATGACCACCATCCACAAAGAGCTCTCAATTCCACCTGAAAATCCTATTTCATTTCCTCATTCCATTCCATTTCGAAATAGCTTAGTAGCTACTTCATACCTTGGTCACAGCCTCCAATCGTCTTCCCCATTCTCCTCATTTTCAACTGATGATGTTGCTTTACATTTATTAAGAAAATAGGGTTTCCTGGGTGGCTTAGTCAAGTGTCCAACTCTTAATTTTGGCTCAAGTCATGATCCCAGGTCATGGAATTGAGCCCCACATCAGGCTCCACCCCGAGTGTGGAGGCTGCTTAAGATTCTCTCTCTCTTTCTCTCTCTCTCTCTCCCTCTCTCCCTCTGCTCCTCTGCCCCTTTCCCCTTCTTGCATGATCTCTTCTGTCCCTAAAATAAAAAAAAAACAAATAAGAAAATAAAAAACAATTAGAAAAGGTGTTTCACAAGCTCCTGTCAGTACAACTTCCAGCTCACCTACATTTGTGCCCATATAGCCTGCCTTCCATTCTATTTCTAGAGTTCAACTCTTTGTGTGGCTTTCTAAGACCACACAGTGGTAATAGAAATCTACCTGTAAACTGAATTCCATTTCTTCTTGCCTACCCAAAGACATTTCTCTAGTATTTGTTCCCTACTTCTCCCATATCACAAAATTTCCTGTCTCTATGTATTTATTCCAATCAGTACACAAACTTTTTCCCATATCAATAAAAAAAAGTGTTAGCTCCTAACATGATGCTATATGAACTAAATATTAGAAAACTTCACAAAATTTGACTTTCCGTATTGATTGAGCTGAACTTTCTGCCATACAAAATCATTGTAGTTCTATTTCTCCAAGTCATATCACCCGTATACTCGTATCTTAAATTATGGACAAGCTTCATCTTCTCCCTGGCATCTATCACTGTTTGTTCATGTGTCCCCGCTTCTCTTCTTTGGACTCCAAAATGTTCAAAATCTTTGCCACAGACTGTGTTGACATCCAAATTTAAACAGAAATATCACTATATTTACAGTCTTTAAAACCTCTATGACGATTCACGATATAAAGTTTCTTTAATAACCACAGGTTTCCTAAATCCAGTTTTACAAGAGATGAAATTTCTTTAACTGATTTTTCCCCTCTCCTTAAACTTTTTAGCTGACACACTAAATTGATGCAAGTCATGTGACGTACTGGAATATGAATCTGCCATCTATCTTGATACATCCCAATTCAATGTGTCAGCTGAATTCATTTTCAAAAGCCCTGCAGCTTCACAGAAATGCGGCTTTTTAAAGTCACATAAAAATAATAAAAGATTGAAGGTAGGATGTTAACTTTCTAAAACACCACAAGCAATAAAAGGGACTCCTCAACGTGATCTGCTCCATGCCGATCCCTCACAATGGTGCACACCACTCCACAATGATATCCAGGATAAGGCTCATCCATCTTAGACTTCATGCTCTGTTTCGACTGTAATCCAAAAATCTTTATAATAAAGTGATCTCACATGTAGTGTGCAGTCCCACACACAGACC
This sequence comes from Felis catus, assembly GCF_018350175.1. Taxonomy (NCBI): domain Eukaryota; kingdom Metazoa; phylum Chordata; class Mammalia; order Carnivora; family Felidae; genus Felis; species Felis catus. Next base: position 47,050,127 of record NC_058371.1, on the reverse strand, counting down.
TCAAAGCTGGCATAGAATATAACATTTGAGTGTAAGCAAGTATCTTGCTCTCCACTCCTTTGAGTATCAGTATTCTCTCTAGCCATTCCAAATGAGAGATACGTAACTGACAAATGTACCTGTCTATATATAATAGAAATAAATTGTGAAATAAGATGTTATACCTTTTATTTAAAGTTTATTTATTTTGAGAGAGAGCACAAGTGGGGGAAGGGCAGAGAGAGAATCCCAAGCAGACTCTGCACTGTCAGCACAGAGCCCAACACAGGGCTCAACCTCACGAACCATGAGATCATGACCTGAGCAGAAATCGAGAGTTGCACACTTAACCTATTGAGCAACCTTCAGATGTTACATCTTAAATGTTCATTTACTGGTTCTGAATTTGGGTACAAGAGGTCAGTGTCTCTCTGCCAAAAACAAATGCTCAGAAGAAATGTTCTCATTGTGCGATGGTTAATTTTGTGTGTCTAAACATTATTTTTTTTCTTTTAATTAAAATGGGGTACCTGGGTGGCTCACTCGGTTAAGCATCCAACTTAGGCTCAGGTCATGATCAAGCCCCATATCAGGGCTGCTAATAGCTCAGAGCCTGGAGCCCACTTTGGATTCTGTGTCTCTCTCTCTCTCTGCCCTTCTCCCACTCATTCTCTCTCTCTTTCTCTCTCTCTCTCTCTCTTTCTCAAAAATAAACAAAAATTTTTTTTTTAATTTGTGTGTGTCATCTTGGCTAGGCCATGGTATCCAGATATTCAGTCAAACACTTGTGTAGGTATTACAGTCAAAGTATTTTTAAAATGAAATTAACATGTAAATCAGTAAACTTTGAATAAAGCAGATTACCCTCCATAATGTAGGAGGGCCTCTCCCAATTAGGTAAAGGCCTTGAGAGAAAAGATTCATGTCCTCAAGGAAGGGATTTTTTTTGCCTGCAGTCTGCCTTTAGACCTAAGAAATGTAAGTTTGGGCTCTAGCCTGCTGGCCTATACTAAAAAATTTGGACTTGCCAGCCTCTACAATCACATGAGCCAAGTCCTTAAAATAAATTTCTCTCATGCTCCTCTCTCTCTCTCATAAACATATAGTACATATATGATACGATATATATGATATCATACATGCATTATGTATATATGTATGTATACATGCTATAGGTTCTGTTTTTCTGGAGAACTCTGACAAATTATACATGGCATTTAATACTAAGAAAACAATGTTCCAAAATAATATGAAAGAAAGTTAAAACCTGGTTTTGTTTGTTGATCCCCTCTTTCTTAAACTAAATTTGGTATCAGTGAAACAAGGAGCTTATTTCTTTGGTTATTTTTAAGAATCAGTGCTTCTAAGAAGGAAAATATTCCCTAACTCTGAACTAGCAAAAGATTATATGACACTTGCCACAATGGTACCTTTCATAGATTTATTTGTCTTTTATTTTGTTTTAATGTTTATTTTTTTTTTGGAAGAGAGAGAGAGATAGAAAGAGAAAGAGAGAGGGAGAGAACGATCAGGGAAGGAGCAGAGAGAGAAGGAGACCCAGAATCTGAAGCAGGCTCCAGGCTCTGAGCTGTCAACACAGAGCCTGACATGGGGCTCAAATTCACGAACCACGAGATCATGACCTGAGCCAAAGTTGGACACCTAACCAACTGAGCCACCCAGTTGCCCTTATTTCATAGACATAAATGTTTCTCCTTGCTAATATAGGCTCTTAAGTATCTTTAACAAAATGGTTTTAGAGAGCACTCCCCTTGGATGACATTTGGAAAATTGTTTTTTTTTTTTTAATCAAAGTGTTTGAAACACTGGGCTTAAAATGTATTCTCAACAGTTTTTGGTTTTTTGGTTTTTTGTTTTTTTTTTTTTGGTTTTTCCAAAATAACATAAGTAGGAAAAATAAGCTTATGTTAGAACATGTTTAATATGCTTGAGCCTTAGGGGTGGAGAGAAGTAAATTGTTTATCTGAGTGAAGCACACTGTTTCTTATAATCAGAAATCAAATCTGGCTACTCCTGCTTTGCATTCAACAAAACTCTATGACCAAAACAATATAGTAAATTCCTTAAATTTCTTTTTGAGTCACGGTTTAATAAAAACTGTAAGACATCAATATAGTGTGGTGGTTACAACTGTGTCTGAGTTTGAACCCTAATTTTACCACTTAACAGCCATGAAATATGGGGTGAGTTTTAAGCTCTCTGGGCTTCTCTTTCTCATCCGCAAAGAGGGAAAATAATTATATCTTCCCTCCTGTTTTTGTGCTGCTTAAATGAGTTGAACACATGTAAAACCCTTAGAATGTAAGAGACACTCAAACCATGTGGTCTTCATGTATAATTGGAGAGGCTCTAGTTTCTATTTCTGATTGTGTCTACATATAGTACTAGTTGAAACGAAGAGACACATCTGAGTTCAGTATAACAAACAGTATAACAAAGAGTTAACTAATAATTGATTCTGCAAGTTTTGTTAGCTACAGATTGGGTGGGACCTAAGTGCATCCGATTGCCAGTGTTATACTTCATCTGTGGATGCAATCCATTGATGGGAGGCCTCAGACTTTTCATCATGATGGCAAGTAATCAGCTCTCTAGGTAGAAGGTATCCTTCTGAGAAATTTTCTGAAAGCCATTCTTTTCTGCTATCTTAGGAACAACCTGTAGGCAAATAATTCATCTTCAAATTCATTTCAAAAATTTTTTCCACGAAATACTCAATTTTTTTCCTTTGTTCATCCACCTTCAGTCTCCTTCCCTTGCCATATTCCTGATGAGTTGTGTTTAGATTTGACATCATAATTTTTGTTTGTTTCTTTTTGATCTGTCATCATAATTTCCTACTGTAAAGGAATGGGATTAAATGCTTACTTTTCATTTTACTTTGGTTTCTTGTTATTGTGTTCACTTTTTCATTTTTTGTGTTGTTGCTTCTTCTGTTTAATGACAGAAAGTAAAACTAAACATCACATTCATATACCACAATATGAATATCTGAAACACAAAATAATCCATTAAACAATTTCCTCCCAAACAAAATAATTGGACCTCAGTTGGCTGTTCAACTCATATATTTTCTATTGTCTCTTTAATCCATAAAATCAGACTAAATGTTTATCCTCCCCTCAATTACAAGGGGAAAAAAATCTCTATGTTTTCCCCCACTGTATCATTTTTATGTAAGGTAGTTGCCATATAGACATGTTAAAAATCACATCTAAAATTGTATGTATGCAGATGTTCCACAAATACTGGTTTTGGAGAAATATATTTTTTTTCTGAAAATCTGGAACATCAGACATGTTCCATCTTTATTTAATGGAACAGTCTAAACCTTGCTAAAATTATAACTTTCATAATTGATTACATCATTGATCAAACCAAAGCTATTCTGGCATTAACATCTGTTAATCAACCAGATGTTTTCAATGGTCTCAGTGACTAAAGAAGATTCTTTCCCTGCTGGCTATGGACTAGTGGGAAAGTGCTTTTCGCAAGGGACATTTCTCAATGCTGAAGAGGAACAATATAAACTCTAAAAAAGAGAGAATGTGTGATGAGTCTCTTTAGATTTGTACTCTGGCACACTGGAGTTGAATATATACAATCTGTGTTCTTCTTTGGGTTAATGAGTCACTTTCTGACATCAAATCCAGTCTTATTTTAGGGAGTGCATTTTGACTCCCTTTCAGTGAAACATCTGCAATACACACACACACACACACACACACACACACACACAAATAAGCTACTTGTAAACCAAAGATCTTTACGTATTTTATAACTCAATCTCTTACCAATCCTTCGCTTTTCCAAGTGAAATGTCAATACAGAAATTTACCTAGTAGCAGTAATGCTAAGCTCTCAGTGACTGATTCATGATCAGAATCTCCTTAGTGACTGGGGCTCCTGTTTGGCTCAGTAGGTTACACGTCCAACTCTTGATTTCAGCTCAGGTCATGACCTCATGGTTCATGGGTTTGTGGGTTCAGGCCCCATGTTGGGCTCTGCACTAGCAGTGCAGAGCCTCCTTGGGGTTCTCTCTCACTTTCTGCCCCCCCCCACTCATGCTGTTTCTCTCTCAAAGTCAATAAATCAAAGCTTAAAAAACTAAGAATCTCTTTAGCAACATCCATGCAGCTTAAAAGAAAATGTCCCAGTGAACTTAACTGTAGATTTTATATTTAAAAAAGAAAGAAAGGAAGAAGGAAAGAAGGGAAAGAAAATAAAGATCATGGTTTTTGATTTATCTTATCCCTAAGGATGTCTTAAATTGACATAGGGCCCAAAGTTACCCCTAACAAGTATGAGGTCAGAAGGAAATTTTAATTTTTTTGATCTTCCCTTCTACTTCATTCCATCCCTAATGTCTACATAAGATCTGCTTTAAACAAACCCAAAAGAGCATCAAAAGTTATGGTAAGTTGCAAAGCACTTGGGCTTTAGAGGTCTAAGTACAGGTAATTCCCAAAACTTAGGATTGGCTTTCATGTTAAAGGAAAGCTCGGAAAATATTTGCAGGATTAAGCCCTGGCTTGCTTTAGCAGTAGTTCACAGATCAACCTTGGTTGCCTCACCTCCACCTCTCTCCTTGGCCACCCCATGCATGTAATCCCTGTCCGGGTAAGTGGGCCCATGGCAAGGGAAGAAGCAGGACTCAACACACCTACCCAAAGACAATGCAATTAATACCTCACTAGAGCTGTATGATGCCCTACCTGTCACTGTCACAGTTTTTCCTGTACATCCTCTCGTTTTTGTCCTGACAACAAACCTGTAAGGTAAGCATGGTAGCTCTGATTTCATAACTAAGGGAACTAAGGCTGAGAAAAGTCAAGTGGCCACCCCAGGGTCTACACATACTGAGGGGCAGCTGGAATTCTAACCAGGTCTTCAAATCTCACGTTAGAGAAGTTCTTCCTCTATTCTCCAGAGTAAAGAAGTTGGCTCACTGAAATGACAGAGAAAGGTCAGAAAGGATCAGTGCTGAACAAGTTGCCACCTCTCCTTCCTCTGTATCACTAATTCTCTCAGAATAACAACGTACACGGACCCACAGACACACACTCAGTTGCCTGGATCCCTAATCGGGGGGAGGACATTTCCAGAGGCAATAGCCCAGCCATGTGTCACCCGTCTGTCTCTGTATCCATGGAGAATGAAGGAACACTGATGAATTTATGCTCACTAAAAAAACAAGAGCCAAAACAATTCATCTTTGTGAGTGATTCTTGCTGGGTGGGACAATTACTGACCTCTTCCGAAGTCACGCACCCTGTGGAGCTTACATGCATCTGTGTTTCACCTTAGAAAAATCACAGTGAGAATTAATAGCAGCTCTCTTGATGGTAAGAGGAGTGAAGAGACTTTGATTTTACAGTGGGAAGTTGGCAGAACATTACCATTTTGAGCTTCTCATACAATATTCCAGAGTTAGGAAAAGCTGACTTTTTCAGGAGACAAATCTCTTCCTTTCCCAGTTAAGTAAGTTTCCAGCTGCAGCCAAAATTCACATGGAACATCTCCATTTCTCCATTTTTTCAAACTGACCACAGATTCCAGTGGTATAAAAGAGAAAAAACTAACTCCATGAGGCCAAATGATCTACCTACAGCTGAGAAGTAATAAAAATTGCTTCTAGTTCATAATATGGCCCCTATTTTCACCTTCCTATCTTCTGTCCAGCATGGAAGAGAATTCTCCAGCTAAGTTGCTGCATTTAAAAAAAAAAAAAACAATTTTTCTAACTCCCTTAAAACTTTAGAAAAAGCAATTCTGCATAGATCCTATGAAATTCCCAAAGACAAGCTCAGCTAATTGTTGACACAAGATTCAGCCCACCCTTAGTCTCAGTCTCTCCGAAATTAATCCTTTTTTGGGTTGTTTTGTTTTGTTTTTTGGATTTTTTGTCTTTTGGTTTTTGGTATTTTTGTTTGTTTGGTTTGGTTTTCTTATGTGGTGACTGATAAGCTATGTAGCTTTGTTATTATAAAATATTCTGGCTTGGGATATAATGGTTTGTGTTCAAATGCCAGCTCTTACCAATTCTTAGTCTTGCTGTGTTCATCTGTGTAGTGGGGATTATGATAACTATCAGGGTGAGTATTAAGAGTATGAGAGTAACATATACAAAGCACTTAGCACATTGCCTAGCACATAGCAAGTGCTTAATAAAGAGTAACTCCATAGATAGCATAGGAATATATGGATACCACAAAGAAATTTAAGGAATACATCTCACACACTGAAGAAAGCTAAAGGGGGAAAAAAAACCACTAAGTAAAGATTTAAGGCACAACGGAATTTTAATTCTTTTTAGGTCTTTCTGAAGAACTTCAACAGCTTTAAAAATACTGATTGCAGCTATAATACTGTATTCCTAGTCTTCCTTATACTTCCTCAATCAGTTCAGTCTCAATCCCCAGCTCCAGCATTAACCCTTCTAATTGAACTTGTCAATGCTATTGGCTTGAAGGAACAAGGTAATAGCCAATCAGGACATGGAAGGAAAGACTCTCTTACATTGTCCTTTATAATTTAAAGGACTTGAATGCCTTGTATACTCAATGGGCAATTCAGAGCAATGTCAGGTTGATTTCCCAAAGGGTGGAATTCAACGTTATAATCATCACACATACGGAATCCAGCTTCACACACTTGAAAAAGAGCAAAGCTAGAATGTATTCCTTGTTTGAAGTTAATTAAAGTAGTAGTGAAACCACCCATAAAACACTGTCTGCAGCCAACTAATTCTATAGCGAGGATGTTGATTTGTCTTGCTTCTGGTGCATATATTTTTTTTAGTTCTGTTCCTCAAATAAACAAGAGTGCCTTTTTTGTGTGTGTGAAAAATTACCAGAGGCATTTAAAAGTGGATATTTCAAGTGCTTACTGCTGGTCTTTTTCAGACTGCCTACTTCAGGCTACACAAAAAAGAAACAAAACTCTTTTCTGGTGTTATTTCCCCTCTGTATTTTAGTAAGCCTTTGAACACTCATACAATCATTTAGAGAACAAGATTGTTCTCCATTGTTTTAAGACCATGTAGGGTAGAAACCAAAGGCAAGTTAGACATTTACACTGTATAAATATGGAAACTAGACTTTTCACTCCTTATCTACTTCTCTTTTCTTCCCTGTACCAAGAACAGCCTGAATAGGTTATAAGTCTTCATGAATGTCTGCTGCAAATGCATGTATAAATTTCCAGTCTTGTTTTTTAACCTTGTTAGGCCCACACATGTTCTCTTTGTATAATCAGTAAGAATCAGACAATTCCTAGATGCTACAAGCTGTTCTTTTTCCAAAATTTCATGCCAAGAACCTCCTCTGAATTCACTCTCTCACGTCCATCCCAATGGCGTAACTATTCTCCTAGTCTTGCTATCCCACACATTTAGAATTATTTACTAGATATTTGGCATTGTGCTATACGTATTGTAATCAGTAACTTTTTTTTAAGTTTATTTATTTTTGAGGGAGAAAGAGAATACGGAGGAAAGGCAGAGAGAGAGAGAGAGAGAGAGAGAGAGAGAGAGAGAATCCCAAGCAGATTCCACACTGTCAGCACAAAGCCCAATGTGGGCTCAATCCCACAATCCATGAGATCATGACCTGAGCCAAAATCAAGAGTCAGTCACATAATTGACTGAGCCACCCAGCTGCCTCTAATCAGTAACTTTAAAAATTTTTTTTAATGTTTACTTATTTTTGAGAGAGTGTGTATGCACATGTACTAGCCAGGGAGGGACAGAGAGAACGAGGGAGACACAGAATCCAAAGCAGGCTCTGCACTATCAATGCAAAGCCTGACATGGGGCTCAAACTCATGAACCGTGAGATCATGACCTGAGCTGAAGTCAGATGCTCAACCGACTGAGCCACTCAGGCGCCCCTGATCAGTAACTTTTTTAAACCTTAAAACACTCCTAAGAGGTAGATGCTATTGTTATCATTTCGTAGAGGAGGAAATGAAGGTTAGAGAATTTTAATGATTTGATCAAAGCTGCATCACAGGAATGATACTAAGGCAGAGCTCATTTGTTCATGATTATACTGCATTGCCTTAACTAATAATTCAACTCAAATATGTAAAGAGAGAAGGGTCTTAGAAAACATAGAGTCCAATTGCATCATTTCACATGTGGGGAAACTAATTGAGATTAAACGTTTAACCCAAGGAGTCAGGGATCAGCAGATCTAAATTAGATGCCGTAATCCAAATTCAAGTCGATGCTCTTTTCACATTTCTGGAATCCACCATCTACTGTATAATTCAACAAAAAACACGTTTTGGCAGTATTTGTGTGCATTGCTAATTAGTGCCATCCTTTTCCTAGTCTCCTGCCCCTTTATCTTCGCTGTACTTTCCAGCAAGTGTGTTAATCTTCACCAATTCCCATTTCTTTGTCTTTCCTCTCCTCACCTCTCTCCTGCAGTATGTGATGGCCTGCACTCCTCTCCCTTTTTGCTCTAGCCTCCTTTGGCTCCCTTGACTGTCTTCTCCATTCTTTGTTTCCTCACATTTGACTGCCGTTTTTCAACCTCCTTTGCTTGTCTTATCTTATGTGGCCCCTACCGGTTCATCCATGGTTTTCCCTTTTATTCAATAACAACTTTGTTTATACTACCACCTCTGTACTAATAATTCCCACATCGAAACTCCACCCTGATATTCAAACTCAAATTTAGCACAACCTGCAGAATATTTTCAGCAGCACAGAGCAACACTAAACATGCATGCAACGCTAAACATGTTCAACCGTGAACTCTTCTTTGCTTCCCATCAAACTTGCTTTTTAAAATTTTTAGTTCATGCCATTGCTATGTACTGATCATTGTAGCAGAAACGAGCCAATTGTTCACCAATATCCACGTTCTATCCCTTCATGTCACACATTTCCTGACTCCCTTGAGGTTAAATGGATTATGTGACTTAGATCAAACTAATGGAATTTGGGTGGAAAGTATGTGAACCCTTGAGTCTGATCCTAAAGCCTTATGAAATATTCCATTCTGTCTTCCTCTCTTACCTCATCTGTTGGCCAAATGCAGAGGCTTCAGTATAGGAATTCAAGATCCTGGGTGTTTGTGGAGCTCCAAATGGAAGGAGCCTGGGCCCCTGAATTATTTCATGGAGCAGAACTGATCACTCCTTTGTCAATTCTTCTTAGAATGTAGGTAAAAAAAAAATGCATTTTTATTGTGTTCAGTCACACTTTGGGGTTTATCACAGAAACTAGCTTACCCTGACCAACGGCATCTCATAAAGGAGTAACTTTAGTCATTAATCACCCTGTAGTTTTAGTACTTTAATATACCCAATCATTCCCAATTCCCATTACTTGTTCGTATGTAGCATTCTTTTAATCTCTCCATTTTTACTACCATAGTCCCAGTATAATTGTTCCCATTTATTCCATGCTTCATATCTTCTACTACAACTAATGCACTTTATTCTCAATTGTTCTTTGCTACAAATATCTGGTCAAATTCATTTGTAAACACCAGTCAGTATCAAAAATATCAAGACTCAAAATCATTCCAATTCATTGCAAAAAGGGTGAAGTCCAAATTCTCGGTCTTCACGAAAGATTGTTGACAATTTTCTTCTCTATTCTTTTGATGCTCCAAATTATTTAGCATCTTACTCGAGATATTCACACACTTATTCCATCAATTTACTTATTCTATGTATAAGTATGTAATTATAAAGAATTGTAATTTTTCAAGTTTTTTTTTTCTCCGCTGTCAAAATTCATCAAGGACCAAAGTCATATCCTCTAGGGTATTTTCTCTAATCCCAAGGTCAGAAATGATTCCTATACCCTTTGTTTGTAACTATTCTATCACATTGTTTACCTTAGTTCTGGATATCCTTGTCTCTTCCCTACTTTGAGAGTAATAAAGTATAGCCAAATATTAGTGTCTTTTCACAGTGTTTATTTTCAAGTTCATTACACCAAGTTTATCCCTAAAGTAAGTTCCCTTTCCCCCAACAATAATAATAATAAATAAAGTAAGTACCCAATAAAGATTTGACAATTTGGTGGGGGAAGGGATAAATATAGGTATAAATGCAATATCAAACATACTGCACCTGGGAACCACATTGCTAGGCATTGGTATTTATTAAAATGACTTTCAAAACAAAGTCTAATGGTACCAACAAAGATTTGTTATTGTTGCTTCTTATAGTTGTTCATTTAACTCCACTCTTTGAAGAGGTTGGAGTTCAAAGACGCCTTTTAACTTTTTTTTCATTTTTATGACATGTTTTAGGCTTTTTGTGAATCAAGATCAAGATGCATAAAACCACTTACCTTAGAAAATGCATGAGATCAAAGTAAGATATCTCTGGAAAGTACATTTAAGAACTAGGAAAAGGCAGTGATATTACCATATAATCATTTAAATTTATCTATTTTTCAAAGCTAAAAGAATCCTCCTTCACTTTTCTAGACTATCAGTGACCACTTCTTCCTATAAACACATAGGACATGATGTACCATTCATTTGTTAATGAATTACTGCCTTTTTAACATTCTATGTTGTTGCCTACTACTACTATTATTTTCATGCTATTTAATTTTACTAAGCATACACCTTATTTCTTTGCTAGATTTTAAACTTTTTAAGCATAAAATCTCCCTTGGAATTGAATGGTCTCCATATATTATTCAAATAATAACTCAAATTTTGTTTGGTTTGGTTTTAATCCATAGAACATGCAGTGAAATATTCATGCTTTTTGAGCTTTATTTGGAGACGGGGGTACATTTCTTCTGCTTAGTTTGATTAATTTAACTCCATTTTACATGTTTGGACTTTGCTATCCCTTACTTTTGTGATGGTATTCAAGTCACTTAATCCCAATAAAGTCCACTTGGTGTATTTTGATTGAACAGGAGCTATTTGGTGGAATGATATTAAAGGAAATCATTTGTGATTCCTATTCTTTTGCTTAGGGCATGAGTGTTTAAGTATACATGGATCCATGGAAGCAACCAATCCTAGGATTGGTTCTGAGAAATGACCAGAGAGAGAGGGCAAATTCACTCTGTGTCACTAATAGTGGAACTGAAATGCCAAGTCTGATGTTCACTCATAGTTTCCACTCCTCTGTGCCCTGGTGCAGTCAGCTATCACTTCACCCATTTCATTGTTTTTGTTTACTACATATACTATCAGGAAAGAATGTGCTTCCTTAATGGCTATGTACTTGCCTCAGATTCTTAGATTCATCTTATTTAAGTGAGGGAGAATTAAAAGCAAATGGGGGCCTGCAACTGGGTCCTTGATGCTATTTAGTTAAGAAATAAATTATTATGGGAGGCCCCTGGGTGGCTCAGTCGGTTAAGTGTCAGACTTTGGCTCAGGTCATGATCTCACAGTTTGTGAATTCAAGCCCCATGTTGGGCTGTCTTCTGTCAGCGAGGAGCCTGCTTCAGATCCTCTATCCCCCTTTCGCTGCCCCTCCCCACTTCAAAATTACATAAAAACATTTTTAAAAAATGATCATGGGAATCATGTTTATGTGGTGGCGATAAACCTGTTCCAACTTAGGGTATGAGAGCACACCAAAAAGAAGGAGAATAGTGTCTCTGCTCCTTACCATCAGCCTTGACTGGATCCTGCTTAGAACACCAAAGTGGCCCATCTGTCTTCCTTTCCCTTGCATTGTGAACCAGGGAGAAAGAAAGAGGAAGTGGTCAGAAGGAGGGGGAGAAGTAAAGCTTATTAAAAGAAAATTAGACTGAGGCGCCCGAGTGGCTCAGTAGCTTCCGACTTTGGCTCAGGTCATGATCTCACGGTCTGTGAGTTCTAGCCCCACATCAGGTTCTGTGCTGACAGCTCAGAGCCTGGAGCCTGCTTCAGATTCAGTGTCTCCCTCTCTCTCTCCCCCTCCCTTGCTCCTGCTCTGTCAGTCTCTCAAAAATGAATAAACATTAAAAAAAATTTTTTTTAAAGAAAAGAAAATGAGAGCACCAGTGTTGCTAAGCATCCCTTTCTTTTCCTCCCCATAACAACAACAAGAAATTGCAAGTGACTCCAGTTACATTTGGAATGAGAAGGTAAAGATGTATTGGTAGTCTGTGTTTTTCTGTCGAGAGGCTCCATTCCAACAGCAACACTGCTATAATGCCTTGCCGAGCACCCACTAAAGTAACCATCTTTCCAACTACCATCACCCTCCCTGGGATGTGGAGGGTGGACAGTTTTATATGTTGGAATGTCACTAGACAACCTGCTTTCCGAGGTCTGTTTGCAGAAAGGAAATCCATTTCATCAAGTGTTCAAAGCTCATTACCTCTAAGGAGGTCTGAACTTTGTTCCCCCACGACCACCTGACAAATGGAAAAAAAAAAGAGGGAGAGAGAAATTTACTGCCAGTGTCTGACGGATGAAAATCCTTAATATTTGTTAGTAACATGAAGCCTGAAATCCTCAGACAGTATTTCTCTTCATTTAGTCTGCACATCCCCTCACCGTCCTTTTATGTGTAACAGAGTTAATTCCCAGAGCCAACCCTTAAAATAACACACAGTGACAGCGTCTCTTTCAGCCCAGTTTGGCGAACATGTAGTGTCAGGTTCAAAATGGCGGTCCCACGTCCTGCTGCCCTCTGTTCCTTAGCCTTGAGGAGCACAACAGCCAAAGTTCATGAAATCTGCCTTGAAGTCAGTTTGCATTGGTCTGTCCCCTGCCCTTTGTTACCAATAGGTGGAGCTGCTGCAAAGCAGATCAATATATATACAGTGCCTAAGGGATTGTGTTAGACCGACAGCTGCAGAGATATGCGCTGGAGCATATGCGCTCCAGTGCTCCTTAACAGCAAAGGGACCAGCCTTAATTCGATCACCAAAAATGATAGTTATTCGTTAAGCGGGTGATCATCTACAAATTAAAAGAGCATATCTGCACAGGACCCAAACTTTGACCTATATTTAAATAAATCTAGGCTCTCCTTTAATCACTTCTGAATTCTTTTCTTTACATGAGCTTAACAATGGTTTACCTCATTAAAATATTTTAAATATTCATTGCATTACAATTCCCTCAGCAAGTCCTACTGTTAGAGTATTGTTGTCTGTTTCAAACATGAGTAACATGTTTTCATTTTTCTCCCTTTTTCCCCTTACCCAGCACTGTCATTCTTGGCTTGGAGAGAAATAGCATCTGATAATGTCATGGGCCATGGACAAGGAAAGTAAAATCAACACTCAATCAAAGAAGATACACAGACACACACACATACATACCCATACTTACACATACATATATATGTGCATATGTGTATGTGTATGTTTATCTTCCCTACAAAATTCATCCACGTTTTATTCATCAATGCTTTTTCATATCTTGTCAGAGAAAATATAGTCATTTTATTAAAATGAGGGGTATAAAGTGAGGTTAAAATAACAGCAACATGTAGAAAATCACTCCTAGGTATCTGAAATGAGTGGCTAATCACCTGAAGAGAAGCTTCCAGGAAGTAAATGCTAAATAAGGACAAGAGTCCTAGCTGCACTATGCTTGACTGTCTTTCTTTCACAATTGTGGGGATCGTTAGCTGGTGAGTGATATTGGAGCTCTGCTTCTAGAGAATTATGATCCCACAGAGAATGTCATGTGGACCCATACAAACTCTTCCGAACTCACGAGACATCTCTGAATATTTTTGCTCATAATTCTGAGAAAGCATTCATTTCCAATGACACCCAGTATAACTTCCCCTCAAATCATTCCCTTCCCCGAGAGGCTCCTAAACTAAATGGTCTCCAAAAGCCAGCTACATACTTTCTACATCATTAAGTAAGAACAGGCAAATGTTAATTTCATAAGCTGGGAAGAACCGGGAGGGCAATAGTATTCAGAATGCAGAGCAGATATTGAGAGCGATGGTCCCCATTTAAGTTACTGAAACTCACTGTTCTCTACTTGCAACACCAGTGAAGCTTATTTGTCCCTGCCAAGCTCAGCCATTCTAACAAGGGTCATCTCCCCAGAAACAGGTTTAGCACATTCAGCTCAGTGTTCAGTGCATCTGAAGCCTAAGCTGAGCACCATTATGAGTTTCTGGGCATTCTTAGGATATTCTAGTAGCTAAAGTTCCATGATTAATGTTTTAAAATATCTGGCTTCGGGAAGTCTGTTGCTTCCTATATTGGATAACAATGCATATCTACATAAGAGAAACGTGATGGTATCAGGGGAATATCCCTGACACCCTGACCTCCATCCACATAGAAAATTATTGAACCATAAATCCAGTATTATGAAAATCAATTGCTAAACCTCCTACAGCTAAACATTAAGTTGTTCCTACTTCCACGCATGATATTATATGTCTCTCCAGATGATTTCATAAATTAATTCATAATTTTCTTTATAAAGATATATTGTAGAAGCACCTGGGTGGCTCAGTCGGTTAAGCATCCAACTTGCGCTCAGGTCATGATCTCACAGTTCATGGGTTCAAGCCCTGCGTCAGGCTCTGTGTTGACAGCTCAGAGCCTGGAACCTGCTTTGGATTCTGTGTTTCCCACTCTCTTTGCCCCTCACTCACTCTCTCTCTCTCTCTCTCTCTTTCTCTCAAAAATAAATAAACATTAAAAAAAATTTAAGATATATTGTCTTACAGTTCTAAAGACACAACACTTGTAACCCAATTGAATTATTTCTCCTTGATAGTAAAGACATTTTTTTAAGTCAACTTTAAAAGCAGGGTCTATCTTAGAAGACTGAAGAGAAATTCCCTCTATTTCAGATCTCTCTTCCCCTCTACTCCTCTACTTTTTATTCTCCAAATTACATTTTTAAAAAACAAACAAACAAAAAATGCTTGAGCCTGTTCCAAGAGATCCTTTTCCACTTGATATCCAAGCAAGAGATAGTAGGATCAGAAATTCAGCAGAAGATTATAGTTTATTAAATTACCTTGAACAACACATTTCCAAAGCATCATTTCAGAACACCCATTACACATTCATTGGTGTCTGTGAATTTTTATTAAGTTCTTAGTCACTGGGGCAAATGAAATTTTAAGGCTCTAATTCCTTGAAGTGATTCATCTCAATCATTGAACAATATTGTTAATGGTACTCATCACTCTTTAAAATTATCTTATTTATTTATATGCACATGTATTTTCTCTCTTACAACCAAATTAAATCTTTATTTAAAAACATTTGAAAACTGTTTGATACACAAGGACTCAATAATTATGAATAAATAAACAATGCCCGTGTTATAGGTGAAAATAATATAAAAAGTTAATTCACCTTCATCCGTTGTTGGTGGGAATGCCAAGTGGTATAGGCAGTTTTGAAACTGGTTTTCCAGTTTCTTATGAAATTAAACATATACTTGCCATATGACCCAGCATGTGTGGGACCCAGCAACCCCATTTCTAGGTGTTTACTCAAGTAAATTGAAAACTTGAATTCACAAAAAACCTGTACACCAACGTTTGTAGCAACTTTATTCATAATAGAACTGAAACTTGAAACAACCAAAATGTCCTTCAATAGATACACGGCTCAGTGAACTTTGGTGCGTCCATACAATGGAGTATTACTCAGCAATAAAAAAGGAATAAGCTACTAATGACATTTAAATTCATTTTCGAATTTAAGTGAAAGAATCCATACCCCAAAGGCTACATATGGTATGGTCCATTTATGTGATGACATTCTTGAGAAGGCAAAACTGTAAGGGTGGACAACAGGTAAGTATTTGAGGGATTTTAAGAGGGGGGTAGTGAGTGATGGATTCACAGGGGCTCGCAGGGGGATTTCATGTGATAGATCAGTTCTGCACAGCACTGTGGAAGTGTATAAACGACTTTGTGCATTTGTCAAAACCCATGGAACCATACACCACAAGTGAACTTTATTCCATGCAAATTAAACAAATAAGCAAAAAATGTCGGGAACCCTCGATGGAATGCAATCTCTGGCAAATGACTATAGCTATATTACAGATGTGCAAGAAAATCACTCTGAAGGGACTGGAGTATAAAATGAGCCGACCCAAGTAAATTTGACATGCACAGGTTTAACTGTAAAATGGAATTCTGAAGACAAAAAAGAACTATACCTAAGCATTGTACTGTGGTTAGTAAGTTTGTTTTTCAGGAGTACAGTTTAACAGTTCTGGAACTACTTTATATGTGTACTCTAGTGAGTTTAACACTCAGGAAATGACTTGTAAATAATGGAAGCCAAGTCTCTCACTGCCAAATAAAGAAGTAGATTAGAGTAAGAGATGTGTGTGTATGTGTATGTTGTGCACGTGTGTGCATGCACGCAGACGTACACGGAGAGAGAGAGAGAGAAGTGGGAAGAGGGAGGGAAGGTGCTGAGATATGGATATGAGAATACACACAGAATAGTATCCGTACAGATATATTTCCTAATTCTGCACAGGCAAAGGATCGAAAAACAATGATAGGCCGGTAGCAATAACACACACAGCTAGTGCCCAGATCTTGGTTTCTAAAAGCCATTCTCTGATAATAAGAACCAGGGCTTCTTGGAAAAATAGTCAATTCTAGTGTTCAGGAAATACAAGATGATGCCTGAGCATCTTGAGCTTCCAGAAATTAAAGAAGTGGTCAAAAAAATAAATAAAATGGAGGCTTGACAAAAATACACGAGCTTCCAAAGGCCAACACTGGAACGAAATAAAGAGAATATTGGATTATAACACAAATAATATAAGCACCTATGATATACTAGTAAAATAAATGATTGAGTAAATGAATAAATGAGGAAATGGACAAATATTCCATATGGAAGAATCCCAAATAATATAGAAGAAATGATAGAAACAGGAAAGCACCTTTAAACCACCATAGTAATAACTACTTTTTGCAAGATTCACTGATAATGCTAAAGTTAATGAGCAAATGTTAAAAAGAAACAGGATAAATGAAGAACCTCAATGTGTCTTTCCCATAACACTTACTGTCATCATCATCTTTAATATGTTCCCAGAAATTCTTTGGTACTCCTTCCTCCAGGAAGTGGACTTTAATTTCCCACCCCTGAAATGTGGGCAAGACTTAGTGACTCACTTCTAATAAATAAAATATGTAAAGGAAAAAAATTGTAACTTAGTAGAGAAACCCAGCAGACAAAACTTAATAAAATGCTTGAGACTAACTTTACCAGTAATAAGTCACAATGGCACCATGTGCCCTCAGGTATAATGTAAAGTTAAAGACACCTCAGTTCTTTGGTATTCTTCTTCAACATCCATAACCTCCATCTTGTCATGAGAAAACCCAAGAAAAATACAAATAGAGGCGTCCTTCAAAAGTGTCAATGTCACACATCAGAAAAAAAAAAGTGTGAGAAACTGTCACATATTGGTGGAGGCAGGATGGCATAATGATAACATAATGATTAAACGCAACGTGGAATCCTGGATTGGATCCTAGAACGGGAAAAGATCGTATTAGAAAAAATAGGGAAATCCAGATCAACTCTACAGTTTAGTTAATAGTATTGTACCAAGTGAATGTCTTAGTTTGGATAAATATGTCATGATTACACAAGATGTTAACATTACAGGAAACTGGATGGTGGCCATACAGGACTCTGTATTAGCTTGACCACACTTTCCGCAGATCTAAAATCATTTCAAAATGAAAACTTTAAAAAAGTAAAAGCCAACTAATAATACATGCCAAATGAGTAGCAAAGACCAAAACTGAGAAGGGTCATCATCGTGAGCATGAATGTTATTAACATTCATTAATACGATGAGAAGTTGGGTGTTGCAGGGTGGTTAGGATTTGGACGTGGAGAAACTAAGAGGAAGGCGCATCATGAGCACAGTTAGAGCAGGGAAATGCGCAGCTGGCTTAGGGTGGCCGTGAATGAGCCAGTGCAACTAAATCTCAGGCTGGCTGAGTTAGCAGGGCTCTCCTGTTGTACAAATCATGACTTTGCGGTGTAGAAATTTGATTTAATTGCTTGCAACATTCATTTATCTCATTGAAAATATCTTTACTCTTATTCCTAGATAAAAGGGTGAGTTCCTAAATATAATCCAGACATTATCTCATCAACTTGTGACTAGTAAAGACATAGCATTTGTTGTGATTTGATTTAAGACATTTTTTCAGCTGTCAGTGAATTCCTTATTGGTCCAAATGGCTGATAAAACATCTGTTTAAAAGTTATTTTTGAAGTTTACTTATTTGTTTTTGAGAGAGAGAGAGAGAGAATGTGAGAAGGGGAGGGGGCAGAGAGAGAGAGAGGGAGACAGAATCCCAAGCAGGCTCCATGCCATCAGCACAGAGCCCGATGTGGGGCTTCAACCCACGAACCCTGAGATCATGACCTGAGCCAAAACCAAGAGTCATATGCTTAACCAAATAAGCCACCCAGGCACCCTGATAAAACATCTGTTTAAATCAGTGTCTCAAAAGGAGGTTAGGTGGAAAAATTAAGATCTTTGAGTCTGATTGAACTCTTTACGAATGGGCTACAGCACTTGAAATGATGTGAGCTTCCCTGAATCACTATGTTTTTTATGCAGCTGTCCGTCAAAGACATTCTCAGGGCTCCAGAGTCACTGCCCTCAGATATTGGCTATTTGTCCTCACAAGGAGGTTCCTACCTAAAAGTCTTCCCATCTTTACCAGAAACGCAATAGTGTTTCTATACAATTTTACATTTATTATAAGGAGTCTGCCTGGAATGACTATGGCATTGTGTATTTTTACATCCCCTCTGATCCCCATCTAGAAAGCTTCCTATGGCATTCAAGAGCCCTCTGTGGTCTTCTTTAGCATGCAACATCTTTCCACTTCGACATTTTATGGGAGAAATACAAAGCTAGTCCTCTAGGGGACTAGCATGCTGCTTAGCTGAAGTTCAACTAATGATAGGAACTGTAAATAAGGCATGGAAGCTAATTCCGGTCACTGTCTTTGTTTCACTGACAATCATTCAATGCTACTGGCAAGATGCTTCCAACTATCAATCCCACCATCCAATGCAAACACACATTGACCCTCCTCATTGCCATCAGCCCTTATACACACATGGGCACACCACAGACCGGCCCACACACTTTGCTTCCAGCACAGAGAATCAAGCCTGGAAACAATTGTATGCTTCTGAAGAGGAAAATTCTTCCTTTCCTGCTAATAACAGGAAGTGTAAAAATTTGTCCATGAAAATTCTGTCTCCTAGTAATTCACTGCTGCTCGAGCCAAGATCTCACTGGTCACAAATTACGGAGGGGCACTGCGGGGGGAGGGACTTTGGATGTCTAAGGTGTCTTCATCAAATTCCAGGCTAAAGTCTGAATAACTGGTGCCAAAAGAACCCTAGAAAGTGACTATGTATTTTGCACCCCTCCCAAACATGATCAAATATAGATAACTTTTAATAATTCTACTTTTGTTCTTAAAATTAATTATGGACTAGTCCAGAGAGCACTGAAGATTAGCTCTGCCTGACAAGAGCCTTATTGTAGGGGTTGGCAGGAAAACATTTTCTAGGATATGGACTTAATTAAACTGAAAATACAGAATGTTAACATTAAATCCTTAGTCTCACAGTGTGGTTTGATCCAGCAAGGAAAAAAAAATTGCCTTTTAATCCATGCAAAAAATAATGGTGCATAAAAATGTGGATTTGGTGCCAGTGAGGGGTTCCAGCCAGAGTTCCAGAGGCCAAAAGAAAACCCAGGTAGTTGTAACCAGGAGCCCTCGCCATATCCTGGATGTACCATCCTCTTTACAGAACAGCACGATGCTACGTTCAGACTTTGGCATCACTGTGGAGATTCAAACAAACACTTCTTTTTAGAAGTGGTTTTCAGCCTGTGGACACCCCATGGTCTGCAGGGACGGGGCCAGTCCTTCAGTGCTGGTTTTTCCTCACTCTGCTGCACTGATGAATTTACATGATTCTTTTAGCTCTCCCCATGCTCTCAAATCCTTTGTCCTTGGCACACACACACACACACACACACACACACACACCTGAAATTCATTAAAACTGAGTCCCCGAGAAAACTGAGACACAGGCCTCCTTTTTTATGCACGGAGCCAAACAGGAGCAAACACTGTCTGCTCCTACTCATAAATTCTGTTTCATTTCAACAAGAAAGCATGCTCTTTCTCTGTCACCGTCTCACACACACACTTGCACACATCGACTCACAGAAGTGTTCTTCCTTTCAGCTCATGATCAGTGGGAGGATCCACTGCTCAGGAAAGTTGTGGAGTGGGCTTCCCGCATCTAGAAAGCAAGGGAAAGTCTGGCAAAGCTTTTCCTGGAAGAACCCTCTGAGGGATCAGCATGAAGCCTGATTTCAGTCACCAAGAGAGAAATTGAGTGAGCATTGACCAGGGTGACTGGGTATGCTCCCAGTCACTTCACCAGCTAAACTTGTTACTGGGTGTCCTGACGTGATAGCTAGACATTAGACAAATAGATACGCAGGATGAGAAGTCACTGAGGAAAATAATCGCACCTGGCAGAGAGGGATGGTGTGACATTTCTGAATCCCCAACCGCCTCTTCTAAGAAATCATTCTCCGGCATCAGAAAGTCTCAGAGTTAAAGTCAGAGAAGGTTAAGGGATTTCATTCTCTCTAAAGAAAACAACAACAACAGTCAAAAAATTTTAATAGGAAAACAATGGCATGGTTTCTTTCTCACCTCAGATGAGAAACTCAAAAATCAATTTACAAAGGAAGTCTTGCTTTTCTTGTGAATTAGGAACTCTGCAGATGAAAAATTCCCCTCTTTGACTTCAATTTCTGCTGCAAACCTGAGAAGCAGCCAGCGGATGTTCTTGAAAGTTCCCCCTGTTGAGGACATATAATATCCAAATTTTTGGATAAAATGACCTTTTCCTGACTTATGCATACACCTTCCCTTTTCTCTGCCTTGGTGGGTCAGAAAATACAAGCCAGACTCTGCTTTCAAGAGGACTTTGGGGGTATCTGGGTGGCTCCGTCCGTCAAGCATCCAAGTCCTTGAATTCTGCTCAAGTCATGATCTCACGGTTCGTGAGTTTAAACCCTGTGTTGGGCTCTGTGCTGACCATGTGGAGCCTGCTTGGGATTCTGTCTCCCTCTCTCTCTGCCCCTCCCCTGCTTGCTCTCTCTCTCTCTCTCTCTCTCTCAAAATAAATAAAAATAAACTAAAAAAAAAAAAGAGGGCTCTGTCTTTAAGTTCTCTTTAGACATCATGCTGGAGTCAAACATGAAAAATTTCAAATACTGCCTAATGAAATGATTTTCTTTGCTCAAAAAAAAGGGGGGGAGTTTCAAGCTTTGAAATGTGATAATTTTGTTAGCTCATTACAGTTACCCTCTAAATAATCGGTAATTACCCTCTTTTAACCTTTCGTTTTATCTTGGGCTATAGCTAAAGGTTTCACAAAACTCAGAGGAAAGGGTGTTCTCGCTCTCCAGGTAGCAATTTGTTCTCCAACGTGTCTTCCAGAGTGCACTGTCTCATCTGCTGGCACCTTGCTTTCCTTACTTGGGTGGCTTTCGCTTCACTAACATGCTCATTTGTAAAGAATGGTGTTTGTTTTAAAATGAAAAAGTGACTTCCAGAATCAGGAAAACACTACCTCAAGAGGAAGAAAAGAGATATGGAGCACACTCCTACTCTATCATATGTCATTTTGCTTTCTCCTTGTAATAAGCATATGCCAGGCATCACTGATCTCAAGTAGCAAATATGGAGCCTGGGCGTGAAACACACACAGCTCGGCTGAAAGCTGGGACCCCAAGCCAAGCTTCTGTTACTGCTGAGCCTACCTTCCTTCTGCAGCACCGCACTGTGCCCCTCCCCCAGGTCATTTAATGGGCATGCGAGGGGGCCCCCTCGGTGTCTCAGTCCGTTAAGCGTCTATTTCGACTCCGGTCATGATCTCAGAGTTCGTGGGTTCTAGCCCCACCTTGGGCTCTGTGCTGACAGCTCAGAGCCTGGAGCCTGCTTGGAATTCTGTCTCCCAGTCTCTCTGTCCCTCCCCTGCTCACACTCTTGTCTCTCTCACTCTCAAAAATAAACATTAAAAAAATTAAATGAGCACGTGAGAATAAACAGAAAAGGCCCAGGACGTTTGAAACTGGGCACTTTTTATTGCCTTGGCTTTCCAATGAAATATTAAATCCTTAACTGTATTTATATTGTTTAATCTTTAGTTTAATACTAACACTGTAAATTCTTTTTTCTAATGAGCACTAGCAGAAATCAGCTAATGTAAAATAATCTTTAGAAACTAATAAAAGTGTATGTTTTGTTCCAAGAAAAAATAGGGAAAGTTTCACCTCTCTTTAAGCATCTTCTGGATCTTTTTAAAAAATGCCAAGAAAAGGAAAATGGCAGTGCTGAAAGCCAGAAACTTAATAGAAAGAATCTGGCCCTTTAATTATGCAAGGCGTGTGGAATATACAAGCACACCATGAATAGTGAAAAATCTTCTTCCTGTTGGAGAAAGAAATCTATCTTATGTTAGTAAGAACAGCAAGAAAGAGTTTTCAACTCTTTGTGTGAAGCATCTACAATTATACGTAGATCAACAAGCAAAGAATCATTTACCAACTGCAAATATAACGTATACAACTCAATTTATTGACAGGGTGAAGTAAAATGTTGTCTATGCTACAGGAAGAAACTTGAGGAATCATAAACATCAAAAGCTATATACCAATGACTACATATGAATTTTGTAATTATAATACTTTTCATAGAAAGTAATTATCAGAGTACTATTACAAAGACCAGCTGAATATCATACCAGTATTAGAAATAAATTATATAGGGGCAAATGGGTTACTCAGTCAGTTAAACATTCAACTCTTGATCTCAGCTCAAGTCTTGATCTCAAGGTTGTGAATTCAAGGCCCACATTAGGCTCTGCACTGGGTGTGAAGCCTACTTGAAAGAAGAAAGAAAGAAGAAAGAAGAAAGAAAGAAAGAAAGAAAGAAAGAAGAAAAAAGAAAGAAAAGAAAAGAAAAAGAGAAGAAAAGAAAAAGAAAGAAAGAAAGCAATATATAGAAAGTAGAAAGGAAATAGTTACATATTGCATATATCTGGTTTTAAACATATAATGTGTATGTGTGCTTGTGTGTGTGTGTGTGTGTGTGTGTGTGTGTACTGCTTCTGCATCAGGGGTTGGCAAACTACACTCGAGGGCCAAATCCTGCCCCACTGCCTATTTTTGTAAATAAAGTTTTATTGGAACATAGTCACACTTGTTTGTTAACATATTACCTATTGCTGCTTTCATGCACAAACAATGGCAGAATTGATTAGTTGTAAACAGAGGCAGTCTGGCCTGCAAAGCCTGAAATATCTACTGTCTGGCCCTTTACAGAAGAAGTTTGCCAATCCCTAATCTATGTATGACACATAACTACTTATCAATTTTTGTGGGATTGAGTTTCATTAAGGATCAAATTGTTTAAGTTGATGAACAGATGAATGTATATGTTTGAATAAACTCTGTGACTATTTCTGTTCAACATGAGAAAGGTGAAAAATTATTATATCCATAAATTATTATATATATAAACATATATTATGATATAAATATATATAATATAAATTATTATGTATAAATATAGATGTTTATAATAAATTTCTTATATATAATGTATAAGATTTATTTATATATATAGTATTGTGTAAGTAAATATGTACATCTACAGGTAAAAGTTCATATGAACTTTCAAGGAAGATTAAAAGTTGCTCCTTATCAGCTCTGAGACCTTGACCTTTCTAGGCCTCAGTTTCCCCATTGGTAAAATGATGACAATAACAGGCATATTATTGCATGTTAACATAGTATTACTGTAAAGATGAAAGGAAACAAGTGCTTGCCCAGCACAGAGTAAGTACTTAATAAATGTGAGTCACTAACATTTTGTTACTGTTGTAGCTATTATTAGGAAACTTGGCCCACAAGAAGGCACCTCTATCTCCGAGAGAAGTGTGTAATCTTTCATATAGGGAAGACTTTGAATCATTATCAAGGAACTTTAGACCTGCCACTTAGACAGCAAGTATGTAAAGCAGATGGATATGCCTTAATGTGCCAACAGTCTGGATTCCAGATTCTCGACAGAGTTTAATCTAGAGAAGCTCTTATTGAATTTCTGTAAAAAGAAAATTCAGAAATATTGGGATATGCTAAGGGTAATATAAAGAAAATGCTGATCAACCATTCTTACAGGCTTTCTTGAGTTTATTTTGTATAAAGTTTGCGGGTAATTACAACACACACTCTAGGCTATACTCCTTCACCAGGCATCAATTTACCAGGTACCAGGGAATGCCTTTGGGGCATCACAAACACTAGCCTAGCCTTTTATAAAAATTACTCTAGATTGGTGGTTTTGTACATCCAATGACATTTGGGGTCTACTTCTTTCTTGTACCCTATCTTTGATCAACTCAACATGATTTTTGAGTTGCTGATGCCAGGTAATAGTTTCTTGGATCCAGCTCTGGTTTCTATCTTACATGGCTTTTATCACCTTCTATATATTCCATCATCTTTTTACTTTTTACTTAACTACGGAGAATTAATAAAAGTAATTTGCTGCTTCTTCAGCAAAATTTCACGTCTGTTGCTATCACACAAGATATAGTAAGATACTTACACTGAATTAAAATCTAACATTACAGCCTTGCTTTTATATGGGATTATGATAAGATATGTGTTCATGGGGGAGTCTGGTTGGCATAGGGGTTGGCCTGGTTGGTAGAGCGTGCAACTCTTGATCTCAGGGTTGTGAGTTTGAGCCCCAGGTGGGGTGTAGAGGTTACTAAAAATAAATAATTTTTCTTAAATAAAGAAAAAAGAAGTGTGTTCATGAAGTTTTTGCATCTTCTAGCAATTCTCTTTTGAAGGATTTTTCTGTTATTAATCAGGAACTCAAATGGGAGAATTTGTATTAAGTTGTTCTGCACAGAATTTAGTGTCATATATTGTCTCTTTTAAATAACTGAAATGCATGTTTTTTCAGGCTACGAAGGCAGCACAACCTTTCTGATCTATCTACCTATTTATGGACTATCTGGAATCTCTGACTAAATCTGACATGTAAGTGTAATTACTGACTAATCCAAGTTTCTATGAGAATTTTTATTCTATTTTCTGTAAACCCACAGATCTCTTTTGGGGACTTAAGAACAACATGAAAACAACCCCCCAAATACATATTTTTTACTGTGAGATTTTTCTGACTTTTTGTTCTTATGATTTATAGATGAGTTGGATATAGTATTAATACAGCATATGTTCTCGGTAAGTAATCACTACTTTAAAATATGTTATGATTATGCTTGTATACATGTTTGAAAAAAAGAGTATCCCTTTGTGAAAATGCATGGAGAGAAAATCAGATGGTTTAAAATCTGTGTGTTGTTACAGAGATCCATTGATATAGTACATTGGTATTTGAATTTAATAAAGATATAGAAATACCCGTATACCTATACATAGTGATTGTTGCAAAAGGTAGGATGCTAGGTCTTGGGAAATACAAACCATGAAATAAAGTAACACTTGCTTAAACGAAACCCTTGTCTGTGGCTTCAAAGAAAAATTCAGTCTGATCCCTCCTGGTTGTGGGAGTTGACCCGGTCCACATGGAGGTTTCACTTAGCGGGCTTTCCCTCGGCTGCAGTTAGATGGTCATAAGGCTGGAGTCATCTGGAGGCTTTTTTGCTCATGTGTGGTGCCTGAGTGGGATGTCAGGATATCTGCTTGGGCAGTGTCTTTCCCACTCTCATGCTTTCTCTCCATGCAGCCTTTCCACATGGGTTCCTTCATGCCATGGCAGCCTCCAGGTCACTGAACTTCTCACCATGGCAACTGGCTTCCCCTAAGCAAGTGTCCCAAGAGCTTAAAAATCATTTTAAGAGATAAAACAATAGCAATATTAAAAAAAAAAATTAAGGGGCACCTGGGTGGCTCAGTCGGTTAAGCGTCCGACTTCGGCTCAGGTCATGATCTCACGATCCATGAGTTCGAGCCCCGCGTTGGGCTCTGTGCTAACAGCTCAGAGCCTAGAGCCCGTTTCAGATCCTGTGTCTCCCTCTCTCTCTGCCCCTCCCCTGTTCATTCTCTGTCTCTCTCTGTCTCAAAAATAAATAAATGTTAAAAAAAAATTTTAAAAATTAGTGTTTATTTTTGAGAAAGGGGGGGGGGTTAGAGAGAAAGAGGGAGGCACAGAATCTGAAGCAGGCTCCAGGCTCTGAGCTGTCAGCACAGAGCCTGACATGGGGCTCAAACTCACGGACTGCGAGATCATGACCTGAGTGGAAGCTGGAAGCTTAACCGACTGAGCCACCCAGGTGCCCCTCAATAGCAGTAGTATTTTAATAGGTTTTTATGCCAGCTACTGTGAATATATTTTATTTTATTTTTGTAATAACCTTCGAAGTGAGTACCATGATTTCTCTTTTAAAGATGAGGAAACCGGGGCGCCTGGGTGGCTCAGTCGGTTAAGCGTCCGACTTCAGCTCAGGTCACGATCTCACATACCGTGAGTTCGAGCCCCGCGTCGGGCTCTGGGCTGATGGCTCAGAGCCTGGAGCCTGCTTCCGATTGTGTGTCTCCCTCTCTCTCTGCCCCTCCCCCATTCATGCTCTGTCTCTCTCTGTCCCCAAAATAAATAAACGTTAAAAAAAAATTTTTTAAAGGTGAGGAAACCGAGGTTCAGAACTGTTACCTAATTGCATCAGTACACAGTAGCTGTAAAGTAGGCAAACACGGTTGTCCTATCCAGTTGTTTGGTCCAATTTAAATCCAGGCTCTTCCCTCACTACAACCCACATCCTTTTTCCTAGGCTCATAAAACCATGGAAAGTTAAATGGCACAACAAGAGAGAAACAGCAGTTCAGTACACAAGACACATGAATCCGGTATGATTAATTGCCAAATTAAAATACAGATAACAAGTACTCTAGGAGTAGAGCAGAGGGAGAATTCCTTGTGAACTAGCATTTCAGAGGGACTGTCTTAGATTAAGTGATTGAAGTACCACAAAGTTTTGTTCACAAACTGAAGATAATTTAACAAGGCATGCATGCTGTTTTTTGTTTATCAGATATTTTTGCTTACCTCAAAATTCTGTAGACATATTTTTCCCTTACATAGATATTAAAATTCCAGATCTGTAAAAGGCAGAGCAGATACCATTTACTTTAAGTGGCTTGGATAATAACTCTTGGTCATCTAGATAGTTTTGCTGATTTCCTTTTTACTGTATTAGATTATATGACCATTATTATTTAAGCCTAAAAGAGAGTCCAATCCGCTGATTAAAGCAGGAAGAAAGAACTATTTCATTAGAAGAGGCAGTTGTACTTTCCTTTATAGGGAAAATGATGATCGCAATGCTATACTGGAGGAGTAGTTTCTCTGCTGGTTGCAGAGAGAGAGAGCAGGCGGGAGGGCAGAGAGAGACAGAGAGTCATAGAGACAGAGACAGGGAGGCCTTGTACAACCCCCAAATGCTCTTCAAATGCTGCTTCATGCCTGCTGGATGTGTTAGTAACAAGTTTAGTGCTCCAGCTTGTGTTGACTCTGGTTTCCTACCACACCCCTTCTCCCCAGTGAGAGCTCCAATGAGGGTTTGTTCCAACAAATACAGATTCCAAAAAAGAAGGGAGAGAAATGACGCATGCTCATACGAGACCTGCAGCCGATTCATCTTCATGCTGATTAAATTGTCCAAATCAAATAAAGTGGGCCCATGACAAATTAGGCAGTGGAGCCTTTTGATGGGTTTGCAAGCTGGAGTTTCACGGAATTCAGTGGTGCCAGAGGTAGAGATCAGGGGAATAACGTTGCCCCAGGAAAGTCTACATACACGTCTTGTCCAGATCATGGTTTTCTCATGATGCTTTTGATTCCTGGACTTACATATTTTTTTAAGACTGCTGGGGCACCATGCAGACCAGAGTCTTTTGGTTTGGTAAAAAGAATAGTCCCGTGATGCAGTCAGGCACCGAGAGTCCAAGTTGCTGGAGGCAAGAGTGTAGGCATAACAATCGGATCCTTCCAGGCGTCTAAGGTGGCTCTTGCCCACATTATATTTGCTTGCAAGTCAACATCCCTTGAATGTCTGCCTGCTTGCACACTTTATACTCAAGTGATATCAAACTCTGTACCTTGTTTATGTCCTTTGCTGTTCTTCCCTTGCCTTCTTCCCACTTAGCTTCACGTTTCAGCTCAGATATCTTCCCCATTCAGAAACTTTCCAAAGCCCCATTCCCCTCCATGCACACTTCTAATCACGTCCCTGAAATAGTCTGTTGGAGGCTTCTGTGTATTATATCTGGCTCCATACGCTCACTGAGAACGAAGATCATTTCTTATTCACCTGCACCTCTGTGCCCAGCTCCCTGCCTGTCTTGTAGCTCGAGCTCAGTGGAATCTGCTGCACTAGAGAACGGGGATGAAACAGGAACTCAGTGAGCCAACCAAGGGAGGTAGGCATCTCAGGGGCCGCCAGCGTCTTCCACATCCCTTGGAAAGGGTTTCTTGTGCAGGGGTTTTGTTCAGATGAACTCCACGCTGCCTCACGGAAACACAACTCCCTTATTTTTAACGTTTTAAAACTCCAAACTGCTATTGAAAGCAGAATTGGGAGGTTCTTGCAATTAATTGACTCTGTCCCCCCTCCCTTAGGAGGGATGGGAAGACCCATGAGGAGGAAAGAGGTGGAGTCTGATACAACCAGAGGTGCTCTGTAGGTCTCAGGGCTGGAGCGCGAGATGCTGATTATCACCAGAGAAGCACTGAATCCAGAAAAGCAGACAGAATGGAGTGATCCTGAACTAAAGGGGTGTGCCATCCTGGAGGCTCAGGAGAAGGGACAACAAGCCAAAGAGGTTAAACATAAATGGAAAGGAATTGAAGTTAATTTCTTAGAAGAACTGACACCATTTGAGACTTGCTTGGACCTGCCAGGTTTGAAACAGCCACAGGCTGAATGGCTGGTGATGTTGGCTGCCATGCAGTGCTTTCCAGAGATCAGCTGCCTACGCCGGCCTGCTGCTGCTACATCAGATCAGACGGGAGAAAGCACGGGATGTTGGCCATGCCGTGAAGACTCCCAGTGCCCATCAGATCACAAATCTATTTAAGGCAAGAGGATACAGAGCAGGTGTCAGGGCCCCCTAAGGCTTCCTGATCAGCTCTCGGGAGGCCAGGCAACCACAGTCCTCCAAAATCAGTGAGCCGTCACTCGCATCTCCTTGGGGAACAGGGGATGGTGCCAACCTGAGAGGGCAGGAAGGCATTTCCATCACTGTCCTGCTGTGAAGGTGCTGGGAGCTTAGTCCCAGCATCACTTGCTCCAATGCTATTTGAATGAGCTCTTCTGCAAAAAAAAAAAAAAAAAAAAAAAAAGTGCTGCTTTTGCAAAAGATGGTGCTAATGTTTCTTGTGGAGCTTAAAGAAAAGGCGTTAAAGAATTGCTTCATCTTCCTTAGCCTCATCACCAGCAAATGGGATTCATGACCCCGGACGGAGTGAGGTGTGGGTTTCTTCAGGTCAAGTACTGTCCATGAGAACAAGGCTTGTGGGTTGCCCTGAGCTATTGAGGATGATGCTGAACAGAAGAGAACAATGAATTGCGGTTCCCAACTGCATACTGAATGTTTCCTATTAGCTCACTATCCTTTGCAGTAAATCAACTTAGTCTCCGTTACAATAGATGGCAATAGTGCACTGGTTGTCAGCAACATGCCCCAATAATAAGGCTCTTTCAGGCTGCCTCTCAAATACCGATTGTGATGTCTGTGCAGAAATAGAACTGCTTTTAGAAAGAATATGAGCAATAGCTCTGTAAGAAGGCCAGATCCAGTATTTCAACAGGAGGGTTTCTGAATCTTCTTACATCATGACAAGAAATGTCTTGCAAAGGGCATGATAAAAATTCATTATTTATTTGAAAACTATTTATGAAATTAAGATCCTATTAATTCAGCATCAAAAATATAGCCTCCTGCCTGGGTGGTGCAGTCGGTTAAGCATCCGACTTCAGCCAGGTCACCATCTCGCGGTCCGTGAGTTTGAGCCCCGCGTCAGGCTCTGGGCTGATGGCTCGGAGCCTGGAGCCTGTTTCCGATTCTGTGTCTCCCTCTCTGTCTGCCCCTCCCCCATTCATGCTCTGTCTCTCTCTGTCCCACAAATAAATAAAAAACGTTGAAAAAAAAATTAAAAAAAAATATAGCCTCCAAAATGTTCAAAGCCTACAGAGACTACAGGTTATCTGGTGGACTCTGGAACCAGCCAGGAGAATTGGAGTCAAAGCTTGCCTCTATAGCTTACCACCCGTGTGACGGTAGGTGGGCTACTTAGACCTCCCCCTAACCTTCTATGTCTAATGGAGGTCATAATAATACATCTACACAGGACTGTGTGTTGAAAGGGATAACATCTGCCATGTGCTGTAAGAATGCCTGGAACACACATGTCTGATCATTGTGACTCTCTATTATCTTATGCCCAATATTTTAAGTTTCTAACACTGTTAAGACCAGATGCACCATTTAATTCAGGACACCCGATGCCTGCTCCTCATTTCTTGCCCTTCCCTTCGTGCCACTATAGATTTGAATTCTCAGAAAATATTCCAGGAGGATTGAATTCTGAGCTTCCCAAAGGAAGAAATAAGAGCCCAAAGTCAGCTTGTCCCCACTGGGTTGGCATCTGACAAAGATTTGAAGTGGCTCTGAGGCATCACGGAGAATGGCTGAAAATCACAATGTCAGCCTGAAATGCCTCAAAGCTATTTGCTGGCTCGAGCCACCCCCGGGGAGAATCTCCATTCAGCTTAGTCCGTGCAGGATCACGTTTAGCCCTGGCGGGATGGGAGCTAACCTACCATCCCCTATGGCACCTGGTCTGTAGCAAGCACTTGATGAGAAAGAAGTAATGATAGTAATAACCCCTCTTCACCCACCAACAATACTCAGGGACATCCGTCACCAAGAATGGCACAAATCCTGATATTACTTTGTGCTGCGGAAAACCTGATGAAGCTCTTCACTTTGTCGCTAATAAGGAGGGTATCTTGCCTACGCCGTGAGCACTAAGGAGGTCCACCTGTGGCATCAAGCACACCCGCTCTCGGGGGTGTGCTGTTAGCACACACACAGAACTGACACATCTACTTCAAGTGACTTTTCTTGTGCTTCAGTCCACTTCATTAGCCAAAATCTTCCTTGCACCTTAGTACAATACAGATTCAGCACCACCCTCGTATTTCCTGTTGGCTGGGTGATGAACGTGCCCCCTCCTACCAGAAACTTTGAGAGAAAGTTACAGCTAGTCCCTGACTAGTCTCTCCTTGCTGCTGTTACACTTGTCATGTGAGGCTTGAATAATTCAGCTTCTTAGCAACCAGGGGTAAGTGTTCCTGGGACAGCGGTTTAGAAGAAATCTGAAATCGCTTTTAGTTTCTTCATAGATTTTTTTTTATTTTTTTAAACGTTTATTCACTTTTTGAGAGACAGAGACAGAGTGCAAGCAGGGCAGGGGCAGAGAGAGAGGGAGACACAGAATCCGAAGCAGCCTCCAGACTCCGAGCTGTCAGCACAGAGCCCGACGGGGGGCTTGAAATCACAAACCATGAGATCATGACCTGAGCCGAAGTCAGATGCCTAACCGACTCAGCCACCCAGGCACTCCAGTTTCTTCGTAGATTTAAGATTGTGCTACATTGTGGGCTACCTGTACACAGAATGAAGTGGGTTAGTGACAGGAGGCAGTATTCCAAATTCTTCAGAATTTGACAAACGTCAGCCCAAAATAGAGCCCTTTTTTTTCTCGAAATTTTTTAGCAGGTCTCGATATTCTGGTTAGCTAGGAGGAAATAAAATTTCCATGCCTGATTACTTCAAAGCAATAAGCAAGTCAAGGCCCAGGGAAATGTCTTCAATCAAGGCAAACACAATCCACAACGTAAGTGATAGTGTTAAACCCCTTCCTCCTGTTGCTTTGGCACTGATGTCTTCTGGTAGAGCCTGGTTAGCATCTCCCTTTTTGGTACATGCTTTTCCTCATGTACTCATCATTTTGCATAAAAGATTGGGCTAATGGTAAAATATTCTGAATCCCCAAATCAGCTATTTTGAATTTAGTTCTTCTGTTTGTCACTTAAAATTGTTAGCATGCGTGTGCCCAATTCCATAAAAAAAATTGATACATCGATAATATATTATTTATTATGTCTATTCCAAAGGGGTCCAAAGGCAAATGTTCTAAAGGCCTGAAAATAAACACTGAAGCTTAGATGAGTGGCGTTATTGTTGACTAGTAAGAGATTGGGTTTCATGCCCTCTTTTCTGTTCCCTGTGTTCAGGTGAACCCTTCCACCCACCCCTCAATTTACCTGTCTTCTGTAAGCCTCCTTTGTCATCTTTAAAATGAGGGAAATAATCTTCCTGTCTCATACAGTTGTCATCACGATTAAATGAGCTAATCCACAGATGACATTTAACCTGTGCCTACCACATTAAGCCCTTAGCAAGTGTTACCCATGATGACGATGTGATGATTCTATTTCACTTGGCATTTTACTAAACATTTCCATGTATATGAGCTTATGGGATTTTCTTCCCCATTTCACTTCTTTTGTTCTTCATTACTAAAAGGAGAGGAGTATATGAAAGATGGCCATTATCAGCAGGAACAGCTTTTCAATGCTTTGGAAAATGCTCCACTCTAAAGGAGGTGAGTATCCAGGACAAGAGATGAGAAGTTGCAGAGATTTGTTTTTAAGCAAGGATCCTATGAACAGCAGTAGAAAAGGAAGGGGGTGGTCTCAACTGGGCAGGGGGTACGCAGAACTGCCTTTCTGGGAGCCCATAGGCCAGTGAACTTGTTAGTGATTAGATGGAGACACAAGAAAAAGAAGATGATATTTACACCATTGCCTCAGCACACAGTCTGTTCCCAATTGGCTGCTAGAAAGAGCACAGCTCTTAGGAAATGGAACCATGTAAACACTTCTCAGATATTTAGGACACAAAGGCAAGGTTACATAAGTTTTACATCAGTGTTTCGAATGATCACCAGCTTCATTCTCTGAGGGAAGTAGCATTATAATCCACGTTAATAGTGTAGAAGTTCCTTCCTTAACCTCTTTGGGGATCACACTCAGTTTTTAACTGTGATAGAAAGTATAACAAGCGACCTATCCTCTTAACAAATTATGAAGTGTACAGAACGGTACTTAACTATAAACAAAATGCTATACAGCAGATCTCTAGAACTTTTTCATCTTGCATAACTGAAACATTATGCACAAAGAACAGCAGCTCCCCGTTTCTCCCTCCCTCAACCCCTTAGCAACCATCATTCTATCGTCTGTTTCTAGGAGTTTGACTACTTTAGATACCTCACGTAAGTGGACTCAAGGCAGTATTTATACCTCCCTGGTCTACTTCACTTTGCATAACGTCCTCAAAGTTCATCTGTATTATTGCATGTGGCAGGATTCCTTTCTTTTTTAAGGCTGAATAATATTCTACTGTATGCATATACCACATTTTCTTTTTCTATTTTGAGACTCTAATAAAAGCTCAGGTATCTTCTTTTTTTTTTTTAATGTTTGTTTATTTTTGAAAGAGAGAGACAGAGCATGAGTGGGGGAGGGGCAGAGAGAGCGAAGGAGACACAGAATCTGAAGCAGGCTCCAGGCTCCAAGCTATCAGCACAGAACCCAATGCCGGGCTCAAACTCACAAACCGCAAGATCATGATGACCTGAGCTGAAGTCAGACGCTTAACTGACTGAGCCACCCAGGCGCCCTTTCAGTATCTTCTTTAGAAAAGTTCTCATGCATGTAAAATGTTGCATACAAATTTTAATAGTCCAGATGTCACCTAAAGCCCATTCATAAAACTCCTCTAGGAATAATGGAAAGAACCAACATTTCTCCCTGACAATGGATGAGCTGCTTGAGCATATGAACTGTGTCTTTTTTATCCATCTCTCCATCATAGCTGCCAGAATGGATATGTGAGAGGTGGTTTTCAATGGAAAAATAAGTGAATGAATGTCTATCCAGGCCAAGTGTTTTACAAACATTAGCTCATCTAATCTGCATAGCATCCTGTAAAGAAGAGATTATGATCTCTAATTTATAGATGAAGAAACAGGGAAGGATTATATACTTTTTCAAGATCACACACAGATCTTATACATCAGAAATTCAAAATCTGAATGCAGGCCTGACTTAATGCCCATGTGTTTATCTTGTACTGTATTAGCGAGCTCAAGCTGTCATAACAAAATACCACAGGCTGCACAGCTTAAACAATAAAAATTAATTTGCCACAGTTCTGGAGCCTGGGAAGCCCAAGATCAAGTGCTGGCTGATTTGGTTCCTCATGAGATCTCTCTTCCTGGTTTGCAGAAGGCTCCCTTCTCCCTGTGTCCACACGTGACAGAGGGAGAGAACTGTGGTGTCTCTTCCTCTACTTAGAAACCTTATTTGGTTAGGGTCCCTCCCTTACTATCTCATTTAACCTTTATTACATCCTTATAAGCCTTACCCCCAAATATGGCCACACAGAGGTTGGGGCTTCAACATGTGAATTTTAGGGGAAATAAACATTCTGTCCGTAGCATGCACCATTCCGCATGTAGAAGTAAGTAGTAAGAAACATTTGGGTTTCTTGTTGTACCAGCATATCAAAGGCTGTACATTTTTTATGCTGCTCAATTTCTGAGAGACATTCTTGGGTAATTTTTGCAAGCTTAAATAGTTGATTTCTTATCAAAAAGAAAAAAAAGGTGGGGGAGGGGAAGAAAAGCCATGCTAGGTTAGTGGTATTCTCCGGATCTGCCAGAGTGGTTTTCTTACATTCAGTCAGCATGCGGTTTCCTTGGGACAGAACTCTTCACATGCTGCTAATCATATGTCAACATTGATATACCATAGGAGTTTCAATATCTGGGACTGATGGGGTGAGTGAAGTCTTCCATTTCTATTCCCACTGGATTGACCGGCTTTCACAGGCTGGTGGTTGAGAGTTTATGCTCATGGGACTTTAATGTAACTTTTGATCATAATAAGAACAAGAAGATTCAGAAGCCGTGGGTGGAAGCAGCTGGACCCAAGTCTTTCATTCAACTACCTTTCCACCTTCACCCAACTAACTAGTCTTCAGGCGAGAAAGGAAGTTCACTTACCAGTCTCAGCAGTCAGTAACACTTCCGGAGATACTCTTTGTTGTTTTGTTTTGTTTTTTAAGTTTATTTATTTTTGAGAGAAAGAGAGAGAGAGAGAAAGAGCATGAGCAGGCAGAGAGAGAGAAGGAGAGAGACACACAGAATCTGAAGCAGGTTCCAGGCTCTGAGCTGTCAGCATAGAGCCCAAGACAGGGCTCGAACTCACAGACCGCAAGATCATGCATGACCTGAGCCAAAGTTGGACGCTTAACTGACTGAGCCATCCAGGCAGCCCCAGAAGATCCTTTTTGTAAGTACAATGAGCCACTTTCAAATCCCCACAAATGGTCATAAGCCACCTCCTCTTCCCAGGGTTGTTTCATGGTGTGTGTGTGCGTGGGGGCGCAGGGGGAAGTGGGGGGTGGAAGGGGAAAGGCACAATTGCCTCTGATTTCTCAAACTTTTTATTTTTATGTTTTTTTATTAAAAAATGTTTTTTACATTTATTTTTGAGAGAGAGACAGCGCAAGCAGGGGAGGGGCAGAGAGAGAGGGAGACACAGAATCTGAAGTAGGCTCCAGGCTCTGACCTGTCAGCACAGAGCCCGATGCGGGGCTCGAACCCACGAACCATGAGATCATGACCTGAGCTGACGCTGGACACTCAACCGACTGAGCCACCCAGGTGCCCCAAACTTTTTTTTTTCTAAATATAGAACATATAAATGCTCTTAGTAATTTTTTATTATTTATTTTGCTAAATTAATAATTCTTGTCTGAGGTACAAATTGAAAGATATTCCAGGGCTTAACTGATCTTGAGATAACAGGATTTGAGATGATCCCCTCCATGCCAGACTGCTTATAGCACCATAACATGTTTTTTGTCTTCCAGTCTTATTGACATATAATGGACAGATGACATTGTATAAGTTTAAGGTTACATGTGTATATTATGAAATGAGCACCACAATTAGTTTGGTTAACATATGTCACCTCACATAGTTATAATTTTTTTCTTGTGATGAGAGCTTTTAGTATCTACTATCTTTGCAAATTTCAAATATACAATACAGTATTGTTAACTATAAACTCACACATATATAGTAAACAGGTATTTGACAAGGAAGCTAAGAATACTCAATGGAGAAATTCTCAATGGAGAAAAGACAGTCTCTTCAATAAACAATGCTGGAAAAATTTGGTATTTGTATGCAAAAGAATGAAACTAGATTCCTATCTTGTACCATTCACAAAAATTAACTTGAAATAGACTAAGCACTTAAACGTAAGACCTGAAACCACAAAACTCCTAGAAAAAAATAGACAATGGTCTTAGCAATGATTTTTTTGTATGTGACACCTAAACCACAGGCAATACAAGCAGAAAAAACAAGCGAGATTACATATTTTATTAATAACATAATGATGAACTAACATTTATAATAACATAATGATGAACTAACATTTATTTGTCCTTACTATATGTCGGTAATATGCTAAGTACTTAATATGGCTTGTAACATTCAATCTCATAACAGCTCCGTAAGTCGATGCTGAGGAAGTATCGTTATTATGTAGATGCAAAAATTAAATTAAGAGAGTTTAATGGCTTGCCAAGTGACAGACAACAAGAGATAGTAAACCTAGATGGGTCCAAACTCCCATTGTTACTTGTAACCACTAGCGTTCAGATGGTACTCCGATCTAACATCCTTCTTGTCACACCTTTCTTCTTCCTTTACTTTATTTCCTTCCCCTACATCTCAACAGTGCTAGCAATTGGGATTAATTGTGGCATAAGGCATTCATTTATTGAACAGATATTTATGATGGCCCATCAGTGTGCAAAAGCGATTGCAACTGGTAGAAAGGAAATAAAGTGGATACACGAAAAATTATTTTCTGAACTCCCAGATTATTTCTTTGTCCACATGCTCTGTGTTAAGTCTAATCTCTCCATTCTGTTCTCTCCTCTAGAGGCTCTGTAGTATTTTATACTTAACAACCCCTATTTTAAACTATGCAATGCTGTGCAAAACAATGTATAAGATGTTTTAAAGACCACCTTGGGTAACTTCCCTGCAATGTTTGAATATGAAATATTTTCCCCTAAACCCACAATTTTCCATATAGTCAAGCTGCTAAATTGCCTCTCTGAGACGCAGAAATTACCCTGTTGGTGTGATTTCTTTTGTTTTCTTAAGCAAGTATAAGATATTACTGATTTCTTTTTAATCCTGCCACTATTGCCATGTCTCCCTCCTCACTTTTAAAACTCTAGACAATTCACAATAAGAACTTGTAGATAGACTAACTTTTAAGGGATGAGGAAAAGGTATGTGCTCTAATATGTTAATCAGCATCCTTAACCCTCTTTAAGAACTTTCCAGGCTGGTGCAAGTCCTTGGGTGGGTGGTTCAGTCAGTCCGACTATTGGTTTTGATCAGGTCATGATCTCAGGGTTCATGACTCCAAGCCCCGCATCGGGCTCTGTGCTGGCGGTGTGGAGTCTGCTTGGGATTCTCTCTCCTTCTCTCTCTCTCTCTTTCCACCTCTCTCTGCACCCCCTGCTTGTGCACATGCTCTCTCTCTCGCTCTCTCTCTTAAAAATAAATAAATAAATAAACATTAAAAAAACTAACTTTCTAGCCTGATCATATTTTTTTTTAACGTTTATTTATTTTTGAGACAGAGAGAGACAGAGCATGAACAGGGGAGGGTCAGAGAGAGAGAGGGAGACACAGAATCTGAAACAGGCTCCAGGTTCTGAGCTGTCAGCACAGAGCCCGACGCAGGGCTTGAATTCACGAACCGCGAGATCATGACCTGAGCCGAAGTCGGACGCTTAACCAACTGAGCCACCAGGCGCCCCTCTAGCCTGATTTTAAAACAAAACAGCAACAACAAACAAGCAATCATGGCAGCCAGGAGTCAGCATACATATTCTTGTTTCTATGCTTCTATGTCTACTGCTTGTCAAGCTGCTATTGTAAGGCTGCCTTAAAGGTTCCCCTTAAGAACCAGAGGCAGATGTTTTCTGAAAACTTTTCTATGAGCTAATTAGGCAATATGAGAAGATACAGACCTTTGTGTTAAGAAAAATTTGTCATAAAGGTGACACTCCTTCTGGTGAAGAAGGAGTCGGACTCTTGTTCTACGTATATCAGAGTTACTTAAAATTAGAAGCAAGCAAGTAGTTAATGACTAGCTTCTTCCGCTGAACCTGGATCATGACACAATTAAGTCAAGAGAATATCAAGTAGGGATAATTTCTCTCAGTTACAGAACAAGTAAAGTATTATAAGGATTTATGCCACTTCTTTAAATAACTGAATCCGATGATTCGAGAGCTTGAATTTGATTATGTACTTGTGACCAGAATCCCATTTTTGTACCTACTCTACTGAAAATACAACACCTCCTTATATTTCTGCTTTGCCTAGAAGTGTCTCCATAGAACTTAGTCAAATTCTGAATGTCTGTTCCCTTTCATTTTAGAATATTTTGCTTATTCACTCTCAGAGTTGGTTTATGAGTGATGCGTAAATTGGCTTTATTCTGTGCCGTCTGATTTGGGATATTTCAGGCCTTCAAAGGTAAGGATTTCATCACAGTTTACATGAGATACATACCAGGGAATGAAAGCTTGTGTGCTTCCGTGAATAAACACAGACTACTTAGAATTTTCTGATTTAAACACACATGCATGTACACACACACAACACAACCTAAATTCGATGCATACCAAAAATTCACTCTCCCAAGAAAATTTTGGCTTTATTCAAGGTAAAATAGAAAGGGCTATAATATGCTGTTGCAATAAAGTGATTATTTTGATGCAGCATGTTTTAACTTGCTTTTATATACCTGAAATGATTTTCATATTGAGATAAATCAGAGCACTTAACTAAGTAATAGAATGAATGCTATTGGTCATGCAGAATTTTAGACTTTAGATAATATTTATGTGGATGCTCATAGTATGAAAAATAGGCAGAGAAGTTAATTTGCCTTTATCTGCTACCAAACCTTCTTGCATATCATGGTGCAAATCTGGCTGAACGGAGCTGTGGTGACCTGTTGTATGAAGGAGAGAGCCTCTGGTAGAAGCTGGGGTACTTACCAAGCACAGACCTTGTGGTTACCGCATCAGCACAGCCTTCTGGAGTGTTGTAGAATCTCCCATCGCCCCACGAGGGTCTGCCATTCCTGTACCAATTGCCAACTCTGAGCCTTCCATCCTGTGTTCTCCTGATCTTTTAAGTCTCAGCTGCTGAACGTGAGGATAAAAGTCATGGAAACGTATTCTCTGTCATCTCCTAATTCCTTGTCCCAGCACAATTAGACTGCCTGGACCACCCAGAAGAAACTTTTATTTATCATTTCTTAACTCCTTTAATAGCCCACAGCAGGTGACTCTACATCCTTTTCATAGCCTTTGGATACCCAGGATCATCTCCATATCCCCAACTCTCATGAGCTGACCTTTTTTCCTCTTTACCTCATTGAGAAATTCTAGCTCCAGCTTTAATTCCTAATCACATTTCTGCTTCACCTGACCATTGCTTCCCATCACTTCAAGGTTCCCCTGAATGTTGCCCTACACTGTCTTCCCTCCTGTCGTGGAGAGCAGAACATCTCTGTGTGTGTTACCGACACTATAGTCTTTTGCGCCTCTTGAGAATTTCTATTTCTTTTTCGTAACAGTTTTACTTTCTGGCTTTCTGTTGGCTTTTTTCCTTTTTTTTTTTCCTCCACTGTGCTCAAGTCTCCTCATGTATAAAAATAACTAGAAGCTAACAAATAAAAAGTGCCCTGGCATGTAATGGCAAGAATTTAAATCAGAATCCACCCCCCCCCCAACCTTTTTCCTCTAGGAAGTCATAGAAAGAAATAATGGAAAAAAATAAGTGCACACAAAAAGATATGCTCACTCCACTTACAGTGCAATAAGAAGACAGAAGGCTGCTGAGGCAGGGGCAGAGTTGTCAGGGAGCTGGCAAAGTACTTGGAGTCAAGGGCAGCGGTATACCATCAATGAAAGAAAAGGATCTCAATGCAGGAGTCCCCAGAAAGCACTGGCAAAAATAAGTTCCAAAGATAAAGGTCATATCTGAAGGTCCAAACACTGCATAGGAATGCTGAGAACAGAGCCGGGGTTATCCAGAAGCCTCGGTGAACAGAGATGGAAACAAAACTGACAACAGAGGCTGGAACAAGCAGGGGCTGATGTGAGAAAGCATTTAGTGAAATACCCCTGTAATAGATCCCATGAACACAGCCACTTGGGAACCCAGAGCAGACAGAAGACACTATCCTGTATGAAATTAATTTCAGAAAAGGGTGGATATCTCTTCAGAAGTCATATAGAGAAGCACACAAAAGTGTCATATTGGAGTAAAAGACAGCCCCTTGAGTTGTAAGGCCTTTTACTTGCCCTGCGCTCCCCTAGCCCCACCTACCATGGAAACTTCCTACAAATGGCTGCTCTGGAAAACTCTAACCCAGTTCACCTTGAATCATAAAAGAACAGTGGCACAGAATCCATTCAAAAATACCATTAAAAATGTGTAAAGGAGCAGTAAAACTTTCCAACAGGAGAATGGTCACAAGAAAAATATTATCAAGTTGTAGCTGAAGATTTAGCCAAAGATCCCACCATTAAAATGAGTTATGAAGCAATCACAGCAAGAAGGAAGACCACAAAGCAGGAAAATGAGAGCATGCGGGAAATGGCCACACAATAGAGACCAGTGAAACAAGAGCCTATGACACTCAGAGAAAGAAGAGAAGGAAGACAAAAGGATTACACAAATGAGGATTATTGGAAAGAGCACAAGGAGAACAGTTACTGTGGTCATCAGCAGCCCCGAGGGGACAGTAGAAATGATAAAAGAAAAGAAATAAAATGGATGCACTCTTTTAACTCTAAGGAGTGTGGAGGAGAAAGGCAAAGGGCAGGCAACATATTCATATTTGGAATCCTTAACATCCAACAACAGAAACAATGGAACAAAACAAATGTTTTAAAATGTAGCCCAATAAACTTTTCTGAAAATAGGGAAACACAGCCTACATTTTGTTCCAGAAAAAAAAACGGACGAGAATAGTCAACTCTATGATGACTACTAGTAAAGTTACTGAATGTCAAAAACAATGAAAGAATCCTCCAGAAAGGAGATCCCCCCCCAAAAAGTCCTAAGAATAAAAACCTCTGTAGACTCAAGCTAACATCAGACTTCTCTCTCTGCTGAAATATCCAACTCCAGAAGACAGAAGGTGGTGAAGTCACATCTAAAAAAATACTAAAGGCAGATAGATTATGAGTCAATTTTATATCTAGCCAAGCTATCTTTTAAGGATATAAGATATAAAGAGCTGTATATAATAACTACAGACAGTTTAAATGGAAGAATTCCGAGAATACTTTTTCTATAAGCTCTACTTGAAGAAACAGTTTAGGACTTTTACTCAGCAGAGAAATGGCTGCGGAAAGTTTAGCAACAGACTGGTAGTGCACTATGAATGTTTTGCTACAACTGCAATTGAAACAAGTGTGGGGATAAGGGTAACAGCATCATATGGAAATACAAGATGGCTTGGTAACATAGAGAGGAAACAGCTTGTGAAAAGAAGAATAGAAGAGTACAGACCTAGGAAAGAGGAAGCACTGAAACAGAAGAGAGGCGTGTATGTGGGGTTTTAGAGCACAGATTCAAGTAGAATCCCAAAGTATGTTCCCTTGACATAAAGGCCTTTATTAGCAAATGGTAGAAGAATCAGGAAATGTACACAAGTTTTTTCCCCAAAACTTATGATTGGAAGATAAAATTACATTTTATAATTTATTGGTTTTCTGAGTACGTTATGACAGTCACTAGGAAAATATGCTTTGGAGAATCCAATTTTTATCAAGAATGCAGGTGTTAATAGTCTGTGTTCAGTCTGTGCCTTTACCCAGCTCAGTAGTTCAGTGTAGTCTCTGTTTCAGATGGCAGAATAAAGTTTTAGTCCCTCAAAATAGAGTCTCCAATGGTCATAGAGCTTCAGAGGCTCACAAATCAGAGGGTACAGGTGAAATGAACTTGCTGATGCCTCCTTGTGAGTAGTTGAGGGGCAAGAGGTAGCATTGAAAGCTGGCAAACCAAATAACAGAAATATAAGCACAGGGGTGCCCCGGGGGACTCAGTCAGTTAAGTGTCCCACTCTTGATTTTGGCTCAAAATCATTTTGGTCATGATCTCACAGTTTGTGGGTTCAAGCCTCACATCAGTTTCCATGCTGACAGGGCAGAGCCTGCTTAGGATTCTCTCTCTCTCCCTCTCTGTGTCTGCTCCTCTGTCCCCCCACCCTCCACCCCAGCTCTCTCAAAATAAATAAACTTTGGAAGTGCCTGGGTGGCTCAGTCTGTTAAACATCCAACTTCAGCTCAGGTCATGATCTTATGGTTCATGGGTTCAAGCCCTGCCATGGGGCTCTCTGCTGTCAGCATAGAGCCTGCTTGGGATTCTCTGTCTCCCTTTCTCTCTTTCTTTGCCCCTCTACTGCTTGTGCATGCTCACACACTCTCTCTCTCTCTTAAAAATAAACATTAAATATATATATATATATATATATATATATACACACACACACATATGTATGTATATATATATAATAAGTAAATATTTTTTTCAAAAAAGAAATGTAAGGAAAATTACAAATACAATGGTAAACATGAAGGGAAATCATTATTAGGTAACTTTGAGGGAGGAGAAGGTAAAATAGGGAGAGGAAGGTGGATGAAGAATGCATGAAAATATCAGTTGATTTTCCAATGCTCATAAAAAGGAAAATAATAAATAGTAGGTATGATGATAGTGATAATCTCCTGAAAAATGCAAACTTTTTAAATATCAGAAGGTGTACAATTTTTTAAAAGTAAGTATTAAACATAGTAGAGCATACCCTCAGGAAAAAAGAGTTAACCAAAGACTAACCAAACTTGGGGAAGGGAAATACCCAACTTGAGGCAACTCCAGCCACCCTCCACTACTCCACGGGAGAGAAAAAAAGCTGAGAAACACTTCTGAGGGCCACAGTCCAAGGCACAGGACTCCCTGAAAGACCGAGCTTTGACCACAACATTATTGAACGTTCCCCCTTCTCCCACACCTCACTACTAGGTCACTAAAAGCCCACTGACAGCAGTAAACACAATGGATGACAGATATTCATATTTCCTTATATGTGCATGAAGACAAATCAGGACAGAGATTCAAGAAAATGATACACACTGTTGCCTGTTAGAGGCCAACAGGCAAAAACCAGAGTAAATGGGGAATCATCTTAACATTACACTTTTCTCTTGGTTTGGTTTTTCCTTTTACCAGAATGAATATATTACCTGTAAAAATATATATTTATTATTCAAAATAAAAATGTAAAACTTAAAAATTGAATATTCCAAAATAAGATAAATTACCTTCCAAAGGCAAACATTTCATCAAAAAACTGTCCTTTGCTTCTGTTGTACCTTCACACTATCATCCTACTTCCTTTTCATGTACACTCCAACTTCTTAGAAGTAATAATAAATACTATTGTAATAAAAGCATAAGTAAATTATATCAGCTTTCTCCACTTCCTCACCATCTTCTACTTACCCCATAAACATTTGCAGTTGACTTCCCAAGGTCACCAATGATCTCACATGGACAAAGCTATAAAAATTATCATCATTGATATACCTACTTTTACTTAACAGTTTCATACAATGCTGTAGCTAAGTCAAATGTTGGTGAAGTCAGAATATTAGGGAAGCTTGCTATTTAAAGAGAAATGACTCTTTTTTTTAGTAAATAATTTTTTTTTATTTTATTTGAGAGAGAGAGAGAGAGCATGAGCTGGCAGGGAGGAGCAGGAGGAGAGAGAATCCCAAGCAGGCTCCATGCTCAGTGCAG
Organism: Felis catus; assembly: GCF_018350175.1. NCBI lineage: Eukaryota > Metazoa > Chordata > Mammalia > Carnivora > Felidae > Felis > Felis catus. Next base: position 47,005,994 of record NC_058371.1, on the reverse strand, counting down.
AGCCCAATGCGGGGATTGATCCCATAACCCTGAGATCGTGACCTGAGCCGAAATCAAGAGTCAGGACCTCCACGGACTGAGCCACCTAGGTGCCCCTTGGTAACTGGTTTTAATCTCCTAATGTATTTGTTTCTTACATTGCAATTTTTGATAGTTTCAATTTTATTCAAATATTAGGTGGGATGATTTTGATTTTTGAAATGAGATTTTACTAAGAATATTACTTTTTGACTCTGTTATTTACAAAAGGTTCATGTGTGTGATTAGGTGTGCATTTACATAAGGCTTCTCAAAATGTCCATGTTCCCATTCAAGGGCACTGAGTCATGCACTGCAATCCCGCCATCGAGTTCCACACCACAGAGTGTCCACTCACAGAAGCTCCTTAAACACCCACCCCCAGGCCTCTTCTTAGATCTTCCCCACCCACACGCCCACCAGTTCTGAAAATGTTTGTTATCGAAGCAACAAGTTCATTGATAGGGACTCACTTCCCCTCTGGTTAATGCCAGCACCATCTTCCAGACTTGGTGTGAAGAAAAAGAATCTGAAATTTATTTTGTCTGAAGTAATAAGGGATGACTAATGTTCCTGACACAATTGAAAGAAAATGCATTTTAAAAACAAAGAAAAAGAACGTATAACCTGGAAAATGGCCTTTATTTTCCTCTCGGTGCCAGAGTTTACTTCATTATGCTAATTCCAGAGGGCCAGCAAAGGAAAACAGACTTCAATTGAAGAGTAATCCATAGCGAAATTGACTAGTCCAGTTTCGCTTATTACTGGCTCTGTTAAATGCAAAAGTAGTACATTAAATTGAAAATCACAAAAGAGCAACAGTGTTTCTAAATTGCTAATACATTGGAAAGCCAACATCTTCCTGCACCACGGATGCATGCGGCCTAAGGGACATGTGTACAAACGGGAATTCTGTGACCTGTTTTTATAAAAACCTGCATGAAACTCTATCAGAATTCAAAAGAGTAATCTTCGACTCAGACAAGTCGGAGCATTTTTTATCTGGCAAAACCAGGCACAAATAAAGAAGATCACGTAAATGGCAATTAAGAATTTCATTAGGAAAAGCCATAAAACAATAGAAATAGTCACTATACTGTGTAAAGAACTTCAGCTTTAACAAATACCCACATCCACACATTCCCCGCTCTCATCACACAGCAGCTTCTGGCATGACAGGCTGTCTTCTTAAGTACTATCTCAATTCCAATTAAAACAGCATTCTCAGAAACATAGGAAACTGTGTACAGCTTGCCATCATTCATCTAAGGGGGGAAGAGAATGCAAATGTGTGCGTACATATATATATATGTGTGTGTGTACATACACACATAATTTGTATGTTTGCTTATATTGTTAACGGCACCTATAGTGCGTGGGTGAGAATAAGGTAAAGGGAACAATGATTCAAGCTGAACTTCTTTGAATGCACCTCGTTTTATAAATTAGAATTTGAAGTCATGTATATGCACTATATAATTATAAAACAAAATTAAACTTTAAAAATTTTCCAAGAAACAAAAAATAAAATGAAATAAATAATAGCTGTGAATTCAATTTTTGGCATAGGCAGTCAGACAGGAAATATTTCAAAGGACTCTAAAACACCATAATTTGGCTGCATGTCCATAGTGGGATCAATCCCGAGGGGGGAACATTGTAAAATGAAACATGTAGCTGCTTTCAGTAATCGTATCGTTGGTGGTAATGTTGGATTATTGTTATGAGACCACTGTATGTATAATGTGAGATAAAGCAAATGAGTAATTACATTGGTGTTATTGAAAACTGAGATTTGGGGCATGGGAAAGTGAAATACTGATATGAGATCATTGATAATAAATAAAATCTCTAGTCTTGATTTTTTAAAACATTTTTAATGTTTATTTTTGAGAGAGAGAGAGAGAGAAGGAGAGAGAGCGTGAGAGTGGGAGGGGCAGAGAGAGAGGACAGAGGATCTGAAGCAGGCTCTGAGCTAACAGCAGGGAGCATCTGTGGGGCTTGAACCCATGAACCGTGAGATCATGATCTGAACCGAAGTCGTACAATTAACTGACTGAGCCACCCAGGTGCCCACCTATAGTCTTGATTTTTAGTTGGAAATGTCAGTATAAATTCACAATGCATTTTGGTTCTTTTAAAGGTATATTTTCCAATTTTGTCCTTAGAAAAGCCTAAAAACAATGAATAATACCCCTAGTGCCCAGTTGTGGTCTTGACATGCCATCACCAACTGAAAAGAACCAGGAGTCTTTGAAGACATAGCTGTTACCAGGAAGAAAAATATGTCTTGGATACTTTTCAGAATAATCAAGGAAGGGAGCCTGGGTGACTCGGTTGGTTAAGTGTCCTACTCTTAATTTCAGCTCAGGTTATGATCTCACAGTCGTGAAATCAAGCTCCTCACTGAGTGTGAAGCCTGCTTGAGATTCTCTCTTTTCCTCTTTCTCTGCCCCTCCCCAACTTGCACTGAGCTCTCTCTCCTCTAGGAAAGAAAAAAAATAATCAAGGAGAGGGTACCTGGGAAAGTGGTAGGAGTATGTAAGAAACAAAGGGAGCATTTCTACACCAGAAAGCAAGAAATCTGACACAACTAAACTGTGTTAAAAGAACTTGGGAGCCAGCTTAAACAGTCTCTTGCTGGTCAGAGATGAGACAATTTGAACATCAATAAAGGTAATGACCATAGTAGCTTGAAAAATACTAAACTGTTTAAATCTATGAGTTCATAACGATACCTAAAAAGTCAGTCATCACCCTTGGAAAATATTAAGACTCACTATTTTGAAAACTCATAAATGGAAGAAAATAACCAAGCATTTAACCTTTAAGAACTATACCTTAGGGCAACCAAAGAGTTGATGAAGTTAGATTTCTGTACATAGAAGTATTCACAGTAATGATTGAAGAAGGAATGATGGAATATTACCCTTCCATAACCTCAAATGAATTAATTCAACTAATTAGTGATTTTCAATTGCTACTACTATCATAACAACAGAGAAAACTAGAAATTAGGTACCTCCTTTGGGAAGAACACACCACCACCTGGGAAGCACTCTAGAAAAAAAATATATAACTTGAGTATGATGATTACCAATGTAAATGAAATACAGAAAACAGAGCATGTTAGCATTATGAATATAAACTCCGCAACACAGTCCGTAACAAATTCTACAGGAAAAAGGACTGGATTCTAGTTTAACAAGAACAAAAAAAAAAAAGTAAGAAAAAAAGCGAGATGGAGAAGACACTTAAGGAACATGTTAATCACAATGCATGGACCTTGTCTGGATCCCAGTTCATAAACAAAGAGTGGAATTTGTGACAAGTGAGTGATGTATCTGATGCTGACTGCACTTCAGGAGCATTCCCTCAGACTATTCCAGAAGCAATAGTTCTCAGGCCTGCCAGACTCTTGCTGCATCTCTCTGAGGACATTTTTCTGGCCCTGGAAACATTTTCAGTCCCAGGACATAACTCTCAACCAGTGATATGAGACAGAGGATAAATGCCCAGTCTTCTTGACCTTCTGTGGGACAATTCTGACAGGCGCTCCACACAATGTCTCAAGGATCTCCAACAGGATTGGATCCCACTTACACCCAATAGCACCTCTCCCATAGCACACTCTTTATTCACTTTCATTCCCTCGACTTGGCCACTTCCTTCCACTTGGAAGGTGCTTCCTGGTATCACCTCCCAAAGTAGTTCATAGTGGCATCCAAATGTTTCTCTTGGTGTTTGCTGATTTGGGGAAACTTAGGCTAAGGTGCTGGGAATTTTATAGAAATAATTTGTTATTTTTCAGGAGTGTGATTATAGGGTTGACACATTTTAAAAAGAGGTCCTTTCAGGGGCGCCTGGGTGGCTCAGTCGGTTGAGCGTCCAACTCCAGCTCAGGTCATGAGCTCACGGTTCATCAGTTCAAGCCCCACGTTGGGCTCTGTGCTGATGGCTTGGAGCCAGGAGCCTGCTTCAGATTCTGTTTCTCCCTCTCTCTCTGCCCCTCTCCTACTTGCACTCTGTGTCTCTCTGTCTCAAAAATAAAATAAACATTAAAAAAAAATTTTAAAGAGGTCCTTCCAGAGATGCTTTCTAAAACATTTATAGATAAAATTATATGATGTCTGGATTTGTTTCAAATTAATTTATACGTTGCTGGCAAAGTAGGTGGAGTTTTAGACATACAAGATTCCCTGTGATTTGTTACTTTATGATAAAGTTATGCGGTGGGTGTATGGAGGTTTATTATACTGTTATAACTACTTTTAAAGATGTTTAATATTTTCTGTAATAAAAAGTATTATCAGATTCAGTCCACGCTAATGGCAGCCCTGGAAGGATTCAAAGAAAATAGGAAAATCAGTTGCCTCTAGTACAGGTCACCAGGAGGTGGGAAAATACAGTGGAAGGGAGATTTTTTCACTGTATAATTTTTTTTAATCTTTTAAAATTTGACTATGAGACAGTATTACATTTTCAAAAAAAAGTTCTATAATATTAAAACTACAGAGTTGAGAAGAGAACATGAAAAGCAGTGAGACTGAACACATCAGTTCCTGCTTTAAACACTTCATATGTAGCCCATTGGTATAAGTGTAAAGACTAAAATCTTTAACATGTCCTAAAAGTCCCTGCAGGATGTACACCTCTCAAGTTTTAGCTCCTTATAACTTGGCTCAGTATGGTCCAAACAGGGGTGCCTGGCTGGCTCAGTCAGTGCAGCATACAACTCTTGATCTCAGGGTTGTGAGTTCGAGCCCCATTGTTGGGTGTGGATATTACTTAAAAATAAGACCTTTTAAAAAATGTATGTATATATATATATATGTGTGTGTGTGTGTGTGTGTGTGTACATACACACACACACACACACACACATACATGAACATGGTTTGCTGTTGTTTGTTTTGGTCAATCCTCTTCCTTCCTCAAACACTTTGCCCGAGCAATTCCCTCTTGTAATTGCCTCTTTCTCTTCCTGGGCATTTTCTAATCCCAGACTACATCCTCCTTTCATACATATTCACAGTATCCTAGGCCCCTGATAATCATAATTGTAACTTCATTATTTTTATATTATATATAGAACCCAGCTCTGTAAGAAGAGACATATCTTTATTTAGGACCTCTTTCTCCCCTGTTAGGACTTCATCTTGATGAGAACAGGTACATTACCATGGTCCCTTTGAAAACTCCAGCATGTGGTAGACACTCGCTCAATATTTATTGTATGGAGTATGATGGATGGATGCATGGATGCATGGATGAATTGAAGAACAAGTTAGTAAATGAATGGATGCATCCATGAGCAGAATCTTTTGAATTTTGACCATCCTCATTGTTGCCCAAAGATTTGAAGTAACATGTGACTGATCTTTGTATTTCAGAGTTTATAAAACCAAATGAAAGCCTTGGTGGTACACTATGAATAAGGGGCAAGGGAAGATTCTTGGTTGAAAAGGGTACCTCCAAGTTGAGGCCACCCCACCCCCACGGGTCAGAGTAAGTATCACTCTCTTTCAAGATTTTAATACTACAGGCAGTGCAAAGGGGACTCTGTCTCCTCCACTACAGCATCAGAATGCGAAAACCTCTTTGCAACATTATTATGAGTGCCAGTGTAATAACATACGTCAAAGAGTTTTGTAAATATCAAGGATTTGAAAACCTAAGTTCGTCTGTACTTTAAATGATGTTAAAGTTTAAAAAAAAAACATGAAAGCCATTCTTGGGCAGGAGAATTTTTACAAGAGGCAAAAATGCAGCCACGGAACATATCTGGAAGGGAAGGAGACCATGCTGACTATGGTTTTTCCAAGGGACTTCAGTTGGCAGATTAGTTCTTCTTGTTCATTACATCTCATCTCTTCAGATCAGCCTGTCCATTGAAAATGTAGCCTTCTCTGAATTCAAGATGAGATCCTCACTGAAGCACCCTTCTGCTTCGTGTTTGTAATGCATTTATTCTGTAACCCAGCCAACATCATTTCATATTGTTGGGAATTTGGACCACCCTGACAGCTTGTTTTCATTACTCCAGCTTTCAGAAGGAATTGACATGCCTACAAGGGAGGGACTGTGCTTGTAACCTGGAGGGAGGCAATTTAGGAACAAAAAGTAGGCACCTACCTACAGACTTCAGACCTGAGTATTTTGTGTTCATACACATCCACATTGCTGATTTGCATCATTTCTTTTTCAAATTGTCATGCAAGATCGGGCCCCTGTCACCAGGCAGGAGTATTTAAGGGAAGAGAAGTCACAGGCCCTCACCCACACTATTCCACAATAAAGCATTCAGGGCATATAGACACTCTACGTGGGTTGGCATTCCTGAGGACAGTCTCCCTGGTCGATTGCCTCCGTATTTACAGGGCAAGCTTGCAAGCAAGCAACATAGTTAGTCAGGGGTACCTACACAGCCTAGACTCCAGACAGCACAGATATGATTGCCGGCAGCTTACAGGGATTGCCTGGAAATGCTCACTGCCCAGAACCTGGGACTCTTTGTTGTGCCATCTTTGCTGTAGGAAAGATTCCATGAATCCCAAGGGAAGCTGACCTGGGATGCAGTCCCTCTAGCTTGGGGAACAACTCCCCACCCCAACCTGTCCCGCTAGCTCCTTGTCCACACCACCTGGAGGAAGCCCAGATTCATTTTTATTTATTTTTTAATATGTTTATTTATTTTTGAGAGAGAGACAGAGCGTGAGTGGAAGAGGGGCAGAGAGAAGGAGACACAGAACCTGAAACAGGCTCCAGGCTCCGAGCTGTCAGCACAGAGCCCTACGTGGGCCTCGAATCCAAACCCTGAGATCATGACCTCAGCAGAAGTCAGACACTTAACCGACTGAGTCACCCAGGTGCCCCGCCCCCTCCCCAGTTTCATTTTTAAATGCTCTTGCTTCTTGCGTTCACCCAAAGCCACACTAACATCTGTTCACATTCGCTGTGAGTTAGCAGGGACATCAAGCACATGAAGCCAAAAGTGGGGCTACCTGTACTGGCAATCAACCAAAAAATATAAACTGACTGAAAAATATATTTAAATAAGCAGACATTTTCCAGGCTTTCCTACCTATGGATTCAGTTAAAGGGCTCACATAATCCCTAGTTTTTCTCATGCTTATATAACCCAAGGCCATCTCTTCTCAATTAAAAAATGTGTGTATTCATATGGCCATGAAATGTTCTCTCATTTCTCCCATATAGAAAAGAGGAACGGTGTGCTCAGAAATGATGAAAGATCTTGAGCTAAAGATCCAATTTGCTCCACAGATCGGAGCAATAAAGAGCAACCATATATTTGCTGCCAACAGACGGTATGCCCTGTCTTCAGATGGTTAGCAGAACTTTTCTATGTTCCAGACCCGTCAGATGAAAGGGAGAACAGGGAAAGGAGCCTGCAACGTGTGAACAGAGGTAAATGTTTCATTACCAATTTCATGCCCATGGTGAATTGCAGTGTACCCCCAGCAAGGTAAGGGGGCGCTGTGCACTAGGAGGTGGCCACTCTTTGTTCTGCTGGGGTTGCGAAAGGAACAGCTGTTGGCCAGGTAGGAGTTTCAGGCAAAAATGTAAACCCTTTACGGAAACAAAATTATCACAAAAATCACAGAAACAGCATGACCGTTTTGAACATTGCCTCTGGTACTGTGTATACTGTCAAAACCAACTGAAAAAAAGACTTAATTTCTAGGCAAAATCTTTGTGGCAATTTCTTTTAAAAAATGTTTCTTCATTTATTTTGAGAGAGAGAGAGAAAGAGTTCGCGTGCATGAGCAGGGGAGGGGCAGAGGGAGAGGGAGAGAGAGAAAATCCCAAGCAGGCTCCATGCTGTCAGCGTGGAGCCCAAAGCAGGGCTCAGTCTCATGAACTGTGAGATCATGACCTGAGCTGAAACCAAGAACCAGACACTTAACTGGCACTTTCTGGCAAGTTCTTTTTTCTTTTTTTTTTTTTAAATTTTTTTAATGTTTTATTCATTTTCTGAGAGAGAGAGAGAACAGGGGAGGGCCAGAGAGACAGAGGGAGACACAGAATCCGAAGCAGGCTCCACAGCCTGGAGCCTGATGTGGGGCTCGAACTCACAAACCATGAGATCATGACCTGAGCTGCAGTCAGCCTGCTTAACTGACTGAGCCACCCAGGTGCTCCATGTGGCCAGCTTTGGATGGCATAAGATATAATATATGCTCATGGAAAGTATTTTCTTTTAATAGACCCTTAATTTTATTTTTTTTAACGAACATAGCAAGTGCAAATTTATCCTCATATACTAAACTATATTTTAAGTTAATTTAAAAAAACTTTCTGAAGAGATTGAATATGTTGATTCCCCTTTCAGCTAGATGTCATGACTCACAGAATCATTCTTTCTCCTTTCCCGTGGCACTAACCCATACACCTGACTCAGCTACAAAATCGGTTGAGTAATCAAGCTGATCTATAATGGCTGCTAGTTCTCATTCATCTTATGATGTTTCTTTGGAGTACCTAACGCCAGACTCTGTGCTTATGGTGTCACTAATGTTTTGTCTCTCCTTCATCTATTTTTACTTATTTATTCAAAGAGGATCTTGACCTTACACCTCAAGCAGCTTCTGAAAATTAAATAAGCTTCAAATGGGGCGCCTGGGTGGCTCAGTCGGTTGAGCATCCGACTTCAGCTCAGGTCATGATCTCACAGTCCGTGAGTTCGAGCCCCGCGTCAGGCTCTGGGCTGATGGCTCAGAGCCTGGAGCCTGCTTCCGATTCTGTGTCTTCCTCTCTCTCTGCCCCTCCCCCGTTCATGCTCTGTCTCTGTCTCAAAAATAAATAAATGTTAAAAAAAATTTTTTTAATAAATAAATAAATAAATAAGCTTCAAATGACCAAATCTTCAATTCCTTGAGAGTCTGCTAAGATTCTTGACTGTTAGGGCATCCAATTATGTGTGACTTGACTCCTCCCCTTTTACTTGATGGTTCAGGAAGCACAAATAGTGTGAAGTTGGTGTTTAAAAATTAAGTGTTGGGCACCTGGGTGGCTTAGTCGGTCAAGCGTCTGACTTCAGCTCAGGTCATGGTCTCATGGTTTGTGAGTTCGAGCCCTGCGTCAGGCTCTATGTTGGCAGCACAGAGTCTGCTTTGGATCCTCAGTCTCCCTCTCTCTGCTCCTCCCTCACTTGCACTCTTTCTCTCTCTCTCTCAAAAATAAATGAACTAAAAAAAAAAAACTAAAACTTTAAATAAATAGTAGGTACATACATTTTTAAAAATACAGATTAAGTGTTGTGCAGTGTCCGTTGTCATTGAACTCCATCTACTTCCATTACACAGTCAGATAAGCATGGTGACTGCTATTGTATCTGTGGTTTTGCAGGATGACACGATCCAGACATATGAGAGAGATTTTTCTGTGGAATAACCCACGCCCAAAGTCTTAACGAGAAGATGAACTGAATTCAAACAAGGCCCAGTCACTCCCACATCACTAAAGCACAAGCTGGAGAAACCCCCACAAAACCAAAGGTAGATCTTTTAGTAACTATACTACCTACCATTCAACTCAGTTCACTCTCCATTGTGCATGGATTAATTTATCATTTTGACAAGTTTTACACCAGCAACTATGACTATTCACTAGAGAGTCATGCACACTCATGAATTCTTTGGGCAGAGCTTTGTTCTCTGGTCTTATCTGGATCGTGACAATAGTACTGTGAGGGGAAATACACCCAAGATATCAGTTGGTACCAAGGCAGAAAGACATTGCTAAGTGATGGGTTGGTTCAGTGTGGACATTTTTATACCTCTTATTACTCTGGGTCCTAACTCCAATAAGGCAAAGCTCATCCCTTCCTCTGCATCTAAACTGTGAGAGGAGAAGAAAGAGTCTAGATATAATTTTCTCTCTCTTGTATACATAAGAATATATATATATATATATGAATAGATGAATCTATATGATTTTTTGTATCTCATATACATATATACATTCATTATGTATACCTATATACATATGTACCTATATATTTATTGTACATATATGTTCATATGTGCATTTATCTAACATATATATATTATGGCTTTCTGATAGCCAATCAATAGACTTGCATTGTTATTGGATTGCTCAATTCTGTAACTGAGCACCTTGGAATACTTTGCATCATTTAATTACATGCTGGTAATTAAATAACTACATTCCGGGAGAAAAAAACACCACCAAGCAGATGTTGTATACTCAAGGAATGTCATAGTTGCTCTACAGATAAAAATGACTGTATTAATTTAAAGTAGATAGATGTTTAGTGTGGTCTTTCCCATGCTGTGTTTTTGCTTTTTCTCCAACTATATGTACTCTATGCTGGGAGTATTTTTCTATTTCAATCCTAAAAGCCTCTTCCAAGGTGTCAGTAAAGAATCATCCGTTTTCCCTTGTCTGTGGCATGATAAGCAAAGATCTGAATGAGCAGGTCATTTTCACAACCAACACAAACCATTCTTCTGTTTCTTGTTCTGTGATTTGCAGTTCACACTTCTTGAGAAACAGAATCCTCTTACACAAATACTTATGCATCATACGATTCATTTAATTTATTTTTACCAGGTGGCTTTGCTCTGACTTGTTTCTCAGTGCTTGAAATGCTGCCTGGTTTATATTTATCTTTCTGGTACATTTTGTTTGTGTCATGGTTATCATAAGAACCCCTAGACGATAAGGACATTGCCTGCCTTGTGTTAAAGAAAAATAAAAACCAATTGGTTAAATTGTCAAGCTTGCTTTCCTGGAATGCAGCAATAGCAGCCTTGACTGTGGCCAAGTTAATGTTGTGATGCACAATGTGTTCATTCTTTGACAGAATACTTGAGCAATATACAATACAACTGCTTTAAGTTATAAGGTAATAAGCATGTTGACCTGACACAAACAACAAGAACACACAAGTGTTCGTTTCTGAAATGACATTGAGCGTAATGTAATGGTACTAGATACTGCTTTGGTACAAAGCTAACTGTATTTTGTTTTACTGGAATTAATTGCTGTAGGTATATTTTCATAGACAGTGAAAAGTGCCCTTAAGACTGTATAAAAGGAATCCCCATCCCCACTCAGGAATTCAGTTAGAAAGCTGGAAAATGTTCTACTTTAACATTTTTTTACAAAAGACTCAACATATATATTTTAGGTTAGCCATTCAAAGAATCTTCCAAAAGAAAGTAGTCTAACTGTGGGTGATGACATTTGGGTAATTTCCCCAAATCATTTTGTATGGGGACTCCTAGGAGGCTCAGTTGTTTGAGTATCTGACTCTCGATTTCAGCTAAGGTCATGATCCAGGGTCTTGGGATCAAGCCTTGCATCTGGCTCCGTGCTGAGTGTGGAGACTGATTATGATTTTCTCTCTCTCTCTCTCTCCCTCTGCCCCTCCCCTGCTTGTGCTTTCTCTTTTTGTCTCTAAAAATAAAATAAAAATAATGAAATCATTTTGTATGTACATTATTTCATAGTGTCATAATACCAGAATATTTTTAATATATTTTTTAAAGTTTTTCTTCTTTATTTTGAGAGAGAGAGAGAGAGAGAGAGAGAGCACATGCTGGGGGGGTGGGTGGAGAGTGAGAATCACAAGCTAGCAAGCTTCACACTGACAGCACAGAGCCAGACTCAGGGCTTAAACCCACAAACCATGAGATTGTGACCTGAGCCAAAAACAAGAGTTGGACGCTCAACCAACTGAGCCACCCCAGCACCCTATACTAGAATATTTTCTTGACTCAAACAACAGAAAAACAAAAGAAGCCTGTGAATTACAGGATTTGCCAATGAGGTTTTTTTGTATTTTCCAACATAGCCATTGTGGAGGAGGATTCTATTGACCAGACTTCCTTATGTAGCTGAAAGACCCTAGAATGAAGAATGGTAATTTATGATGTTATGCTAATGTATTAGAAATACCTTTCAGGGTCTTCCCTCACTTCAGTACTATGCCTGTCTACAGAATGGAGTTCACTAATCAGAATTCCAATGTACACATGGAACACTGCAATCTCACAGCAACAGGTAGCATTATTTATTTAGAAATTCCTAGTATTCCTTGTAATAAACAAGCATTCTCATCTATTGGTTTAATATAGACTTGAAATTACAAAGCAGCCAAATCATTTCAGGTCAAACCACCAAGAATAAGTTCTTGAACCCACCAAGGTGAGACAAGACTTTGATTTGCATTGGCAGAAATAAAGTGCAGATGATCCTTACAACCATGCTTTAAACTGAACACCAACTTCTTTCCATCAATGTAGCCAATTGTTTTTGTCACATCCTAGTTAATAAGCAGTTAAGGGAAATACTTATAAATAATGTTGTTTTTACAAAGCTAAGAATTTAGTTTCTATATCCTTAATTCATTTCTTCTAAATTTAAGCATCAATATTCAGAATTGCTCTAATACCCTATATTTCTTTATGATATCAAAATTATCATCATCACATTTGTATAGACAGTAGAGCCATCTCATGATTCCATAGGCAAAGAGAAAACACACTTGCAAAGAAGTAGCTCCCTTTGAGGCACCTGGATGGCTCAGTTGGTTGAGCGTCAGACTTTGGCTTAAGTCATGATCTCGTAGTTCCTGAGTTTGCATCCTGGGTTGGGCTCTATTGAGCTGACAGCTCAGAGCCTGAAGCCTGTTCAGATTCTGTGTCTCCCTCTTTTTCTGCCCCTCCCCCACTCATGCTCTGTCTCTCTCTTTCTCTCTCTCTCAAAAAAATGACTAAACATTAAAAAATACTTTTAAAAAAAGTATCTTCCCTTAAAAAATTCCCTTAAATTTTTTTTAATGTTTATTATTTTTGAGAGAGAGACAGAGAGCAAGCAGGGGAGGAGCAGAAAGAGAGGGAGACACAGAATCTGAAGCAGGCTCCAGGCTCTGAGCTGCCAGCACAGAGCCTGACACGGGGCTCAAACTCACAGACTGTGAGGTCATGACCTGAGGTGAAGTTGGCTGCTCAACTGACTGAGCCACTCAGGTGCCCCAAAGTAATTCCCTTTACCACAATGGAATCAAGGCATTGTTTTCTCTCTGATGGAATGACCACAAGTCCAAGGGTTGGGGTAATTTACCTATGACACAGCCTCAAACTTTATATTTTTGGCAATTGAATAATGTTATTTACATAAAAAAACAAAATTCAATTTTTCAAATGACTTTTAATCAAAATATAAATTATATATCAGACATATTCATTCTTTTTTTTTTTTTTAATTTTTTTTTTCAACGTTTATTTATTTTTGGACAGAGAGAGACAGAGCATGAACGGGGGAGGGGCAGAGAGAGAGGGAGACACAGAATCGGAAACAGGCTCCAGGCTCCGAGCCATCAGCCCAGAGCCCGACGCGGGGCTCGAACTCCCGGACCGCGAGATCGTGATCTGGCTGAAGTCGGACACTTAACCGACTGCGCCACCCAGGCGCCCCGACATATTCATTCTTATTTTGCTTAAGGGGGTTGACCTCCATAGTTCAAGAGTTTTGGGGGGACACCTGGGTAGCTCAGTCAGTTAAGTGTCCGGACTCTTGATTTCAGCTCAGGTCATGATCTCATGGTCATGAGCTTGAGCCCAGCATTGGGCTCTGTGCTGGGTGTGGAGACTACTTAAGATTTTCTCTCTGCCCTTCCCCTGCTTGCGCTCCCTCTCTCTCTCTCTCCTTCTCTCTCTCTCAAAAAAAAAAAAAAAATATTTTTGTAGTGAATTCATCTGTGAACTTTTGTCACATGATGTGTTCTGTGGATATTCATACTTTTAAATTACCTAAAAGCACCTGGTTGGCTGAGTCAGTTAAGCATTAGACTCTGATTTTAGCTCAGGTCATGATCTCATGGTTCTTGAGTTCAAGTCCCATGTCTGGCTCTGCGCTGACAGTGTGGACCCTGCTTGGGATTCTCGCTCTCCCTCGCCCTCTGTCCCTCCCCTGCTCGCACTATCTGTCTCTCTCTCTCTCTCTCAAAATAAATAAACTTTAAAAAAATAATAAAATAAAAATAAAAAAATAATAATAAAATAAAATAAAATAAAATAAAATAAAATAAAATAAAATAAAATAAAATACTTAGATAATTGGCTGTATCAAAGCATGAAGCACCTCTTTGCCCTGTCAGGAAAGATATAATTGCTTCTTAGGGCTTGAAAGAAATATGTCAGTTGTTGTATTAAAGATTTAAACAATAAAAAAAAAGGTTTCATCTCCAAATAGTAACCCATGGGAAAGAACTTACAAAAGGTGACCATTTAAGAGAAAAGGAGAATATGAATATGTCTACCTTTCAAATTTATGAATTTACAGGTATGGGGAGCTGGAGTTTCATAAATGTTTTCTATGTTATTTGACATAATATTCTGTTATTAATCTTTGAGAACCTGGAGCACTGCAGAAATTATTAAAATACCAACTTGAATTATTTTCATTGGATAAGAAGCAAGAAACCTTGGTATATTCTGAGACCAGAAAGTAAGACTGTAAATGAAACTTACAAACATTTACATGCCAAGTAGTTTGTAGGATAGGGGAGAGCAGAGGGAGACTGTAGGCAAAATCATGCTAAAAAAGACATGAGAGCTCTCCCATGAGAGTTGTATTTTTTGTGACAGTGATAATAAAGGAGACACCAATAATTATTTGTTCATCTTTTATTGAAAATTCAAAAAGGAGTCTTTATTCAGTCATAAAATATGAAAAATTCAGAAACATAAAATTAAAATACATTATGAATATAGGTAGGATATAAGATAATGGTTAAGGATATGAGCTGCAAAGTCAAGGAAGCCACTTGCTATTGTTTAAGCAATTTGTTGAGTTTTAAATTTTCTTTACTGGGGCACCTGGGTGGATCAGTCCGTTAAGCGTCCACTGTTGATTTTGCTCAGGTCATGATCCCAGGGTCATGAGATCAAGCCCTGCATCAGGTTCTACACTCAGTGTGGAGCCTGCTTAAGATACTCTCTCTCTCTCTCTCTCTCTGCCCCTCTCCCCCACTCATGCGCTCTCTCTCTCTCTTTCTCAAATAAAAAAATAAATAATTAAAAATTAAAAAAAAAGAAGTTAAAAAACTTATTAATAAATACAAATTTCTAGAAATTTCATTCAGTCATTTTTAATTTATAATTTATGTAAGACAATCTCCACTTATTTTAAGTGTACAATTCAAGATTTTGAGAAAACTTGTGGAGTGGTGTAATCATCGTGATGATTCAGTTTTAGAACAATCCCATGACCTCAAAATGTTACCTCATACAAGTTTACAGACCATCTATGCTGTCGCCACCCTCTGCAGCCCTAAGACAAAGCTACCTGAGAGTAAAATTGCTAGATTGGATGGTTAAGTGAAGGCTAAATGTTTTAGACAACTGCCAGACTGTTTTCCAAAGTTAGCTGTACCCACCAGCAATGTATGAGGGTTCTAGCTGCTCCTGTTCTCACCAAAAGTTGATATTGTCAACCTCTTTCACGTTGGCCATTCTAATGGTTACATAGTGTTATCTTACATAGTTTTAACTTGCATTTTCCTAACGACAAATAATGTTTAACACATTTCCATATGTTTATTGGTCAGTCACGTATTTTCTTCAGTAAAGGTCTGAACTAAAAATGGACAATGGCCTGACCACATAGGACAGTGCATTGACTGACAACTTCTGCTGCAACAAGTCCAAGAAACCAAATAACAACACTGCACCAATGGGCCCAGAAAGGTCAGGAATTGGTCAATAATTGCCAGCTTTCCTTATTTATGCCTCCGCTTTCAACTCAGAACCAAACAGAAGGCCAAATATTCTCCCAAACCAATTACAGTGGCTGCCCGACTTCCAGTTAGCCCCCCTCCAGCTTTTCCATGCCAATAATCTCTCATCAAAACATGTCTGAAACCTTTGCCCTTTTTCACTATAAAAATTTCCCATTCTTTTGCCTGCCTTTAGTCTCTGCCCAAGTCAAATGATGGTGGCTAACACCTTTTGCAGTAGCAAACTCTCCCTATTAGGTGTCTTCTGGGTTGTCTTCATTTATTTTTGAACTGGTGAAGTGACTATTCAAACTTTTGTGCATTCTTAGGGGGAGTTTTGTCCCCTTATTATTAAGTGATAAGTTTTCTTTAATTATTCTGGATATGTCTATAATCAAATACATGATTTGCAACTATTTATCCCACTTTGTAATTTATTTTATTTTCAGATGGTATCTTGAAAATCAAGTGTTAAATTTTGATGAAGTCCAAATGTGGTGATTTTTATTTATGAATGATGCTTTTGGTGTTATAGTATGGAAATCTTAATGTATAGTCACAAATTGTTTCTCTATATTTTTAAAGAAATTGTAGTGTTTTAGTTCTTACATTTATTTCTACAGTCCATTTTGAGTTAATTTTATGTAAAGTATGAGGAGACAGACCAAGTTTTGTTTGTTTGGATATTCAATTAACATAGCACCATTTATTTAAATTATTATCTTTTCCCTATGTAATCTTCTTGGTACCTTGGTCAAAAATGACTTGATCATAAATGTGTGGACATATTCCTGGGCTCTCTATTCTGTTCTGTTTATATGCCAACCTGTATGCCAATACCATTGCCTTGATTATTGCAACTTTACCTAAACTTTGAAAACTGGAAGTTTAAATTCTCCCAACTTGTTCTTTTAAAAATAGCTTGATTTTTGTAGGTTCTTTTCTTTTCCTATATATTTTAGGATTAGCTTGTTAATTTCTACAAATAAACCTACTGGAATTTTCATAGGGATTGTATTGAATATGTAGATCAATTTGAGGAGAATTCTATTTTTATGTTGTTAATTGATAGCATATAAAAATACAACTTTTTGTGTGTATTAGCCTTGTATCCTGCAACCGTCCTGTACTCACTTATAGTTCTAGCAGATTTTTTTTTTGGTAGAATCCATAGATTTTTGTATACAAATTTGTGCATCTGAATGATCCATCCATTCCAATCAGTATGCTTTCTGTCTTCTTTTTCTTTTCTTTTTTTGTGTTTTATTTATTTATTTTTGAGAGAGAGAGAGAGAAAGAAAGCAAACAGGGGAGGGGCAGAGAGAGAGGGAGACAGAATCTCAAGCAGGCTCCATGCTGTTAGCACAGAGCCTGATGCAGGACTTGAATTCATGAACCATGAGATCATGATGTGGGCCAAAACCAAGAGTCGGGCACCTAATCAATTGAGCCACCCAGGAAACTCTCTGTCTTCTTTTTCTGTTTTTCTTTTTATTTCACTGACTGTAACCATAACCACAATGGTGAGTACAAATGGTAGAAGTAAATATGCTTATACTACTCCTTATCTTAAGGGGAAAGAGTTGAGTTCTTCACTGTTAGCTATGATGGTAGCTGTAGGTTTTTTTTAGCTATCCTCTAACTGATTGAAGAAGTTCTCTTCCATTCCTAGAGTGCTGAAATGTCCTCTCATGAACGGCTATTAAAATGTTTAAATGTTTTTGTGGTAAAATATACAAAATATAAAATTTACCTTTTAGCCATTTTTACATGTACAAGTAAGCACCACTAAATATATTCATATCGTTATGCAACAATTACTACCATCCATCTCCAGAACTTTTAATTTTCCCAAGCTGAAAGTCCAGACCAATTAAACAATAATTCCCCAATCCCTCTTTCCCTCAGCCCCTGACAACCATTATTCTATTTTCCGTTCTGGGTATCTCATATATGTGAAATTATACAATATTTGTCCTTTGGGTCTGGCCAATTTCACTTAGTGAAATGTCTTCAAGTTTCATCCACATTATAGCATCTGTCAGAATTTTATTCCTTTTTAAAGTCAAAAAATATTCCATTTTATCACATTTTTTTATCCATTCATCTGTCAATGTACATTTGAGTTGCTTCCACCTTTTCACTATTGTGAATAATGTTAACATGAACATAGTAAGCAAATACTCATTTGAGTCTCTGCTTTCAATTCTTTTGGATATATATCCAGAAGTAGAATTGCTGGAGCATATGGTAAGTTTATTTTTAATTTAATGAGGGGCCACTATACTGTTTTCCCTAGAGATTGTACAATTTTACATTCCCACTAGCAATGTATGAGGATTCCAGTCTCTCCACATCTTCACCAACACTTGTTATTTTCTGTTTAGTTTTGTTTTTTGTTATAGCCATCCTAATGAGTGTAAAGAAATAGCTCATTGTGGTTTTGACTTTCTGTATCTATTAAGATGATCATACTATTTTTATCTTTAATTCAATGCATTAATATAATGAAAGATTAAAATAATACATCAAACTGAAAATCTTTTGCATAGCAAAAGAAACAACAAAATGAAAAGACCACGTATGGAATGGGAGAATTCCATGATCCTAATGACTTGCATTATCCTAATGACGAGTGATATTGAACATCTTTTCATGTTCTTATGAGCTATCTGTATATTTTCTTTGGAGAATGTCCATTTCTTTTTCAGAATCATTGAGATGATCAGGTGTCATTTTTTCCCCCTCCATTCTCTTAATGTGGTATATATCTCTGATTGGTTTTTCTGTTGAATAATTCTTGCATCCCACTTGGTCATGGTATATACTCCTTTATTATGTTGTTGAATTTAGTTTTCTACTATTGTGTTGAGCATTTTTTTCAACATCTCAGGTTGTTTCCATGTTTTAGCTATTGTAAATATTATTTCAATGGATGTGGAGTGCAGATACCTCTTTGAGATAGTGATTTCTTTACCTTCAAATACATTCCCAGGAGTGGAATTGCCTGATCATATTCATTACTTAATTTTTAATTTTTTGAGGAACTTACATTGTTTTTCCACAGTTGCTATACCGATTTACATTCACACAAACAGTGCACAGTGTTTCCTTTTCTCTATCTCCTGGCCAGCACTTGTTATCTCTTGTCTTTTTGATAATAGGCCAGTCTAACAGATGTGAGGTGGTTATCTCACTGTGGTTTTGATCTGCATTTCCCTAATGATTAGAATATTCAGCACATTTTCATGTACTTGTTAGCCATATGAATATCTTTTTCAGGAAAATCTCTGGACAGGTCCTTTGACTATTCGTAGTTGTATTATTTGTTTTTTGACTATTGTATAAATTCTTTATATTTTTTAATATTAAACACTTATCAGACATGTAGTTTGTAAAATATTCTCCCATTCCATACGTGGTCTTTTCATTTTGTTGTTTCTTTTGCTGTGCAAAAGATTTTCAGTTTGATGTATTATTTTAATCTTTCATTATATTAATGCATGGAATTAAAGATAAAAATAGTATGATCATCTTGATAGATACAGAAAAAAACCACACTTGACCAAATTCAAAATCCATTTATGATAAAAACTCTGAACAAACTGAGTATAGAAGGAATGTACCTCAACATAATAAAGGCCATATATGACAAGCTCATGGGTAACATCATACTCAATGGTAGAGGGTTGAAAGCTTTTCCTCTAAGATCAGGAACAAGTCAAGTTTGCTCACTCTCACCATTCCTATTCAACATAGTGCTTGAAGTCTCCAGAGCAACTGGGCAATAAAAAGAAATAAAAGGTATCCAACTAGTAAAAGAAGAGGAGAAGTTATCCTCATTTGCAGATGACACAATTTTATATAGAGAAGCTCCTGAAATTCTACCAAAAATCTATTCAATATAATCAACAACTTCAGTACATTTCAGAAAACAAAATCACATAAAAATCAGTAGTGTTTATATACACAACAATAAATTGTATGTAAAATAAATAAGTAAAACAATCCCATTTATGATAGTATCAAATAATAACATACCTAAAAATAAATTAAACCAAGGGAGTATAAGATCTGTACACAGAATACTACAAAGTGCTCATAAAATAAATTTAAAAAGACACAAATAAATGGAAAGATATCTTGTGTTCATGGGTTGGAAGAATTGATCATATTAAAATGCTCGTACTACCCAAAGCTACCTATAGATTCAATGCAACTCTTAATCAAGATTCCATTAGGTTCTTTTACAGATAGAAAAAGAATCCTAAAATTTGCTTGGAACCACACACACACACACACACACACACACACACACACAAACAATAAACAAAGCAATCTTGAGAAAAAGGAACTGGGGTATCTGGGTGGCTCAGTCAGTGAAGCGTCCAACTTCATCTCAGGTCATGATCTCTCAGTTCTTAGGTTCAAGCCCAGCAACGGGCTTTGTGCTGACAGCTCAGAGCCTGGAGCCAGCTTTGGATTCTGTGTCTCCCTCTCTCTCTGTCCCTCCCCACTCGCACTCTGTGTTTCTCTTTTTCAAAAATAAACATTAAAAAATTTGTTTAAAAAGAACTAATGCTGAAAGTATCACACTTCCAATTTCAAAGTATACTACTGATCCATAGTAATCAAAACAGTAAAGTATTGGTATGAAAACAGACATATAGACCAGATCAAATGTCCAAAAATAATCTCAAGTATATACAGTCAACTAATAGTTGACAAGGGAGCCAAGAATACTCAACAGAGAAAGGACAGTCTCTTCAATAAATGGTGCTGAAAAAACTTGGATATCCATGCACAAAGGAATGAAAGTAGACCCTCCTCCGATGCCACTCACACAAATTAAATTGAAATAGAGTAAAGACAAATGTAAGACCTGAAACTATAAAACTTCTAGAAGAAAACAGAGGGTAAAATCTCCCTGACTCTGGTGTTTGCAACGAGCTTTTGGATAGGGCACCAAAAACACAAGTAACAAAAGCAAAAATTAGTGAGACTACGTCAAACTAAAACATATACCTTTCTTAAATAATTTTTGTTTGGCTTCAGTAATAGAGTAATGCTTTCATAGAATGAGTAAGGAAGCATTCCCTCATCCTCAATTGTTTTGGAGGTATTAGAGAAGGTTCAATGTTATGTTTTCTTTAAATATTTGATAGGATTTACCAATAAAGCCAGACAGTACTAGGCTTTTCTTTGTTGAGATGCTTTAAATTACTAATTCAATTTCCCTACTAAAAGGAGATCTATTAAGATTTTCTATTCATGATTCAGTCTTGATAGATTGTGTTTTTCTAAGACTATGTTTATTTCATGTAAGTTATATAATTTTTTGGTGAATAATAGTTCAGAGCACCCTCTTATAATCCTTTTTTATTTCTGTATAATTGGTTAAAATGTCCTCACTTTCTTTTCTGATTCTAGTTATTTGACTTTTCTCTCTTTTTCTCTTAGTCAGTTTAGCTAAAAGTTTGTCAATTTTGTTGACCTTTTTGAAGAACCACATCTTGGTTTCACTGATTTTTCTCTAATGTTTATTCTCTATTTTGTATCTCCCTGCTGTAGTCTATGTTAACATTACAACCATAAATTTCCCTCATAGAATTGCTTTGGCTGCATCCTGTAAGTTTTGGTATATTGTGTTTTTATTTTCCTTTGTCTCAGGATATTTTCTAACTTTATTTATGATTTTTTCTTTGACCCATTATTGGTTTGCATGAGCTCTTAAATTTCCACATACTTGCACTTTTGCAGTTTTCCTTCTTCTATTGATTTGTAGTTTTATTCCACTGTAATAAGAAATTACTTTGTATGATATTAATCTTTTTAAATTATGAAAATTGTTTGTGGCCTAATATATGGTCTATCCTGGTGACTGTTCTACATGCACAAGAGAAAAATATATATTTTGCTGTTTTGGGGAGGAGTACTCTGTATATGTTTGTTAGGTTCAGTGTTCATGTCTTCTATTTATTTATTTATCTTCTACCTAGTTGCTCTATCTATTATTGTAAGTGGGGTTTTGAAGTTTCCTACTATTATTGTAGAGCTATTTCTCACTTAAATTCTGTCAGTGTTTGCTTCATATATGTTGGAGCTTTGATGTTTGGCACATATATGTTTATAATTGCTCTTTCTTCTTAGTGAATTGACACTTTAATCAATTTACAATGTTCCTTCTTTGTATTTTATCTTGTAACAGTTTTTGACAGTCTATTTTCTCTGATTTTAGTATAGCTACCTTTACTCTCTTTTGGTTACTATTTATGTGAAATGTCTTTCTCATCCTCATACTTTCAACTTAGCTCCATTCTTAGACATAAAATGAGTCTCTTGTAGACAACACATAGCTGGATTCTGTGTTTATACCCATTCTACCAATCTAGGTGTTTTGATTGGGAAGTTTAATCCATTTGCAAATTTTAAAGGAATTACTGATGGGAACTTATTTTTGACATTTTGTTATTTTCTGTATGTCTTGTAGAGGCCACTTTTAGGCAACAGGCTTGAGCAATGTAAAAGTGAGTAAGGTAAAAGGTCCCACAGTGACCACAGGGCTGAATGCAAATAGGCCCATTATTGACCCATAGCCCTAGTTGACCAATGAGCTACTTACAATCAGGCACAGATACCAAAAAAAGAAAATTCCATGTCTCCTCAACTTCCCTCCTTTACTACAGCCTCCAACCACTGCCTCCTGGCAGATAGTCTCTCCTTTGCTCTTGCTCATTGCCTTCTTGCAGTGTATTCAACTAACTTCTATCTCCTTTGTTCTGCTTTGGGTGAATTCTTTAACCACCCATGCCTCCTGACTGTACCTAAGAGTCATGTTTCTATTTCTCCTTTGGCATTCAGTTGCCTCTTTACTGAGTCAATTTATTGTATTTTAATTTCAGAGCCCTGAAATGGTTCATTTTATCCAGTTTGAATGTTTTTTTTTTCTTTTCTTCTTTTTTGGAGACAGGATTCACAGAATGTCTCTTCTTTGAATACATTTATATGTATTCATATAACTGCTAAAAACTCTGTTAAATCCAACCTCTTGGTCCAGTAAATTTCAATGACTGTCCTTTTTTCTGAGTAAAGGTCACACTTTCCTGTTTCTTTGGGTGCCTCATAACTTTCGTTAAAAAATTGCACTTTTAAAATAATATATTGTAGCAACATCCTGGGTTCTGTTCTGTTTTGTTTTTTCCTTTGTTTTGTTTTGAATATCTTGCCCAGAATGAAACCATGGAATCTGTCTCCCACTCAGTGCAAGTGATGTTTCTTCTCAGTTTTTGATTTTTCTATTTTATGTTCTAGTCTGGTTCCCTAGGGTTTGCCCTTGTGTCTGCATAGCTTAGTGGTTAGGGAGTGATTTGGAACGAGCTTGTAGCTAAATGCCCGAAGCCCATAAGGCTGCCATCCTATGCGTTTAGATCTCTTTGTGGTTTAGGGAGCACATTCAAATTTACAGCCAGTTTTTGCATCTCCTTTGCCTGTCACTTTTTGCTGGGTTCTCTCAGGTCCCCTTTGCTCCTACGTGGTTTCCCAGTCACCCAGCTGTGTAGAGAGAACTTATCAGCACTTCTATGGCTTTCACCTTTGCAGAATCTCACATTAATTTCTGCATGATTGCTTGCCACAACTTGGGACCTCAATCTTGGGATGGCACAGGTACAGCTGTTTCCCATTCATTTCCTATTGAGCTTTTCCATTTAAAGCTGATAAAGCTAGAAGATGTCACCCCTGCCTCAAATCGAGTCTCCCACTCTGGTGGCAAAGCTGCTAGGATGGTTGTCACTCTTATTCTGGCAAAGCTACAGCTCTTACCAGTCAAGTTAGAAGGAGGGATAGGAGTGTCCGTGACCAGAAGGCCACAGACTCCCACTGTTCTTACCCTCAAACTCTTCTCATTTTGTCTTCTTGGTTTGTCTCACTTCCCCCCACTTTTAGAACCTTGAAATGGCTTATTCTTAATCCAAAATCTTTTTTTTTTCAGATAGGATTCACAGATACTCAGTGCGTACATAGGCATAGGTTTGTCCTCTTTATCAATTTTGAATACTCTGAAATAGTTGTATTCTGCAGTCCACCAAGGTAAGTTAGATAAAACAATACTTCTATGGATTGTATTCTATTTTGCTTCTTAATTCTATTTTCATAAATTCTGTCTTGCAAAACTTCTGTCTTCAGGTATTTGGGGACAGCTATATCAACCAAACTCTTATCAAACATCCCTATGTACTAATTGTGTGCTGGGTTAAAAACATATGGAGAAGAATGACACATCCTCTGTAATCTTCCTGAGGGAAATCATCTATTTAGTCTTTTTGTAGGACATCTTGTTTCTTGCCCATGTTTTCAATTATGTTATTTCATGAAATCTTATAAAAAGTCTTACTTAAATTGTATAAATGAAATTGCAGTATCTGAATTTTTCTGTAATATGATTCTTCCGTTTGCTGATTTTGTTGATGGACTTTCATTGAAGGTATTTGTCACGCGTAGAGTAAGTTTATATTTGTCTGGATTTTATGGGAAAAAATCCTGGTGTTCAAAGGTTCTCTTTCCAGAGAGGACATTCTTTTTCTTCTTCCACATACCCTGGGATACTACCCATCTAGCACAAGTTAGTTTCATAGTTTCAATTTTCTATAACCACCTAGATAATATAATTTTGACCCTCAAACCTACATTAGCAAAGGCCTCATTTAAAATTCTTAGAAACTTTTTTCTTAACCTAGATTTTAGGCCAAGATAGATGAGTCTTTTTGTGGCTTCTCTTTGTTGATAAGTGGATATTTCTGGTCCACATTTTCAGTTTTGCTGAAGTACTTAATGGGTCTCTGGCTTGTATGCAGGTCTCAAATCAGATTCCTTCCTTTTGGAAGACCCAAGAGTTAGCCTCTGGTCCTCAGAATTAGCATTAAAATGCAAGTCCACTGGGGCCCTTAGGTGGCTCAGTCAGTTGAGCTTCTGACTTTGGCTCAGATCAGGATCTCATGGTTTGTGGGTCCCAGGTCGGGCTCTGTGCTGACAGCTCAGAGCCGGCAGCCTGCTTCAGATTCTCTGTCTCCCTCTCTTCCCCTCCCCCACTCGCACCCTGTCTCTGTCTTTCTCTCAAAAATAAATAAACATTAAAAAATTTTTTAAAAATGCAAGTCCATAGGCTGTAGACTTTCTTAAAGTCTACAAGACAACCACAGCCTCAAAGCTTATCATTCTGATTCCCAGGTCTTTATTTTTGGCCTCTGCATTTCCCCCTTAATTAGAAGGAACTTGACCACGCACAATAGAAAAGTTTGTGATATTTTATCCGGTATTTCTAGTTTTGTTTTCTTTTTTCCAGGTGCCTGAAGCAGAAATTGCCATAGTGGTTTTAGTAACTTTTAAAGTTTAGTTTCTACTTAGAAAATCATACGTGTATAAATAATGTTTGTTCACTAGTCTCCATTCAAGTAAGTATAATTTAAAAAATACAGTTAACCTTTGAACAATACAGGCTTGAACTGTTTGGATCCATTTATATGTGGATATATTTTCAATAAACATATTTTTAAAACTTTTGGAGGCTTGCAGCATTCGAAAAAAACTCACAGAGAAACCGCATTGCCTAAAAATGTTGAAACACTAATAAAAAGTTATGGCATGAATCCATAAAATGTATGTAGATAGTGGTGCCACCATAAAATATACACAAATCTATTACAAAAAGTTAAAATTTACCAAAACTTACCCACACACTTACAGGCCATCTGTGGCACCATTCATAGCTGAGATAAATGTAACAAATGTAAGGATTCAGTATTAAATCATAACCATACGTAGTATACAACTGTACTACATACTGTACTGTTGTAATTGTGTGGCCACCTCCTGTCACTATTACAGTGAGCTCAAGTGTTGTATCTGCTTAGAATGTCATGTGGTCCTAATCATCTCCGCATGAACAGTTCATCTCTCCAGTAAATGTGTATCACGTAAAAAAGTGATCTCTTGCATTTGTTGTATATTTTTCCTTGTGTTTAGCACGATACTGTAAATTTTTAATAACACCATGGGACCCACACAAAGTGCCACCAGCAATTCTGGAGGTACTCAAGGAAGCAAAGGAAAGTTGCAACATGACAAGAAGAAGTTGAATTGCTTGATATGTACCATAGATTGAGGTCTACAGCTGTGACTGCCCATCATTTCAAGATAATAAAGCCAGTGTAAGGACCACTGTAAAAATAAATAAATTAATAAATAAATAAATTAATTAATTAATAAAAGGAACTTTGTGGAGCCATCACTATAGTTAAGCCAACTGGCATGAACATGTGGGACTTTTCGTGTCTTTTTATCTCTTACTGAAAATGCATCATTTAAGTGGGTGTGCGATTGCTATGAGGAAGGCATACCTGTAGACTCTAATGTGATGCAAGAGAAAGCAAAGTCATTATATGACAATTGGAAACAAAAAGAAGGTGAGGGATCTAAAGCTGGAGAATTTACTGGCAGCAAAAGATGGTTTGATAATTTTAGAAAGAAGTTTTGTGGCTAGGTTGACTGGGATAACACCAGGTCCTGAAGCCTATACCCAGCCTGTCCCCTGGATGTTGCCAGAGGCTCTTGGTCACATAGCAAGAAAGAATTCAAGAGCAGACCAGATACAACATTAAGCAGCGTAAGTAGGAAAGTTGATTAATGGGAGAGTACATCCATTATCAAGATGTGAGAGTGGGCGGGCTAGAGAGATGTGCCCAGGGTTTGGGTCTCTATTTCTTATTGACAGTTGTCAACTAGGACATGGGGTATTTACTGTTTGGGGAGGAGATTTTTTTTGAGATCAGGGTTCTCACCTTTTTTTCCCTTACTTGGTTAGGGTTCCTTCCTTTCTTTGTCTTGGGCCTGTCTGGTTTGATCCAGCTTCCTGTGGCTCTGATTTTGGAGAACTGCTAAGACAGGTCTCTAACTTTCCCTATAGTAGGCCATGACTCCTCCTTTGCTGGCCCCCCAGACCTCCTGTTAAAACCTAGCTCACTGCCTACTCTAACAGTTTGGCTTAAAACTGAAAGATAACAGGGGTGCCTGGATGGCTCAGTTGCTTAGGCCTTGATTTCCACTCAGGTCATGATCCCGATGTCATGGGGTCGAGCCCTGCTTTGGGCTCTGTGCTGAGCTGGGAGCCTACTTAAGATTCTCTCTGTTTCTGCCTCTCCCTCCTACTCATGCTCTAAAATAAAAAAATAAAATAAAATAAATTGCAAGGTAACAGTAGCAGTAGCTTCTGCCAACCAAGTGGCAGCCAACAAGTTCCTGGGTGCCATTAAGAGAATCATTGAGGACAAAGGATATCTTCCTGAACAGGTTCTTAATGCAGACTATTCTGTGGAAAAAAATGTCACAAAGGACATTTATTAATAAGGGAGAGAAATGAGCACAAGCATTTAAGGCAGGAAGGAATAGGCTAAGTCCAATATTTTGAGCAAATGCTGTTGGGTTGATGATCAAGACAACCCTTATCTACAATATATAAAGCTGCTGACCCTCCGGCCTTGAGGAGAAAAGATAAACACCAGCTGCCTGTCTTTTGGTTTTACAATAAAGAGGCCTGGACAATGAGAACCTTTTCCTGGATTGGTTATGGTGATGCTTTGTCCCTGAAGCCAGGAAGTACCTTGCCAGTAAGGGACTGCCTTTTGAAGTTCTTTTGATATTAGACGATGCTCCTGTCACCATGAATTCAACACCAAAGGTATCAAAGTGATCTATTTGCTATAAAACACAATGTCTGTAATTCAGCTTCTAGATCTGGGGGTCATAAGGACCTTTAAGGCATATTATACACAGTAAGTACTGTAGGAAAAGGACAGATTATCAACCCTATGGAAGAGAACCTTGATGGAGAGAACATCATGAGTCTGAAAGGATGACACCATTAAAAATGCCATGAATGTTATTAAAAAAGCCACGAAAGCCATCAAGCCAAAAACAATAGATTCTCACTGGAGAAAACTACATCCAGGTGTTGTATATGACTTCACAGGATTTGCAAAACAAACAATCAAGGAAATCATGAAATGGATTGTGGATATGGCAAAAAAGGTGGGAGTTGAAGGATTTCAAGACTTGGATCTTAGAGGAATTTAATAGCTAAGAGACACTACACTGGAGGAATTAACTAAAGACAACTTGATGGAGATGAGGGCTTCTGGACTAGTGCCAGATAATGAGGAAGACAAACAAAATGCCAAAAGAACAAACCGACATTAGACAACTTGGCAGAAAGGTTCTGATTGTTCAAGATTCTTTGTGTGTTCTTTTAGAGCACGGACCCTTCTATGAGATGGGCACTGAAACTAAGGCAAATAGCAGAAAGATAGGTACCATAAAGAAATATTTTTAGGGGTGCCTGGGTGGCTCAGTGGGTTGGGCGTCTGACTTCAGCTCAGGTCATGATCTTGTGGTTCATGAGTTTGAGCTTCACATCAGGTTCTGTGCTGAGAGCTTGGAGCCTGTAACCTGCTTTGGATTCTGTGTCTTCCTCTCTCTCTGCCCCTCCCCTGCTCGTGTTCTGTCTCTCTCAAAAATGAACATGAAAACATTTTTAAAAAGGAAACATTTTTAGAGACATGAAAAAGCAGAAAACCCAGGCAGAAATTATGACGTATTTCTGTAAAGTTAACACCGAGAGTGCCTGCCCCTCTCACCTCCCCTTCCACCTTTGCCGCCTCTAAGACAGAAGACCAACCCCTCCTCCCCTTCCTTCTCTTAAACCTGTTCAATGTGAGGACAATGAGGAGGAAGACCTTCACGATAATCCAACTTCCATTTAGTGAATAGTAAGTAATGATCATGCCATACAGTTAAAAAAAAATCTGTTGTATATGTGTGAGTGTCTTTGTGTGAAAAATCTACTCACTGTACAGCAGGAACCATATGAGACATTTTGTGCCATCATCATCATCTAAGTATTCATTGTGGAAAACATGATGTATATGACTCACGTGGAAGCAGATAGCCTGCCTTTACATAGGCATAGGTGAGTGATATTATATGATTAATAATGTGTTCATTTTTTATTGTTTTATAACTTTGCTTTCAAAGAATTATATTACTGGACTGTAGGTCTCTCTCTCCTAATCAGAGAAATTATGTATCGTCCTAGCATCATAGGTAAGTGGTTTTAAAAAATAACTATTTTTCTAAAACTGTATTATGAATGTGACTGTATTACTGTATTTCCTAAAATTTTATAATGATTAGTTCATTAGTGTATAGGCTAGGCTACCATGAAGCAATCATATCGATTGCATAAGGCTGCCATACAATAAACATACTGCTGTTGCTTTATTGGTGCATGAATCGTTATTATACCTGTAAATAAATATGAATTTCTTTTTCACATTATCTTTTCAATTTTATGTCTAGTGTTAGTAATATGCATGACATCTACACTGTTTTGTATTATATAAGACAATATTGATGTAGGTACTGACAGACAATTCATCTTGTAAACAGATGAGGTAAACTTGCAGTATTGATAAATATACTACAGGACTGTGAGTGTATTTTATCTTACTTATGATTTTCTTAACAACATTTTCTTTTCTCTAGCTTCATTTGTTGTAAGAATACAATATATAATACATATAACATATAAAATATGTTTTAATCAACTGTTTACATTATCAGTAAGGCTTCTGGTCAACAGTAGGCTCATGGTAGGTAAGTTTGGGGGTAGTTAAAAGTTATACATGGACTTTTGACTGTGTGGGCATTCTATACTTCTTTAAAAATTTTTTTAATGCTTATCTATTTTTGAGAGAGAGGGAGACATAGAGTGTGAGTGGGAGAGGGTCAGAGAGAGAGGAAGACACAGAATCTGAAGCGGGCTCCAGGCTCTGAACTATCAGCACAGAGCCCGCATGAACGGCGAGATCTGATCTGAGCCAAAGTTGGATGCTTAACCAACTGTGCCACCCAGGACCCCCTGGCATTCAATACTTCTAACCCCAGCATTGTTCCAAGGTCAACTTTAATGCATTACAGTGGCTGAATCATCCTGAACCTTGTTAAAAAATTAGAATGATAGCATTGTAGTTCATTCATAGTTTTAATGAGAATGGGCATATTTTGCTTTATAAATTTGGCTCTGAGTTTGGAATAATCAATGATAAGAGTGTCTTCTTCTTTTTAATTACTTTTATTCAGAATATATATGCAAAGTGTAGCAAACATCTTTTTAGCATCTGTAGAGATGACCACAAAATTTCAAGTACTCAAGTACTAGAATATTTTTGTCCAGCAAGTGACAGGTGTTATCACCTTCAGGCAAGGAATCTCACTCCACCAGTACCTAGTTCCAGGATGTCAACTCACTCCATGGTTTGATGTGGCAAGAAACACATGAGTCACACAAACATTAGATCAAACGCGGTTTACTCCCAAACACAAGACACAGAGCACATCAACTTAGGCCCCCACACCCAGTAGGTCTCCTCCCAAAGTGACACAGAGTGAGGGTCTGCGTGCACCCCTCTCCTGGAAGCAAAGGACCTTGGCCCCTCCCCCATGGAGTCTGAAATTCAGAAAGCTGGGGGGAACATGGCTTAGGGTCACATGATGCACACCCTTAATCAGAACAAAGAAGCACAAGTCTAGCCATGAACAGGGAAGAATATTCTCAAACAGGGAGATATGCCCAGTACAGAATGTGGGGGTTCCTTATTGTTCCATAAGGAAATGCTTCAGGCCCAAGGCCACTCTTAAACAGCCATGCAGGGTGGAAAGATTGCATGCATGAAAGGAAACAAACTGCCTTTCCCAACAATTTTCTTGTATTGAACCTCTTTGTATTCCTGAAAAATCCCTACTTAGTCATATTTTACATATATGTGGGTGTATATGTAAGTGTATATATTTTAAATACATATTTTATTTATTATATTTACACACACATATACATGTATAATACATTTGCTTTAATTTAGAGCTTTGTAGGTATATTCATATAGAATTTATTTGATATGTAATTTTCTGTTTCTGGTACATACTGTACATTTCAGTGAATTATGCTAGTTTCATAACTAGAAAGGAAGTTTTTCTTAAACTTCTTTGTCAAATTTTGAATTTCAAAAGAAATACATGCTCAGGGTGCCTGGGTGGCTCTGTCGGTTGAACTTCCCACATCAGCTGAGGTCATGATCTCACATTTCGCGAGTTTGAGCCCCACGTCAGGCTCTGTGCTGACAGCTCAGAGCCTGGAGTTTGCTTTGGGTTTTGTGTCTCCCTCTCTCTTCCCCTCCCCAGCTCGTGCTTTGTCTCTCCTTCAAAAATAAATAAAAACATTTAAAGAAATAAAAAAATAAATACATACATGAGCATTTTATCTAGTGGAATAATGCAAAGATGCATAAAATAAAGTTAGCAATCTCCTCCCACTCTCAAAGCTTTCCCCACTTTATTTGTACATTTTTCAGTTTATAAAAATACATAGATACTTTACATATTTAAATTTTCTTGTTTTTTTTTTTGGTGCTTTATTGTTCTTATTAAAATGGAATCCATACTATTCATGACTTACTTTCCTCACCTGATGACATTGGATATATTGGGTATTTCTTATACACACGTATAGATGGAGCACACGTTTTTTAATGGTTACACAATATTTCACAATATGGATGAACTGCAATTTATTCACATTTTCCTCCAGTTGATGAATATCCAGATAGGATTTACAAAGAATTTGTTATTGTTTTGTTTTTATTTGCCTCTATAAAAAATAAACATCTTTGTATATATAAGTTATATACAAGGATTTTCAAGTTTATAAGATAAATTTATCGAAGTGCCACTATAGTTCAATATATATTCTCAGAAAAGTTTCCCAAAAGGTTTAGTAACTCACACTCATCAGTAAAATATGAGTGAGCATTTCTTCTTCTTATCATTGTTTTGTATAGTATGTTATAGGTGAACAGTAGAATAACATTGTATATTAAATTTTTTTTACATTTATTCATTTTTGAGAGACAGAGAGAGAGAGACAGAGTGTGAGCGAGGGAGGGGCAGAAAGAGAGGGAGACACAGAATCAGAAGCAGGTACCAGGCTCCAAGCTGTCAGCACAGAGCCCAATGTGGGGCTCGAACCCATGAACCCCGGGGTCATGACCTGAGCTGAAGTTGGACGCTTAACCGACTAGGGTTAAGCCACCCAGGCGCCCCTTTATATTTAATTGGCTTTTCCCAGACTACTAATGAGATTCATCACTTCATGTATGTATTTTCCATTGGATTTTCTCCTTTAGATAATTGCCTTTCTTGGGCTATAATATTATCAAATTCCTTTCAACTATCAATATACAGAAGCATGTTATTATTAAAAATAGTAACTTTTTTGTCATTTAAGTTTCCCATTTTACTGTTTGTTTTTTGATGTTACGAAGTTACAGTGTTTGGACATAATTTTTTAAATGATTTTATGTATAACTTACATAGAGAAAAAGGCACAAATCACAAATGTATAAATAATTCATCACAAAATGAACACAGCCATGAAGCCATCACCCAGATTAAGAAATAAGACATCAGCAGCCAAAATTCTCCCCTGTGTCTCCTTTATTCACCATGATCTCCCTCATGCCTCACTTTTAACAACATGATTTAGTTTTGCCCATTATCAAAATGTATATATGTAAACATATTTTTTTTTAATTTTTTTTAAATTTTTATTTATTTTTGAGACAGAGAGAGACACAGCATGAGCAGGGAAGGGGCAGAGAGAGAGTGAGACACAGAATGTGAAGCAGGCTCCAGGCTCTGAGCTGTCAGCACAGAGCCCGACACGGGGCTTGAACTCACGAACTGTGAGATCATGACCTGAGCCGAAGTCGGACGCTTAACCGACTGAGCCACCCAGGCGCCCCTGTAAACATATTTTTTAAGTTTATTTATTTTGAGAGAGAGAGAGAGAGAGAGAGAGAGAGAGAGAGAGAGAATCTCAAGCAGGCTCCACGCTGTCAGCACAGAGTTCTATGTAGGGCTCAAACCCACAAACCGTGAGATCACGACCTGAGCCAAAACCAAGACTGGGACACTTTAACATATGTACACATATTTTGAACACATTATAATTTCATTGTTTGGTACAATTTTCATGTTACTAACATTTTCATATTTTTATTGCTTTTCTTCTCTGTTTTCATATTTGTCCTTTCATATGGTTTCTTTTTCCTTCTTCCTGAAGAACTCCCCCTGTTAGCACTTCTATTAAATTGTATGTGCTGATGATAAATTGTCTCAATTTTTATTTGTTTAAAAAAAAAGTGTACTCACGTTACTTTCATTTTGAAGGGCTTTTTCACTGAATATAGAATTTAAGTTGGCCTATTTTTCATTTTTTTGATGATACTTCTCCACTGTCTCATAACTTCTTCCATTGTGTTGAGATAGGAGCAATGATTATTATCATTACCCTGCCATTCTTTTGTTTTTACTGCTTCCTTCTAAAAAAATTTTTAGGCATTCTTTTTTTCCCTTCTTCTTTGAACAGTTTTCTTTGCTATGGTGTGGTTTTATTTTGTATTTTTCTTCAGCTTTTTGACAGTTTTGAATCTTTTTCTTAATGAGTTTCATTGATTTTATCAAATTTCCATGCATTATCTTTTCAATATTGCACCTGTCCTTTCTTTGTTCTTGTCTTCTACTACAGAAATTCCAAATCAGAGCTTTCTATAATTTAACATGTCTTATACTCTTTTCTCCATTTATTTTTGTTTGTTTCTCAGTGCTTAATTCTGGATATTTTCTTCTGATCTCTCTTTCACATCACTAATTATTTCTTTCTCTGTGTCTATTATAATGTTACCCACTCAATAAATTCTTAATTTCAATTGCTATATTCTTTAGATCTAGAATTTCTATTGGATTATTTTAACTTTTCTAGTTCACTGATTAAATTTTCCATATTTTCATGTAATTTGCTAAAAATATCAATCATATCACATAATGATCTGTGTCTCTTAATCTTTTATGCATAAAAAATCACTTAAAATATTCTATACTATAAATTAAATTAATTACATTACATAGATACTTATTTCAGGCTGATATTCTGATAATATCATTCCATGGATTTCGGCACCCACAATGGCTGATGTTAAATCTGTTTCTTTCCATGTAATATGTATTTTTTTAAGTTTTTTTTAATCCCAGAAAATTTTCATTTTCTGTATCCCAGAAAGATATTTCTCCACCATTTCCCTTGTGATAATTTTCTGTAACTTTACTTTTTTTTTTTAATTTTAGAGAGAGAGGGAGAGAGAGAGAGAGAGCATGTGCGAGCAAGGGAGATAGAGAAATTATCTCAAGCAAGCTCCACACTCAGTACAGAGCACGAAGCAGGGCTCTATGACTCTGGGATCATGACCTGAACCCAAATCAAGAGTCTGATGATCACCCAACTCAAGCCACCCAGGTGCCCCAATTTCCTGTAACTCTTATATTTGTTAGAGTATCTCAATCTAGCCTCAAAGTCTCTTAAGTTTGCTTAAATTTTGAAATTAGACTTGCATTTCCTTCTATATTTGATGTCTCTTCAGTATTATTTTCAAATTAACTAATTGTGTCTTCATCTTTGCGAGTCTTGAGCCTTGAGTTTATTATTTTTTCATTACTTGACCATAACACCCAATTCCTTAGATTTATATTTTTTCTTAGCTACCAATACTTGTTTCATTTTGTTTGCTTGAATTCGCTTATTCATTTTTTTTCTATTTTTGTAATAAATGTAGTAGATCTTTCTTTTTTACTTGGAGCATCCCAGAAAAATACATTTTAAGTTCTATGATGCTTTTTTTCTATAAAGTGTGAACTGATGTTCAAATATTGTTTTAATTTGTCTGTATTTTTTAACCTTATGTTATCTGCAAGTGTGTTAGGACACTGGTTAGTATGCTCATTTTAAGGGAATGAATTATTTTTCTCTCCCCTCCCCACTATCATCTCTCTCCTTCTGGGATTACCACTCTTTGAATTGCAGATTTGTGGCTACCTCCACCTAAACCCAAGGAAATCTAGGTCTTATAAAAGTCATTCGGGACATCTGAGTTATAGTATTATTGAGAAATATGGTCAGCCCTTGAGTCAGAGTGCCATTAGGTTCGGTTCCTAGTGAAGAAGCTGTGTCTTTGTTGCTTCCCTAAATAGCAGTCTTAGACTGGCTATTTTTTTCAGGCAATCCCCTCAAGTTGGGGGATTCCCTGCCAATCTCTTCTTTAAGGTGTGCAACTGGCTCTGATGTCTCATTTGTCATAGAGCCATTTATTCCCTATGACAGTGCATTATTTAGACTTCCATATACCACTGCCTGCTTCTAGAGCCAGGATTTGGAAAGTACATGGATTTAACCCCACTCAGCATTTAGCAATTTTGTTCTATTGATGATCCACACAGATATGTATCCGGATTTTGAGCCAGGTTATGTGTCTTCCGTTTTCTTTTTGATATGCAGCCTCATTCTTTTGTGTCTAGAGCAGAGAAGCGTTAAGTAAAATTATGAGGGGCACCTGGGTGGCTCAGTTGTTAAAATGTCTGACATTGACTCAGGTCATAATCTCACAGTTCATGAGTTTGAGTCCCACGTGGGGCTCTCTGCCGTCATTGAGGAGCCCACTTTGGATTCTCTATCCCGCCCCTCTCTGCCCTGCCCTGCTTGTGCTCTCTTTTTTTCTTTCTCTCTCCAAACTAAATAAACATTAAAAAAAATTATGAGGTTGTCTTAAAAAATTATGAGGTTGTCTTAGTAAGAAGTCATCTCCTTTTCTAAAAAAGTCTTAAAAAATACTTTGAAATATATCAGTCCTGTTTTCACACACACACACACACACACACACACACACACACCCCACGCTCTAGGTAGATATGCCAATTCATTCATATACACACATACACATGTATGTATATATGTGTGTTCACATATGTGATATATATCCATGTGTGTAGAGATAGAATTCACTCATCTATATACACACAGTTCATTCATGTATACATATTTATAAACATTTATTCATATATATATAAATGAAATAGCACATCTACTCATAGTATGTATGTGTGTGTGTGTGTGTGTGTGTGTGTAATTTGCTTTCTCTT
This sequence comes from Felis catus, assembly GCF_018350175.1. Lineage (NCBI taxonomy): Eukaryota > Metazoa > Chordata > Mammalia > Carnivora > Felidae > Felis > Felis catus. The sequence goes on along the minus strand of NC_058371.1, from coordinate 46,970,074 downwards.
CTCAGTAAAGAAGTATGTTGTCAGTAGGTTGAGTGCCGGAAAATCAAAGGAGTTCTTGTCTGATTTTTTTGTTTGGATTAGTTTCTCACCAAAGCAGTAATAATGACCATGGTCTTCTAGCGATCCCCCCAAATCTACTCTAGAACTAGATCATCTGTCTCTAGAGAAATTGGTACTTGAATTGGGATGAAATCATCCTTATACCTGACAAGATGAGTGGAACATGTGGTTGAATTAAATTGCAAATGGTACTCTCTTAAATTTTATTTTCAGTAAAATACTACTTAACATGTAAAGCAGATCCTTTCTCCTTCCAAATGCATGACAGCCATTTACTAATGAATGCTTTTAAATCTACTGCCTGAGCCTTAAGATATAACAAATTATACATTCATAGGGTTTTGTGGGCGGTGGGCTTTAAAGATGGAGACGGGAAGCAGTTATGTTAGAAGTTGGACCATGAAAGTCAAAGCTATTTGAAAATTGGAAACAATTCTGTTTGTTAAGGTATCATTTTCTCTTTGCACACCTTTGGTTGGAATCATGTAACAGTTACTTAAGTCCTGTTTTAAAGAATCTACTAGAGTTGTCATCCTCCTAGTGACAGGGATTAATTTATAATATCTTACTCCAGATGAGTAGTCAAGGAGAGTGAAGGAAAAGGGAGAAGGCAAGCAGAAAATAAAAACTAAAATGGAAGAAAATTTGTTGCTCTTCTTCTCCTTCTTCCTCTTCCTCTTCTCCCTCTTCCTCCTCCTCCTCCTCCTTCTCTTCTTCTCCTTCTTCTTCTACCTTTCAGAGAGCCATTACTTTCTTTTCTTAGTGATTTCTAGTTAGCACTTATCCAAATGGCTTATTATGGTTCCAACTTTTAGATCAATTCCTTTGATAGTACAAGCTACACCTAAATGTGCACACTAACATTCTGTTTGTCAGATTTTGTTCCAGAGGTCAGAGACCTCTTTTGGTTCCAGTACTCTGAACAGGTGCATATTCCCTTCTACTCTCCAATTCTGACATACAGATATTCTCCTGTTTCCATCTGTTCCTTACCCCACCCCTTTTCTGGGAGAAAAATGGGTACCTTTAGTTGAAAAAGATATCTGCTGACCCTAGTCATGTCTGGATACCGGAACCTGCATCTAACCCTACTTTCCCACAACAATTTGCTCTGGGTGTTATGCCAGAACCAGGAAAATCAAACACCCCTAGATCTCATAATGTTCATGAGGGGATGGGAAGGTTGGAATATGAGTTTGTTCAACTTGTTACATTTTTGACTCTTGACTCTATTATTTTTTTAAAAATATTTTTAATGTTTATTCATTTTTGAGAGATGGAGAGAGACAGAGCATGAGTGGGGGAGGGCAGGGCTAGAGGGAGACACAGAATCCGAAGCAGGCTCCAGGCTCTGAGCTGTCAGCACAGAGCCCGATGTGGGGCTTGAAGCCACGGACTGTGTGATCATGACCTGAGCTGAAGTTGGACACTTAACTGACTGAGCCACCCAGGCTCCCCACTTGACTCTATCCTTGACCAGAACAGGGCAAGCATCGCCTCCAGCTTCAAGTCTTTTGATTGGAGAGAGCTGTGTGGTTGACCTGTGTGTTCTGGTCAAGACTACATGGCAGCTATGACTTTCAACTATAAACCTACCTTATCTTTGGATGTCTCTTCCTTTGCCTCCTCCAGCAGGCACATGGCCTACTATACTCTAGATAAAGAGGAACAAATGAATGAATAGTTAATTGACGTCCCAAGGCAGGGCATGAAAGGAACAGAGATGAAGCAGAGATGAGCAAGAAAAAATCTGTCCCAAATACACACCCCACAAAGGTTTGGCAGCACCTTCCACTTGACAGGAAGAGCCATGGCATTTTCTCCCAATGTGGGAAGATATCAGGCTGTCCCTCCACTACCCCTAAGTGGTGGGATGTGTAAATTGTCACATTTCTGATGCTAACTGCCAAGGTCAGGTAACTCAGGGCCGCGTGTTGTGCTGTCGTCCGAGGCTACATCTTTTATGAGTTAACACATCTCATCTTTCCTCCCCAGTTTATTATTTTTTTAAGCGCTAACACATTAATTTTACTGCCAAAGAATTGTGTTTCTTGTTATTATTTTTAAGTTCTTTCATTCGTCTGTGTCAGCAGCTGAAGCTGAAACTCCAGGATGCACGATTCCAGGAAGAATTCCCTGGGTACCAAACGGAGAAGGCACACTTACAATGTCAGGAAAAAACTTGTTTAGTTAGACTCTTATCTCGGTGCCCTGCTGCCCTTTTTAAACAAATGTATTGGATTTTTGCACTTTATTGCTGCTTCATAGCCCAATATCTAAAATGGACTTCTCTCATTTTGTGTGAGAGGGTTTACTTAACAAACGATCCCATATTGCTTTTAACAGGGCAGACCGTTAACCTGGATTATTGTGCACCGATAGAACATGATGCGTGAAGAACTCCCAGCTCCCGGCTTTGAACATCCTTTTCTCCCCATGCTTCCAGCAGGTTCGTGAATACTGAGCTGGGCCGTGAGCACGCGGTGCTGAATAAAATTTAACATGTTCTCTGAAAGTCGCATGCATTTCTAAAATGTGCTGCTCCAATTGAACAAGACCTTCCTGGGGAAATGACTGGCACGGAATATTCCCAATGGAAATATCACTCGTAGAATATCTCATTTACTTGTCTCGCCAAGTTCACCCGTTGAAGCTGGCAGCTGTTGCCCTTTAGTCCAGTTGATTTTTGGTCTTCCCTATTTATGATCATAATTGTATGATTCATAGAAATAGTGGCTTTTATCAGAAACGTCCGGCATTGGCAGAGCTAGAAATAAGTTGGGTCTTCAGAAACAGTAGTCAGGTTCTGGGAGGATGGAAGAACCTAACATGTTAACATCCCAAATGTGGGAAGACCGTCCTCTCTCTGTAACCCATGCCTATGAAAGGAGGGGAAGACTGCTCTCTCTCTTTCTATCATCATGGTTAGTAGAAAAGGATCCTCATGCAGCATAGAAAGGCCCGAAAAACACTAAGAGAAATTCTCAGAGCAGTTATAACTAAAATTTGCCTATTTAGTTCAGAAAGGTAGATAAAAGCATGGTGCAGAAATATATTGTGGAATTTCTTTCCAGCTCTTCTTTCCCTTAGTCGTTGGGGAACGTTCCTAAGCCCATTTCCTCTGCGTTTCAGCTGCAGCTGTGTTCTGTTCCCAAGGGTCTGGATCTCACTGACTTCTGACACCTTGCTTTTGTTCAGATTTTAAATGAGGCACTTCCTGCTCCTAAAAGAATCCAGGTCTGTGGTTTAGGACAGCCCAAAAATATCTCCATACTTTTCAAAAGCTTCCATGTCTAGGGTCCTTTTTCTCTCTCCCGAGTGTCTGTTAGGTCTGCAGTAATCTAGATGCAAACTATAGTCTCTTTGCCATTTTTTCATAAAGCCACTTGTCTCCATATCCTTAGTGATGATTTGGAGCTCCCAGGAGAAAGGCCACATCTCAGCAGGCATGGCTTTCCACCAACTCCTGGGCTCCCCTCTTCCTTCCCCAAACCCTAGAACAACACATTCTTCCTTACTCATGTAGAATATTTCTACTTTCTTTAACTTCCCTTCGAGGTTTACTATTAACCAACAAAGTAGGTTGGTTAAAAATCCTTAAATATTTTTTTCCAGACAAAGACAGAACTGTTCCTAAGGAATTGTAAGCCATTAAAAAAAAATTCATTATATTTGGAAGGATGTATGCCCAGTCTCTATTTCTCCTTCTCCAAGTTTGACTTGACTCAAACATTTTCTATTTTTAGATTGGTTGGGCTAACGATGACCAAAAGGCAATGGAAGTAGAAATATTCTACCTCTTTATCTTTGTGTATAAAGTGAGAGGCATGGTGCATTCAAACAACCAAGAATGGAGAAAAAAACTTTACCAAGTCTATTCATGGAGTTAATATTTCCTGGTTACATCTAATACCTTTAGGGTGGCTGGAGTCCCAAGTAACCTGGTCTGGAACATATTTTGCATTTGTTATATAATTGCCCCAATTCCAGAATAGGTGGCTTAATTTCTGATTTGTTTGTATTCAAAATCATAATGTGGTATAGTTGAAAATGATGGCTCTTAAAAAGGATTGATCTTAAAGTCATCTAGTCAAATACTCTCATCTTTCAGACGAGGAAACTGACACCAGGCGATGTTGACTTGCCCCAGGCTACACAGCCAGTCCCTGGCAGTGTCATTGGCCTGGTCCCTTGGTGTCCTGAGTCTCAGGCTAGTTCTTCTACTATTCTTTGCTCCTGTTCCTTGGCTGGAGACATTGATTTTGGGCAGTGACTATTCAGTTTATTTCTCCAAATGGAATGGAATACAATTCACGCCTGTTTTAAAATAGCCAGAATTAGATTAATACAGGGTGTACTAATATATAGAACTTAATTAATACATGGTATATAATTCATACCTGGTATATAATATGTGGAGGGAATGCTGAAGATCCACCTTCTCCCAACCCGGTATTTAAATCGTACTGAGAAGAATGAGGTAGAATGTCTATTTCTGGACACCTGATTGAAAGGACAGTACCTCAGCCTTCATCTTGGGTGTACAGTCACACAAACCGGTGTCTCATTTTTGATGTTTAGCCACTTCCCTATGTGATCTTGGGAAAATCACTTTTATACTCAGCCTGACTTTCTTTGTCTGCCAAACAGGGATAATAATACCTACATTCTTGGGTTTGGTTCGGCTATGAAAACAAAGTATGTATGTGAAAGACCCAATCCTTAAACAGGGTATGCACTTAGAGCTTCTTGGTTTCTCTCCTTCTGTCTCATTTGTCATTGCAATTTGACTTGAATTATTAATTAATATTAGCTCATCTATTTCCCACATACTTAAAAAAATAAAATTGTTTTTACTATTGCTCTCCTCTGGGGACAGTAGTAATACTTCAATACTATCTTGGAAACATAGTAATTCTTTTCTCTTTTTTTTTTCTCTTTTCTTTTTTTTTTTTTTTTTTTTTAGAAAATACTCATTTGTGACAGAGCTGCCACATAGTCGTGAAGAATAAGGAAAGTCAGAGGATGAATGACTATTTTCCAGAAGACAGGTAAAGCATATTTGGTAGATTAATTCTCAATTCACCTTCTCAGAGGAAAAGGACAAAACACTCATTTACCAAGATTCTAAAGAGATTTTCCGGCAAGTCCCTAGCCGGCCCCACATTAGTCTTTGCTTTGAAGCATTCATTCCCCAGAGCTTGGGCTTCTTGACCAGGACCCACACCTTTTATTGAGCTACAAGAAGACTGGAGGAGACAACTGGCTCCTTGCCCCGGACATTCACACGCCTGGTGGCACTCGGGAGAGGGACTGCACACGTGCCTATCGGGGAATCAATCGTTCTGCCTACCATCTTCTTTTTCTTCAGAAGAAAGCGAGTGAACGCAATTACCTCATCCAGAACAATTACCACACTAAACTGTTTATTCTCCAGGGAAAGGTGTTTGGGAGCAGGGAGCACTTTGTCAAGACAGAGATGGATTTTTTAGAAGTACTACTTGTATCAATATCGAGTGTGGGCAGTGAGGGAACTGTTGGGAAGGTTTTCTTGCAAGCCAAGACCTCAGTTGCTGTTGGGGTCAGCCAGGCCAAAGGGGACCCATATTCTAAATAGTCGAGTTGTGGCACCATTTGGGGGCCCCAATATTGTGAGACATGATGCGTGCTCTGCCTGTGGAGTTTTGGACTCAGGGCCAATTCCTCAGGTGCGTTCTTTGCTCTGAAACTGTGTAGCCTAAGGCAATCTCTCTTAAGTTACTACAGCCGAGGGAAGAATATGAGGCAACCATGAGGTACTTTTAAAAGCAGTTAAATAAAGCTTTGACAGTTTATTCAAAATAAACCACACTTTTAAGAAAAAAGTCTTCTTTCCTTCTTGTTACAAAGGCCAGAACGAATCTCCTTTCCCTGATACTTAGAAGAAAGGCGATTCCCAAGTCCCAGATGAAAACAAAACCATGAGGCATCAGAAATACGGACGCTTTCAGAAAAGTTAAAAAAAAAAAAAAGTAGAAAAAAAATCTATCACATACCCCTCAATGCACCCCCGACTGTAATTTCCTCTACCTCTTTATTTATATGCATACATATTTCGCCTAGTTACAGTAATGGATTTATTCTACTGTTATTTCCCCCCACTTGGCATCTAAGTCTTTTTCCTTTTGCTTTGACTATTTTAGGCGTGCTGTCTGATCGGATGTTAAAAAATGGAAGAAAGAGAGGCAGGACTGAGAAAGGGCTCAAAGTTGAACGAAACAGAGGTTTCCGGGAAGCAGCCGACCCCGAGTCGCCCGCATCTTTCCGCGCCCGGTTCGCCTGGGAGAGGCCCGCAGGCGCTGCTCGCTCGCGCCCGTAGGCGTGCGCTCGCGTCCCGGAACGGGCCCCAGGCCCCGCCGCCCCGATCTGCGAGCGGGGGCTATTTGCCCAGAGCGGAGATACCCGGGAGCGCGTGCGGCGGCCGCGGCGGGGCTCACCTGCGCCCCCCGGCCTCCCGCCCCGCGCGGCCCGCCGCCGCCCCGCCCCGGCCCGGCTCATTGGCTGAGGCTTGGAGGGGAGGAGAAGGGGCGGCCGCGGGCATCTCATTAGCGATGCGGACTCGCTCCTCCGCCCCGTAGTCCCGAACCCGGCAGCGGCGGGAGCGCGGCAAGCGGTGCTGCGGAAACGACGCGCGACTCCGGTGGCGGCCGCGGCGGCAGCGGTCGCCCCGCCGCGGGAAGCTATGGGGGCGCGTGCAGGCTCCCGGTGCCCGGCCAGCGGCGGCTCGGAGCGCGCTGCCCCGAGGCTGTAGGGAGCCGCCGTGGATCAGTCACTCGCTGAAGACCTCCGGGACCCGCTCGTCTCGGCCCCCGGCTCGCCGTGCCTCTCCCAGGCGCCCGGGGCGTGGAAGAGGAGCCGGACTCCGAGCGGGGCGAGGAGCATGGGGAGAGCGGCAGCCGCAGGAGGAGGCGCTGGAGGGGCGCGCCGGTGGCTCCCGTGGCTGGGGCTCTGCTTCTGGGCGGCGGGGGCTGCGGCTGCCCGAGGTAAGCGCGGGGCAGAGCGGGCGGCGGGGCCGGGGGCGAGGCGAGGGGGCGCCGGCGAGACTGAGCGGGACCCGCGCCCGCGGCGTTGGCTTCGCAAGTTGCGCCCCGCGCCTTTCCGCGCGCGGACCCGACAGGGTGGGAATCGGGCGGAGGACCTCCGAGGGGACCCTGCCTCCCACCCCAAGTTTGCGATCAGCCGCAATCCTACAGGTTGCTGTGACCGGGGCCCCTACCCTTGACGCGCATCGCCTGCTCCATTTTTCCGATCCCTCCGCAATTGCTGCAGACCCGAGTACCCACCTCTTCGCTCCAATCTCTCTCCCCTGCCCTCTCCACTTGTCTCCAAGGCGAGAGAGATCATGGGTGGGCGCGCAGAGCTGTGTCCGAGAGTTCCTGCGAGAGGGGCGGGGTGATAGAGGTCTCCCTCCGTAGGGTGGGCTTGAATGGAGAGGGCGCCTTTTCCTTTTGGGGAGCAACACCCAAGCTAAAGTCCGCTGAGCGTGACACTCCTGGGGCGACACTCGCTAGAGGACCTAGACAGCGCTGGGTTTTCTTTCGAGGAGGCCGCGTGCGTGCGGGAGCCCCGGAGAGCCTTGTGCACCACCCGCGTTAGCTGAGCCTGCCGTGCGGAGCCGGGATAAGCATTTGGCCCGAGGCCGGCTCACCCGGCGCCTCCTCTTGCTACCAGGTGCCCACTCCAGCTAGGGAGCTAGCGAGCGCCGGGCTCCACCGAGCCGCGGGGAAACGCCGCTCCTTGCTGACTTTGAAACGTAAACCCCATTTTCCTGGATCCTCCGGACTCCAGTAGAGTGAAAATTTGCAACTGATTTCACCTGCACCGTGAGCGAGAACCGGGAGCATCAAGTTAAAGATAAATCCCGCCGACTTGTTTTGAAGATGATCAGAGACCGTTTCAGACGTAGCTTGCGTATTGTGGCTTTACCTTGGAAATAATCCCGAAGCTTCTCCTTCCCGCCCATCTTTAGCTTTCTCCTTCCCTGTGTGCCATCCATTAGGTTTAGAATATGTAATTGCGTTGAATGATTTACTTAACGCTCCTCCAGCTGGAAGCGGGGACTGAACTGACCACCTCACGTTCTGCTCTCTGGCTATCCTGAACCTAATGCGTAGCCGGGAGTGTGGAAGGGGTTCAGGACGATCACACCAGAACCTCTGTAATCTAATTTTTATGAAAGCTAACGGTGTGTTAAAAACAGTCTGGGTGCCTAGAATGAAGAATTAGAAAAAGGAAAAGAGGTGGATAGAGGCTTTCGGCTTTATGATCCTGTTCAGTGACTATTTGCTTTTCATTTCCTGAAAACTTTTTTTTTTTTGCTTTTTTTTTTTTTCTTCCTTTGGTGAAGCAGGCCCTTTAAAAAGCAGCAAAGGTTTAAAAATGAGCCTCGGTGATTGCACACACTGGGTTATGGTGAAGTATAGTTCTTTCCCTTCCTTGCTGGAAGAAGCACAGGCTTCAGCCATCTAATTTACTATGGAGAATGCCTCCTTGCAAAGTCAGCTCAGTTGTTTTTAATATACTGTTGCGGAGAAAAGCCGGCTTGTTCTCAGTTATCTAAATGTCTGAATTCCCACCTGCTATTTGGTGTGGAATACCCAAGAGTGACTGGCTCCCTGTCCTGACCCCTTGGAATTTGGTTGGTGGAGTTGTCTTGAAGCCAGCTCCAAACAAGAGGTGGGGATATGCCAGAAGCCTCTTGGATGGAGTTTTGCTGGCTGTAAAACTAAGGCTAGCACCTCTTGTCTGCAAGCTGTTCCTTAAAGGTCTCCTAGAAAACATACTGTACACTCTGCAGGCTTATTTACAACAAAATGTCTTGCACGGATCATAGTAATGTTCAAGACACATGGCGCGGAGCAGTAAACCTGACTAATATTTCCCTTGTAGTATGTTACGTTTTGGGGTGTGAAGCCCATTACCCTTAGCATCTGTCAGAGATTCTGTAAGAAATGAGTAGTAAGCCGGGCTCTGGAATCTGTGAAGCTACATGCACCTGGCTTTGGACAGGTGGGCTCAATTGTAGTTTTCCGAACAAAGGGTGGGTTTCAATGATACCTAAGTTCTGCCTGCTTGGGCAGGTACCCCTTCATTAAAAGCAAGAAGAGGTGCGCTCTCGTGGCATGTTTGCTGAGTAGTCTGACCAGCCTCCATACGGTTGGCCCTAGGTGGTGGTTCTTTATCCAAAGAAATAGTTGTGTTTTTTTTTCCCTGCAAGCCTTTCCATGTTGATTTGAACCAAGGTGTTCTCCCTTCCCTAAACAACAGGCTATATAGAATTATGCTTTTCCTTTGATGATTTAGGAATATTTAACAATTCAGTAGCATTTTCTTTACAGTTATTTATCCTTTGTTTCTAAGATGATTGCACCAACTTTTTTTTTTTCCCCTTTTCCTCTCCATACCTAATGTAAAACCCACTAAAAATCAGAGGGGAGGTGGTTTCAGGTGATTGGCTTTAAGTGAATGTACTCAAAGAGGAAGATACTTGGGGCAGGACACTGCCTATAGAAAGTAGTAGTGAGTGGCCCAAGGAGCAGTGTTCTGGTTCCTTCCTTTGCAAACAGGACTGACTTCTTCAGATTTATGTTCCTGACTTCTGGCATACTGTGAGGAAGGCACTTTGGTGCCATGATTACTGTATATTTTAACACTTTCCAACTTAAAAGAAGGTTGTTTAAAAGTTATTCATGACCTGCCAAGTGCAAATTGAATCCACATCATGTTGTCATGTTGATTTGTTTTGTTCTTTGAAAAACTGGAGTGGCGCTCTAGATCTGGTTGCGATTCCTGTATTAGATACTGTACCTAAGATACCCTCATCTAAAGGCAGGGAGGAGATGATCTTAGATAGGCTAAACTTACATTTCCTTGCTTTAAAAAATTTCCTGGACAATGAAATCTTCCTAATAATAGCTACAGAAATGCATTAAGGGCATGAGTGGTACATGTTTATTATCTAGGCATAATAGGGTCAGATGGTTTACAGATACTTAAAATCCATTTGTCTATCTGGTTCATACATCTTAAAATCTATCGTCATTTGCTCCCTAGTGACCATTATATGCACCCCCCCCACCTTTTTAATTCTGTTCCTTTTCCTCAAAAAATTGTCCCTCCATAGTGCTATCAGGAAAGAGTGTTTTCTCCCAATTTCCTGCCAGCTTTGTCTTATTCTAACTCTTGGGTTGTGCTCGCAGCTTGAGCAGTCCAATGGCACCTTCTTTTCCTACCCAACAAAGTGTGTTCAAGGAATGTCTTAAGTATCTCAGCCCTTAACAAGAGGTTAGTTGTTCTGATCTGGCCCTTAAGAAAAGCGCTTGTTGTCCTTTTTCATTGTCTTACTATGAAAAATCCTTCCTCACTCTTTGAGTGACCTGTGTGCGCTTTTGTAAGCGGACCCCTTAGGGTGGGAGAAATCAGGGGGCCAGGAATCCTCCGTGAGGTCTCTGAACTGTAGGACTACATTCCAGACCTTGCTGTCTTACTAGGTAGGGAAGCCCTTTTCTGTCTGTATCGCCTCAATGACTTTATTGTCTTCCTTCTACCATATATAGAACCTAATTTAAAATACCGCCAACTCTAAAGATTTCTCAAGGAATTTGTTGTAGAGCAGATAGTATTTGATACCACTCCCTTGTGCCTTTTGTTCTTTTTTTTAATATGAAGGCTAGAGACTCAGACCATATGCATTAAAATCGAATCCCAAAGACAGGTGTCCATCCAAAGAAAGATTTTTCTGTAACATCCCCTCAAGGAAGGTCATAGTGGGAATAGAGGCATCCTCTTAATGGACAGGCACACACGTTTGCAGAAAGTCCTGATGGGGATGCTTCTTGATTGCACTTTGGCCCTTAATCTTGATTGTCTCATACTCAGGGAAGTGCCACTTGACCAGCCATGGCATTGTCTTCTCATTCTGAACTACTGACTTGCCTGAATACCTAGCGGGAACTTTACTGTAGTGACAGCCGCAAATTCTAGGTGAAGACACTGACCAGCTCACGCCCTCATTTGCTAAGTGGCCGCTGTTGGCATGAAAACTACCATTGTGTTGCTACCGCTCCTTGTATCATACCTGTTCCTTAAGAGAAGGCATTTTTGTAGCCTTGAGTGAGAAATAATAATAGTGATTATTGTATTTAGCGTGTGCCATTGATTATTCTAAATGCTTCACGTATGTGAACTCATTTAGTCCTTAAAATAACACCGTGAGGTAAGTAATATTCTCATTTTTAACATAGGGAAACAAGGTCAAACAAGGGTTAAATAACTTGTTCAAGGCCATAGAGGTAGTATATGGAGGGGCCTGGATTCAAACCTGCACTGTCCTCCTCCAGAGCCTTAAACAAGGACTGTTTTCTAAACTATGCCAAAAATAAAGTGACCCTTACATTTTGGTGACAAAAGCGCTAAAATGATTTCTCTGTAACTGTGAGAGTTGTAGAGGCATTTAGAGTAGCTTCAATAAATCTATAAATATATTCAGATAAATCTCAGAGATTTATGTTGTATGAAAACAACCACCCTCTCACCATTCAGCTTAATATACTTTGGGATTGGATTCACACTTAAAATTCTGAACGCCCGTTTCTAATATGATAGCTTGCTTTTTTTTTTTTTCAATTTTGAATTTCAACAGAAAATATTACTCTGATTGAATACGCCATCCATGGAATGGCAGATCCCAAGAGACTATTTGTTGCATGTCTTGTATTTTTAGCCTTGTTTGCCGGGGAAATGTGGAGCATGAGATTGGAGAGTAGATTGTTAACACCAGAGGCTGCTGTTTCTGCTGTTTTGGGTACTCCTGCTGCTGCTCTTTCAAGGCAGATGGCTAGATTCATTTATAGAAAATAGATATTCGTTCTATTTTGCATTTCCACTTTGAAAAGAACTTCTAATTGTTTGGGCCACATTGCCTCGTATGGTCTCATTGTGCGCATACACATGCTGTGCGTAGATAATTTTCAGAATTAGGTGGATGTTAATGGATCCACTTTGGACTGTATTAGAAATCCACTGTGAACTCCGTTGTGCTTCTGGAGTATTTCTCCCGAAAGTGGGTGTGTGTGCAGTACAGGGTGTATCACGGATTTTGTGCTCAGCACCTGCCCCTCCCCACCGACTTCGCTGACCCAGAAATTAGGGGCAGAAGTACTGGGTTGCATTTCTGGGGCTAGAGGAGAAACAACATTCCCATATTATGCTTCTCAGCTACATCAGACTACTGCGGGACTGGAAAACACTTCCTGATACTGTTTCCGAAAGACCAGAGTAAGGTGAGGCCTGAATTCTTCCCCTGTGACCAGTTCCTTCCTTCATAAATAAGGAAATCGGAAAGCCAAAAGCTGCCTTTCGAGTGAGGTCAATGACAGCTTCACTTAATGCAGATGTTGCCTGTCTGTCCCCAAATTTCTGGTTCACAAAGTGCAAAAGAGCCTTCCTTTCCAGAAAGAGAGACCTTGGCAGGTGTATTCCACCGACCCAACCTGGTCTTGTAAGGTTAAGAGGAATCATGGGGGAAAACGTCACCGCAGCCATGTGGAGAATGAATTTGGCAGGTGTTTTGTTGTCATCTAAAATCAAATGTTTGTAATTTCTCCATCAGGTAAGTCCAAGGGAAAATGATGTTGCAGAAATTCCAGAAGGTAGGTGATTGGTGGGCAGGCATAGGAAGAAATCATCCCGAATTCTTCAGAGGCTCAACTAACACTGGCACAGCTATGTTTTGTGTAATATCATTCACAGATTTTGATAACTTACTATAAAAGCAAATTTATTTTCTAAATATTGGATGAGAGATCTGCCTGTGAATATATTTGTGCGCGTGTTGCTGGGAGTGGTGTGAAAGTGATTGGTGGCTTCTGCTAGCAACAGCATTTATTCAGGAGTTACCATCTTTATTTGAATTTAATTTAATAAAATCCAGGAGAGGAGGGGAAACTGAAACGCTCATAGGTTATGGGAGCTATGCTGGTAATGTCTTTGAAACTCACAAGTCAGTGCTCTTCAGATGTTAGTGCACATTTCAGTCACTGCAGATCTTGTTAAACTGCACCTTCTGATCTAGTAAACCTGGGGAGGGGCCTGGGATTCTGCATTTCTGACGGGCTTCTGGATGACCCTATCCATGGGCCACACTTTGAGTAGCAGGGCCATAGATGAGTGTAATTCGGGTTTTTTATTTGCAGTATTGTTTTTCACTTGCAAGTCTGTATGAAGCGGAATTCAGTGCGAGACTATTTTTAAAATGCCAATAGAAGAATAGGTAAACACAAATGTCAGTTTAAACTCAGGCAAACATACAGCCAGTTGTAAAACTAACACATTCAGGAGCACTGCTCTGAGATGAGATAATGTCTTGTTTCTAGCATCTGTAAACAGTATTTGAAAAGTCTTTCTATTGTGAAGTGATTGAGGACTTATGTTTGCATCTAATTAATTGCAGGTAATAAAGACGAAACTGAGTCCCTAGGAAGTTGAACAGTTTGCCCAAAGTCAGATTTTTAACTAGGAAGCTTTTCTACTCATCTTGATCACTTCTTCCTTTTATTGTATGTGTCGACTGCACCTGCACTTCAAATGGTGCGGAGTTCAGGATAATGAGAGGACGGGGCTATCGTTAAGTAAGAGGTAGAGAAAATCAGTTGGTTCAGAAAAACAGTGCTGTTCATACAGGGTACTGAGGCTCCCCAAGCTGATGGATTGTGGTTGTCACAACATGGTGTATGAGCTGGTGCTGGGGTCTGTTGTATCTGCTGCAAGATAGTTCTCTGCACCTGACAGGATCCATTGTGCTTACTATTAACTCTTACCCAGCACCTGATAGTTCTTGTCCAATAGCATATGCCAACTAGTATTTTTTTTTTTGAGTTTGTTTATTTTGAGAGAGTGCACAAACACAAGTGGGGAAGGGTCAGAGAGAAGGAGGGGGAGAGAATCTCAAGCAGTCTCCATGCTATCAGCACAGAGGCTGATGAGGGGCTCGAACTCAGGAACTGTGAGATCATGACCTGAGCCAAAACCAAGAGTTGGATGCTTAACTGACTGAGCCACCCAGGCTCCTGCCAACTAGTATTTTTTACTCCAGCCTTATTATGTAAGGTAAAAATACTACTGAGACTAAACTTTCTGAAACTTATTTGATCCTGTGATAAAATACTCAGGGAAATATAATTGCCAGAGGAAGAATTAAATAATTATAAGATAGTTATGTATGTATTTTTTTAAGTTTATTTATTTTTTTATTTTGAGAGCGTGAGCAAGCAGGGGAGGGGCAGAGAGAAGGGGAGAGAGAATCCCAAGCAGGCTCTGTGCTCTCAGCTTGCAGCCCAGTGTGGGGCTCGAATCTACCAGCCCTGAGATCATGACCTGAGCCGAAATCAAGAGTCAGATGTTTAACCAACTGAGCCACCCAGGCACCCCTATATTTTTTTCCTTAATAGATTGTAAAGCCTACATTCCTTTTTTTAATGTTTTAATGTTTTATTTATTTTTGAGAGCGAGGGAGAGAATGTCCTAGGGGAGGGACAGAGAGGGAGGCACAAAGTCCAAAGCAGGCCCCAGTCTCTGAGCTGTCAGCACAGAGCCTGATGCAGCGCTCAAACTCACACATTGTGAGGTCATGACTTGAGCCAAAGTTGGACACTTAACCGATGGACCCACCCAGGCACTCCAAAGCCTATATTACTAGATAGCCTATTCTAGAAAGAGGGTTAAGTAGAAGAAGGACACTATCATGGATGGCTGTTATGAGTAATAATTCATTTGCATGGAACTTGATACTTTTAAGGTATGTTCACAAGTATGATTGCTTTGTATTTTCACCTCCACCTTGATATCGAACAGATGATAAAATTAGATGTAGAGATTTTTCAACCAAGGCGACACAGGCAGCAATAAGTAGTACCAGGACTCACAGCTGAGTCTCCAAATGGTTTCTGGGTTTTGGACTTATTTACCATGTACTTCTGTTTTCTGGCCCGATAGAGTCATTAGACCTGAGCTGAATGATAAAGCATTTTGCTCACATTATATTTGAGACCAGGCTCTGGATGCGTGAGCATGTGTGATGGAGGAGAGTAACTGAATAAAAATTTTGGGTGATACCTGTGTTGCCTTCTTGGTCTGTTGGTATTATGTTCTCACGGTTATAAGCAGAGATGCCCCTACGTGGGAAATGTGTCAGAAGTGATTGGAGGGAAGTAAAACCGTGACTAGATCTCTCATGGCAGACTGCGGTATGGAATAAGCTGTGTGTCAAACATTCGGAGGAACTTGCTAAGCAATAATATTTTCTTAATCAAAGGAATTAAAGTGTTCATTAAAGTAAGTAAAATCACAAATTAGTTCTCCGGTTTTATTTTTAAAGATGCCATTACAAACCAGACAGTTTTTAGAAATAGAATACTAGCTCCTCAGTCTGCATGGCTTTCTAAATGCCTTGGCTTTATTATTTTTTTTTAAGTTTATTTTTTATTTTGAGAGAGAGAGGGAGAGAATCAGAAGCGGGCTCCGTGCTGTCAGTGCACAGCCCAGCATGGGGCTCAGTTTCACCAACTGCGAGATCAAGAGTCAGTCGCTTAACTGACTGAGCCACCCAGGCACCCCTCTGCCTTGTCTTCATTATTAATTTTGAGTGCCTGTGCTTTATTTTTTCTTTGTGTACACTTGTAAAACAAGATTAAAGTCTTTAAATTTGTGTTTGGAAGTATTGCCATGGCTCAGTGCAAACGGACTTCCAATAACAGTTTTCATTATGTCTTTGA
Source organism: Felis catus (assembly GCF_018350175.1). NCBI lineage: Eukaryota > Metazoa > Chordata > Mammalia > Carnivora > Felidae > Felis > Felis catus. The sequence continues at coordinate 46,954,205 of NC_058371.1, read as the reverse complement.
GAATTATCCAACCTATCTGGGGTGCCTGGGTGGCTGAGTCAGAGTCTGACTTCAGCTCAGGTCATGATCTCCGGGTTCGTGAGATCAAGCCCTGCGTTGGGCTTTGTGTTGATGGCACAAAGCCTGCTTCAGGTTCTGTCTCTCTGCCCCTGCCCCACTTGCACTCACCCTCGCTCTCTCTTTCTAAAATAAACATTAAAACAAAATTATCCAACCTATCTTAAAAAGAGATTGGGAAAAAATACAGACCATCAAATAAGATTCTTTGCCAGGCAAATTGTAAGTGTGTGATAAGCCTTTTGAAAGGGGCTGGGAGGAGTTGACTGCATCTAAATCGACAGCCCTTGTATCCCCTTCAGTCTTGGGGCCAGAAGCTACACTGATTGCCAGTAGCTTGCATCAGATTTTCAAAGTTGTTTTCCTTAAGACAAAACCAAAAACAATCAGGAGATTCACAGGTTTTGTCCAGGTGAGGTATGTGGGTGGGATGTAAGTGTTTCTGGGGTTTGCTTTAAGGATGTAAAGCTGAAAAAAATTTGGCATTAAATTTTTTTTTTTTTTACATTGGGGCAAAAAGAAAGAAAACTCACACAACCCATTTGATATTTTCTCAAATTTAGCAGACAGCTTGAGATGCATTTCAGCCTCTGCAACGGCAGTGTGAAAAGACAGCTGTATCGTATCACATCCTGCAGCAGAAAAGACCATCACCTGTAGAGCCCATTATTAACAGTTGTCAAGGTGATAAGTGCTTTAATGCATGGGTATCTGTGTATGTATTATATATTAGTAGAATGTCATATATCATCATTATAGCAAACTTAGATCATTAAAGTTCTACACTATTAATTTAAAAGGCATTAATAACACACTTGAGATGTGGATACAATTTTGACTTGAAAGTCAGCTTCTTAATTCACATATTCCCATTTCTCTCTTTCTCCATGGTATCTCTCATTTAACCCCCAAATCTTTGTTTCTTCCTCAAAGTCACTCCCTTCTCAGAAATTCCCTTCTCATTTAAGCAGTGTGGTGAGCCTGGGGAGTTCGAGACCACGTGTCCTTCAACCTATCACTTTGTTCTCTGGTACTTTTTATCTGTCTTATCTATTATTTTGTCTTTTTTTTTGTTTTTTTGAGAAAGAGAAGATATGAGGCGAGGGGGGGGGGAGAGAGAGAGAGAGAGAGAGAGAGAGAGAGAGAGAGAGAGAGAGAGAGAGAGAGAGAGAGAGAGAGAATGAATATGTATATCTACAATGTGGAGCCTGACTCGGGGTTGGGGGCTACATCTCACCGACAGATCATAACCTGAGCCTTTTCAAGAGTCTCATGCTTAACCGACTGAGCCATCCAGGTGCTCCTGGTTCTTTTTATTCATAAAGTGAGAAGAAAGGACTAAATTCTTTTTTTCTTTTCTTTTTTGAGAGAGAAAGAGCGTGCAAGTCAGAGAGGGAGAGAGAAACCAAGCAGCTCTGTGCTGTCAGTGCAGAGCCCTGTGGGGGACTCAAACTCAAACCATGAGATCATGACCTGAGCCAAGATCAAGAGTAGGACAGACACTTAACTGAGCCACCCCGGTGCCCCTGGTTGTTTTTATTCCTAATGTGAGAAGAAATGCCTAAATTGTCTTTAAAGCTCCTGCATGCTCTCACATTCTGTGATGCTCTGCTTTGTTTTCAGTACCTTTCATTCTCAGTATGAATAGGACGCCCCTTCTCCGCCATAGCTCATGTTTGCTCACTTGGGTGTGGGGGCCCATGGATGCTTACTTTCCCTTTCTAATAGAAACCAGACTTATGAAATTTTCTGTCTCTATATTTGGAGTCTCTGAACACTGTGTTAATAACACACTTGTGATAAAACTCACTGTATAGAACACTCCGCTTTCAAATTTGCCTCCGTGACTTTGGTGCATTTTGTAAAGAGATTTAACAGATCTGGGAGCTGGTCAATCCTCGTTTTCGATACTTGTCTTTGTGCTGTGCTTCTAAAGCTTCTAGCTTTGTGGAGGGCATTGTCTAAAAGCAGAAGATAGCATCTATGTGGCCTTCCGTTTAACATTTGATAAACACTGATTTGATCACTGAGTTTCTGTGTATTTGTTCCCCATTTGTAGAGGAAAATTGTACAATTATGTTGTTGAAGAGAATCCTAATATTTTTAGGGTAAGACCCACATCTTAACATGAACAACCAAAGTCTAGAGAAGCAACGTAGCTTTCTTGGCTTCTGTAGGTCATTTCTGTCGGTGCCTGCCCATGAATCCAGATCTTCTGTCTCTCAATGTCACTCTTCCCTCTTTTCCTTTCCAGGCTTCTAATAACAAACGTAATCAATAGAGGCACAAAGGAATTCAAAAGAAATGATACCAGAAGACTAAAGACTATTGATCATTGTTTTTATCTGTTAAAAGATGTTTTCGTTTTGTTTAAAATGTTTACATTTTTCTAAATACCTTTGAAATAATAGAGATTTCTTGGCTCAGTTCTTAATCATTGAATGTTGGGGTTTTGATTTGAGGCACTCAAGCTAGTTCAGTGTAGCAGAGCTAATTAATTTTGTAAAAAGGGTCTACATTATAGATTTGTGTTGGGATGAAATCTGGAGTGTTTTTTTAAATTTTTTTTTCTTTTAACATTTATTTATTTTTGAGAGAGACAGAGCATGAGCAGGGGAGGGGCAGAGACAGGAGACACAGAATCTGAAGCAGGCTTCAGGCTCCAAGCTGTCAGCACAGAGCCTGATGCGGAGCTTGAACTCACAAACCACGAGATCATGACCTGAGCCAAAGTTGGATGCTTAACCGACTGAGCCACCCAGGCGCCCCTCTGGAGTGAGTCTTAAGCTTTGTCCCAATTACTTCTGCATCCTTGTACTAAATGTGTGCAGTATGAACATAAACTAGCATTAAGACTCTACTACAAACACCAGTACATCCTAAATACTCTTTAAGTGTAATTACTTAAAAAGTCTGTACATAGGAAAGAGTATATTAACTTTATTTCCACTAACACTATGTGATGTTAGTGCCGTGCATTATACTTTACCCAAAGGATATAGTTTTAGAATGGTATTTGCCACATAACCTACTTACCTGGGCAAGTAAATTACTTCCAACTTGCATTTTTCCCTGTTTAAATCTGTGTATTCAGGTGTGGTGAGAAGGGAACCCTTTCCAATTTGGTCAGCTGGGCCTGTTAGAAGGTGGTGTTATTCAGTTGCTCATGATGGTGGACACACTGAGGACACGAGCTGGAGCAGATTTCAAATGTACATAAGCGTTTAACTAGTGCTGCTTCTTACAAGGCTTTTGGTGCTGGCAACAGTATGCTGGTGATACCCTCAAAAGGCTATAAATCTACATTCAGAGGCAGTGACTGGATGTAATTTTAAAAGCTTCAGTTGCTTCTTCTCATGCAGCCCCTATTGTTCCTTATTTTAAAGTGAATTCTGCCCCTCTGAAGGCCACGAGAGCTTGCAAAAAGCAAACCCTGTGGTTAAGCTGGAGCTTGGAAACTCCGGTGACTGGATCTTGATGATGATTCATGGCAAAGCCAGCTCGCTGGAAAAGTGTTAAACACGTAGGGTGTTGAAGACTTCTGATTCTTGGAGATGAGGTGTCAGAGCATTCAGGGTTTATTTTTAGTAATAATCAGTGAAGGATCTTGCTCCTGGAAATGGTGGTCGGGTTTTGGATGTGCAAATGGCTGGTCATCACCTGGTGCCATTCCCCACCCCCCAAACTCGGCAGAAAGTCAGACATCTCTAGCATTGTCAGCCAGGATGGGGGAGACCATCATATGCAGGTACTTAGAATGTGTGTGGCCATTAACTTTTTTTTGAGCTGAAAAGTGATGTTTAACAGTTTAAAGTATGTTTAAGTGGTTTTATTGAAACACAATAGATTGAAAGATGAGCACCAAATGTGTAGCATGACCTGGGTGTGTAGGAATCCACGTGTGTGATTTAAATGACGAGGATCAACAGTGTTATTCTGATGTTCTCAGCTGTTGGCAGGGCCTCTAACTCGGAGCAATCACGTCGGAATCCCCTGGGGGATGACCCACTGGTATTTCTTTAAGTTCCCCAGGAGATTCTCAGCTTGAGAACATAAGATTGAGAGCCGTTGATTTAATGAGTGCACCGATTGTGTATAAATGTAGATTCTGATCGTGTTTTGAAATTTAGCGAGGTAATTTGAAAATCACTGTCCTCGCAAAAGTAAGGGATCGAAGATGACTGATCCTAATTTGCCTCCGCTTCCGTGTTAGGCCTCCTCCTTCCACATGGTGTGCCAGGTGACTTGGATGAGTGAAATTGGATGATGGCACAAAACATTTCAGCCTTTGGGGGCTAGACGTCTCCTGCTTGGGAACAGCTGAGGTATTACTAAAAGGAATGAGAATCGTTGAGAGTGGTTATGTATAAGGGGAGGAGACTTCTAAGAACCCAGGTTTGGAGGTTGTACCATGTTTCCCTTCTGGACACAAGCCCAGGGCCCACAGATGTAGATTCCTATCCTCTTAACACATCATCCAGCTTCTAGGCCCAGGATGTAAATAAGTATTCATCTTTCCGCGTGGATTAATGTCGTCATCCTGGTCTTCATGTCTGAAGGATAGAGGCAGTGTAGAGCCTCCTATAGTGTCGGGCAGGGTCCTGGGCACCAGCAGTGTTGCTGACCAAGAGGGGTAGGTGGGGACATCGTTGCCGCAGCCATGGCAAGAGTTTTTCTTTCTCTCTTTCTCTCTTTCTCTTTCCTTTCTTCCTTATTTAATTTTCTTGAGTGTTCACCTATGTTTGAGGAAAGAGACTGTGTGAGCCGGGACGGGGCAGAGAGGGAGGGAGACATGGAATCCTAAGCAGGCTCCAGGCTCTGAGCTGTCAGCACAGGTCGACGCAGCACTCAAACCCACGAACCTTGAAATCATGACCTGAGCTGAAGTCAGAGGCTTAACCTACTGAGCCACCCAGGCACCCCAGGAGTTTCTTTTTTTAAAATGTTTATTTTTGAGAGAGAGAGAGGGGCAGAGAGAGGAGGGACAGATGATCCATCTGAAGTGGGCTCAGCGCTGACTGCAGCAAGACCGATGCAAGCCTCGAACTCAGGAACCCTGAGATCATGACCTGAGCCAAAGTCAGATACTTGACCCACTGAGCCACCCAGGTGCCCCACAAGGGTTTCTAACACTACTGCCCTGTTCACAACTGCCAGTGGTTTCCTATTTGTCTGTGAAATCAAATCCAAATTGTAAGACATTTTGTGATGTTATTGTTGCGGATGAATAAGTAGTTTTTTAAACATGAAACTAAAATGGGTATTTGTGCACTTAACCACCGCACGTAAGAAGTGGAGCATTCTCCACGCTTGACTCTGGTGCGTTTCTCCCGTAGTGTGCCGCTGCAATTCTCCTTTAGAAGTAATCATGCTCACATTCTGCGCTCGTCATTTCCTTGTTTTTAACAAACAGTTTAAACAAATATGTATGTACTTCTACACGGTTTACTTTTACTTCCTTTGGAGATGTATTTAAATTAGAGTCTACGTATTTCTCAGCAGTTGTTGCTTGTCACGACCAAGATTGTGTGTTATCTCTGTTATTACATGTGCCGTTGTTGATTCACTTCCCTCAGATACAATATTCAGTGGTGTGACTCAACCATAATTACGTTGCTGTCGGTGAAATTTGGGTTCGTTCAGATTTTTTTCTGTTCCGAAAAGTGCTAACTAGGAGCGTTGTTACGCGTGTCTAATGGTACCCATTTTCAAGTGTTTCTTACATACCTAAGACAGTTCTGAGACCTCGAACACCAGCTTGTTGAATATTCCAGATGGCGCCAAATCATTTTCAGCAATTTATAAGCCCTCGTCATTTCACGTTGGCCGACATTCGGTATTTCTGGGCCTGGAGGTTTCTGCTGCTTTTTCGTGGTTTGAACGTGATGATCTCTGCATGGACTTAATTTCCATATTTCTGATTACTAATGAAGTTAAAACATTTTTTTCATATACCTCGTTGCCAATTGTATTTCTTCTGTGAAACACTCAAGTATTTTGTTCATTTTTTATTATCTTATTGAATTATAGTAGCTTTAAGTATATATGTGTCAAAAATATTTTATAGAAGCCTTTAGGTGTGCTTGATATTTCTCCTAGTGTTTTATTTTTATTTATTGTTTTACTTTACGGTATTTCTTGATGACTTGGATATTTTACCTTATTTTCTCATGAACTTAAGTTTCAATTTTAGTGTTGTGCTTAGGAAATCCTTCCTAAATGCAATTGAATACATTCTCCTATATTCTAAATTGTATAGTTTGATTTTTCCTATTTTGGCCTTTAATTCACCTAGAATACATTTCATATTCTTCTGCCTAGAGTTTGAGTTAGAAGTTTCACTTCTTTCTTTCATGTGAATAACCAGTTGTCCCAGAACCATTTACTGAGAAGTTCCTCTTCTTTCTCTAATGATCTGTGATGTCACCTTTGTAATGTATGAACATTTCCATTTTTTTTTAATGTCTATTTATTTTTGAAAGAGTGTGAGCAGAGGAGGGGCAGAGAGAGAGGGGGACAGAGGATGCAGAGTGGAATCAGGGCTTATAACGGTGAGCCCAATGTGGGGCTTGAACCCATGAACCTTGAGATCATGACCTGAGCTCAAGTCAGACAGTCAACTGACTCAGCCTCCCAGGTGCCCCTGTATGAACATTTCATACCTACATGGACATTTTTTAGTGTGGCATAAAATGTTCTTCAGAACACTTCCAGCAAACCTTTGTAGGGTTTTTTGTTTGTTTGTTTTTAATTCCTACTGTTTCTTCGTGTACCTTCTACTTAAGTAGACTCCTTTCTGTGCCTCAAAACTACCCCACAACTTCCTTTGTCTTGTGCATTTTGTGCTTAAACTTCTCCAATGCTGCCTTGAGTATTGTTTCAGGTATATTTATTTCTCTCTTGCTCCCTGTTATGTGGAAACTTCTGAAAACAGGCATGGTGTTGTAATCATCTTTCATACCTTTGGACAGAATATGTTCTTTCACTGAATAGATACTTGATAAACCATTGAATGAAACTGGGGTTTGTAGATGAAGGGCTGTAGGATATTATCCAGTTAATCTCATTGTATTATCCTCCCCATGATGACTAAGATTTGTGGACCACACAAATCTTAGACGGTCAGGTGGTCCCTGACCCTCTTTTTTTCTTGAGCTTATTCCAGAACACCTTTCATTATCCATTCCACAGGCAAAGAACTAACCTATTAGACATTGTCCAGAAGTATGAACTAATGTGAAGATACTGCGATCAAGGTAAAGAGATGTATGTGGCAGGTTCGAGGTTCTTAGAATGGTTGAGTCCATTGCCAACAATGACATTCACTTCACATCCAGACACTGGGTATTTCCCTAGCATGCTGTGTGGACTTACATCTCTGTGCCATTGTTCCTGCCCCTTGTTGAACACATCTGCCTTTACGGACCACTATCCTCGAATCTTCCCCCCTCCTAGAGATTAAATTCTTCTTGTTGAATGCTGTATTTCCATACCTTGACATCACTTCTGGTGCTGCACCAATCATACCATGTTCTAGTTCTTTTTTTATAAGTGTTTCTTGCTCCTGATTTTTCCCACCCAAGGTCAGAGATAATTTGTTGTTTTAGTGTACCTTCTCAACACCTGGCACAGGGCCGTGTTTGGTATAAGTTGGGTTTTAAGGTGTTTTAACAGCAAAACCACTATTTAGATGTATAATATGTTTTGGTTAAATCATTGTGCTACCCCATCTAATAAAATAAAAAACCTATGGGAATGATAACACACTTCCACAATATTCGCTGTTATCTTGGTAGCCTAAATTAGCCAAAGAACTTGGAACAAGTGTTTAGTGGTCCCATGTTAGGGAAGTTTTGCTAGGTTAAAAGCATGCTGGTTTTTTGATTGAGTCTGGATAGTTGGGAATTTGTTTTATCAGAAGAGAACTTAAGGATCCTGGGTATTTGAGTTGAGGGTTCAAAAACGGGAAATGATAGGAAAAGGACTGGAGATAAGAGGGTACCAGCTATACATAATAACCCTTTGGCCCAAGGCCCTGTGATGGTTACAGTTCTGGAGGAAGCATCCCGACTTGCTCTTTGATGCAAGTCATTGAGGTGAACTCTCAGTGCCCCCTTCACTCAACTGTTTACTGCTGGGAGCTTCCAGACGGGAGAACATCGGGAAGCCCAGTCAGTGAGCCAGCAGGCCTGGCAGTGGGAGTTTTAGGAGCTGGCATTCTTGTTTCCGTCCCGAAAGTCATGAATAGGCTAAATGGTTAAGTTCATGCAACTAAGCGCAGGGAAGTTTAATTGTATTTCCTCTAAGTAGTTCTTTTAGGTGAAAGTACTTTTTTCCCCTTCATTTGGAAAATACTATGTGTTTATTCTAAGAAATTTGAAAAGACAGGAAAGTATGAGAGAATAGAAAATAGAGAATAGAAAATCCCAGGAGATACCCAACCACTCAGAGGAGTTCTCCAGGTAGAAGCCATATTCCTCACGGTGCCTCTGTTAGCCTGTACATCCCCATTGGTTCCTCTTTGTCTCTACCATTTTGAGAGAGGAACAACAAATTATCTGGGTATGAACCAAAAACTTGAGTTCTTCTATCTTTTCAGAGTGTTACCTTCTTGGTAGCAGATTCTGAGTATATCCCCGTGACATCCCTTCAGTGCTTTGGACAAGTGTGAAAATAGCACATATTTGTTATTTTTCAACAACTGCACGGGGCTAGTGGTCGCACCCGTTGTGGCTGTAGTGCCCCATGACTGCTGGCAGTGAGCTCTTCAGAGAACTTCTATAGTAGCTCTTTGAGTTCATTGAGCTGACTAGATAAAAGACACCCAGTCTTTTTTTTTTTTTAATCTCTCAGTAGGAGGATGGTGTGTGATTTGGTTACCATTTTGAAATTCAGAATGCTAGTTTTGGTTCTTTTTTTTTATTTTTTATTTTTGAATACTCCCAAGACAACTTTGAAGGAAGGCGCTTCTTTCTTTAATTTATTTTTATTTTTATTTTTGAGAGACAGAGTGAGTGGGAGAGGGGCAGAGAGAGGGGGAGACAAAGAATCCCAAGCAGGCTCTGCACTGTCAGTACAGAGCCCAATGTGGGGCTTGAACCCAGGAATGTGGCAAGATTATGACCTGAGCCGAAACCAAGAGTTGGACGCTTAACCGACTGAGCCACCCAGGCGCCCCTGAAGAGGGGTTTTTCTATACCTGGTATGTTACCATGTACGGATTTCATTTCAGCATCAGGATGAATCAGACCTTGGCTAGAATGAGCTATTCTAACTATTGTAGGCTTAGATAAGTAGGGATACACTTACTTAGAATATTTACTTTTCATATGTGGGTGCAGGCCGTCTCAGCTGTGGTGAAGTCTGTCTCTAGTTAGCCAAGAGCAATCATCATTACATACACTCCTATTCTGTATTTTTTTTTCTTTTCTTGGATGGAAGCAAACAATTACAGGGAATTTTCATAGGCAAAATTAATTAAGATTAGAGCAGTTAGTCTTTGCCAAGTCTCCTTCCCACCTTCTTCTTAAACTGATTTATTAATGAAATGCATCTGAAGTAATTAAGATGCAGAAAATAAAAATCTGAAGACCATATTTGTTGGCAATCTGTGACTTAACATGTTCTCAATTCATCTGTTCCTTCACCACCACCAGCACCTCTCTTAGCTAAAGTCCTCACCTCCAGAATGAAAGCTTCTACAATTCCTAATCTACAAAAGTGTTTACCCCATGTGTGCATCTCTGTAATGGCATCAGTTTCATAGCTGGAAGTCATCTGTGTAGTGAGTTGAATGCCTGTTTATGTTTCTTTATAAAACACCTTGATGACAGGCGTGTTGTTTCCTGAATCATTGCATACTTGTTGGGCACATTTTAGTATTTCAAGGAATTAACGAGTAGATGAATGGATGGATAGTTATCAGCTACAATGAATATTTGTGTGCTGAGCTATGGCTTGCTAATTGTATGTGACCATTCGTCATGGTAGATGCTTGACATACATATGCTTTGTGCCATTCGTCATGGTAGATGCTTGACATACATATGCTTTACTTCCTACACTAACTGTATAAGATAGGCATTATTTTCTGTCTTATACATAAGGAAATTAAAACTTGGATATTCTGTCCCAAGGCCATAGCTGTAGTAGTGGAAGGGGAGGATTTGAAGCACAGGTCAGTTTACCTCCATTTCATATATTCTTTTCTGTGTCATACCAAGGTGCCTTCCAACTTTATAATGGAGATTCACATGAGTGTCCAGGATTCTTTGGGTAGAATACTCCCTTTAGACCCAGCTATAGTAAGTGCCCCAGAGTGGCTTTCCCGGCCACCTCTTAGTTACCAGGTTTGCTCGAGGTTCCCTAAGCCAATGTGGGAACCAAAGGAGAATCTATCCTTTGGTTCTGTCCTTGGCTGTTGTCTCTGGTATCAGCAGTTGATCGATTACAAGGTTTCCTAATGTGTAAATGCCCTTGAACACCAGCTCTGTTTTCCCCTGTGGTAAAACAGTGGAGGAAGCAAGCTCAGAAATGATGAAGTCTGGCTCTCTGGGTGAGAGAGTCTGGCTCTCTGGGTGAGTCCGGCTCTGGTGAGCCGGTGAGTCCCCCTCACTGGTCTTGTGCTGGCTGGTGACCAGGCCCTAACTTGTATGGTCTTTGCTGTTTCGGGGACTAACTTATGCTTCCTGTACATCAGGGGAAAAATTGCAACAGTAAGCCTTCTGCCATGGAGTCGGTGTTATGTATGACTGACCTTGCTTTGGGCAAAGATTATGCATGAGTTGATGTAGGAACTGATAATAGTTGGTAATATTAATTATAGGCCAAGTAATCACCTCAGGTAAAAATAAGTTACCTGCATTTCTAACTGGGCTTTTATTGCCCGAGACTCACCAAGAGAATTAGTCCCATTAATGGGTATTTAGGTAGGAGAATTAACAGAATTTAACACATCCATGCATGGGGCTAGCCAGATTATAGGGCCTTTTTTTAACTTAGCCTCAAAAGGAAGAAATAGAGATTGCAGAGAAGGAAATAAAATTGGAAGATGTATGATCCGAAACAAGTTACTTTAACATCTTGTAAGTGATCTGAATTTTTTTCTTCCAAAAAACATTTGAGTATATTGATTATATATTTTTGAAAGGAAGTGGAGAATAGTTCCTATAACCTCAGACTATTTGAGTTAGAATTCAGTTTTTAGCACTAATTATGTGGCCATAGGAAAATTGCTTAACATCTCTGTGTTTGTCTCCTTACCTGTAAAATGGGGGTAAGTAATAGAACCTACTGCAAGGAGATATTTTGAGGATTAATCAATACATGCAAACTACTTAAAATCATTCTGATACGAAGTTATATTTTATTCTACTGTGTTTGGGTCACCGTGTTAGAAACTAGGTTCTAGAAATAGAAGCTGCAACTACCATCAGGGATCTTACAGTCTACTGACGGACATGCCAGAATAAACCTTACAAGGCATTGTGGGAAATGCAGGGAAGGAGATATCACAGGGTGCTCTGGCCCCACAGAGAGCAACCTCCTCTCCCCTCCCTCAGCCGTCCAAATCTTGGAAGTGGGAGTTTACCCAGAGGAAATGATCCCCAAACTTAGTGATAAATTTTGGATAGGAATGTTTGGGGGATAGGACAGTCAATGCTGCACAAATAAGAGCAAAACTCCTTACCCTAAGAAATACTTTTTCCCCTTGCTGGCTAGGCCTGAGATTTGCCTTAACAGAAGACAAAACCTTTATTTCACAGAGAAAGGAAAATCACAAATGTCCTTGGGAGAGGTAACTGTTGGTGTGTTCTGAGGTGTTGAGTTCTGAAGTCCAGCTCTGTAAGTATTTTTTTAATATTAAAAATTTTTTTATGTTTATTTTTGAGAGAGAGACAGATGGTGAGCGGGGGAGGGGCAGAGAGAGAGGGAGACACAGAATCGGAAGCCGGCTCCAGGTTCTGAGCTGTCAGCACAGAGCCTGACGTGGGGTTTGAACTCATGAACAAGATCATGGACACTTAACGGACTGAACCACCTGGGTGCCCCCTTTTCTTAAAAAATATTTTTAAGTTTGCTTATTTTGAGAGAGAGGGAGAGAGAGCAAGCAAGCAAGCACAGGAGTACGTGCGCGTGGGAGGGGCAGAGAGGGAGAGAGAATCCCAAGCAAGCTCTACACTGTCATTGTGGAGCCCAGTGTGGAGCTTGAACTCATGAACTGTAACATCATGACTTGACCTGAAATCAAGTCAGATGCTTAACTGACTGAGCCACCTGGGCTCCCCAGTAATTTCTTTCTTTCTTTTTTTTAATTTATTTTAGAGAGAGGAAGAGAGAGCAGGGGAGGGGCAGGGAGAGAGGGAGAGAGATTATCCCAAGCAGGCTCTGCAATGTCAGCATGGAACCCGACGCAGGGGTCCATCCCGTGAACCCTGAGATCATGACCTGAGCCGAAAGCAAGAGTCGGGTGCTGAACTGACTGAGCCACTCAGGTGCCCCTAGAGTCATGACTAATAGTGGGATGGGGAAGGTGGAGAGAAGAAGCCATGTATTAAGGAAAGACTGGACTTCAGAAAGACAACCCGCACACCAGGGACGAGCCTTCCGAGTAAGGAGAGCAGGTGGTTGACGGCAGCTGGCTGGGGGTAAGGGTAAGAGGGTGTAGGGACTGGGCACAGGTTTTACCCACATTGAAGATCATCCAGGGTGGGAGTTAATACTGGCCAGGTGTTCATCATCAAGATAGTAGTTAGGGAAGCGTTGCTTCCTTTAGAAACGGACACCACAAAGGTGTGAGCCGAGGCAATGGCTGGTGCTTTGTTTTCCAGCCCTGGACTCCTGAGTGCTGTTTCTATATAACTCCAGGCTCCATAGCTACTTCTCATCACATCGGTGGTTCGTTTTTGCCTTTTCCAAGTGAACACTTTAGGCAGACTGATTTACTTTTTTCCTCGTCTCTGAAATCGAGAAGTGCTCTTTAGCACTTTTACCCTTTGAAAATATAAAATCACTCAAGGGCTTTCATATTTTCAAAGGGCAGAAGCAACTTTAGCGCAAGAGAAGGGTGCAAAAAGCTGACTGATCTTTTTTTTTTTTTATGTGCTATAATGAAAACATGTATAAGACATATCCTCCGGGCCCGGGTGTGTGGATGCTGGTGAAAAGGTAGAGGAGGTAAGGAAGAGGGAGGAGAGAGGAATGCATATTGGAAGAGTTAACGACTGCTTTCTCTGTGGCTGGGGTTTTCTTTTCTTTTTCCCTTTTAAACTTATTGGAGAAGAAACAGCCCTTATCCCTGTCCGTGCCAAACCCTTGCTAAGATAAAATAAATGGTTGTCCCTCAAGATTTTAATTTAAAAAAACAAAAACAAAAACAAAAAAACACATCGCTTCCCTCCTCGGCATCGATTTGCCAAACGCCTGACCCCTGAGAATGAAATCCTAACCATCAGGAATTTGGCAGTGGTATTCCTGAGTGCCCTTTGCCTTCGGAGTGACAGGTGTAGTTATGTCTCCTCGAAAATGCAGACAGAACAGTTCACCTGTCAGGTGAGAAACAAATAACTAAGCTACCAGCCAGGCCCATTATCTTCGCCCTGCACCACACCTGTGCTCGGGAGACACCTCTGGTGCGTCCATCATTCGAAAGGGCCATATTTTACCCAATGAGGTGCTTCCTACGTGCAGCTATAGAAATGATCTACTAACTTGGCTTCGTTGGCAGTGCTGAATGTTGGCATTCTGTGCTCAACGGGCTGTTTGCCTTCTCCCCAAAGCACGTACAACCAAGTATTATTTGCAGGCAGGATTTTACTTATTTATGTTTATTATTAAATATAAACGCAAACAGTGGCATATGAAGTTTGTGGCCGTTGAGATTCTTACATGCTATTTGCTAGGAATGGTGTCTTCCTTGGGATACCCAGAGGTCCACAGCATCAGTGTCATAGGCTCTGGGTCTGGAGTTCTCTCTAGTCCAGCAAGAGAGTGGGACCCAGGATTAAAATGTGAGAGAGGGCAATGTCTGGTAGGAGACAGGAGCCCCTGAGTAACGGTCCTTGCTCTGTTTTTATTAGTATCAGAAGGCTTATATAAGGGTGATGGGTGTGCAAAAAGAGACAGTGAAACCGTTAACATCAAACTCATGGGGCATGGGAAAAGGGGGTTTTGTAGACATGCGGTGTTAGGGGTTTGGGTCAAGACAAAACACAATTCTGGTGCTTGGGGGGAAGATTGTTTACAGCAAGTGGGGCGCCACCTCTGTTTACCTGAACTGGTCTAGGGGACAGGAAAGAGCATGCTTCCTGAGGGTCAACAAAGCACCTTTATTTTGCTAATTAGCTCCACTCTAGGCAACTTCTCCCTGCTGTGGTCTAAAGTCCTGTTTTCCTGTTTACCTAATTTGGTCCTTCCTTCCTGTGAAAGCAGCTTTCTGCTATTGTACTAAGTTGGGGGGCATTTCTGCCCTGAATACCTAACCTTGTTTACCTCCTCTTGGATGTTTTCATCTTGAGATTTCCTAATCCTCTACCTTTGTCCTATACTGGGGGCCTTTGCCCTGTTTACCTAATCTGTTTTACCTAATCTTGTTTACCCAAACTTGGCTGTGTTCATCCTATGGCTTTCTAATTCTTTATGCCTTGTTAACCCACTGCTGCAAGCTCAGGGAGTTCCTAAGCTTATTCCCTACAAGTCAGCAGGCTAAGGGACTGCCCCAGATCCTCATTCTAAGAATACACCCAGGACATCCCTGGCTGTTTCCAGAATGAGTTGGGTTGGGGTTTGCTAACATCTAAAGCTGATGAGGAACATACTTTGCTATTTCAGTGACTCACTAGTATCATAATGTCTCTCTCTCTCTCTCTCTCTCTCTCTCTCTCTCTCTCAGCGTAGTCAGGGGACAGGGAGAATGTTCTGAGTAGTAGAATTATACTCTTCCTTGAGTTTACTACAGAGAAGCAATTAATTGTGAAACCCTGTAAGAGTTTATGATCCTGCTTCAGATGGACTTGCCCATCAAAGGGCCGCTTAAAATTCATGCAGAGTAGCAACTGTGAAGGAATACCTAAGACTCATAAATAAAGCAAACCTATCTTAATTTATTGCCAGTACCTTCTATACCCATTGAGCTATTCAGAACCCTGCACAATTGATGTTTCTTTCCTCCAGTTATTTCAGTAAAAAATGAACTCTATTTTATGCCACACAAGCATACTAATAAACCAGTGTTTTGCTGCTTATAAAGGCAAACTGTCACCTGTTAAAATATGTAACTGTCATGGAAAGATAAAAAAGGATCATTTAATAATGATGAACAATGTGCATGTGGCATAAATAGAATCCAAAAGGTAAACAGCAGTTTATTATGCTATAGCCAGTCAGAGCTATTCCTCAGTGGAGGGCTCTCTCTGCTCATCTCTGTACCCTTCCTTTTAAGGGAAATAGAACCTGGCTTAACAGTGACTCGTGTGTGCGCCCCCGTGTGTGTGTGTGTGTGTGTGTGTGTGTGTGTGTGTGTGTGTTTAGCGTAGGCTCATTACTGGTGCAAAATATGGATTGTTGCTCTTATTACAGGGGGAAAATGTTTTTCAGACGTATTTTCTTAACTCTGATGGGAACAATCCTAAGTGCTCTGTGTTACTGTTTTCTAGTGCTATATAATAGGGAGTGTTAAGAAATTTGATTTTGCTGGTAGGTATGGGAAGGAGAATGTTTTTAATTAAGCTCTTCAGCTACTTCCCCGCCCCCCACCCCAGTGTTGGAAGCCAAATATATCTCTATAAGAATATATCTGATGCTACTAAATAAAACCAGTGCTAGCAAAAATAAAAATGGGCTCATTATAGCTACCTGGGTTTCTTGATCTCTTTTTATTGACCTGTGCAAATAATATCTCCAAGGTACAATGTTGAAAACGCTCCAGATTTCCTTGGTGATGTAAGGGGATCATTGTTGGCAGTGGCACCATGTTAAACTGATGCACCTGCACAGTAAATTTTAACAGTCCTGGTTGGGGGGAGGAGGGTCTGGGTTGGTGCAACTATGAAGAGGTTATAATGGAACTTTTTAAATTAAAAAATACTTAAGTTGTAATATATTGAACTCCAGAGAAATAAAACCAGAAGAGTTACCAGGATAAGAGCTGTTTCTCTTCTGGAGTCCATTTCTAGCCCCCTATTTCCAGTTAGCATGTATTTACATCGACTGATGTCTTAGAAACGACAATTAAGGCTGGGTGAATAAATATTGAATGTTTTAAAGATTGTGTAAATATTTGCCCAGTAGACAGCCCTGGCTTCTTAAATATTTGGCCTTTTATATTAGGTCCAATTTGAAATGATTTAAAAGCTTACTTAACTATTGAACACAGGGATACCAGCATAAAAAGGAAAAAAAAAGTGCCCCTTCAAGCATAGTTAAATTTAAAGCATTGTCTTGGGCAGGAAATACAATTTTACCCAAATCAGAGGAGCCAAGCTTGTATTGAAAGAATTAAGAAGGGCTTCATTGGAAAGCCACAATCAGCTACTTCCTGGGATTGGGAATCACCGTGGCTTGCTTCCCAGCTCCACACTATGGGGCTCCCCTCACAGTATAAGGTTTCTTGATCTGGAAATTTCATTTCTCAGCAAAATGCTTAAAATAACTGTGTTGTTTGCCAAAGTGATTTATAGACCTAGGAAAAACAATCGCTTCATAAATTCAAGGTAGAACCTCGTACTATTAGGTGCGAGAGCAAGATTGGGCTACCTTCCTGCATCCCATAGTCCAGTTAATCTTTCTACCAGAAATCTCTTTCTCAAATTTTTAAAAGTATTTTTAAGTTTATTTTGTGAGAGAGAGAGAGAGACAGCTTGAGTAGGGGAGGGACAGAGAGAGAGGGAGAGAGAGAACCCCAAGCAGGCTCCGCAGTGTCAGCGCAGAGCCTGACGTGGGGCTTGAACCCATGAACTGTGACATCATGACCTGAACTGAAATCAAGAGTTGGACACTTAACTGACTGAGTCACCTGGGTGCCCCAGAAATCTGTTTCTAAAAGCCTCATTTTTATTATTCTCCCCAAGTTGACTGCAGTTCTCTGTTGCCTTTAAGCTGAAGTACACATTCCTTGATAATGTAATTTGGCCTAGTGTCCTCTTCCAGTTTCATCCGGCAGCACGATCCACTGTGTTCTTTACACTTCAATCACAAAAACGTGCCATGAACTTTTCACAGCTCTGCAGTTATACATATTCCAGGACACAGATTTGCCAGACCTTTCTATCAGGCTGCTGAACTCCGACTTTGTCTTCTAAGCCCATTTCAAAGGTGGGACCCACTGGAGATTCTTTTAGTGATTCCATTGAGCAGAATAAATCTCTCCTCTTTGAAGCCAGTATTTAAATAGGCATTTGCTGTATTAAGTTGCAATTAATAGAGTACCTATTTCTGTAAATTTGTATGCAACTTTAAGGGATTGTTTTTTTTTTTAAGTTTATTTGTATAGCACATCATAGATAGTTAATAAATTATTATTTTTCTTTTTAACTGATTTCATTCAACCTAGTGGTGTCAAAACTCCAAATCTATGGCTTTGTATCTATACACTGCGACTTTAGGCTTTAAGAGAGCATTTGAATATTAAGCCTCTCTAATAGTAGAGTAGATGTAAGAATGCAAACCAAAGAAGTGAACTGACCTTAGGTGTGAGAAGTACATGACTGATGTTTTTAGTTCTTCCCATCCTCCTGGACGATCCATACTTAACCACTGACTTGCCTTATGACTGTCAACAAATTTCCTAGCCTGTAACATTATCATTTGAAAATTGAGAGTAAACAATATTATTCTTTCCTACTGGAAACAACTCCAGTGGTATAAAGTTGCCACAAATTTATCTGAAAATAATGTGACTTTTTTTTGTGCTATAATTAATACCAGTATTCAATTTAATACACTTCCCAGAAGAAAACCAAACCATTTTGTATTGTTTGAGATAAAGCTTACCTGGGTCATCTTTTATTTGGTTCAGGGAAAAACGTAATCAAACTAGGTCATGTGATTTATAAGGTGTAGTGAAATTTTGAGGAGTGAAACATGGGCCCATTTATATCCAGCCACAGAATATACAGACTAAATTTACAGCACAAGCTGTAGCTTATCAATTCATTGATCTATTTGCTTGGGCACTGCAGATGTTTTAAGTGTAAATGAATAGACTGATAAAATTCCTGCACAGACCTTCAAAGTGGGGTTTGCAGTATGGATCTCTTGGGGGTGCAGAGCAAAATATTTTTCTGTGAAATGTTTCAAGTATACAAAAAGACACAGAAAATACTAGTGATTATCCATGGTGCCTGCACCCAGCATCATCAAATATCTAAATTTGTATCTAGAAAATAATAAAAGACATAAAGCCTTTAAAATATGTAAAATGCAAATTGACACATGTGCATGTTCAGGCTACAGGCAGAACCATCCCGTGGTGCATGAGAGGCTGGGAAAAGTAGGGTTGACACAACGCAAAGGGCTTGCAGGGGGCTGTTGAGTGATGTTCTGGTTTTAACTGGTCTATGTAAGATGGGTCCTAGCTGTTCTGCAAACAAATTGTACATTGAAAATAGCCCTCAGGGTGCCTGGGTGGCTCAGTTGATTGAGCATCAGACTTCGGCTCAGGTCATGATCTCACTGCTCGTGAGTTCGAGCCCCACGTCGGGCTCTGTGCCGACAGCTAGGAGCCTGGAGCCTGCTCCAGATTCTGTGTCTCCCTCTTTCTGCCCCTCCCCTGCTTGCATGCTCTCTGCCTCTCTCTCTCAAATATCAAATAAAACATAAAAGAAAAAAAAAAGCCTTCATGAGGCAAGCACAGATGAAACCAGAAGACAGCGGCAGAGATGCACTTCTTCAGGTCTCCCTGCATGCTCCCCGTTTTCCATATTGTGAGGAAAAACAGTAACAATCAAATCCGGTTTGACAGATCCTTTTAAAGTGCCCTGATTTGACTGCAGTTAATTATAAATTCTACCTTTTAGTTTGTACTAAAACTCTTACCCAATCATAGTGTGAGGCTATTACCGTGATCATATTACCATATTACCAATGTAAGTATGGAACTATTATAACGAGCAAGGCAGTTTATGTTACTATTTAAAAAAATTCTTTATCTTTTAGAGCAGGGTTGGCAAGCTTTTCCTGAATAAGAGCCAGATAGTAAAATTTGGCTTCACCATACTTAGGCTGGGGCCATAGATTCTTTCCCAACTACTCAACTCTGTCGGCAAAAGCATCCATAGACCATGACTGAATGGTTGAGTGTGGCTGTGTTCCAATAAAAGTTTATTTATAATAGCAGGCAGCTGGCTGGATTTGACCTGCAACCTGTAGTTTGCTGACCCCTGTGTTAGAGATGCATATAGAAATGCTTATGGAAATGATATGATGTCTGGGATTAGCATCAGAATACCCTGGAAGTGTGGAGAGATCTCGATTAGGAAAGATAGGCCTTGTGATAATTGTTGAAGCTGAGTGATGGATGTATGAAGGTTAATTACATATTTTTGACAGTATGTGTTCCAACTTTTCATAAGAAAACAAGCCTTCAGCACTATAAAACAGACCTCCAATTTTTTCCCCCTCAGAATGTTTAAAATCAGCATTCAGTCCAGTACTTCATAAAACTTCACTATTTTTGATGATGAATGCTTAGAAGCTTATTTGAGGCTTCTGTAAGCCAAAGGTATTTGGCTGTATACCACTGGAAGAAAAGTTTATTTCCCTTTCTCTGGTAAAAATGGCCACATAATATGCTCCAAACATTATGACATTCAATTGAAATGCATTCCTTTGCTGGCAAATACTGTTGGAAAGCAGATAGTAAAAAATACTGAAGCTTTCAAGGAACAAGTGTTTGAAGAAACTACCTCATGGGAAGTTTGTCTCATAGTTAGGTAAAAGTACAGAAGTTTCAACATCTCAGAACTTATGTTGTTTGGTTTTTTTTTTTTTTAACATTTGCTTATTTTTGAGAGACAGCATGAGTAGGGGAGGGGCAGAGAGATGGGGACAGAAGATCCCAAGCAGGCTCTGCATTGACAGCACAGAGCCCAATGTAGAGCTCAAACTTATGAACCAGGAGATCATGACCCAAGCTGAAGTCAGGCACTTAACCGACTGAGCCTCCCAGACATCCCTAGATTATGTTCTGATAGTGAAATCTGTAAAGATCTGTTCCAGTGACCACTGTATAATAAACCATCCCCAATTTAGTGGCATAATACAACCACCATTTTATTATGCTCTTGGATTCTGTGGGTCAGGAATTGAGCAAGGTGCAGTGGGGGTGGCTTGTCTCTTCTTCATGATGTCTGGGGCCTCAGCAGGGACAACTATGAATACTTATGACAAGAATGGTTGGGGCTGGAATCATCTGGATATTTCTACACTCATGTGACTGGTATGTTGGAAGCACCTCCACATGGCCTCTTTGGGTGGCTTAGCTTGTCACAATAAGGCAGCTAGGTTCTGAAAGGAAGCATTCCAAGATGGAGCCCTTGGAGAGCGAGTGTTCCAAGAGAATCAGACAAAGGAACCCCACCGAAGACAGAATTTTATGACCTAACCTCAGAAGTCACTTTTGTCATACTGTATAGATTGAAGCCATCATCAGCCCACCTGGATTGAAAGGAAGGGGACCTAGACCTCACTTTTAGATGAGAAGAGTGTCACAGTATAGGGGAACATGGGCAAATCTGCCACAAGGACTGAATTTTTCTTTCGATGAGCCCTTAATGGAGAATCAGAGTAGATAGATTTATGGCTTATAGTTGAGAATTTATGTGAGTGTAATCACTGAGGAGCAGCCGTTTTGATGGGGATACAAATAATTTTTCAGGGTAAGTTTAATGAGAAACCACCAATAGGAAGTTTATTTCTCTAGCCTTCAAGACTGAGCTCTTTAAAAGTTGAGAACCTTATACCAGAGAGAGACATTGACCAGCATGTTGCATTGATATACCTTATTTTATGAAAGAATAGATACTTGTTAAATTATTGTAGAATCTTGACAGTATTTTGTGATGCATTTGGAAATGACAGTGAATGTTTTCTGAGCCATGTGGAGATTCTTTGGTTATCTTGAGCAAAGTAACCTGAAGACTTGTCAGACTTAAAGATGAATATCCTATCTTTCTTTTCTAAGAACAAGATGGTTCCAAGTTTGCTGACCTTTTCTGTAGTGACAAGGGAGTAACCACTAGATTCCCAGCAGTTATTTTGAAAAATATTAGATGTTTCTCATCATTCTAAAAAGGAGTGAAAACAGAAGTGATTTTAAAAATAAACTTCTACAACGTACAGAACATTTGGAAATGAGGCTTTGGAAATGAATTTATTAATTGATAGTTTTGTCACCAAATACTATTTATGTTTCCTAGAAATTCTATATTCATTTAGAAAACAGAGAAACAGAATTTTACAAACCTACTTTTAAAGTCTTTCAAATGATAACACTTTCAGTGGCTTTCCACCTTTTGTTACAAATAGAAAATTTTGGTGGGGCACTTTGGGTAGGTCAGTTGGTTGAGTATTCATGGTTGATCTCCCAGTTCATGGATTTGAGCCCCTCTGATGAGTTGGGAAATGTGCTGACAGTTCAGAGCCTAGAGCCTATTTGGGATTCTTTGTCTCCCTCTCTCTCTCTGACCCTCCCCCACTTGTGTGCTCTCTCTCTTTCAAAAATAAACAAGCATTTAAAAAATATGTATATAATTTTAGTATCTTCTGATTCATTTTAAGAACTGAATGACACCAGCAAAAATGAAAATTCCCTGGATGAAACTGACAAAAAGTTACTGAAAGACAGGTAGATAAAACTGAATGGTGATTCAACTACTTGGTGAGGGCATGTGGAATGTAACTCTGCTTTTTGGTCTGCTTGTTTTCCTCGGGGATCTGTCATGACTCTAATGGCTATTGTCCAGTTAGTGATAAACAGAATTTAGAACCAGAGCCATGAATTCCTTCATTACTAAGTTTGGGGACATATTTTACCATCATAATAGCTAACTTGTATTTAGAACTTAACTAGATTCTGGGCACTGTTCTAAAAATGTTGCTTATGTGAACTCATTTAATCCTCATAATACCCCAATGAAAAAAGATGCTGTCATTATCTCTACTTTGGAAATTGAAGCATGGAGAAATATCTGTTGCAAGGTCCCACAGCTAAACTATGTAGATAATAGTGAAATATCACTGTATACATCTTATTTTATTTACTTAACATTTTCAAAAAATTTATTCATTTTTGAGAGAGAGCATGAGCAGGGGAGGGGCAGAGAGGGAGGGAGACACAGAATCCGAAGCAGGTTCCAGGTTCTGAGCTGTCAGCAAAGAGCCTGACGTGGGGCTTTCTCACGAACTGTGAGATCATGATCTGAGCTGAAGTCAGACGCTTAACCGACTGAGTCACCCAGGGACCCCTCAAATGCCCCCTTCTCCATACTGTCCACTCCCCCCCCCACCGACCACCTTTGCAAAATTCATGATTCCCATGTGCACTGTTTCCACTTTATGTATTGTAAACGTATTCCTGTATTTATCCATTTGCTTACCTTTCTCATTTATCTTTCCCAACAGAATATAGTTACACAGACGAAGAACCATGGCAGTTTGATTTTTTTAGTCCTCCCTGGTTGGTACGATGCCAGTCACACATCCTGTCATGGTCTCTACCACTGCGGGACTGGTACTCCTCTTCCAGATGCTGATTTATTTATCAAGCTCTGTGTGCTCAGCACTTGAATAGATTATTTCACTGAATTTGAATAATAACCCAATATGGTAGGGCTTATGGGAGCCTGAGTCACCCAGGTAGATGAGGAGATTGAAACTCAGGCCAGTGAGAGTGAAGTACTGGCCCTCACTGACCATGCTAGATAAAATCCTGTGTTCAGTACAATGTCGATGACACCTTCCAACCACCAAAGTTTGAGAAGTCTTTACTGGTACAGAGTAGGATTGTAAAGCTTGGGGTAGGATGGGAGGAGAGATTCTCTT
The DNA here is from genome assembly GCF_018350175.1 of Felis catus. NCBI lineage: Eukaryota > Metazoa > Chordata > Mammalia > Carnivora > Felidae > Felis > Felis catus. The sequence goes on along the minus strand of NC_058371.1, from coordinate 46,931,111 downwards.
TAGCCACTTTATTCTGAATGTTTTCTCTTCTGGATGGAGTAAGAAAATTGAGGATAGGGGTTAAGAACTGAAACGGAGGCAGACTGAGAGGTGGACTTGCCTTTCCAACAGCCTTGGGATCTAGCCTAGTTTCCCTCATAAAAACATCTCCTCATTTTCTTCCTGTTGTTTTTCTGTCTGATTCGATGCTAGAGGATGACCAGGTAAATTCATTATGGGGTCAAGCAGTGCATTTCTCAAGCTCTAGATACAACACTGCATGCAGTTGTAGCTCTTTGTACAATTAGGCGCTAGATGCTGCTGCACCTGCTACCCTCAAACCATTGATTTAATTCAACGAGTGGCCATCCTTTAAAGAGAAGCAGTTTCTGTTCCTTTTCTCAGTAGACCAGCTTTATGACCAGCAATTTTCTCATTCTGGTTCTGGTTATATTGAATTAGTTTTAAGCCTTATTCACCCAGCTTTTGCCTTTTTCTTCTGAGTAACTTTAATAATAATCATAACAATACAACAAGCTGTCTTACTTAGTTGCTATGACAAAGTGATAGACTGTAATTATCTTTATAGTAGTGGTTGGTGCCATTTATATATTCTTCAAATTAAAAGTAAAACCATGTGTCCTGTCAGATCTTAAATTATAAGATCTAAGACAGAGCTCCACTGTTCATTTATATTTTTATGAACCTCTTAGCTTTGTACAAGTTTGTAGCAGACACCTGCTTCATGGCCATTTAAAACAGTGCTCATAACATACAGTAAATTTATAGGCAGTCATTTCTTGCATTTGCCAACTTCTGGTACTGTACTTGTGACAGCAATAAAAAAAATCACTATTTCTTTAACTTTTAACATTGAAATGTGCCTCTAAGGTACATGATGGATATGTTACTCTATTACTGGGGATGGCCTCCTGCCATTCTCCAAGAGCAGAGCACATCTGTTTGGGTGAGCTTTGTTTTTAAAATACACACATGTCACAATAATCACAACTGATCTTATAAAAGAGATGAATGAATTCTGTCCTGTACTTAGATTTCAGGAAAGTAACCATCCTTAAAGACAGTGTGAAAACTGGATTTCAGAGATTCTTGTATTCAACAATAGATAGAGCTATCGAATTCCTATAATTTGCTACACATCGCTGTAGGCACTAGGGTAAGACGGACAAGTTTCTTTCTCATGGGGCTTCCCTTTGCGTGGGTATGTTTAAAATAAATTGTATCTCTAAGGGTAGCTTTTAGAAGTCCTTTGTGTCATTGCTATAGATAAAATTATCATGGAAAACACAAGATCGAGGCTCTTTTTAGCTACATGTGCAGTGTCACGTCAGTGAGGTGTAACATATGGACAGTCTGCCCACCACTGAAATAAAATTCCAAAGGATCCCAGCAGCTGTGGAATGGAGTTAATGCAGTGCTGGTTTTCATATTGTTGGAATTTGAGGGAAAAAAGGGAGGTTAAATTGCTGGGTGTTTATGCAGCCCCAAACAAAACTCAGAAATGATATAGAAAAATAAATACTATTTAAAGTAAGACTTCAGTTGTCTAGCTGGAGAGGGTAGCATTCTCCTGCATTTGTGAATGTTTCATCTTAAGTGACTGTCACAGGTTCGGTTTCCTGACATGTGCACGGAGTGGTGCAGACCAGCATGCAGGAGATTCGTTGCGGAACATTCTGGGAGTCAGCTCAGGGCAGAGAGGAGGGACAGGACTGGCAGGGGGAGAAGCTGAAAGGCAGTGTGGTTGCTACCGAGGCCTCAGATGCTTCCTGGGAGCTCGGAAACTGGAATAACCCCTTAAAATTGTCCCAAACTGATGCAGGTGCCTATGACTTTAAATATACTCCTTTGTCCTATTTCTGCCCCAAACAGTCACCAGCTCTGGCCCGCCCATGGAGAAGGGGGTGCTCCTTTGAGTGCATGAGACCCTATGAGTGACAAATCACCCCAAGGGCTGGTTTTCAAACTGCCCCTAAGTGCCCACGGCTCTCTACTGGATTCACAGGGACTCTGCAGGAACTATGAGCTTGAGAGCGTTCTCAGTTCCCACGCTGGATTGCAGTTGTCCTTTCAAAGCTGGTTTCAGCAGTCAGTATGGAAAAAAGCCAGTACCATGTGAGAAACGATGCCGAACAGCAAACGAAGGTAGTAGTGTCCAGTTGTTGAAAGTTTGAGAATTGTAGTGCCCAGCGGGCGCTAAGTCATTAAGACATGAATGTGTGTTAAGTTGTTTGACCTACTTCTAAATGGCAGGGTAGGCATCTCTCTTAATTTGAGGGGTGCCATGAAAGGCACATTTGAGGGACTCTGGATCAGTGCTGGGAGAGGAGGGCTCAGCTGCAAGCCATCAGCCACCAGTGATCCCAGTAGCTGGGGAACACATGCTTCTGTCCTAAAGATGGAATCTGGTCACAACACATGGCATTCATTATAAGGACAAAGAATCTCATGTCTCCTAACCTTCCTGCCAGACACATGTCTTGCAAGTCTACAGACACAAAGTCAAACAAGACACTGCTGCTTCTGTTAATCAGCTAGAGCCAACTGGAACACTTAGGAAGGTGTGGTGACACACTGTGTATCTTCTGATCTCGTGGATGCTCTCCATCATGTGAACGTATGCAGACACGGAGTGGTGAGGAAACACGTAGATGTTTCGGGATGGAATCAGAAGGTATGATACGAGTACTGAAGTTCCTTACCCCAACTTCGTGCTTTGGATCTCCATGTTGGATCTTGTTAGGATGGGAAGCTGAGGGCCAGGCCTCTTTTGGACTGACTGTAACCCCCCTTCCCTCAGCGGGGGTGTCTCTGAGTTCTGGGAAATGGGGTAAAGAGTCTCTGGTATGTTTGGAAAGCTCCCCAGAAGGTTGACTTCAGAATTGTTTTTCTCCAGGGAATTTAGACAAAAAGAATAGCTAAAAGTCAGCAAAAACATACTCAACTTGATTTTGATAATTTTACTTTCATATCCTGACCATTTCAGGTTGGTAGATATTTAAAAACTTGCCATGTGACTGATGGTGTTAATTGGTTTCCAAAATCCAGTTGCTTTTCCATTGCAAGAGTGAGTCAGAAAAGTGTCCACGGAGCCTGGAAAGGTTTGTTAAATATAAATCTCAGATTCTCCCCATTAATTTTATTTGTAACTCTGGGAGAAATATAGCGCTTAACCACCCAAAGCATTTCATCTTTTCCCTAGGTTTCCTAGTGTCATTTTTAAGCCTATTATGAACTTTTAATTCATTGTGGAGTTAAAAAAAAAAAAAAAAAAACTTTCTTAGGAAGGAGGACTCATTTGTCTACTTTAACTGACTGCACATAATTAGGGTTTGAATGGAGCCCATTGTAACCTTTGAGAATCTCAAATCTTGTCTCTGTAAAGTTCAAAAGAGCTTGCTGGTTACCAGCTGGCATTTAAAGAGTAAAATCTTTTCTTAGTCATCATAATATTATGTAGGTTTTCCCGGATGGTGATGTGAATGCGAGGCTTTAAATATACCACGACGCAAAAGGGCTAGCTGGGTGAAAAGCCAAGAGTGAAATGCTTTCTTCAGATGATTTAGCAAATCTCCAGGAAGGATTTGTCTTAAGAACCAACCCATTGCGTCAGTCCTGCACAGCAGCGATCACGTTCTCAGAAACTAAACTGCCTCAAAAGGGAGAGAAAATGATTCTCCAGCTGACTTGACTCTGTAATCTGTTTACCCAGCAAATATTGGATGAGGTCCAGCACCTCTGGGGGTTTGGTGTGTGTGTGTGTGTGTGTGTGTGTGTGTGTGCGCGCGCGCGCGTGTGTGTACAGGTGTGCGCGTGTCTGGCTCAAATGGTTATGACAGGTGGTTTCATGACAAGCAGTTTAATCAGCCTGGAAGAGAACCTTCAAACCTCACTGCTTTATGATACACCCCATGGTGTCCTTTGGTGGCAGAGTTTAACAACATTAATTCATTATTTATTCTCTAACACAGGTGGGCTAAGCAACAGTTTTATCATTTCAAAGTTTGTGTCTTTGTGTCTGAAATATTGAATATGTATTTTAATCATAGGTCACCACAGCCAGAGGAAATTTTAGTAGGTAAAATAACTTAATATATTGTGAAAGCGGTTTAGATTGATCAATTCTAAGGATCTTCTTTTGATTAGAACATAACAAAATAAGAAAATAAATCTATACTTCTGTTTCCCTGCTCTCCCTCATCTGCCTTCTGTATTTTGACCAAATTTCTCTTCATACTGTTCCTCTGATACCTTTTTTTCTTACCACCCCTCCTCCCAAAGACCTCGGGCAGAAGAAATCTAACATTTTTGGATTAAAAGTTGATAACGTATGTCAGCATCTGTTATCAATAAATTTGTGTGTGCTAATTTCAGGCAAAGTGCATTGAAAAAAAATAGTTTTACAAATACAAATCGATATTGTGACAAATCGATGTGGCAAAACATGTCTTTTCTATGGAGGAACCTGACTTTTCTTTTGTCTGGGACAATATAATTGAAAATTAGTATTCGTTTTCTTAGGTATGTTTTTTTTTCCTCTGTTGATGTTCAGCTCCTTGAAATGATGCTTATTTGTCTTCATTATTTTTGAAATCCAGCTGATATTTTGACAACCAGTGTGAAGTTCAGAATCTGGCATGTGTAGAATCTAATCTCTACCGTTTACCGTGTGACCTGGAGGCAATCAGTGTCCAACGGTCTCCTCATCTGTAAAATTGGCATTATGATAACTTCCCTCCTAGAGCTTGAGATCGTACATAAAGTACTATTGATTTGCCTCTAACTGCAGTTTTGTTCATATGCCCTTTTATATATCTGGTCTCTGTATGATATCTGGTTTTCATTTGTAGTTCTGAGTTTTTTCTCACAGCACCATGCCCTTTTGTGAACAAAATAATTGTAAATCTCTGAGGGATTAGGGGCATGTGGCCAGAGAAATGGGCTGTGTGCAAGTTCTGATTTTATTTTTTGGAAGATGGGTGGATAGAGAGGTAAAATTCCCTTTGTGGCTTAATAGGTGATTGATTCATGGAAATTGAAAATAAAATGCCTTTTTTTTTTAATAGGCATGTCATAAAGCTTTCAATGCATAGCCATCTAATAACCCTTCACAAGTTTTTTTTCAAATTCTTAGGTTGCCGGTATGGGGGTTTATACTGATTTGCCTCATAACAACAGAGTTATAATGGCAGTAAGTTTGTCCTCTGTTAAATTGAAAACTGATACGTAACAGATCAAAGGTCAAATATTTGGGTGGCTATCTACCTACTTACCTATCATCTGTCTATCATCTGTCATCTATCATCTGTCATCTATCATTCATCATCTATCATCTGTCTGTATCTATATCGTCTATCTGTATATCATCTATATCATCTATCTATATATCATCTATCTATCTATATCTGTCATCTATATATCTATCATCTGTCTATTGCCTATCTACCGCCTATCTATCTACCGCCTATCTACCACCTATCTATCGCCTATCGCCTATCTATCGCCTATCTATCTACCGCTTATCTATCTATCTATCTATCTATCTATCTATCTATATGTATCTATCGCCTATCTATCACCCATCTATCATCTATCTATCTCAGTTGCTTCTGGGCCAGAAAGATTTGGTTTTGACTGATTGATTGAATTAACATAATAACCCATTTAAGTGTCCATCAGACTCCAGTGCATGAACATGTGACATTAAGGAGCCCCTCGTGACCAGTGTCAGTACAAGCATTCCAAGTTAGAGTAAGCTTTTCCTGGTGGATTTGAGTGTTTTTGAGCCATTAGTATGGTGCTATATAGATATTAGATGGCTATATTCAATTACCTTAAGAGGATACTATTAAAGTTTTGATTTATCCATTTCCACTTGTTTTGGTCCCACACTACTGACTGAGCAGTGTTTTAAGTTATGCTACAGTTCTCTATATAGGGCTGTGTACATGGAGAATCCAGGTAAATTTTGCATGATACAGTGCTTGGGACAGTTATTTATCACTGTTAGTTAATAAATCAATATTGGAATATTGGTTCATTAGTTGGCAGTAATATATTCTTAGGGCAATATTTTAAAGACTGGTAAGTGGTTTGCCTCCCTCCCTCTCTAGGGCTGAGAACAGACTGAGGGTTGATGGGGGTAGGGGAGAGGGGAAAGTGGGTGATGGGCATGGAGGAGCGCACTTGTTGGGATGAGCACTGGGTGTTATATGGAAACCAATTTGACAATAAATTATATTTAAAAATTAAAAATAGAAATATTTTGGAATTTAAAAAACACAAATTTTATGCTCTAATTTCTGGATTATTCATTAAAATTTTCAAATGAAAACTGAAAAAATAAAGACTGGTAAATGGATAGTGTATCTTCAGAGCTTTTTGTCAGGAAAGACAGGTTTTCAATTACTTATTCCTTTGATAAATCTATTCTGATGTCGGCTCTGTTCTCTGGCCAGTGTTTCTATAATGTCTGTTAGCCAAGCCTGTGCCTGCCTTCATTGTCCTTTAGCTTTTATTTTTAAATTTTCATCTCTGGGTGGCTCAGTCAGTTAAGCGTCCAACTTTGGCTCAGGTCATGACCTTGTGGTTCATGAGTTCAAGCTCCACATTGGGCTCTTTGCTGACAGCTCAGAGCCTGGAACCTGCTTCAGATTCTGTGTGTCCTTTTCTCTGCCCCTTCCCTGCTTACGCTCTGTCTCTGTCTCTCTCAAAAATAAAAATTAAAAAAAAAATAGAATAGCAGGGAGCTCTGATGTCCTGCTTAGAGTGCCTTCCAGCCACTTGTGCCCCCAAGATGCACTAGGAAAGTTACATGTGCCTCGTGCCACACCCACACTCCTCTTCAGCCCTGCCATCGCTATCTATTGGGCATCAGCAACATTAATTTTTGGGGATCATTTCTGCAACCATCCCAGGTATCTACTTCCTTCACATGTAAGTTTCTTTAATTTTGAATACATCTGCATTATATCTAGAGGAAACTCCTTGAAGTGTCTGGTGTGAAAAATATTAGCAGATTATTCCTTATTTTAAAATACCCAGTTGTGGGTCATTTAAGTGGGTATCTGAATTAGGGAATGGAACTTTGTGTGTTCGGGGCTGTATATAACCTAGAGAATGAAATAACTTTTAAAGACAATCCACTAAATGGTAAATTCTGTGCAGCATGGTAGATACCAGTTCCTGTCACCAGTAGTGAGTGAGCATCTTCTATAAGAAACATGCAGGGTTTAAATAAACCCAGCCCAATCCTGGGCTCCCTGCTGTGAGCCCTAGACCAGAAGAATCTGTAGAGCCCCAGTAGAACCTCCCTCACCCTACAGGAAGGGTGAGGAAGAGGAGGAGTGTCTCTTGAGTGGTCATGATGCTGTGTGGACCCCACGTCTATGTGCACATTCATTTTGTACAGAGTGACTGATGCTTACAGAGTTGAGGTGTTATTCCCTGTTTCCCAAAAAGGAAGAAAAATCCATGCAAAAGGAATACGTGGAACTTCACTCAATTGTCCACCTGTACCTTGGTGCGTTTGTATTCATTTCAGGGGGCGGATGATGTTGGGAATAACAGCCTGATCTCTATGAGCTATAGTGATGAACTTGTAAACTATTTGGAGAACATGAACATAATATAAATTTTATGTGGGTGGCAAATTGCTCCCAAGCTGGCTGACCCTTTGCAGTGAAGAAGAAACTTGTCAGCATTGTATTTTTGTCGTGGGTCACGCTGGTGATTAATGAATGCAGATCCCAAATGTAAACTGTGGAGGAATTAGTCCTCCATGGCCAGTTGATAACCAAGTCTACCACCATAGTAAACCTCAAGGGATGACCGTGGTTTGCCTCTTACCTTCACCTCAGCGCCCTCCATGCACATATCTACATGCTCTGCTGAGAAACCCTTCTGAAATGACCTGGCTTTGTTTCAGAGAGACATTGGGGCAGAGATGGGCTCAGGCTGTAGTTGCTGTTGGCTCTCCCATAGGCGAAAGATCCCCAGTTTCCAATTAGCTAGAGCACGTCGAGCCGAAACAGAAGATAGAATTTACGTGGCCTTGTAAAATCAAAAAACATTCAGAATTCTAAGTGCTGTTGTAGAGGAAACGGAACATAATCTTTTCAGTTGTGCGGTTAAAGACTCGAACAATCTACTAGTCTTTATGAGGGGATGCTGCCTTTTCTTTGTAGGGGATCATCTGTAACTCCCCCACTCTGCAAAAATACCGGGCTGGAGGATATTTTTGAGAAGATAGTAGTGAGGTCTTGGTATTTCATCATTTAGTACTGGATGAGAGAGTCCAACTGTGTCCAGTGTTCTATATTAGGTCAGAGTTGACCTTCCCAATAATATCTTTATTCCCACATCTGCATGAACCTGTGAAATTGTGTGTGAAATGTGTGTTGGGGGCGGGGAGACTGTTAATATGAGGATGCTCCACAGAGTAACAGGAATACTCCCTCCATTTGGCAACTCCTCCTCCCTGCTATCAGCCAAAATGGAGTTCATTGGCTTGACGATACTTGCGATATGCCCTGATGCTTCACAGAACGAATTAGGAGACTGCGTATTCTGACTCAGAGCTGTGCCACCGTTTGGTTATCATTGCCGCTTAGCTCCGTCTTGCCCAGAAGAGGGTGTACGAGTGGGCATCCATGGTTGGCGCCATCTTGCACTGGTTCATTCTGTACTGGGTTGCCAGGTTCCTCTTCCTACTGTTGCACCCTATGGCTGTCTCTCCCTTCTCAGGTTCCCTCTCTGTTTCCCCATTGCCTAGCGAATAAAGTTCCAGCGTGATACTTCACTAAAGCATATGTGTGCCTGTCTCCCAACTCATTATATCTCACAGCTTGATTCCTTTTACCTGTCACGGCAGGCACAAAGCCTCCTCTCTGCTCCCCCAGCCAGAGCTCACTCGGCTCCTCACCAGCTCACCCGGCCTGTGCTGTGCCTCAGATCTCTACTCTGTGATCACATCTCTGTGTATCTTCTCCCTGTGGGCAAACTCCTCTTTATACTGAAGCCCTTTTTTCAGATACTCTTTCGAGTCCTGGCCCTCATGAAAATTTACCTCTTTCCCAACAGTGCTGGTTCCCCTGTTTTCTCTTTGCCCTCCTTGCCCTGATTCAGCGAAGGAGAGATGTTTCCAATGCTTGCTCCCTGGCTATGTGGGGTCCAGGACAGTCACCACTTATTAAAGAATGGATCCTTCATCCCTGGTCTCTGTGTGTGAATGTTTCTTGTACTAAATGAGTACTTATGAGTAATTACAGTTCTTTCTTTCCAGTACTTTCTGTCACACTCTACTTTTTGAAATTCTAACATAGCCATACCTCCTTTCCAGGAAACACTCTTATGGGCCATGTAAAGGATTCTTATAGGATGTTCTCCTGTGAACATGCCTTAGGGCTGATGTCTAGGGCAGCCTCGTTTGGCTGTCCACATGGGCTGCATCTTCATTAATATGGGAAATAAATCCTCTCATGCCTCTGATGCTTCTTAGTAAACGTTGCTGTCTCCACTTCTAGCCTACATCCTTGTTTTCATTTGGTGAATCGTGTCACAATAATATCCTGAATCTAGGTAACCTTCTCAGCTTCTGTATTCTCTGTTTTGTGAATTACTTTTTTTAAATGTTTATTTTTGGGGGAGAGAGAGCATGGGGGAGGGCCAGAGAGAGAGGGAGACACAGAATCCAAAGCACCCTGCAGGCTCTGAGCTATCAACACAGAGTCCAGTGCGGGGCTTGAACCCACAAACTGTGAGATCACGACCTGAGCCAAAGTCCGACGCTTAACTGACTGAGCCACCCAGGCATCTCAGTTTTGTGAATTACTTTTATATCACTTCTTGAATATTCATGTTTAGTGACTTGCCCCTTTACATGTACTTCGTTATTCTTTTAGCTACTAAAATATTGGGTATTTTGTATCACAGCCTTCTACACAGGATTCAGTTGGAAAGAACAGTTCTCAATCTCCAAAGGCTCAGAGGAATTTGCAGAGGCAGAAATTTGGTCTAATTTTTTTTTCTTTTCTTAAAATAAGGAAAAAAAAAAAAACTAGTGCTCAATGGCCTCTTTTTATAAACACCTCATGAAACAGTGGTCACTCTCTCAATACCGCTGTCGATGTTACCACAGCATCCAAGACCACAGAACAGCATGCTCTTGGCTTGTTGGCTACCAGCCCTTAGAACAACCTAGCATAATTTCCTTTCCTTTTTACCTGTTTCCTGCTAAAATTTAGTTGCAAATTGTGTAAATGTAGTCCAGTAACTCCCTCTCTTCTTATAAGAAACAGTAAACCAAATATAGCTCCCAGACCCCCCCACCCCCACCTATACCAGTTTTAATTACTTCTGTAAATGCATTATCAGAAGTTTTGTCACACGTGAGGTCTCTTTAACAAGGAGGAGAGGTTATCAGGGAGAGGATAGGATTTCTGTAGTTTTGTCCCATGTATATAACTTTGCATAGACCCTTCTAAATTACTGAAGTTGATATATGAGAGTTTATAAAACTTGACTCGGCACCATAATTTCTGAGGTAAAAATACTTCCCCTGTTTTTTAAGATGGCGTTTCTGTGCTGAACTTTATTTTGCTACTCTGACAGGTCAGAAAATAAGTGACATATTTCCATCTCAATGTTCCTTCTTAGAGCAGTAGTATTCATCATCTAAGATAAAGTCAGCTACTTCAAATAATACTAATGCCACCTTCCAAATATATTGATTATGGATTTTTAGTTTTCAAATCTAGAGTGAAGCATTTTATAAAGGATTACCCGTTTTTTAAGCAAATCTTGCCTTATATGAGAACATCAGTTTATCTGAACAGACTTTCAGTCTTGGCAAACACTTCTGATGTTTTAAGAACTCTCAGGTTGGCCAAGACTAATACTGTCTGTGTACACGTGGTTTACAACAACATCATCACTTGGTGATTTAATGCTCTTTGGAGGTTATTTAGAGAAGGTTTCACTCTTGAGATTGTCTGTTGTAGAGAATCTAATATGTTTGTCACAAGAAAATGGAATAGTCTGCGGTTAAGATTGAGTAAGGTACAGTGGAGAAAGCTCTGTGAGTCTTTCAAATGTTTTTCTTTTTTTTAATGTTTATTTATTCTGAGAGAGAGAGAGAACACGAACTACTAGGGGAGAGGGGCAGAGAGAGAGAGAGAGAGGGGGAGAAAGAATCCCAAGTGGGCTCCACGCTGTCAGTGCAGAGCCCGATGCGAGGTTCATTCCCGCAACATTGAGATCATGACCTGAGCTGAAATCAAGAGTTAGATGCTTAACCAGCTGAGCCACTGAGGAGCCCCTCAAAGGGAAAACTGCTTTATAAACAAAAAAATTCTAAATGGAAGTTCAAAATACTTTTAGTGACATGTTTATGGAGATAGTTTTAACACATTAAAGTAAAAATACCTCATCATGTACAAGGGAGGATAACTTAATTGGAGAAGATTTGCTCAGGAAATGATTTTTTTTCCTTTTTTTTTTTTTAATTATTTGATGCTTATTTTTGGGAGACAGAGTGCAAGCTGGGGAGGGGCAGAGAGAGAGGGAGACACAGAATCAGAAGTAGGCTCCAGACTCTCAGCTGTCAACACAGAGCCCAACATGGGGGCCCAAGCTCATGGGACTGCAAGATCATGACCTGAGCCGAAGTCAGATGCTCAGATGACTGAGCCACCTAGGCAACCCTTTTCTTTTCCTTTTTTAAATAGAGTATTATCTATTGGGGTCTTTCTGATTCCCTTTGTCCCCCAAACATAAATAAAAGACTTGATTTCTAAGTATTCCTAGTAGAGTCAGTGACCAGCATCAGCCCTTAGCAGCGTGCTTACTCTGTGAAGATGCCTGGAGATAGTGAGATGTGCCATGTTAAGTCAGCACTTAGCCTGTGGAAGAAGTTCCCAGATGTGGGCTGAAATCACTTGGGGAGGTTTAAATATACGGATGCCCAGGTTCCAACATCAGAGTTCTTGTATAGTTTATCATAGAATGGGGCCCAGGGATAAGTATTTCTTAAGAGTTTTCCAAATAATGCTAGCAGATCCAAGGTTGAGAACTACTTATATCAAGAATCGTTCAAGTACCTAGATTCTTCAAAAAGATCGTGAAACCTTTTCATGTGAGTAATTTCTATAGGTATAGAAAGGGACTCTTATTGGGAAGGAATTCATTTTAGATTGAGGAATGATTTAGTGAGAATACCAACAAAAAATCTTGGTCAGATCTGGAAACAAATAGAAAAAGATAAGGAATACATGAAGCTGTATCAAAGTATATTATGCTTATGCATACTTTTTGTTGAGATAATTACACCGAGTTTAGAAATTATATATATGAACCAGTTACAGACTCAGAGGGCATATGTGGCAATTATTAAACTAATAGCAAATACTTATTTTTTAAAACCTACAGGTTGTAAAACCGTTTTTTAAACTTATTTTTAAAAATTGCTGCTTTTGTGGACACCTGGGTGGCTCAGTCGGTTAAGCCTCCAGCTGCAGCTCAGGTCATATCTCGCAATTCATGAGTTTGAGCCCCGTGTCAGGTTCTGTGCTGACAGATCGGAGCCTGGAACCTGCTTCGGATTCTGTGTGTGTGTCTCTCTCTCTCTCTCTCTCTCTCTCTCTCTCTCTCTCTCTCTCTCTCTCTGCCCCTCCTCTGCTTGTGTGTGTGTGCTCTCTCTCTGTCTCTGTCTCTCTCAAAAATAGATAAACATTTTTTAAAAATTGCTGCTTTTGGAGCACCTGGGTGGCTCAGTCAGTTGAGTGTACTACTCTTGATTGTGATCTTGTGGTTCCTCGGATCGAGCCCCGAGGTGGGCTCTGTGCTGACAGTGTGGAACCTGCTTGGAATTCTCTCTCTCTCTGTTCCTCCCTCACTCATGTGCATACTCTCTCTCACAAAATAAAGTTAAAAAATTGCTACTCTTGCTGACAGAGATTTACTTTGCACATGAATGTCAAAAATATTGCCTTGCAGGGCACCTGGGTGGCTCAGTTGGTTGGGCGTCCAATTTCGGCTCAGGTCATGATCTCACAGTTTGTGGGTTTAAGCCCCACGTCGGGCTCTGTGCTGACAGCTCAGAGCCTGGAACCTGCTTCAGATTCTGTGTCTCCCTTTCTCTCTTCCCCTCCCCTGTTCAGGTTCTGTCTTTCTCAAAAATAAATAAACATTAAAAAAAAATATAAAAATATCACCTTCCGTTGCCACCTCCAACACTATTCCATCTAAACTCCCAATTAATGCAGTGAGTTGGAGGTATATTACCTCCTGAAAATTTCAGTGATCTGTAGTATTTATCTCTGGTAAAGAAACCACATCTATTTTTGATTTAGCATTAAAGAAAAATCTGGGAAAATTTATTTAACAATTTAATGTGTATTTTCTATAAGTAAATCCTTTCTTGATCTGAGTTATATACTCTATAGTATAGTTGTTTTAATCATTTCGCCTTCATTGACCTAGAGTGCATTTTTCCTTTTTGTTGCCCTTTTGACTTGTGATTTTAAAACAGACTCCTCCTGGTTGGCTTTGAGATACTTGTTAGCACCTAAATGATAGTCTCACTACATGGCAACACTCATTTCTGGTGTTTTTTTAAGCTTATGCAGTCATACAGTATTGTATAATTGTAAGACTTTAGCTTCCATGGCCTACAAACCCAAACTGTAGCGGGACAGGTGTGCAGATGTGTGACAGTAATGAGAGGCTCATTGTTAGGTTCATGGATGAGGAAAAGGCATGTGGGTTTCCCCAGCCCATTCTGTGAAGGCCAAACACCTTTCCCTGGGTCTTCCTAGGAGAATAACATTTGTTATAGGACACTCTATAGCACAGGGAAGATACCCATATAATATGTAGTATATATATTACATATATACCATATAACTATAATATTGCTTAGAAGTAGTAACTGGTTTTAGATGAAACTTCAAGTGAATTTGATTTCTAGGGTCCTATGAATCTGTAAATAAAATTAAATTTATTCTTAGGGATAATCTGAGTGAACCTTCTGGGGAGCATTTACTTTGCTATTATATGAGATGAAAGGGAAGAAAAGATCAAGTTGATTGATCAATTACAGTTACTTAGTGATTTGGGGTAAACCGTTTGATCCAGAGCACAGAATGGTAAAGAAACTGTTTCATGTCATGTTAAACTTCTTATTGAAGAAAAACTTCCTTGGTAAGACCCAGCAAAAGTGTTTCACCTGGAGAAAAGTTACCCCACAGAGGACTGGGGGAATCCATAGATCTATTTGCTCACCCATGTACCTGACAATGAGGCAGTCAACATTGTCTGGTTTCACATCTGTTTACCTGTAGTTTGGAGTTTGCAAGCCATAGACGTGAAAGTCTGGTGATGATGTAGTTAATAAGTTTTACATGACACTACAAATTAAAAATAACATTAGAAATGGAAACATTAGAAATAAACCATGATGAGCACTAGGTGATATATGGAATTGTTGAATCATTATATTGTAAACCTGTAACTAATATAATGCTGTATGTTAACTATACTGGCACTAAAATAAAATTTAAAATAGACTTAGAAAGGGGCACCTGGGTGGCTTAGTTGGTTAATTGTTTGACTTCAGCTCAGGTCATGATCTCGCAACTCAAGAGTTAGAGTCCTGTGTCAGGCTCTGTGCTGACAGCTCGAAGCCTGGAGCCTGTTTCTCTCTCTCTCTCTCTCTCTCTCTCTCTCTCTCTCTCTCTCTCTCTCTTTCTCTGCCCCTCCCTTGCTCTCTCTCAAAAATGAATAAACTTTAAAAAAAAAAAAAAGATTTGGAAACAAATTAAAAAATAAAATTTAGACCAGCACTCAAAAAAAAAAAATTAACAATTTAGCGAGCATATCATTTCTAAGGAAGCAATTCAAAATAATAACTATTCATGGGGCCCCAAGTTTTATATAAAGATTAAAAAGCTGTTTGGGAGTTATGAATTACTGTAGCCTTCTTTTAAATCTGTCTTGACAACTGTTAAAAGGCATTATCATCAAAAATAGGGCTGTGTTTCACTCTGTCAAATATAACCAACATATGGGACTTTAAGAAAGTGTGACTAGAAGGTGTTTCAAAGCAATTGGAAGAAATAACCAAAGATCAGCTCTTCTCACTACTGTTGGGGAGAGGCTTTAGAATAAAACCCCTAAACCAATGCCCAGTACCCTAAGTGAAAATTCAGTTGTTCAGAATTATCATTAGTAAGCTAAGAGAAAATAGAATGTAGGAATGTGAAATCACTTCTGTATTGTTGTATGAGTCAGCCAACCAACTAGTCTAGAAGTAAGTACCATCAAGGTAACGTCTGTACGAGTTCACAGGGCAGTTATGACCCACCGTGTACAGGGGCCTTTGGAACTGCTTGTGGCTGAACAGGCCACTTCTGAAGTGGGAAAGCATTGAGCTGGAAAACTCAAGACTTGATTCTGGACCCAACTTGCTCTGTTTCTACAGTTGGCTCTTAGATAATTGGGGTACTTCTGGGCTCTGCTTCTTTATGCTTAAATGGAGTGTATTCTGTGACCTTTAAGGCCATTCCACGTCTGAGATGCCTTAATACTAAATTCGGTTTCTTCCATTTCTACCTCTTGCATTGTTGAACTTCAGCTACTATGTAAATAGTAGCTTGTAAATATCAGCTAATATAAATACTAAATATTGTATATTAAATCTTCAGTATAATCTTTATCCTATGAATATTATGTATTAAAGATTAGCTTGTTAAATATTAAATACATTAGAAGTATATAATCTTAAATAATATAAACTTAATTATATATTAAATAGTAATATAATATATACTTATAATATTATAAATAGTTACATTTTTATATATATAAAATTTTAAAAATCAGTGCCCGGTCAAACTTGAAACTGAATTTCATCTTTAGAGGAAATGATGTCTGTCTGAGCTACATCCGTATCTGGTTAGTTGAGGTTCAGTAATGCAAAAGGTATATGTTTAATGTATTAAATATAAATATTTATATAGCAATGTATAACTAGTATTTATACTATCTTACACTATATTATTATACTGTATATTATAAATAGTATAATATATACAGTGTATATATAGTATATATATTACATACTATACATTATACTGTTATACTATATCATGGAATATAAAAATGTATACTATAATGTATAATAAATATATTATAGTTATATAATACATTAAAGTATATCATTAAAGGTATAAATCAAATAATATATATTGTATATAATAATGCTCCATATAATGAACCAAATGGATTCTTCATATACTTACCTGAAATGTTTGCTGTTAGTTATGAGAAGATAGGTGTAACCGTGTCAAAAAGGATACGTTTTTCCCTTAGGCATTCACCCACTGTTTTTTTTCTAGTTCTTGAGACCACCAGTTGTCTTTCCCCATTTTGATAACCTAACTAAAGTTAGGCTGTTTTCTAAGTGGAGAGATTCATAGGTGGAAGCAGGCCATTTTCTTGGGAAATTTTGGAAAGTCAGAATAGCTGGAAGGAGTTTTAACAATTTGCAAACTCCAAATCCCTTTGTGATTGATACGGTTCAGTTTTTTCTTATTCTTTTCTTGATTTGTTATATTTCCTCTCTTCACTAGTTTCCCATTTTTGAGGGGGATCTAAAGTGTCCGAATTCCATGCAGTGCATTTAAAAAGAATTTGTTCTGCATCTCTAATTACCTTTATTATGTTAGGATTTTACTCATTTTGCCAAATTGCCTTGCTACAAAGCCCATTAGAGATTTTAAAGACCAGGATTAGTGCATGCTGCATATTCAGAACTTAAGTTATTAATTCATTTCTAGTGGAAATTTTTTGTTCTAATTATTATAGCATTGCAATATCGGGCATGGTCAAA
This sequence comes from Felis catus, assembly GCF_018350175.1. Lineage (NCBI taxonomy): Eukaryota > Metazoa > Chordata > Mammalia > Carnivora > Felidae > Felis > Felis catus. The sequence continues at coordinate 46,914,223 of NC_058371.1, read as the reverse complement.
GTTTCCAGAGGTGGTTAAAGCAACTTGAATTTATTTGAAAACAAACTAATTGGTTATATTCAAGGGTCAAAAATATCATACCAGTCCCTCATACCACACAGTGTCTATTGTGTGATACTCACATTTAAAAAAATTGTTTAATGTTTATTTTTGAGAGAGCAAAAGAGAGTGTAAGCCCAGGAGGGGCAGAGAGAGGGAGACAGAGGATCCAAGTAGGCTCTGCGCTGTCAGCATAGAGCCTGATGTGGGGCTCAAACCCACGAACCATGAAATCATGACCTGAGCCGAAGTTGGACACTTACCTGACTGAGCCACCCAGGCGCCCCAGTAATACTCATATTTTTAAGTTGAAGGGCATTCAGCAAATACCGTCATGCCAGTCTGTGATTTTCACAGTCAGCCATGTAATAGCATTGGTATTGGTGGATTCCTTAGAGTTGAAACTCCTACATATGAAATTAGTTGAGTTAAAGACACTTGTAAAAGCAATTTTATAAGTTGTGGGAGAAACCGGTGTTTAAGCAGTGAACATCGGTGGGAAGCTTATGTTTGTCTCCATTCATTTGAATCAACACGGTTGACCCCAGGCAAAATAGTACTCTTTGTGACCATTTTTTGATGCCTCTCAAAGAGTAAATGTTTTGCATCTCTCACTTTCCTTCTCTACTTAGAAAAATCTCTCATAACTAGTCCTACAGATACTCCTTGACTGATTTAAGAAAACAATTTATTCTAAATTGTGGCTTAATCAGCTTTCTCATTTTTCAATAAATAAGCATCTAGATATCAGTAAAATAGTTTGATAAGAGGGTGGAGGTGTTTCTGAAATGTTGTGTCCATTTTCTTGGACCTTCATTTCTAGTGATAAGAGTGGCAGAGGGTGGAAGGATTTATATAATGGAGTCACATCCCTTTAGGAGATTGTTCTCCTAAATAAGTTGGCTGAGGCCACACTGGGCAGTTGAAGAGCCAGAGGGAGCTAGAGTTCACTCCAGCAGTTCCCACTAGGGCATAGGCCCAGCCTGTCCTCCAGGGGACCTTATCTTAACTTCCTTCATCACTACTTTGGAGGATTATTGATGAAACTGCATAGAAAAGTTTCAGGCCTTTCCATATTAGCATTTATTAGGTGATAGCTGTGACAGGTGTGAACTGTGTTTTCTAAACTCTTCTCTATGGTCTTTTTTTTTTTAATTTTAGTAAGTTGAACAAGGTGCAGTATCTACACTCAGCAAGGTAGTAAGAATACTAAGACCCCAGACTTGTTTAAATTTGGCAGAATCCCTTGACTTCCACTGGGTGGGTTAAGAACTGGGGACATCTTTGGTGGTGACAGCTGAGGGTAGGAGCCTGGTCTTTGGCCAGTGGCATTCTCCCTTAGCTTTACAGTCAGCACTGGCGTTCTTTGTGGTCAGTCTCAGAGATGCTACTCCTGGGCTGCTCTCCTTGGGGTGAGACCATAGGCTTAGCCACAGGGGCCTCTTTTGCTGCTCTGGAAGGTCACCTCTAGGCAACAATATCTGCTAACTCTCTAGAGCCTTTTCCCACTGATTTGAGCTCTGCATACAAGCAGGATCCAGGACTGTTACAGAAACACCTTCCCTGGATCCTTCCTAGTCCCAGAAAAGCCAGTCTTTTCTCCCCAGTTGAGCCATTCTTGCCTTCTTCCACCCTTGGACATTACCATCCCATCTCACCCCTAAACTTTGGCTCCATGGCCTCCTTGAATGTGTTTTTTTTAATCTTTTTTTTTCTTTTTTAATGTTTGTTTATTTTTGAGAGAGAGGGAGAGAGAGAATCCAAGCAGGCTTCACCCAGCCAGAGCAGAGCCTGATATGGGGCTCAAACCCATAAACCTGTGAGATCATGACCTGAGCTGAAATCAAGATTTGGACGCCCACATGACTGAGCCACCCAGGCGCCCCTGAGTGTGTATTTTAAATTTTTTTTTCAACGTTTATTTATTTTTGGGACAGAGAGAGACAGAGCATGAACGGGGGAGGGGCAGAGAGAGAGGGAGACACAGAATCGGAAACAGGCTCCAGGCTCTGAGCCATCAGCCCAGAGCCTGACGCGGGACTCGAACTCATGGACCACGAGATCGTGACCTGGCTGAAGTCGGACGCTTAACCGACTGTGCCACCCAGGCGCCCCAATTAAAAACAACCGTTTTAATTCTCACTTGGGAAAAGAGAAGTCCACTTCTCAGTTCCAAGGGCTTAGGTGGTCTTTTGAGAATGTGTGTTGGAGGTGGGGTTGGAGATGGGAATGGAGTACTCCTATGGCACCAGAACAAAACACAAATTAAAATCTTAGTCAATTATAGTCTTCCCTAATTCTTTGTTAGAATGAAGAATAATTACTTAGACTTTTATATTTTTGATTGCCCTACTTTCTTTGGATATTACCAGGTGGAGGAAAGGAGGGAAGCTGATGAGCAAATGTGTGTCGAGTAGGTTTCAGACACGTGCATTCAGTGGCCCCAAGGGTTGCTTTAAGAAAATAAAGCAAAGAATGGGGTGCCTGGGTGGCTTAGTCGGTTGAGCGTCTGACTTTAGCTCAGGTCATGATCTCGCAGTTCGTGAGTTTGAGCCCCGCATCGGGCTCTGTGCTGACAGCTCAGAGCCTGGAGCCTGCTTCAGATTCTGTGTCTCCCTCTCTCTCTGCCTTTCCTTTGCTCACACTCTGTCTGTCTGTCTGTCTGTCTCTCTCAAGAATAAATAAACATTAAAAAAAAATAAAGTGAAGAAAATAGTGCAAATATCCGAATATTGTCAGGAGGAAAATTCTTGGAAGGACATGTATCGGGCAGTTCTGGATATAAGCATTGGTGTTGGCTCCTTCAGAGAGTGATTATCAAGAGAAGGGACACTTGAACATTAATAAAACTCTTAGACTAGAAGACATGTGAGAAAGTTATGTATGCTTTTGAGTAAGAAGCTGTGTTCTTTTCATGTCTTATTCATGTTTATCCATTTGAAAATTTGTGTGCAGTATTGAGCTTCAGAGTTGAGTAAGATAACCTCCCCAACAGTTGAAGACTGAACCCTTGTACAAAGAAGTCAGATTTGCTGGGAGCCAACCACAACACAGTGGGTTCAGTACAGTCAAGATGGTGTGAATGAAGCATTTCTGGAATGCTGAGGAATAGGTACAATGCAAACCTGTTCTGGGGGAGCAGGACTGACCTTTGATCTTGTAGGGTGAATGGGTGTGAAGTATATCAGATAAATAGTAATAGATAGAGATATGGAACTCCAATAAAAGGAAGAGTGTGAGCAAAGCGAATAAAATTATGAACTGATTATGGAATGTTTGAGGAATGGCAGGTCCCTGGTAGAGTGTCAGGAAAAAGTTGCTGAAGATGAGGCTAGCCTCAGATCTAGAGTTTTGTAGGAACTTTTAAAAGCATGAATGCTTCATTTCACAGACACTAGCAAGTTATCAGTTATTTATTATTATTATTATTATTATTATTATTATTTATGTTTATTTATTTTTGACAGAGACAGAGCATGAGCGGGGGAGGGGCAGGGAGAGAGAGAGACACAGAATCTGGAACAGGCTCCAGGCTCTGAGCTGTCAGCGCAGAGCCCGACGCAGGACTCGAACTCACCATGAGATCATGACCTGAGCTGAAGTTGGACGCTCAATTGACTGAGCTACCCAGGCGCCCCAATCAGTTATTTTTAAGCTGGAGAGTGATATGTTCAGATTTCTGTGTCAGTACTTTCTTCTTTCTTTTCTTCCTCCCTTTTTTCTTTCTAGGTGATTCAGGTGCCTTGTAGAGAATGTAGAGAACAAAAATTAAAAACAAAAAACATACATGGAGCCTGGCACTGTCATACATTGCTGGTAGGAATGCAAACTAGTACAGCTCTACTGAGGGAAAAGTTGGCAATATATAACAAAACTACGTATGCACTTAGGATCCCACTTCTAGGAATTTATGCTAAAGATCCACCTCCAATCTGAATAAGATTATTTATTGCAGTATTGTTTGTAAGTGCCAAATGCTAGAAACAACCTAAATTTATACACATGGGAGAATGATTGAATAAGGTATATCTACACAATGAAGTACTACACAGCTATAAAAAGTGAGAGGGATTTCTGTGAACTGATTGCTATTGAGTTGTTTCCAGAGTACGTATACTGTTAGGTGAAGTACAAATAAATTTCTATATGCTACGTTTTATGTAAGAAAAACAGTGTTTGAAAATATGCATGTAACTGCTAATTTGTACTAAAGAAATTGAGGAAGCATAAATCAAACTAATGAGATCAGTATTAGGAGGGGGATGAGGAAAGACTAGAAGGAAGAAAGGAGCAGGAGTAAGGTGGTAGAGTTGAGGAGGGAGCAATACTTCTCTGATTACATACTTGAGTGTTGTACTGCCTTTTAGAACCAGAATGTTTTATATGTTTAAAAAGATAATTAGTTAAAATTTACTGGGATGTGAGTGGAAACCAAAGGGAATACAAGCAATATAAAAGCTCCTAACTGTATCATAAATGAGTTAAATAACCATCTGAAGGAAGAAGAACTAACCTAAGTAACTTTGGAGAATAGCATTTTGAGTATTTACTGTAAGACCAAAGGTAAAAAAGTCTTCTCAAATGCCATATTTTACTTAGTAAATTTGTTTCCCACAGAGGTATAGGTTAGCAATTGTGTAACTGCATTGGGTGTTTCAGGATTGAACAAATGGGTAAATATTTTTTAGATAATCACTGGATTTTTCACTATTGGAAAATAATTTACGAATAAGGAGAGGATGAGGTATAGAATAATTGGTCTTTAATATACAGACAGATCCCTACAGAAGTATAGGGGTGTGTGTGTTTGTGTGTACATGTACCCACCTTACTCCCTAACTTCGTCTAAGGGGGACCAGAGGCAGCGACAACCCAGTAGCAATGAGCACACCTGACAGCCAGATCCTGGTTTCTAAATACCATTCTCTAATAAAAAAGAAACTACACTTCCTTGGAAAACTGATTCCAGAACTGTAGCAGAGAAAATGAGTCAGAGTTATTTTGTAGTGCCAGGAAGTGTTTAAAAAAACAAACATGGGAATATTTTGAAAGGACACAGAAGCCTACCTGAAAGAGCTCTCAAGGGCCAAAGCTGGAACAAGTTGGGCAAATAAATGAATAATTAAGACAGTTTACATTATAACCCATAGGATAAATGTCCATAAGTCCATACTGATACAAATATTTGAAAAAGCAAATAAATGGGGGAGGAGGGACTATATTCTTTAGAGAATTCCATTTGATGAATGTAGAAAGAATGAGGGAAATAGAAAATCACCACTGGACATACAGCCCTATAACAAGTATTACAGGCCAGATCCAATGATGGAGGCTAAGATTTATGAGTGAAAATTTGAATAGAAACAGGATATTTGCAAAGTCACAAGGTATCTCCTCCAAAGTATTCACTAAATTACAGAGGAAAGCATAGAAAACTTACAGTGGAGAAATCCTGAAGGTATCACTTTCGTGAAGTGATCAAAGTTAGTATCAGCAGTAATAAGACATTAGCATTGCGTCCTTAATATGATGCACTGAGAGGGACCAACCATCATTTTTGTGGTTTTCTTGCTAAAAAATACATAGCCTCAAATCTAATTTTGAGAAAATATCAGGGAAACATTGAGGGACATTCACAAAGTCACTGACCAATTTCTTTTTCTCCAAAAGTGTCAAGGTTGTGAACTATAAAGGAAGCCTGAGAACGGCTATAAACTGAAGGAGAATAAGGAGCCATGACAGCTCAGTACAATGTGGGATCCTGGGTTGGATCCTGTAACAGAAAAAAGACACTCATGGGAAACTGGTGGAATTTCAGTAAGATCTGTAGTTTCAGTAAATTGCTTTGTACCAACATTAATTCCCTTGGTTTCATAATTATATAATGATGTTATAAGCTATTAACATTAGAGGAAGATGAGCATAGTGTGTAAAGGAATTCTTGGTACGACGTGAGCCTAAAATTATCAGAGACCTAGTGGGAGAGAGACAGATAAGGAGGCTGGGACATGATCTGAAAATTTCGGCAACAGTTGAAGAGCGATGGGTTTGAGAAACATAAAATTTGGTGCCTGATGAAATGGAGTGAGAGATAGTGGAGGCTGAGAGGAGGGAGAAAGGGTAGAATTTGACTCTTGTTAATCCAGTTTGGATAAATTCCGCAGCTAACCCTTCTCCTTGAAATATTTATTTAGCATTGAGCGGCTCAGTGGTGCCATTGGGTTTTGAGGAATGAGAGAAACTCCAAATCTCCAAATGGAGATGGGCCAGGAGCCAAATCTAGAAAATCCTTCCATGGGAGAAATTCAATCTCTCCACTCTTCCCTTAGGGTTCTGGATGTTTTCTGCATAATAAAAAAGGAAAGCTACACCAGATGCAACTCAAGTGCCCTGCAACAAAATGACCTTATTACCAAATGGAAGAATTGCATGTCTCTTTACATATTTTTTTTTCCTCTGATGCTGTGCAATATCAGGACTTTCAGGATTTTCAGAAGCTTCATTAAAGAACCTTCTTTCCAGGACCAGGGTGTGTGTGTGTGTGTGTGTGTGTGTGTGTGTGTGTGTGTGTGTGTGTGCGCGTGCGCACGCATGTACACACAAGGTAGAACAAAGAGCAAGAATTTTGAAGGGATACTATCTGAAGGCAGGATAAAAGATGAGATTTTAAAAAATTCTTTGGAGAGCACATATTTAGCATTAATGAAGATCTTGTATTTGTAAAGTATTAAAAAATACTAATGATTAAGGAAATTTAGATATTTAGGATTTTAAGGTATTAAATGTTCACGATAAATAGGCCATCCTCTGTATTGGGTAGTAAAATTAATAGAAATTACCATTTATTGAGTGGCATGCCAGACACCAGGGAATATTTTTAAATATGTGCATTTTAATTTTTGTAAAACCCTACAGTATAGTCATTTGACAGGTGAACAATCTGATATTTGGAGCAGCTTTGCCCAAAAGAAACATAATGCAAGTCATAAATGGAAGCCATATATGTAATTTTTAAATTTTTTTTCAAGATTTTACTTTTAAGTAATTGCTACACCGAATGGGGGCTCCAACTCACAACCCCGAAGTCAAGAGTTTCCACCAACTGGTGCCCCTGTGTTTTAACTTTTAGTAGCCACATTTAAAAACCTAAAAAGAAAGCAAGTGAAATTAATTTTCGTAATATGTATGATTTAACTCAGTTCATCCAAAATACTTCAATATGTAATCATACAAACATTACTAATGAGATATTTTACATTTTTGTAGTATGTTTTTAAATTGGAACCTATTTATACATAGAAGACATCTCAGTTCAGATGCACAATTTTCATTGGAAATACTTGATCTATATTTAGATTTTATAAGATATTTAGATTTTATAAAATGTACAGTTGAAACATTTACATACTCAAGTTGTTCCAACATGCTTAAAGTTGTTGCAATAATTGAATAAAGTTGTCTGGTTTTAAATTTAGATTTTAATCAATGAAAATGAAATAAAACTTAAAATTCAGCTCCACTGTCACACTCGCCACGTTTGACGTGCACAGTAGCAACGTGTGGCTAATGGCTGTCACGTGGGACAGAACAAGTTTAGAGAATGACAATTAATTCACCAAGACTTCCCGAGTTCATCAGTGCTGGAAGTGACATTTAGTCTGAATTAACATAACTCAAAATTTCATGGTCTTTACTCTAACTTCTTGCATGAAAATATGGTTGCTTAGCAGAAGTTGGGTAGTCATGAGAGCTCACTTAGTCAAATGCATGCTCCCCTCTGCTTTTTGATAATTGTACTTCGGCTGATGGGCTGGATGCCTACAATCGATTGTCCACTGTGGGGCAGCTTGTTTATAAGCATGAACAGGCAGGCCTTCAGAGAGAAGCAAGCAAACACACTTCACAGGCAGAAATGCTAATGTGTTTCTTAGTTAATCTCCGTCATTGCCACAGTGAAAGGAGAACAAAAATGCAAAGGGTTAGCTGAAATCATTTCACTGGGGAGGCTGGTTCTCTTTTACCATGGTTTTCTAGTTGTACTTCATTAAGAGTCTGAGTTGATTGTCCTTGTCATACTGCTTTTAATTTTGTATATTTGGGGGCTTTTTCATGTTACAAAACAAAGGCTATTAGATTCCTCTTCTCGAGGGACTCACATTGATCTCCCCAGTGAGGAGTTGTGGCTTCTAAAACAAGGGAAATCTAGACAGAATCCTTTAATTGGCAGAGAAAATTGCCATGGACTTGATTTTTTCCCCCCACTCAGCATCATTAGAGAATCATTTTGAGGTTTCCTATGTTTCACTATTAATAATATTTTTTAAAACCCTGCAAATGCACTGGTTTCATTTCTGGATGCTAGTCTGTTACAGACATGGGTCCTAGGATAGACACTTGCTTGTTAGTGATTTGCATTTTGACAACAGGTTTTCCTTAGGGGGAAAAATGTGCTGGGCAGTGGAAGCATGAAACCCTGTTTCTTGACTGTGGCCATTCTTCAGATGGTGGATAATTGTTTTTGTACAAAGAGAAGGAGAAGCGTAAAAGAAGAGAAATTGAATGACATGCAGGCGACTTTAATTTCATAATAACTTAATCTACGTCAGACAAAATAAAATGAATCACAACCTAAAAGGAAATGACTTTCTAATGAAAATTATTCAGGCATGTCATTTACACTGTGTGTGTGTGTGTGTGTGTGTGTGTGTGTGTGTGTGTGTGTGTGTGTATTCCTATTTCAAACAGAAAAGCCATTAAACAGGACAAAAAAAAAAAAGTGAATATTAGAGCCTGTAGTAATTTTGTAAGCCAGGGTTTTGTTTTTCTCTTTAGTTTTCTATATGAAATGTTGGATGCAAATTATATGGGATAAAATAATTGTTCTCTCCCTGAACTATAGTCACAGGGTGACCTATTGGGTTTGCTCTATTTACTGCGTCTGCAGCATAATTATGAAGACTTAGCTATTCTCCCAAATAGTTACAGATGTGGGAGAAAAATAAATTACTTTTGCATGCTAGCCCTGGAAGTCGTGCTGTTGTAATATAATGTAATCGGCCATGAACAAAAGGAAGTTATTATATTCATTTATATTAGTTTGAAAGCCAAAGAAATGTATTATATTATTTTAGGCTGAAGAATTGAAGCAGTGCCATTGATGATTTTCCCCTCCTGATCATCCAGCTTGACTCTCAAGGTCATCTTCACGACCTGTGGTAATTTCAGCCTTTCATGTTACTTAAGATAGAAGCAAATCATGATAGCTGTCATGACATATTTGAAGACTTCTGAGAGGGGTTATATTTGTTCTGTATGACTTCAGGTGGGAGAAACTGGATCAATGGCTAAAAGTGACAACAGGACAGAGTTTAATTAATTGAGTGTAAGGAAGACTTGATCATGGTCAGAACTATCTAAAGGTAGAATTGAATTCCTTGAGAGCTGCGAGTTCCCAGTTTCTTAATGTCCTTGAAGGTCTTTTCCTTTAAGGCTAGAGATTCTCCAGAAGTAGATAATCAGACAGGTGGATTTAGAAACAGCAACAAAAAAGCATCTAAAGTCCTTTTACTTCCAACCCCAAAACCCATGAAATCAGACCTCTAGAGGGAGCCTGGGTTTGTAGCAAAAGATCATAGGATTGTGAATGAGCCACTTGGATATCATGACTTTGGGAAGATTGCTCCTACCTCTGTCTTCCTATATGTATATGAATCAGATATTTAGAAGATGTAGGTAGGAGGAATTTTAATATATAAATATATAAATTTTAATATATATTTAAAAATGTAAACATATTTAAAAAGAGGGTAATGATACTTTTTTCCTTTACATGAAGAAATACGATTAGTGTGGCTTTCTGTGATATGTATAGATCTATTTGCTAAATTTTAAATAAACAGCACTTTAACAAAGATAGTGAAGTGTTTCACGCTTCACCTGAAATGGCAAAAGAATAACAGGAAGTTCGTTTAAACTGCACAGGGGAGCATGTAAATGATGCAAGGTAGGCAAAAAATAGTTATGAACTTTGAAAGAGGTGGCAGATTTTTTCCATTTGTTAAAAAATTTTTATTTAAAAGATGTATTCAGTATGTTCTCACCTAATGATCACCCTTTGACTTACTGGCTTAAAAATATCCAGTTTTTCTCAGTTTTCTCAAGGTTACCAGTTATGTTTTCAGGTTTGAAATACACTTATAAACCTAATCTTAGTCATTTTTTTAAATCACTCTTTTTTAAAGGGGGAGATGCTGTAAGTGGTGTCATTTTGTCTGAATACTATGGAAAATATTTATTGAGACATATACACAGAGAGCGAGAGGCAGAGACAGACATACCTGTCCCTTCTAAGGGGTTATTTTGAGTGAGCTTTCTTCATTATTTAGGTCTTATTTATTTTTTATTTATCTTTTATTTTTTAGAGAGTGTGAGTGGCGGGGAGAGGAGCAAAGGGAGAGAGAATCTTTTTTTTTTTTTTTAAAGTTTATTTACTTATTTTGAGAGAGAGAGCACAAGCGAGGGAGGGGCAGACAGGGAGAGTCCCAAGCAGGCTCTGCACTGTAAGCATGGAGCCCTATGAGGGATTCAATCTCATGAACTGAACCATGAGATCATGACCTAAGCCAAAAAATCCAGAGTCATGTTAAACGACTGAACCACCCAGGCGTTGAGACATCTTTAAATTCTTAGCAAAATGTTGGTAATTCTTGGTTACTAATCAGCTTGGTAACACTTATGGAAGGGGATTACTTTAGATTTATTTAGTAGCATTAGAGGAAGAAGACCTTCCATCATAAATCATCACCATAATGAATCATCTCTGAAATGTGACATCTCAGTTTTTTTTTTCTTACGTAATTTACTGAAGTTGGGATTCACTTCGGGGGTGAAGAGACATTTTTTTTCTAAGTCTGAAGTTCTATTTATGTTTGAAATAGTGTAAAAACGGGAAAGTTGAAACATTGATCACATTCTATTGTGCGGTTTGTTGTTGTTTGTCATTTGAGATTTCCAATTGAAAGACAATTTGGCAGATGTCAAATTTTGTTAGGAAAAGGTATTCACAGTTGGGGAAACAGAAAACAGTACCATAGCTTAAAATTCAAGGGCAGGGGGCGCCTGGGTGGTGCAGTCGGTTAAGTGTCCGACTTCAGCTCAGGTCACGATCTTGCGGTCTGTGAGTTCGAGCCCCGCGTCAGGCTTTGGGCTGATGGCTCAGAGCCTGGAGTCTGCTTCAGATTCTGAGTCTCCTTCTCTCTCTGCCCCTCCCCCCTTCATGCTCTGTCTCTCTCTGTCTCAAATAAATAAACGTTAAAAAAAAAATTTAAAAAAAAATTTAAGGGCAGGACTTAATGTTGAGTAATGATACACTTTGCATTGTCTCATTACTACTTACGGTTCTAGGTCATCTTCAGATTTGTTATCTACCGGGTGTTGTCATTCTGCTCTTTCCCAAGGGAGTCAGGTGAGGGGGTATCATTAAACTAAGCAGCTGGTATTCAATATCTCCTGAGATGGTTGCCACCCAGCCATTTGCCTGGTTGTAGTTACTAATGGGACAGTGAGAAGACTTACAAGTTATTCTTTGGTTAAGTGAGCAGAGATTCAAGAGAGAGTGAGAAGGGATGAGTAGGGGAAAGGGAAGTCCCCTTAGTACAAAATCATTTCACTTGCCTTAGATTGCAACGAGTTGGGAATAGAAGGAAAAGGCAATGCATCCTCATTTGCAGTGTTCCTGGTTTAATTAACCTTGCATTTCCACTTGTGTAGACTTTTGGGTAGGTGTGGAGAGAATGCTCTGGGATAAAATTGACCTTGCTCTCCTACACATGCATATGGAAATGCCATGCAGGGACTTTACAATTAATATTGATTCAATGTCAGAAGCACAACATTGATTGCAATGGAAAAGACTGTGGGAGGGAACCTCCTGAAATTTTCATTTGGAATGTATGAAAGTGTAAGCCCCAATTATTGACTTATGTGGAGATATTGAGGGTACATGCTGAGGCCTGTGATAATCCACTTCTCCTTTGCTACAGAGGCAGCTTTTTCATACCACTTTATGTCTTATGTATTTCTTACTAAAAAGAAGGAAATGTTTGCAATAGAAGCAATAGAGTTACTTTAGCTTTTTCCATATAATGACATACATGCGTCTGCAAGTAGAAGCTTAGAGGGCAGATTTTACTCTAGCAGTGATTTTTGTGTATCATGGGTCTCTGTCAAAAAGATGTCCTGTTAGTAAGTAATTAACAAAGCCTTACATGGAGTAGACACCGCCAAATTTTTACCAGTTAACACAATGCCATTCTCACCTGGGACACCATTCTGTGACATGAATCCAAGGACATTCTTACAGTGAGACTGTAGACATGTGAACATGTTTTATGACCAAACAGACCTGGGTTAACAACTACCAAGGGGAAGTCCAATTAACAAATTTATTCATTTGGGCCCTATTTACACTTCTGCTGTCAACTCTAATTACTTATTTTTGAAATAAAAACTTTGGCCTTCACTGTGGTCTCCGGTGCCTGTCAGTGAATGATAATCTGTTTGAATCTTCTCAACCATATTAGAATTTCACAGGTCTGCCATCTGGTTGTAGGAACCAAAGCTCAATCAATATGTATACATAGAAAATGACAGCTCCTGAGAAGGGGTAGTTTCAACTTCAGTGAACACATGGTTAATGTTTACACTAGAATTACATACATAGTTGTGATTTGTGAATCAGTAATTATGATTCCATGTCATGATGTTTCAGTTTTCCTTTCTCTCTCTCTTTCCCTCCCTCCCTCCCTCCCTCCCTCCCTCCCTCCCTCCCTCCCTCCCTCCCTTCCTTCCTTCCTTCCTTCCTTCCTTCCTTCCTTCCTTCCTTCCTTCCTTCCTTCCTTCCTTCCGAGGTCGCAATTGAGCAAGGGGCAGAGAGAAAGAGAGAAAGAAGCAGGGCTCACCTGAAGCACGGCTTGGGTTTTACCTGAAGCAGGGCTGGAGCTTACTGGATGCAGGGCTTGAAGTCATGAATCATGATCATGACCTGAGCTGAAGTCACATGCTTAATGACTGAGCCACCCAGGCGCCCTGGTTTAGTCTTTAATAGTAAAGGGCCATTATGCTATTAAACTTAGAGGACCTGAAGCCTGTGCCTTGACTGCTTGAAGGCAGGAGAAGGGAAGAGAGAGAGCCCAGTTGGGTAGATGATTTGCCTACAGCAACCCTGGGGGTCCTGATGGCAAGATTGCCATGCTACTTATCATTTGCTTTATACTTGGTGCCTTCCCTACAAACTGCTGTCCACAAGAACACTGACTGAGAGCCCATCCCAGCTCAACTGGGCTCTTTCTCATTCCTCAACAGTGAACAATTCTGGAACCTTCAAATGCTTGGGAACTTCTCTCACAATTTTGGTAACAACAGATGATGATGTTTGCTGATGAGTAGAGCTCTGTTTCAGCCTGTGGGTTTAGAAATGGAAACATGGCTTGGATGAATGACCTTGCCACCCAAAGTCCCAGAATCCCAGAGTAGCAGGAACTGGCAGTGATTGCTAGCCCTGCACGCTCCTGTTGACACGCGACACTGAGGTGCGTAGGAGTTCAGCGGATGTGAGACGGCATGGTCACAGCCTCATGGCTCAGGGACAACGCCCAGAGTTGCCTCCTGTCCAGTCTTTCAGCCTGGTTGCTTTTTCAGGTTCCTAGTTCTCGTGGATCTTTGACTGTGTTAAAGGAGAATTATGTGTCTGGAAACAGAACTTTTCTTTGTCAATGTACATACTGTTTAAGGGTGAGTCCACTTGGAAACAAATTAACACTAAAGCATAAACATTAGTTCCACAGGTTAATTGTGGGTAGTTATTTTTTAGTGGCTTTCATAGCTTATTCTGTGCTAAAATATAGAATTCCCCTGAATCCTCTCACTCACATTTTTGTCAATAAAGCTACTATTTCCCCCTAATAATCTAGAATGTTCTCAAACTTTAAAAGGCAGAAGCTTTCCCTGGGAAGTTTATGTAAGTTGCAGATTCTGAGGTTACAGCCCCCAGAGATTGCTATTGGGTGGTTCCGGAATGGGGCTGGAGACACTGCTTGTTCAACTGGCGTTCCAGGTAGTTTTGTTACAGAAAGTCAAAGAGACATTTTGGAAATCGTCAACCAAGTGTGCTGGTTTTGAATTCTGATGATTTTTAAATTTTAGTCATTTTTTGAGAAATTATGAATTACAGTATTGCCTTGAAATGAAATACATCTAAGTGTTTCATAACTTGGTGCTATTCAAGATTCTTCATGTGTTACCTTCTATTCTGATAATTTGATTTGTAGACTTAGACACTTTACTCAAATACTCCTTGAAGTTCTGTGTCTTTTTTTTTTTTTTTTAGAAAGACCACAGTGCCATAACAGTTAACATGTTACCTTTTTAATTTTGTGTGTTTTAGTGTATAATCCAATGTGAATGTGAAATCCTATTTGTTTTTATGGCTTTCTAATAGAAATATCCCAATAAATAGAATAAATGAAAGATGTGGAACAAAGTGGGGGCTATCCTTAAAATTTTCTGAAATTATTAGGCCTTTAGGAATTTACAGCTGATTTACAGAGTTCTCTAGGGGAAAAGGCATTATATATGCAGCAGTTAGAACGGTGTTCTTCACAGAACTTTATATATTTTTTTAAGTTCATTTATTTATTTTGAGAGAGAGAGAGCGTGTGCAGGGGAGGGGCAGAGAGAGGGAGAGAGAGAATCCCCAAGCAGGTTCCTCACTGTCAGTGCAGGGCCTAATGTGGGGCTTGAACTCACTAAGCGAAAATCAAGAGTTGGATGTTTAACCGACTGAGCCACCCAGTCACCCCATCACAGAGTTTTAAGAATAATTTAGAAAAAGAGGGAAATAAAAGGGAAAAGAAGGAAAAGTACTGAATACTTACACTGTAAATGTATTTGCATACTGGCGTGGCTCTTGCTGTATATGGAGTATGTCACAAATTCTTTTCTAATTTATCTCACCGAGCGTTAAGTGTCTTCTGTGTATGGGACAAACCATCCTAGATGCATTCGTTTGCTAGGGCTGCCGTAACAAAGTGCCAGAGACTGAAATGAATTTTTGTGAAGTTTTGGAGACTGGAAAATACCTTCAGGGTTGGTTTCTCCTGAAGCCGCTCTCCTTAGCTTGCAGGCTGTTCTCTGCTCCCTATATTCTCACATATGGGCCCACACCCCCTGGTGTCCCTCTCTGAGTTCTAATTATCTCTTCTTAGTAAGATGCAGCAGTTGGGTTACATTAGGGTCCCACCTTTATGATCTCCCTTAACCTTAGTTACCTCCTGACAGGCACTCTGAATCAGTCATATTGGGGATTAGGAATTAAACAGTAAATTTGGGGAGTGTGCATAGTTCAGCCTAACAACGGATGAAAATGAGGATGACAGAGTAACAGGTCTTAAGATACAAAATTTAGTGGGCAGATTGAGCTATCCTACTGTAATGTGAATGATAAGGTGATGATTTTAGAGCCTATGAAAGCCTAGAGAAGAACAAAGCTGTCATAGGGCCCGGTCAGGAGAACTTAGTGCAGGGGGTTATATTTGAAAAAGGTCGGTGGAGCCAGATACAGTTTTGTAAAAGGAAGGGGGGGGCGTGCAGAGTATTGAGGCAGAGTACATGGCAGGGGGGTTGCTTATTTGGGCATCTACAAGTAGAAGCAGTGAAAGTGAGAAAGTGTACAGGGAAATGATGGGTCACAAAGCTGTTTCAGAGAACGTTAGAAAAGGTCTTGACACTGTGCCGGTGATTTGGACCATGGATGACAGGTGTTCGTTTTGCGCAGAGGAGTCATGTGATCACGGGGTTGTAGCTCCTGTAGGAAGAGTCAGAAGTTCAGACTCGGAAGTAGGGTTTTGCATGATCTTGACTGGGTAAATTAACCTCAGAAAACCGTAGATTCCTCATCCGTAGAGATAACACCTCCCCACCTTCATGAGGCTGTCGTGAGGACTGAATGAGGGAATGTATATAATGTGCTTGCCTACGGCAAACACTCAAAGCTAGAGAGGAGATCTTTGGTTTTATTCAGCAAATACCTATATGCCAGGCATGGTGCTCCAGCTGGGGTTTAATAATATGAAAATGATTAACATCGTATAGGATTTAAGATACAATGTTAGACCCTCAGCACCTACATTCAAAGCAAGTAGTTTGAGGACTTGATGGAGGAAGGAGTTGGGAGAGGTGCTGGAGGCAAAGGAAACAGATCAGAGCTATTTTTGAAAAGTACAAGGAAGAGAAATCCGATCCTCAAGAATTAGTGGGATGTGTTTTGGGGCACCTGGGTGAGCCTCAGTTGGTTGAACATCTGACTTTGGCTCAGGTCATGATCTCATGGTTCGTGAGTTTGAGCCCCACATCAGGCTCTCTGGTGTCAGCACACAAAGCCTGCTGCAGGTCCTCTGTCCCCTGTCTCTGCCCCACCCCCACTTGTGCTTTGCTGTCTGTCTGTCTGTCTGTCTCTCTCTCTCTCAAAAATATTTAAAAAAAAAAAAAGATGCTTCATTCCTGTTTAAATGTAAAGAATTCTAATTTACCAGTAAACAAGTGACAACATTTGTACAACAATTTGTTGTTGTTGTTGTGAGTTCAAGCCCCTATCAGGCTCTGTGCTGATGGCTCAGGGCCTACCTCAAATTCTGTCTCCCTTTCTGTCTCTACTCTTTCCTCAATTGTGCGCATGTTCCCTCTCTTCTGTCTCCTTCTCTCTCTCTCCCTTTCTGAAAAATAAACATTAAAAAAAAATTAGTGGGATGTGTTGTAACTTGTCTGATCTGCAATCCTTGTATCAACACTCCTGATTCCACACTGGCGTGATACATTTCCATCTGTTTCCTAGAGAAAGGGGGGGGGTCTTTTTGTTTTTTTAATTTCCCCATTCTTTTTAAATTCTGGGCTTTTATGCTCATGCTGTACTCCATTCAATCAGTATTTCATTCTCGGAGGTAAAGTCATGTTTCCCAAACTAACATTATTTTTCAATTAATTAAAATCAGTTAAGAACAATTTAATTGAATGCTGTCACAAGCACCATAAATCACTGTGATGCTTGCTGTCATCACCCGCTTCTGGAAGCACCTCTCGTGGCAACATCCGACACAGCTTATAGTAATATCCAAAATGTTTAACCAGGATGACATAATTGTCAAATATGTAATTGTGCTTTTACTGCCTGTAGCATTCACTACCATTTGAAAATGTCAGAAATTACTACTGCAGGCAAGTTGAACATTTAAATACATGTCCAGAATACATCCTCTGCCAAGATAAAGCATCCCTTCTCCTTGGTAACTTTAAAGTTTAATGTCCTGTGTATCAATAAGCGTCTTCCCGTGTGTTCACATGACATTTCAAGTTTGGGAAGAATGGAGCATCGTCCAGCCTCGACTGTGTGACCAAGAATTATTAGATGTGGAAATGGGATAAAAGGATCTTTTGAAGGCAATAAAGATGGGTTTGTCATACTGGGTAATATTTTAAAATGAATTTTGACATGTTCAATAGACTTCCTAACAAATGATTAGCATCTCCGAATACTTACAGACTATAGTGACATCAACTGTCTCAGGATGGTTGTCAGATCATAGCACAGAGTCACTGGAATCAAAGGAAGTGTTGAAATTGTGTGGAATCTCCCCCTCTGTATTACCAGTTCCTGTTTCAGCTTAGGACCGTATTCCCGAAAATAAACTCTCACTAAGCTGTCACTGTGGTCTAACATTTATTTACTCTTTGGCCTCATAACAAAAATTGTCAAATTAGTGCCCTCTTGCCAGCCTCCTCCTGGACCAGCAGAGTAGCTAACTGTATCAATGCGCACTTAATTGACAATTAAAAAAATTTTTTTTAACGTTTATTTACTTTTGAGACAGAGACAGAGCATGAATGGGGGGAGGGTCAGAGAGAGAGGGAGACACAGAATCGGAAGCAGGCTCCAGGCTCCGAGCTGTCAGCACAGAGCCGGACGCGGGGCTCAAACTCGTGAACCACGAGATCATGACCTGAGCCGAAGTCGGACACTTAACTGACTGAGCTGCCCAGGCGTCCCTTACTTGACAATTTTGTATCAGATGGCAAAACAGTTCTAACAGCTGAGTAAGCACATGAAAATAATTCAACAGGTCCTTGGAAAGGAACAATCAGTTCACATTCTTTGGAAACGTCTACTTAAAGGGAGTATAACAGTTACAACCAGAATACATACCAGTCCACGTTTATTTTATCAGAGTTCACCCATGATATGTCATTAGTATGGACAGCACTTTTTGTTTTTTTACAGAACAAGAAGTGCAAGCCCATGTAAATTGCAAATATGCATCCATTTAGATACTTATCTAGAGGGATACAGTTCCTGGAAATCTTTTCTTTGTCATTGAGTACAATAATGCTCTTTAATATCATGGTGCTTTGTTTCTGTGATGCTGCATTTGTGCTGAACTGTGGCACAGAAAACATTTGAGCATATTGTAGACTGCTTATCAAATTTTCTCTTCCATGAAATGAAATAGAGCCATGTCCCAAGTGATAGAAAATTACTATAATTATTCCATTCTACATGGAAGTTTTGTCATTATTGCAGAAAGAAAATCCAAGGATCCTTCAAGCCAGCAATGGGCAGACTCTTTTGAACATGGCTTTTTGAACTCTTTTGACATGGCTTCCAAGTGAGGTAAGGCAGGCGGGAGGCTTGAGGGATCACATCAGTCATCAGAGACTTGAGTTGTCTTTTTGTTGTCTCCATTGTAATTAAGAGGATGGACACAGCATGGGGCCACCAGGGTCCAAATAGTGACTCTGCCCCTTGGGAGCTATGTGATTTTGGCAGTTTACAACCTTTTTATAATGCAGTTTCTTCTTCCTTTACAGAGACACAATAGTAGTACAACCCTGTAGGATTGTTTTGAAGATTGAATGAGTTTATGTATCTTTATATCTTGAAGAAATGCCTGACACATAGTAAGAACTCAGTGAATTTAGCCATTATTATTATAACTTTTGTTAATATGAACTGATGTGTTGAAGTTAAGTACTGTTCAATTTTTTGATGCTTCGTTGAGCACGAGAAAGGTGTCAGGAGAATGGAAATGTTCTAATTTTCTAAATTGATGGAACATTTGGATTCTGAAAATAATAGATTGTTACAGTTCCTCCTTTGAAAAATTCTAGTCAAAATTACTAAACAGATGGCTCGTGAGTGCTCAGAAGAAAACTGTGGTGGTCACTAACCATCATAGTGTGTTAATTAAAAGCAAGTCATCTCAAACTAGCCTAATCTCATTTTTTGGAAAGAGTTACTGGGTTGTCAGAATAAGAGATGCCTTACTGGGATTTCTGCAAGGTATATGGATTCTTTCATTACATATTTTGATCAAAATGAAAAAAAACCCATAAGAGTGATTAAGTAGAATTACTATTTTTGTAGGTAGAATACTGTAAGAATGACTTTTATTTTCAAGGGAGGTGTCTTGGCTTAAAAACTATAGTTATTTTGCCCATTTTCATTCAGTATTTTTATCTCTGGCTTCTGTGAAGACTTGGAAAACATGTGCAATCATGCAAGTGACATACATTTTGGAAAGGTAGCTAATGTCGATGACAAATGTAAATTTCAAAAAAAAATGATAACTGGCTGATACAAATGAGGTGATGTTCAATGGAAACATGTAAAATTATTATTTTATGTTTATTTGTTTATAAGTTTTGCCAGCTGGCACTCAGTGATCCTACTGGACATTATTTATTTTTTAAATGTTTATTTATTTTTGAGAGAAGGAGAGAGTGTGTGCAAGCAGGGGAGGGGCAGAGAGAGAGAGAGAGAGAGAGAGACACAGAGAGAGAGAAGGAGACAGAATCAAAGCAGACTTCAGGCTCTGAGCTGTCAGTGTAGAGCCCAATGTGGAGCTCAAACTCACCAACTGAACTGTGAAATCATGACCTGTGCTGAAGTCTGATGCTCAACCGACTGAGCCACCCAAGCGCCCCATTAATTTATTTAAAAAACACAATACTAAAGTGGTCTAGGCTTAATAGAAATTTATTTGAAAACACTTCGAACCTTTAAAAAAATTTTTTTTCAACGTTTATTTATTTTTGGGACAGAGAGAGACAGAGCATGAACGGGGGAGGGGCAGAGAGAGAGGGAGACACAGAATCGGAAACAGGCTCCAGGCTCTGAGCCATCAGCCCAGAACCTGACGCGGGGCTCGAACTCCCGGACCGCGAGATCGTGACCTGGCTGAAGTCGGACGCTTAACCGACTGTGCCACCCAGGCGCCCCAGAAAACACTTCGAACCTTTAAATGCAAATAATTTTCTTTTGCAGAGTCAACTCTCATTGGTTGACTTAAGTAAAACAGTAGCTAATATCCAGTAGTGACAGAGTCCCTACTTTTCAGGAGCTTATAAAAAAGTATGGGTGACAAGACTACAAGTAGTAACAGTACAGGATAGAAATACCACAGAGGGGTAAGCATAGCATTTGAGAATTCACAAAAAGGACATTTAACACCACATGAAGGTGTCTGCAAATGATCCTCAAAAGAGGATATAATTAAACTCAGAGGGTTAGGAGTTTGTGAATTTAGGGTAGGGGCATTGGTATTCTAGGTTGATAAACTATAGAAAGGGCCAAAGATGTGAGCACATGTGTATTCCAGGATTGGAAGTACCAGTGGTCCAAGTAACCATAGAATGGGAGGTAGAGACCACTGAGTTTTAATAGCTTATATTCATGTATGCTTGGTACTTGTAAAAGTGTTTTACTGTATTAACTCATGAGTATAATATAGTAACGAGCGTTGTGTCCACTAGCTTTTGCTGCATAATAGATAAACCCACAGGTTAGAGACTTAAAACAATCACTGATTCATGGGTTTCAGATTCAGCAGGCTAATTGTGCCGGTATGGGTCAGGCTTGGATCGCCTTGGCTGGATTTGCCAGAGATTCATCTCTGCTCAGCTGGTTGTTCATCTAATAGATAGTCTAGAATGTTCTCTTATGTCTAGCAATCACTTTGGTTTTGGCTGGGGTAGTGGAAGAGACCTGACCCCATGTCTCTGGTCGTTGAGCGGCAATCCAGACTTCTTCACGTGACAATCAAAAGGTTCCAGGGTCAGCAAGGAGACCTATCTCAACGCTCAAGGCACCTTAAAGCCCCTGCTCATGTCCAGAGCAAGTTACAGGGTCAACCGAGATCAAAGGGAGTGAGAAATGGGACTCTGCATCTTGAGAAAAGTGAAAACATGTAGGAACAGTTTTGTAATCTGCTACAATTTAACTCACCTTGAGGTAGGCGTTTTTATTGTCAACTCCAATGACCTTTGAGGTACAGGGAATATTTAACTTGGTCAAGGTCACATAAGTATCAAGGGGCAGGTCCGGGATTTGGCAACAGGGCAGTCTGTGTCTTGATTCTTACCCACTGTAGTCTGCTGGCTCTTGAGGGAAGAGGTAGGATAGGTCCAAGACTATGAAGAACAATGTATGCTGTTATGAGAAGTTGGGTTTTTATCCTGAGGGAAGAATGATCAGAAAGAAGTCTGACACGGTCCCCTTGACAGCTTGGAAAGATCAATTGAGCTGCGTGATGGCGAATGCATTGTATGAAGGAAGTATTGAAAATTGACCAGCTGACTCCTTAGTACATTAGTCTACCACGATGCTGATGAAGACTGACCTAAGGTAGTAGTAGTTGGATAGCTATATAGTTTTAGCTAAATTAAGGAAATGCCATGTTAAAAATAATCACGTGTGTGTATATATGTATATGTGTGTGTGTGTGTGTGTGTGTGTGTGTGTATATATATATATATACACACATATATATATATATATATATATATATATATATATATATATATATATATATATGACACTATTGACTGGATGTTAGCAGCTTGGGAAACTGGAATCATGGATTTATAACACATTTAGAGAAGTACAATTATTTTGTCATTTGTTAGTCAATAATGAGTAATCAAGGCAAAAGATTTTAGTTGATATAAGTAAGTGATTGGAGTTGACAGTAGAGGTGTGAAAAGGATGTCTGTGAATACATTGGCTAATTTGCTTTGTAAAGTTGCAAGTCCCCAGTCTGTCTATAAGTGAAACGTATAGGTGGTACTTATTCAGTGAACACAAAAATCCTTTGTGATTGTCCATCTGCCAAATGAACTCACAAGGTGTGAACGTATATTTGTACAGAAGACTGACTTACTGTCTTAGAAAAATCATACATTGACCTACCTACTTGAGAATGAAAGAGGGATTTTGTTATCCGATTTCATTTAGTGATTCTGAGTCTCTTGATTTCTGGGATGGCTCGTGAGCCTGAATGAAAATGATTACAGATTTAATCGAGAGTATAATTATTTAGGTTAAATTTGTATCGAGCCTGCATTTTGGTATGATGAGTAAGTAAGGTCAGAGATAATGCAGAGACTATGGAGATTAGTTTTCTTCATTGCCTATATTATGTTGCACTTTCAGGAAATATACTGTCAGATGGGTTGGCAATATTAGGGGCCACCAGAGGACATTCATTTAATCACTGAGAGCAGCCGTAACAGCCAAAGAGCCAATATTTGAAAGAAAATGAAGTCATTTCAGCATAAAATAAATGCTCTGACTTGTAGAGGATCAGCTAACATTTCATCTTAAAACTTCGAGCTTTGGAAGGGACCTTGGACAGCACATTTTCAATATCTCCATTTACAGACAAAGCTATTGAGGCTCAGAACACTTAAATAACATTTCCAGGGTTCTGTAGCTAATTAGCAGCCTGATTAGGAAAATAATCCAACTTTCTAGTTCTCGTCCAATGCATCTTCCATTATCATTTGCTATTTCAGTGGCCCATGATAGTTGGGATTAATTTATCCCCGAGTATCATGTTCGAAGGAGTGTGTGCCCATTACCACTAAAATAGAGAACTTGTGGCCATTTGCTGATAGAGAATGTCTCTTCTTGAATAGTTACAGGAGTTGTGACGATATTTAAAAGAAGGCACTTTGGGTTGTTTTGGTTAGCTGACCTCACTGGCTACAAAGACTTTGTAACAGTATCTAAGTTTGTCATGGTTAAAGGTGTAATATTTTACTTATCTGTCAAAAAATTAAATGACGGTGTATCAGGATGTGCTCTGACTAAAGGATGCTAAATCCCATTAACAACACTTCAAAGACACGGATGGAAAGCAGAGTGTCCATCTCATTACGTTACAATGAGAGATGTAACCATCAGTCAAAGTAGACATTCTTTTGGACCTACTGTGTGCACTCTCCTGCTAACAGCGACCTGGGAAAACAGATTACTTGGCAAACTCAGAATCAGGCTGAGAGTAGGTGTTGATAA
The DNA here is from genome assembly GCF_018350175.1 of Felis catus. Lineage (NCBI taxonomy): Eukaryota > Metazoa > Chordata > Mammalia > Carnivora > Felidae > Felis > Felis catus. Next base: position 46,890,783 of record NC_058371.1, on the reverse strand, counting down.
TGTTAAATACTTCACAGGTCCAAGCTAATACTGCCTCTTAACATCTGTGCTTACTGCCTTCTGCCAGGACAGGAGAGCTTGGTTTGGTGACATGGAAAACACACCTTCCTGTCTGTATGAGGATCAGCATGGCCAAAGCTTATTCTAGTGACCACCTTCCCATTTGCTCAAGTTCTAAACTGTCATCCTTTCTGGTTGACACTCCTGCCTCACCCCAACCACCACATATATTAATACTTAAAAAAAATTTTTTATATGTTTTTGTTTATTTTTGAGAGAGAGAAAGAAGGAGCAAGGCAGGGGCAGAGAGAGAAGGAGACACAGAATTTGAAGCAGGCTCCAGGCTCTGAGCTGTCAGCACAGAGTCTGACGCAGGGCTCGAACTCACAAGCTGTGAGATCATGACCTGGAATGAAGTTGGATGCTTAACTGACTGAGCCACCCAGGCACCCTGTATTAATACTTTTTCAAGTCTAGTTGGGCATCAGAGCTCTCTCTGAAAGGGGACTTTACGTATCTCTACTCTCATTTTATTATTTAACTTTCGGAAGGCAACCTGATTCCTTTTACTTCCCAATTCTTGGGCAATACCACGTCACCTCATTGTCATTTCTGTGTTCTGCCTCTAGCCCCACCTAGGTTGGAGTCCAGATTCTACATAAATGTTGAAATACTTTGCCAGGTTTAGCTGGGCTAATATGTAAAGATCGGTTACCTTCCCGGTGCTCAGCAAAGCTCTGTAAGTAAATTCTCACTTACCTATGAATAGTAATGAAGCTGACAGATTGTTTCTTGTAAGCAATATAAAAAGTAAGCGCATGATAAATACATGAATCCCTAAGGAAGGTACAGGAAGGATAGACTAGGAAAGCATACACTGGGTTTAAAGCAGGCCTCACTGCTAACAACTCTGACCTGAGCAGGTATCTTTACATCTGATTCTGTTTTATCATACATAACATCTTAATGATACCTGCCTTTTAGGGTTGTTTTAAGATTTAAAGCAGTGTGTACATTAAAGGTTTTATTAATATGGCTACCACATAGGTGTTTAGTAATTCTAGATTTTTCCATCTGAGAACTGTAGATTATTGATATTTAAAGATGGAAAAAGTAACTTCACACTGGTTATTATCCTTAGCGCAGTCGGAACAGCCTGAACACCCATCAGGCAGTGCGTTAGTGTATCACGTTCTCAGTTATGTTAACATTAAAAATAAAACTGGTATTTTACCAGTAAAATGGGTTCATCGTAAAACAGCGGAGAATTGCAATTCGCGGCGTACAAGCTGTGGTAAAACCATAGGCAAGCCCAGCAAAGGAGAAGAGTATTATTTTATGGAGGAGGAGGAGGAAGTTGGGAGGAGTTGTTTTGAATGACAGTCCGTTGGAGAAAAGCAAATGTTCAGGATACAGACGGTTTCTCATTGGCTGAGTTGCAGGGGTAGTCAGTTCCTTATAGGGGAGGCAATGTGCATCTTTTCCTGTTGGGTCCTGTAATTGATGATTTTTTTTCCTATTGAGGATTCTTCTGTTGGGGTCTGTAATTGACAACTTCCTGTAATTGACGTCTGGTTCCTCTCCCCCTTGTGGCCTCCTGGCTCCATTTTAGTGAGGTTTCCTTCATTAATTTTTACCTTTCCCCCTTTTGGTGAAGATCTTTCTCTGAAAGCACCACTGATCAAGAATTAGGTTTTCTTAACTCTGTGGTCTTTTGGCCCTTAGTGCCAGGAAGGACCTTTCTGGGGTGTCCTGTTTCATGTTGGAAGAAAATTGTATAGATTGCAAACCAACTGAGGTCGCATTTGAGTAACAAGGAGGAGTAGCAGGGAGGACTGTCAGGCACTTCCCAGTATACTCTGTATTTATCAAGTTAGTAAGCACTGGAGATCATTTATGATTGGGGTACGTTGTTGTTTTTCTTTTTTTTTTTTTTTTAAAGGTTTGACAGGCAGCAAGTACAGAATGAAAAGTGACATGATCCAAACTATATGATGGTTCTAAACCAAGGCCCTCAATCTGAATGTAGCCAACCAGAGATAAGTTTTTGGCCTTATTGTGACTTATGGGAGCAAAAGGTCTCTTAACTGAGGCCAACTCAGAGTCACGTGTGCCCTTAGGAAATCATCGCTTAGTGTGCATGGACACAGAGTAGTGAAGGCTGCAAGAATACACTGAAAGAACAGACCAAGTGCGTTTGGGAAGATACGGTACAGATAGAAACATGAAGCAGTAGTTGATGAACATTTCACCTAACAACAAAACCTCAAAGATGTTTTGAAACAGTTTTATGGGTGTGCTCGGGGGGCTCAGTTGGTTAAGTGTTTGGCTCTTGATTTCGGCTCTGGTCATGATCTCACAGTTGGGAGTTCAAGCCCCATGTCGGTTTCGTGCTGACAGTGCAGAGCCTGCTTAGGATTCTCTGTCTCCTTCTCTCTCTCTCTGCCTCTCCCCTGTTTGTGTGTGTGCTCGCTTGCTCTTGCTTAAAAAAAAAAAAGGCATTAAAAAAACATAAAAATAAATAAAAAAAAATGAATTGCAAAAGAGCTGTTTGGAACCGAACGTGTATCAATAATACAGTGTAAAATTATAAATTTAGAAACCATGAATTTGGATAAAAATCCAAAGTCAGTTAATAGTTTAGATGAAAAGGAGACTTTGTGAATCCAGAATTACAGAACCTTGTAACCCTTCAGAAAAAGTAAGGGAAGAGATTAATTTGTCACGAGATCATGATGAGGCTGTTTCTGAAACGCCATAATCAAAAGAAGAGGTTTCCCCCTTTCACAAGGGTTTGGGAAACATGAACAAAGACATTGCCTTTCCACAAAAGAGAGAAAAGAAGCAACAGTAAGAAAAGGGAACATAGGCTGGGCCGGACATCCTGGGAAGGTTATCTTACCACACACCATCTGCTTCAATTCCAGGTAATTGTTACTTTCATGTCCTTGGATGGTGAGGTACAGGCAGGGTTTGGTGCTTTCTTTAGATGTGCCACAGGAATTCAAGAGTTTACTTCCTGGAGTTTGGCAGCACAAGGGCCGGTTAGCGGTACCACATAAGAATCCAGCGAGGTTGAAGAGTCTTTCTGGAAGTATCTTTTCCAATAGATGATATCTTCAGGTTGCCAGGTGTGATTCTTAAGGTCTTCATCTCTGGGAGTGCACTGTGAAAAGATTGTTCTACCAAAGCATGGTAATTTTTTAATAGAAGCTGTTGTACATTTGCAGTATCGATGTGTATCCCTTCTTATCCACTGTGGGCCAGAGGAGAAAGGGTCCGAGTATATTGGACATCTTGCAACTATCTTAACAGGGTAAGAGTTTATAAATTACAGAACAGGTGGATCTGAGATTTAGGACTGCCAGCAAGGCTTCCAGCCAGGGTAGTTGAAGGGTCTCTACGTATTTTGCCAAGTGCGTCTTGATAGTGCCCACATCGCATTCCTAACCCTGAGGATGGAAGACAGCATGTAGTCTGGAAGTGTTGTAAGGATTTGTTGAAACGCCTGCTGAGTAAAATGGGTTCCTCAATCACTGTGAAATTTGAGAGTGGTTCCCCAGGTAGGGATGATCTTTTCTAACAGAATTATAACCATAAAAGAAGCAGTGTGGCCTGTCTACAAGAGAAAACTTCACTCCAGTGAGTCAACACAAGCCATGACTAAAACATGTTTATATCCATGAGATACAGGGGAAGCTGTATGAAATCCATTTGTATGCACACATTTCCCTGGTATGTGCTTTGGACAGGTGGGACAAGTAAGGTAGGCACTTTTGGTGGCCTTATTATCATTTCCCTGCCACTTTTGGCTTACGAACGCTATGGTTTTGTCAGTAGACCAGTGTTTTAATGCACGTGCAGGGGTAAGTAGTGGGAATTTTAGAATTTTGGGGAGGGCTGGATTGTTTGGTCCAAACCAGAGTTCTCTCTTTTTGTGGAACAAGCAATTCTTGGGTTTTCTGTATCACCTTTCTTTTCCTAGGGCCAATTGTTGGGCATCTCTGGTCAGTTTTTCCAAATTATCATTTGGGAGAGCATCTTTTTGGATCATGACAGAAGTTTGGCTGTTGGTTTCCTTGAGAGCAGCATTTTTGGCAGAAATATCAGTGAGGTAGATTACTTTGGTCTCCAGGGAGTTGAGTCTGGAATGCCCAAGAACCTTAATAATTGCCAGAACAGCTGGCAAAAGTATGGCATTTAATACATTTTGGACATGGAAACCTTTTCTAATGTTATCCCCATTGGAGGTAAGGAAAGTCCAGTTTCCATAACATTTTAAAGTCATGAGCTACCTCAAAGGCATAATGACTATTGGTATAAATATTTGTGTTCTTATTTTTGGCTAAGGTACATGGCTGGGTACAGGGGATCCCATGATTATTTCTCCAGTGGCCTTAACTAAAAGGGCAGTGGCAGGCATAGCTCTGAGGCAACAGGAATATTCCTGTGCCACAGGGTCTAGTTGTTGGCTATGTTACCCAATGGGGCCATGATGGTCCCCATGTTTTTGGTAAGTACTCCCAGGGCATTTGCTTCCCTCTCACATACAAAGAGAAAAGAGGGAGCCCCTGGGTGGCTCAGTCAGGTAAGTGTCTGACACTTTATTTTGGCTCAGGTCACAATTTCACGGTTTGCAAGTGTGAGCCCACATCAGGCTCTGTGCTGAGAGCACAGAGTCTGCTTGGGATTCTCTCCCCGCCCCCCCCCCTCGCCACCTCTATCAGGGGCCTTTATTAGGGTTTTCTTTAAGGTCCCCAAAGCTGTGTCTTCTTGATCTTTCCAAATACTAGGGTCAGGTTTGTTGTTTTTCTTTTTAATAAAGCATATTGCGATTGAGCCATAAGAGAGAAGTTTGGAATCTAATTTCAACAGTAGCCAACCAGTCCAGGAGAACTTTGTAATTGGTGCTTAGTTTTAGGTTTTGGGAAGTTAAGGGTGCCATGAAGTCTGTCTGGATTCAGATGTGATCCTTGTTCTGAGATCACATGTCCTAAGTATCAAACCTCAGATGGAATGAACTGCAATTTTTGTTTGGAGACTTTATATCCTTTTTCTTTTTTTAAGGCTTATTTATTTATTTTGAGAGAGAGAGGGAGGGAGAGAGAATCCCAAGCAAGCTCTACTCTATCAGTGCATAGCCCAACTCCGGGCATGATCTCATGCACTGTGAGATGAACTGAGCTGAAAACAAGTCAGCTGGACTGACTGAACTACCAAGGTGCCCTGAGTTCATGTCCTTTTAAGGCCAGAAGTTTTAACAGGTGGATGCTGGCTTCCTGTGAAGAGGTTAGAAAAGGTTTTGCTTTGCAGAGAAGCAAATCATCTACCACTGTAACAAAATAGAGCTTGCATAAAACTTTCTATCACCCAAATAAGTCTTTAAGTTTTGTGAAAAGTGAGAAGGACTCTCTGTATAACCCTGGGACATTACTGTGCAGGTGTATTGTTGTTCTTCCCAAGTGAAAGCAAAAAGATATTGGCTGTCTTCACAAACTGAAATATTTTTTAAAAATGCAATGCATACATCAGTTATAGTAAAAAAAAAATGCTTTCATTGAGAATGGATGTCATGGAAATTAGGGACAAGAGGATACCAAGGGATAATAATGTTATTTACTGCTCAGAGGTCCTGGGAAAACCTTTGTCGTCTGCCATCAGGTTTTCTTACAGGTAAAATAGGGTTTTTACAATGACTAGTTGGGGGATAATGAGACCCTGAGCCTTGGAATATTCTATTGTAGGCTTGATGCTTTAAAGGACTTCTTTATTTACAGGATATTGATTAATTTGGTGGAGAGCTTTTGAGAGATCTGTTTGAATCTTGATCAGAGGTACACTGTGAGTTCTCCCAGTATCAGTTGAAGATTTCACCCGTAAAGGGGATGGTAGCTAATCCCATTGGGACCAATGATCAGTGTCCCCAGACTCAGCCATAGTGCCATGAGTCAGAGCAAATAAAAGATGCTCAGGAGTCATTTAATTGCTCTGGTTGGCTATTTTGAGTACTCTCAAATTCTAGAGTTATTTTCACCTTTTGGGAGAAAGCTAATTCTGGCATATTTTTCTAAGAACTGTTAGCCCAATAAGTAAATAAGAACAGAGAAACTAAAGAAAAAAGAGTGGGTGTCTCTCAAAGGGCCCAACCCAAAGGGAATAGGTTCTGAGACAGGAACCTGTTGCGATAGTTTATCAGAGATCCCCAGTATTTGAGATATTTTGGTACCTTGAGGCAGAGGCTGCTTTATGGCAATGGGGTTGAGCATCCAGAGGGTAGTTCTGGTGTCAACAAGGACAGAGTGAAAGCTCCCCAATGTGGAGAGTGGTTTTTCTGAGCTGATTAGGAGGGAGGGTTGGGAGGAGCCCTTGTAGTTCTTGGAGCCTCCTCATTGGGAATTAGAAAGACATTGGAAAGACTGAGTAGGGGGCCGAAGGCACTCAGCGAGGTGCTTAATGTTGTAACCATCTCTAAATGTCCTGGCCCTTTGCAAGAATAACAGGTACTAGGAGGTTTTTGGTTTCATTTGCCAAAGTTGAAAATTAAGAATTTTAGAGGTCTTTCTTGGACTCATCTAAGGTGTGAACAACCTGGTTTGCCAAATGAATTAAGTCTGAAGTGGACATAGTTTCTCATTCTATCCTGGTCCCTTTAACTAAGGAGAAAGATCCTGGTCCAGCCCATTAATAACCGTAGAGGGGTAAAGAAGACCAGAATTTTCTTTAAACACAATTTAGAAGTGATTGTAATAGTAATGAACAGATTCACTGGGCTTTGGTGTGCAAGCCTGAATTTTGTTCCAATCAGTAGGCTTAGGAAGAGCTGCTGTAGTTGCTCAGTGGAGATTTCCAGTGAGTGTTCTAGCATATTGCCAAAAGATAGGCATCGTTTCTCTAAACCCCTTTTAGGATGTTCCCACTGGGCTGGTTTCATCCAGTGTTTGGCCTGACCCTCACCAACAAGCATGTGGACTAAAAGATCTAAATCTGAGAAACCAAGCTGGTAAGGCTGCTGAGTTTGAATATGCTAAATTTTTCTGAAGACCTGTGTGGGCCCTCAGTCACATTGGGAAACTCTAACTATGGTCCACAATTCAGCTTTATTCTTGGGAACAAAAGAAATTTGGCGTTTCCTTGGATCTTAAGGAGACATCATTTTTATTTTGTTTTTTAATTTGTAATTAACACGCAGCATCATTTCATGTGTTGTTTGCCATCTGTATATAGAAGACTAGAGTTCATGGAGGGAATTAGAATGGGGAAACTGAGGGCATAGAGGAGGTGGAGACATGCAGAAATGGGGGAGGAACGTGGTAGCAAAGGTGGAGCCTGAACAGCAGGTGGCCAAGAAAATGGGGGAGGGAAGAGAGGAGTCTTTTTGACTTTTTTTTTGATTGTTTATTTGCCTCAGTCCAGTAATTGTATTTCTCAGCCAGTTTTAGATTCGTAATAACATTTGGAACCTTCAAAATACCAATCAAAATGGGCATCTCATTCAGTTTTTTCAAAGAAATATTCATTCATTCCTTCATTTTTGAGCTGTGACTTTCTAATTTAATTTTTAGGAAAACAAAATTGGAGATTTCAATCAGAGAGATTGAAAGGTCCCTGTATGGCCATTGAAGTTCTAAATGATGTTTGGTTGAATCGGCCCATTTAATTAGAAATGTGCATGAGGAGGGACCACAGTTTTTAAACATAAAAACTGGCCAGGGTCCCAGGTGGGGTGTGTACCCTCAAAACATGTTGATGACAAGGGTCTCATTTCTTAGAGATTTTTCCTCTAGAGCAAAGAGAAAAATTCCTAAACTGCTCAGTTGCACACAGGAAGGGCCTGCTTCCAAAGTAATTGGATGAAAGGCCGGCACAGTTTTGTAGGAATAGTCTGGTTCTAGAAACGAGTTGGACCAAAGTTCCAACGAGTACTCTTGGAAAGGACAAAGCCTTAAAATGTAGCCCAAGTAAAGCTTGGAGGGCTCAAAACTCAAGGAGGGTGGAGCTTGGAATCTGGGAGAAACTTCCCTGGAAACTCCAGGGTCAGCAAGAAAGCAAAGCACTCATTGGGCCTTATGGATACTGGCACCTGTTTGCTTACCAGCCTTGGAATTGTTGGCCGTCTTCTCTGGATTCTGCTGCTCTGACACCAAGTCATGCCGATCTTAAAAATAGTTATTTTTACCAGCAAAATAGGTTTCTTCAGGAATAGCACATTTACAATTCAGAATAAGCAAGGAACAGCAAAACCATAGGCAAATCCAGCACCCAAAGGAGGGAAGTGTTACTTGATGGAGAAGAAGGAGGAAGTTGGGAGGGGGTGTTTGGAATGAAAGTCGATTGGAGAAAAGCAAGAGTCGAGGGTGATAATAGTTTCTCATTGGCTGAGTTGCATGGGCGTCGATTCCATGTGGGACATACAATGTGCATCTTTTCCAGGTGGGTCCTGTAGCTGAGGATTTTTTTTTCCCGTTGAGGATTCTTCTGTTGGGGTCTGTAATCGACAGTTCTTCGTATAATTGATGTTGAGGGGCACTGCTCCCACTTCTGTCCTCCCAACTCCATGTTCCTGAGGTTTCCCTTTCCTAATTTCTGCAGTAAGAATATAAATTTTGACTGCAGGCCTTTGGACACCTAAACTGCAAATATGGGAGTTTCTGGAATAGCTGCAACTTATCCATTCTGGGTGTACCTGAGTGTATCCTTATAACACACAAAAATTAATACTCACTTAGGAGTTTCCTATAACAGCTAATCTGCCTAAGTACATAACATCTTAGAGAAAGACCTCATCAACATTTCCCTGAACAAGAGTCCTCTGTTCTCCTTTCAAGTCTTTAGGAAAAGAAAGGATTCTATGATCCCCCATGGTAGCATTCATAACCATATGTTGTCTGTGTTTAGTACTTAGCTGACAAGGCATCTTCGAGCTCAGCTGCACAAGTGTGGTGATAAAGTTTGGATTTTTTCTCCCTTGTATGAAGTGTACAACCACATTATAACTTCCTATTAAAACATACCCTTCAGGCCGACTTAACATCTCATTTATGGAAACATGAAACATATCTCCCTCTGCCCCTCCCCCCACTGGCCTCAACAGTTTTGACTTGCTACAGTGTTTAGAATACATTTTTAATTTGCTCTTCTATTTGTCAGTTTGTTTTTGTTGTTGCATAAACAGCAGCCTGAGAATCTTTAAGGGCTGCATGCAAGGCTGTCTGAATCCTTGATACAGTGTGCACTTGGATAAAGGTCAGATTCATCTTGTATTCATTAATAAGATTGTCTATTTCCCTATGATATAGAATAGGTTTTATCTCTTGGAAATGTGTATTTCGGTTACTACCACTTTGCTGTCAACTTACTTTCCATGAGCTCCTGCCTTTTTCTCCTTGAAAGTGGTGGTTAGCTAAGGGAGCCACCAGTCTGAGATAAATTGATTTCAACTTACATAGTGAAGAAGCCAGAAAAGAAAGAACAAGACTGTATTTTGGCCATAACGTTGTGGTATGATTGAAACGTTGTAAAGCAACCAAAGGTATGCCTTCATAAATCTCATGTTCTTCTAGGATATGTCTGTAGCATCTGGAGACCAAAGAGAAGTGGGGACTGTCTGTTCCTTACACCATGACTTGCTTTTGGGCAGTGGGCTACAGTGATTGTAGGTCTTAAACCAGATTCTGTTCAACACACAAACTTCTGTTATGAGGCAGCCCAAAGCTATCACACAGTCTTTCTGTAAGCTCACGTAGGACCTTCTGTCCTCATTACTGCAGCAGGCATTGGGCTTGGAAGGTTAACTCTGTAGCAGGTTCAATAACATGCAGATGCTAGGACCAGGCAACCACATTAGCAGATCAGAGACCAGAGTCTCCCTTGAAGTTGGGGTCCCAGAGTAACCAGTGTTTAATATTGTAGGTGCCTTCTCTAAGCTGCTAGGAGGCTGCTGGCTTTCTGCGCTGTGATCACTTCTCATTTCACCATCCCTTAAACTGATTAACAAATGCTGTGATATAAATTTTAAGGAAGCCTTTTGAATTGCTAAGTGGATGTTTGTATCTGTCTTGTAGGCAGGAAACAAAAACCCACAGTACTTGCATCACAGGGTTTCTTAGGAATGCATTAGGAATGTATATGTGAAATGCTGAGGGTGGTGGTGCCTTCAACATAGTAGATGTTTGCTTTCATATCATCCACGTGGTCGATCATTGGTCGTAGGAGGAAAAATATTTTTAACAACTGCTATAAACCTAGGACATAATATTGTCATATGAGCGGATTCTAGTGTTAAGAGTTAGAGTGAAGGGTTGTTTGTTTACTTGGTTAAGGATTTTTTTCTTCCTCCCTCCCTCCCTCCCATCCTTTAAATGGCACATACTAATATTTATTACCTGCTCATTTCTCAGACTAAATTTCTTTAAAACCTTTAAAAAAATTTTTTTTTAATGTTTATATATTTTTGAGACAGAGAGAGACAGAGCATGAATGGGGGAGGGGCAGAGAGAGAGGGAGACACAGAATCGGAAGCAGGCTCCAGGCTCTGAGCCATCAGCCCAGAGCCTGACGCGGGGCTCGAACTCACGGACCGCGAGATCGTGACCTGGCTGAAGTCGGATGCTTAACCGACTGAGCCACCCAGGCGCCCCTCTCAGACTAAATTTCAATACTTAATGCTTCTTAGTCTTTACATAAAGATTGAAAAGTGTCCCTTCCCTCCCTCCCTCCCTTCCTTTCTCCCCCCCCCACCCCCATCTCAGTTCCTTTAAATTAGAAAACAGTGTGTTTTCTGCTAGAGTACCTCATAAATTGACTAAGACAAAACATGTGTAAATCTTCATTTTACATACTCACCTTCTTAGTTTCTTGGGATTAGCATCTGTTTTGGATACATTCCTTTCCTTGTGGTCACATATTCCCTGTATCAATCTGTTGCATTCACACAGTGATACAGTTTTGGATTCCCCCAGGGGACTAAATGGAACATTGTGCTTTAATCCCCTCCCTGACCCTGCCTTCTCAAGAGGACTTAATCATGATGTGAATAGGGAATAACTGTATGTGAATGTCCCTCATTTGCAATGCATGTTGTGTCTGCCTCTTTAAATAAAGTAAAGGTTAATATGTTGATTTCCTATTTATAGGTAACTTAATGCTTCTAATTTTTCCTAATCATGGCGCAAGGTTTTGGCTCAGTACTACGATTTCTTAAATGATCTTTCTAAATCATTATAATGATTTGATGAGTTTACTACTCTCCAAAGAGGTTGGATTGACAGGTTTAAAGAGACAAATCATACAGTACTTTTTTTTGCCACATAATATCTAGTTACACCAGCAGGTCCTTCTATTAAGCAAACCGTATTTCTGGTTGATGTGTCTTTCGGCTTTTTCCTTTGAGCCCAGACTTTTCTTCTTTGGCAATCCAGTTTAACAGTAGTGCTCATATGACCTTCACATATATCAGAAGAGAATCGCACAATATTTAATCTGAAAGCTGAACTAATACTATCCATCAGAGAAAGTAGATATTAATTCATTACATCATTTCCATTTCTGACATTAGAAAAAAAGCAACTTGACATTTTACTGCTTTTTCTTCCTTCTTTCCTTTTGCACATGAATTAAACTTTAGAAAAAAGCCTGTCTTCAGACAGTATGAGACCTGGAACCATCTTGAGGAGCTAACCAGTTACTAATCTTTGCCTCAACAGACTAGGAACAGGCTACCTAATTGGTATCTTTTTGGTTTTGTTCTGTTTATTTGACATAGCCTTTCCTCTGGGTCAGTTGGCCTGTAAGGCAATGCAGCCAGTGAACCATCCATAATGAGCTGCAAAATTACTCATCTGCCCACCTTCTAGTCCTTTATTAATTTTGAGTCATTCTAGACAATGTAAACTATGAAAAGAAACAGTTTTTCCAGGTAGAATCAAGTCTGGAGGATCATTCACTTACTCAACAAATGTAACTTTAGCAGCTCTTTGTGACAAAGATATATCGGGCACTGGAAATAGTGCTACCACTAACTCCAGACACGTATGGGATGTCTATAGTGTGTGAAGCAGAGTTCCATGCATTTTTACATATATTCTAGTTTTCCTGGAACATCCATATGGGGCAGGTACTATTATCATTTCCATATTAGCAGTGAATAAATGGAAGCACAGAAAGCTTGTTACTTCTCCAGGGTGGAGCCGAATCTGTACCTAAGCAGTTGGTCTCTGGAATCTACCCTTTTAAACTTGTCAAAAAGTAAAATTTAACCGGTAAACTCGAAGATCTAATTGGCTTTATTCAGCAAGGCTTGAATTCGGCAGCATCCAGTCTAGCAAGGAGCTCCTAGGAGCTGTCCAAGGTGGAAGGTTTTTAAGGGTGTTCTTAGCCAAAGAGAAGAAGGGATTGTTTCTGGCAAGGTAACTTTTCCTCAGGGGGGAAGAGCAGAGGTTTTATCGTGCAGATTAACTCACCATCCTTTGGGGGCTAGAGAACTGCATCATTGTGACAGATTACTTCCTTGGTACGGACCCGAAAATTCCTGACTGACGGGTTAAAACTCCGTTTTGGGGTAGGTTGAAACTGCAGTTAGGTTAGGTATGAAGCCTGCTTTTCTGACACTTAGCAGAAGTGACTGCCTTTTGAGCCTGTGGTTTTCTTTTTGACAAATTCAGTGGACAGTTAACCACTTGCACATGGGTGATTGATGGCAAAGTCACTGCCTTCATCCGGCTCATGGGTTGGGCTGGCAAGGTGTCCAGTTTTGTTAGGTAAAGTCCCCTGTTCACTGCTCCCGAGAACATGCCGTGTGTATACAGGTTCTGTGCACACATAAGAATAATGGTTGAGTCGTTCCATTCTCTCTTCGTTAAATGGATGTTTATTGAGTAGTTACTCTGTACCAAGTACAGTATAAGACCCTGGGAGCCATAAAGAGGAATAATAAAAATCTTTTCCCCAATTTCATACGTAGCTTTGGTTGTTCATTACATCATTTTCATCTTTCATTTTCCTGCTGCTTTAAAGTACTTAAAAAGGATAATGTAGATAATGTAGATATTAAAGAGCATTCCATAAATTCCAAACCGCTGTGCAAATATTAGGTTTTATTTTTATCATTGCTTGTTTTATTGAACAACCTTTCATGTGCCCTTCTCATAGGTGACTTTAGCCATTTGTTAATTCCATTTATATTCTTTCCTAATGATTAAACTTGGTGTTTGTGGTTACTGGGTAAAAGACACATAGTCAATTAAAATTTCAAAACTAATATTCAATATGAGATGGACGTGTCGCTAAGTGAAAATGCATTTTATATGATGAAGGGAAGCTGCAAATTTACTTGGATTTTTCTATCAAATTAGCAGCTTGCTTGTTACCGAAGATGAATGCTAATTAGTTCTCTGTTCTGCCAAAGGCATCCCATCCCTGCCCCGGGACGGTGTTTGTAAAGCAGTCTCCATTCTGCAAGGATTATTCTTGCCCTCTTTTTTGCTGGCTCTGACATGAAGAAAGGGCAGGAGAGAATCATTGTCGTGTGCCAGGAGCTGTGTTTAATGATAACCACTCATCACCACATTTATTGGCATGACTGAACCTGAGATAGTCATGTCTTCCAAAGTAGAAGCCAGCCTTGGAAAGCCCGGGGGTTCCAAATGAAATGGGCTGTTCCCTGCCAGGAAAACCCTGAAACCGGTAAAGGCCAACAGATGAGGGGACTCTTGGATTCAGGGCTAAGACAGGCAAGTGGAATCCAGTAGGGAAATGATAAAGCAGTCTTTATCGTTGAGTAAAGTATTTTGGGCTTTGGGGTCAGTGGCAAAGCAGCTAACATTTATTTATTTATTTATTTATTTATTTATTTATTTATTCATTCATTCATTCATTTATTCATTCATTCATTCAATATATATGAAATTTATTGTCAAATTGGGTTCCATATAACACCCAGTGCTCATCCCGAAAGGTGTCCTCCTCAATACCCATCACCCACCCTCTCCTCCCTCCCACTCCCATCAACCCTCAGTTCTCAGTTTTTAAGAGTCTCTTATGCTTTGGCTCTCTCCCACTCTAACCTCTTTTTTTTTTTTTTCCTTCCCCTCCCCCATGGGTTTCTGTTAAGTTTCTCAGGATCCCCATAAGAGTGAAAACGCATGGTATCTGTCTTTCTCTGTATGGCTTATTTCACTTAGCATCACACTCTCCAGTTCCATCCATGTTGCTACAAAGGGCCATATTTCATTCTTTCTCATTGCCATGTAGTACTCCATTTCTTTATGAATTCATCAGTTGATGGACATTTAGGCTCTTTCCATAATTTGGCTATTGTTGAGAGTGAAAGCAGCTAACTTTCAAAACAGATCCTTAAAGCACAGTTAAGAGGCTGGGGGTTCATCTGGGTGGAGCAGTCACTTAAGTGTCTGAGTTTGGCTCAGGTCATGATCTCACGGTTCGTGAATTCTAGCCCTACATTGGACTCTGTGCTGACACTGTGGAACCTGCTTGGGATATTCTCTCTCTCTCTCTGCCTCTCTCTGTCTCTCTCTGTCTCTCTGCCCCTCCCTTGCATGTGCTCTCTCTTTCTTAGGAAAAAAAATTTTATAAAAAATAAAAACCCAGATTGACCTGTTGCAGAATTCTCACACAGAGAGTCATGACAACAGGCTTTTCTTTCCAGGAAGCAACTTATTTTGTGCCAGCACAGCTCAGTTGGGTTCCTGCCAGAAGAACTGAGCCCCTAATGCCATGTGGAGTAGTTTTTTATACAATTTCTTTTTCTTTGTCTCCCATACTGGTAACACACAAACATGCAGTCTGATTGAGTGGTCTCCTGTTGCAAGGTCGTGAGCAATGTCACCGACGCTGTATAGCCAGGTTGCCTTGAGGTTTTTGTCTTTTTTTTTTTTTTTTCATTCCTTAAGGGACCCTACCACAGGGTGTCCAAGTGTGGTAGCACATCGGAAATGATGGAGGGAAACTGAAGGCGGGGAGACAAAAGACAGGTCAAGGCAGACAGTGAGAAACCAGAAGACACTTTTATTTTTATTTTTTATTTTTTAAATTTTAAAAACATTTTTCGATGTTTATTTTTGAGAGAGAGAGACACACACACACACACACCCAGAGTGCAAGTGGAGGAGGTGCAGAGAGAGAGGGACACACAGAATCCAAAGCAGGCTCCAGGCTCTGAGCTGTCAGCACCCAGCCCGACGCGGGGCTCAAACCTGCAAACCGCGCGATTGTGACCTGAGCCAAAGTTGGATGCTTAACTCACTGAGCTACCCAGGCACCCCAAGAAGACACTTATAAAAGGCGAGGCAGGGAGGGCCCAGATAATGGTTAAAGAGCACAGGATCCACAGGAACCCCAAGAGCAGGGTTTCACATGGAGGAGAAATAAGAAACAGGCCATCAGTGGGCCCCTGTGCACTGGGAGGTGCAATTCTGCAGAGTCAGAAATCCCCAGCGACACATGATGCCACACCAGCCTGTGTGTAGTATGGGGTCCTGGATGGTCCTAACTATATAAATGTGTTGGACATCCAGGGGTGGCATCATTTTGTTTTCAGGTGCAACTGTGATGGACTCATAGTGGACGTTGCCCCCAACCAGATTGACTTGTGGAGGGAGGGGGATGTCTGTGGATTGGTGGGGGTGCTCAGATGCATAGTTACATGAGGGGAGCATTACCCAAGGTGCGTTACCCAAGTGTCTTGGCGGAGAGATGAACAGGAAGAGAATTGCCTGTTAAAATCAGACACCCGCGGAGTTCTGAAACCCGTAGCTCTAATGGTACTCTCTAAATCGTGTTTCCCAAAGGATATTTCAGTCATGAGCACACAGCTCACTCACTTGAAACTACGTAAATCGTATCAGTTAATTTTTACATGGACTAAATGGCCTTTTCAGTTGATTGTAGCAGTGCTCTTTGCTCTGGAATGCATTTTCTGCATGTATGCGTCCCATGCAGCGTGTCTGCTGACCCATCTGCTGTCAGTGACCCGTGCACACCTGGTTCATCCCAACATCCCACAATCTAAGAATTCCCAACTTACAGCAAATGCCATGTGGTGTGTATTTGGCAGGAAGACCCTTTTCCTCCTTCCAGAGTTCTGTGACTCTAGGGGAGGATTGACAGGGCTTCTTTGCCAGAACCCTTGTCTTCTGCGTTGACCGTACAAATGTCTCCTTTGAACAAGGCGCTTATCTTTTATAGGGGGAATGTGGAAAGTTCGTTCCTAAACTGCTTAATTGACTACAACTGCTCTTTGTGAGCTTAGCCCGGTCTGTGGTTGTTGAACTATGACTGCCTGGCGATCCGCAGTGACGGATTGAAGGTGACAGTCTGAGTTAAAGTTCTCAGCTCCCAGCTGGTCAGTTGATTTCACAAGTACAGTGTTGGAAGAGTCATTTATCAGAAGCGTGAACCCAGAGATTTGAATGTTTGAGGTGACAGCTGTTAGACACACTGCTTAGAGAAATAACTCACAGAAGATTAGGATAAGACAGTCTTTGATAGAAGACAGTTGGGTACATTTGTTCATTTTTGGTCTCTGTGACTAGGAAATTGTGGTAAGGAAAGATCACCGTGGATATTTCTGCTATTTCAATGCCAGAGTGGTGGGTGAGCCAAATTTCGGTTGCCGTAACCCTTATATAATGTGTGTGTATGAATTTGTAGAAAAATGTTAAACCCTAAGGAAGAGATAACACGGAAATCATTTTTAAAGAACGACTTATTTTTTTGTGTGTGTGCCTAATGCTCTATTAGTGGTGAGTTGATAATTTGTTTGAATTTAAATTTTTTAAAAAGTTCATGTGTTTTGAGAGAGAGAGAGAGACAGTGCAGGGAAGGGGCAGAGAGAGACGAGGGGAATCTGAAGCAGGCTCCCCGATAAAGCCACACTTGGGGCTCGAACTTATTAACCATGAGATCATGACCTGAGCCGAAATCAAGAGCCAGACACTTAAATGACTGAGCCACCCAGGCAACCTGATAATCCCTTTGAAAAGACATATAACATTGGTTCAAATCCTTTTTAATCAGAGGTGATGACAGCTGTGCTCTTCAGACTGTGAGCCCTTTACTCCTCCCAGGGAAGTAAAATTAAATCATCATTTGCCATGCTGGGTTTTTTGTTTGTTTGTTTGTTTTCATTGTCAAGTCTAAACATTGGCTTCTAGCAAGACTTTTGACATTAATTTCCTGGCAGGGACCTAGGATCATTTTATTTTTGTGAGATAGTAGCTCCAGTCACAGCAGAAGCTCAAACTCTTTCTTCCGTCCATAATAATGATGCAAATTACACTTCAAAAAGTGTGTCTATGGATCACCCTTCTTGTAAACTTCAGTTGGTATCAGTCCTTCTGATATAACATATTAGGCCTTCCGATGCCAGTCTCCAAGGCAGCTAGGACTTGAATTTGAGAGAAAATTTTAATATATCAGCTGAGACATCACATATAAATTTAATAAAGTCAGATTGGCCCAACGTGTAAACGCTTCTTCCAAGGTAGTCAGTCTGAATCAGGAGCTGCATTTACTCTTTGAGGCCACAGGGGTATCATTGGGCTTATTGCCCATATGAACTGGTTCTTTCATGATACATTTTGGAAGTATTCTATTGTTGTTTCTTCCCGAAACACATGCTCATTACACTATTTGTCTTTCTCTGTTTTTTTTTAAATTTTTTTATTTTTTTTAAATTTTTTTTGCATCTCTTTGCCCCATATCCCTGTTTTAAAACACATTCCTGCATGAGTTTATTTTCTCAATCTTATGCTCTGAGATTCTAATGAGTGATTGAGTTCCAGAGTTCTTTTAGTTATAAAGTCATCTTTTTCTCCAGGTTTTTTTTTTTTTTTTAATTTAATTTTGTGGAGTATAACCTTTTGGTTTTTTTCTGTTTTTGGTCTGCTTAATCTCCGATGTGTATTATACCTGCTGCTCATCACTGGCACCTATAAAATAGATATGATTTCTCTCTTGTCCAGGAAATTGCACTCAGGTTGAATTACTTTCTGGAAGTCAGAGCCAAAGTTTGATTTTGGAATTGTTCACTTCTAAAATCCATTCCCCACCCCCACCGCCATGCAGTAGTCCCCAGTGCTGATACCCTTTTTCTGTAGATAAGAAGATTACGTATTGCTGATCAAAAAAGAAAAAGATAAGCATCTTTCAGCATATGAAAGTAGTTTAAGTAGAGAATATTCCCCATTTCCTGGTTTTTATTCAGGTGACATATCTGGAAAATGAAAGAGAAATTAGATGTCAGTCCCAAAAGCAATAAATTAGATTGGAGTTCCAATGAGACTAGAGAATAGATAAGCACCAGAAACCTGGTTATTAACTTTTGTTAGGAATAGCTAAAGTCTCATTCATTTTTTCAGTTGTATTTTGGTATTTCCTCTTTCGTGACTCCTTTCCATACATTAGGCTAGGGTCAGATTTGCTAGAAAGTTGAACCAGTAAAAACAAAGCCTCCAAAACTAACAGTAATAAAAATAAAGAAGTCTGTAACTGGGGCCTAGCCCAGTGTACCTGAGGATACCTCACCCTAACCAGGGTCAATGACACCTGTGCCCTTGGCCTTTGCCTCCAGGATTGTTCTGAACTCAACTCCACTATGTTATTTACCACTTCTCTGCTGGTCTCTAGACTTGTACTTATGGCCCTTAAAGCAGGTATGGGCACTGCTTTATTCAAGTTGTAATAATAATAGCTAACATTTAATGCCCCCTTAATAAATTCCAGGCACTGTGCTGAACACTTCAGCTGCATTATCTCATTTAATTGTTTGCACTTACAAAGGAGAGAATAACTGTGGAATAACCTTTGGAAATTTAGTAACTTGTCTGGCATTTCGCAGCTGCTAAGTTAATTGCCAAAAGTCACAGAGATAGTAGGCGAGTCAGATTCCAACTCTTAATTCTTCTGACTCCACAGCCTTGGTCCTTGGCGGTAGTTGGTACTAGGTTACCATTAACTAACACAGTTTTTGTCACATATTGGTTGCTCACAAGGGCTTCTTGAATTGACAAGAGCGAGACTGTATTCTACTGAAACAAATTGAGGCTTCTCAATAGAAGATTAGGGTTTGAATTGCATTTATGCCACCGTTTGCTTTGAGACCCCAGTAATTCACATCATCTCTCTGGACTCTATTTTCTGAATCAGCCATAAAATGTGGTGGAAGGGGTTAAATGAGCGCTAAGATCTCTTCTAAACTCTGATGAATAAAATCAGAAGTGGTGACTAGAAAAATCATCCAAAACCGCCAGCTGATGCACCAGTTATTGGGCAAATAGCTATTGCTTTATTCCAGTTGGTCCTCACTTCGGCTGTAGTGGTATAATTCCATTTAGATCCAATCTAGATACGTTTTTGCAGGGCCTCTATCATTTTTCAGAATGTTTGAAAAACAAAATGCATTTGGGCTTCTAACCTTAGTTTGGAAATCTGAAATATACATAAGATGATATGAACGAGGCTGACTTTGATTACTGTATAGTGACATAGCTGGGGGCTGCAATAAAAAAAAAGAAACTTATAAAATTGAACTCGATATGAACCATGACAGGCCTCCTTAATGCACGGATGCTTTGGCTTTCAAGTGTATTCTTTCACTGCATTATACGAAATGTGGATAAAGTGATAAGTGAGTTTAGAAATGATTGTATAAGTGAAGTGCACTGTCACACTGTAAAGCATTTTGCCCTAGGGAGACCAAAAAATGTAAGGCAACCTCATTTCCTTTCTTTTAAGTATTTTCTGGGTTGCTTAGGGTTGCCAGTGATGAGTTGGTTGGTTTGTTGTTTGCTAAATTAAGATAATCTTAGTCTTGAAAAAAAAAATTCTTTTAAGGAATTGTTATCCAAAGGGGATTTTTTGAGAGGCAGAAAACATAAATGCAGCAAGACTGAGAAAGATAAGGGCTGAAAAAAAGAGAAAAGAGCCAGAGAGAGAAATAGATATTAATTCATAAGCCTATATATAGATAATTGAAACCGTATAAAGGCACAGGGTTTATACCTTGGGGAGGCCACTGGGTTTAAGTCCAATGATTTAAAAAAGTGAAAACAACCAGGGTTGATGATTACGGTCGTTCCCTTCTCTAGCAGTTTATCAGTCCCTGAGCTTGGCATTGCCTCTCCCCAGCCTGAGTGCCGTGAATGGGCCACACAAACTCCTTTGCTCCTCTTCTATGGTAGCTGGTTCCATCTGTCGTGGTAGCAGTGACCACAGGGCTTCAAGAGGACCTGCAGGCTGGCGGAGCGGGTGCGAGCTGTGTCTACCTGTCTTGTCCTCAGGTCCTCTGTCATTTGCACTTCTTGTCTGATTGCTCAGTACTTATTGACCAGAGAGAAAGCAACTCGAGTTTTTATTACCAGTCTTTGGACATGGAACAACCTTTGAGGTCAGGCCTAACTTACGTACAGTTTTGTATAATGTTTTCTTTCCATTGCAAACGGGTGCTTCTCACCAGGAGGGATAATGGACAGGACGTGAACATGGTCGAACTGCCTGAAACAAAATAAGAATGAGGTTTGGATTCTGCCTTACATCCATCCTCTGTTACTACTAACTGTAGGGTATTTGCCAAGGGCTTCTACCTGTATGTCTCATCTGAAAAGGGGATTACAGTGTGTCCTTGGCCCAGATCTTAGGAGAGTGCACTTAGGGTGCACTTACCTATAAGGCAAAATTCCTTGCATGTAGGTCATGTTCAATATTTGGTAGTCATTATTATCTTGATTGTACTTATTTTCTCTCTTGCCTGAAGGGAGTAGACTCTTGTTTTAATATAGGGAGGCCTTGCAGTTGAACCATCTACTGTATGTTCTGACTTCAGAATAACTCAGTGAGGACCCTCTGTTGAGGGATAAGATCATAAGCTTGCTGATTCAGGCCAAAAGAGGCTAAAATCAGGGTAGGCCTGAAGCTAGGAATGTGCTCGCCTGGCAGTGTTTAAATGTAATAATATCAGAAACAGGGTTAGCTTTCAGTCTGGACCCACATTTTGCAGTCTTTTACTATCGCACTGTAATATTGCAGAACAGGTATATTAAAAGCTCAGTCTCGACATTCCTGGCATTCTCGAATGCAAATCTTCCAAGTACTAGTGAAGATGGTGGCAGCACCACCCCCACCGCCAAGCCGGTGTCTTTCTTTAATTGTCTCATAATAACCTTACGTATTTTTCAAAATGCAAAGCCTTCATCGGAACTCTTGTTAAATTTAGACAGCTCTTTTGTGTTAGTGGTTGCAGTTACATACTTTGAGTACTGACATCATATCATTGTTGCCAACAATATTACACCGTTTTAAAACATAAAATAGTGGTAATTAAACACTGTAGTTATACACAATCAGCTTGCAGTTCTGTAGGGGCAGACCAGTCCTGATTAAGACCAAGCAAGTTCTAGACCTTTCACTTCTGGGCTAAGAAATCTCATAATGGGCTGCTGCTGGTGAGCGTTGAATGCCCCCCTCTGTCCGGCCTGGCCTGGTAACTGCAGTGGGGTCAGAGAGTGGGTTTAGTTTGTGGTCTGGACAGCTGCAGCATTGGGACCAGCTGGTCCTCATTCTGGCACTGACTGAAGTCGGGTAGGCTCCCCTCAGAGCTCCAACTCCTTAACAACTCTGAGTGTGGTTAACACACGGCTCTGTCAAGTGCTTGCTGCCAGTATTCCCACCCAATTGGGGTGAGGAACTTGTCCCAGTTGTCCTTCCAAATAAGCTGCTCCGGGCACCTGGGTAGCTCAGTTGGTAGAGGTCTGACCCTTGATTTCAGCTCCAGTCATCCCGGGGTTGGGGGACTGAGCCCCGCATCCAGCCTCTGCACTGAGAGTGGAGCCTGCTTAGGATTCTCTCTCTCTGTCCCTCTGCCCCTGCCCCATGTGCATTCTCTCTCTCTCTCTCTCTTAAAATAATAAGAATAAAAAATGTAATTTAAAAAAGCCACTCTGAGGTCAAAGATGGATTTCCCATGCAGCTAAAGACATTTAAGCATTATACCTCTTACTTGTATGGGGCTGGTTCCACGAATCCTGACAGAATTTTGTACTTTTTATTTTGTAATCCTAATGCGGCCCCCTCAATGGTGTAACTTTTAGGTCTCTCTGAATGTGGGGAATGAGTATTTATTTTAATCGTTATTTGGAGGTAAACCTCATACTACAAAGTTAAGTTAGAACATAGAGTGCTTTACTACAGCATTTTAAAGTGGTAAAATAATACTGTAACTTGTGTCAGTTACCACTTACCTAAATGTTCAGATCTGGGAAACTTTGGGAGGGCCTCAAGTTCAGATCTAAGTATGCTAAGTGAATCAGCCATCAGCATCAATAAAACTCCTTGAACAGAGCATTTTACTATGTAGATAAGGTGTGGCAGACAGTCTCCTTCAGCACAGATCCAATTTGATGGTTTTTTCACTTAATTTTATATGCAGTGTGTGCTTCTCATTTTTACATAACTTCACAACCCCGGGGATTGGAATAGCGGATACCGAGGAAAATAGATGAAAAGAGAAAGTTAAAAAAAACAAAAACAAAAACAAAAAACAACCCACGTAGACCAGCAGAACTGCAGAGATCACAGACAGCTGGGAAAGATAGGCAGCATCAGTGAGAAATGGAGTTGATCAAAACTGAGGTTGTCCCTGGGGATTTCACTTGCAGGGAGGTAACAGAATCGCGCATTAGAACAACAGGCATTAGTTATCCCTTTATATCTTATAGAGGAAAATAAGTGGTGTTGCACCAAGTAAAACTGAATTAAAGTCAGTATACTTCTTCGAAGTAGAAATTTTATCACACGTGAGGCTGCAGGCTGTGTTGGCTGAGGCACAAACATTGGAATTGGAATGCCAGATTTTTTTATTGAGATATAATTACTGTACAGTAAACTGTACATACTTAAAGTGCACAGTGTGATGAATTTTGACCTATATAGTCCTGTGTGAAACTGTTACCCTAATGAAAATAATAAACATAACCATCACCCTGAAACATTTCCTCGTACCCTTATGAGTCCCTCCCTGCCTCTTCTGTACTCTCCTTCCAGGCATTCACTGATAGGCTTTGTGTTGCTACAGATTAGTTTGCATTTTCTAAAAGTTTGTATAAATGGAATTATATGTGTTCTGTTGTGTGTGTGTGTGTGTGTGTGTGTGTGTGTGTGTCAAAATTCTGACTCAGATCAGTTGTTTTGAGATTCACGCATGCTGTTGTAGTTGCTTTTTATTGCTGAGTATTTGGTTGCGTGTACATGTGACAGTGTTTATCCATTTACCTGTTGATGGACATTTAGATTGTCTTTACTATTTGGCTGTTTCAGATAAACCTGCTGTGAGTCTTCGTGTGCCGGTCTTTGGCCATGCATTCCATCTCTTGGTTAAATACCTAGGAGGGAAGTGACTAGGTCATATGCTAGATGCACATTGACTACTTGGATTTAAATCTCTGTTGTACCACCCAGAGCTTATGACATGGAGTTAGTCATTTAATCTGTTGGTATGTGAGGGACAGGTCTGTTAGAAGGATTAAATAATATAATTCATGTGAAGCATTTAGCAATGTGCCTACCGTGTAGTAAGCATCTATCATCTTGCATGTAATTTTTTTAACTTTAAATATTTTAAAGCTTTAGAAAGCTTCAGTGTTGAAATTTCTTAGCTTTGCTTCTCGGGAAAATTCATTCAAGAGGAAAGGGATTATTCCATCAAGCTGCATCATGGTGGGGGACTGATAAATACTCTAAAAGATAGGTTTCCTTGTAACAGGAGGTATGTGCATGGTTATTAGCTAATGAAATACAAAGAATGCTTACCAGGTCGGCAACCTTTGAGATGAGAGATTGAAATGAGAGATTTCAGTCTCTGGAAAGCTATCCATATATTAAAATTCACAGAATGTGTAACCAGTTTAATGAGAGTTAATAATAAATATCCATTATATGTGAAGACTCAATGATAAAAGAGCTAAGAAAAAGAAAATGCAGTTCTGAAGCTTCTCTTTTAGTTCGTGTGTAGTAATTGAGGAGTGATCTCTAGGTTGAATGTGAATCCACTTTCCTTATTAGCTGTGTTGCTTTGGGGACATCATTTAACCTCTCTGCCACTTAGAAGAATTAGCCTCCAGCTCCAAAGTCTATGATTCTGTGACACATTATGTGACATGATACTTCTTTAACCATTCTGGCACTCCCTAAAATCTAAACATTGAGTTGGAATCATTTTTTAATTATGCCCATGGAGAGTTCTATGATTGCTTAAGGAGAGGTGTAGATATTAATGCATTTATGCAGGAGTCCTCACTAGGTGTCCTGATTCAGTGCTGTTATCTTTCTGGTCTGCATGCCAAAAACAAGCCACGTATCACAAGAGGCATAGCCGAGCTCCCCAGTTTTATCACCACTGACCGAGGGGTCAGAGCCTGGCAGCGCCCTCTCTCCAAGTTTGTCTGAAAGTCGCCTAGACCTGAGCATTACACAGAAATTTTTCGTTGCTCGCAACTGTGGAGCATTACGTGAAGAAAGGACCCTCTTCTGAGGATGTGGCTTTTGAAACACCAAGCCCAGATAGACACAAGGAAATGGTGATTCTTCTGTTTGATTTTGAATTTTCCTGTTGTTTGGATACTCTTTTCTTTTCAGCGCTGCCTTCTATGAAATTAACCATAACGCCGCACTTAAATCGACACCTGCTCTCTGTCTTCTCAACTAGCAGCTGGATGAACAGATGCCAGTGAGGAATTGCTGTCCAATAACCATCCTGCCCTGTTTTGTCAGGACTGTTATTTGCATTTTTCACGTTTATTTATTTATATGTATAGCTGCTTTTTCCTGAGTAATATTCAAAATGCTGACCCCATTGTGGGAGAGTAATGATTTAGAAATACTGCAGTGGTTATAAATTCTGATACAATATATCATAGACCTGAACTGCAGAATGATCTTCATGCTGTCTTTTTCAGATGTGCACTTGAGGAGACATCAGCGTCTCTCATAAATTTCAGCCTCCCTGCCCCCCCCCCCACATCTCAATATGACCCCCAGAGCATATGCAGGAGACGATATTTGATAGGAGTTTTCAAGGTTGCTGCTAATATCGCTTCAATTAAAAATTGGTTACTTTTGAGGTATCCTCAAAGGCAGGAGAAACTTATGTGGCCATAACTTATTTAGATCTTGCTTTTGAGCAGAATGATTTCTTTCCATTCTGACATAAGGAAATAATGTTTTGGGTCACTACTGACATTTTATTCATGCAGGTAGCCTATTCAGTGGGTCTGCTGGGACTGAGCGCATGCATGGACTTCAGCTTGCAGTCATCAAGAAAGCAGTCGGCTTTTGCTACTGAGTTCAGAGACTATGCCCCAATTTGTGGGCAGTTTCTCTTAGCATTCCATTGTGGTACACAGCATACGTTGAATTTTGCTTCCTTCAGTAACTCGCTAGAATATTTTCTCTCAAACAAACTCAACTTCTGATCATGTTTGTTGGAAAAACTATGTAAAAGCCTCATTCTATGCAAATATGGAAAAACTGTATTTCCTTTCCCTATTCTGGGGCTAAAAACAAAAAGCAAAATCAGATAGTCAAGAAAGTCAACTGTTGGTTTAATTTCAATATTTCCACAGTGGTAATCATATTTTTAGTTATTACTGTCAAAGCTATAAATTATTAAAGGTCTGTGTTTGTGATATTTTTTCACTGCTGCATTATCCAAATTGATTGGCATGCGGTAAAAATTTAATTTGCCTTTTGCTTTCTCATTGCTTTAAAATGTTTTCAGAATGCAAATGATCATATTAAAATTGTTGTACACTATTCATAATCAGTGTGCTAGTTCAGTGTTTTAAAAGGATCCTCAAAATGAAACCTTTCAACATTCATCCATTGATCTTCTTGAATGTCTGTATTTTTTCA
Organism: Felis catus; assembly: GCF_018350175.1. Classification (NCBI taxonomy): domain Eukaryota; kingdom Metazoa; phylum Chordata; class Mammalia; order Carnivora; family Felidae; genus Felis; species Felis catus. The sequence goes on along the minus strand of NC_058371.1, from coordinate 46,864,866 downwards.
ACCTAATTTCTGGGGAATTAAATGATCATTTAACACAAAGGTAATATATTCTCCTTTAGAATGTAGCAACTTCACTAGAATACATTTGCATAGGATAGTTTGCCCAATGCCAGTCTCCCTAAGAGGAGATTTGTCTAAATTTTCAAATTTGCTATTCTTAAGGGTTTTTTTAAAGGTTGAGCAACTAATAACTGTGGCATAAGGGATTTGTGTCTAAAATTCAGTGATACCTTTAGCAATATTCATTCAATCAAGTTTGGCTGTGTGTGTGTGTGTATAAAAAAGAACCATGAGATGATTTGCCAAAAAGCAATGTTTGATTCCCTAGGATAGACTTCAGAGCTAGATCATTTGAGCCAAAGAGCAGTGGGTACATAACTCATATTCAGAGTTTCCAGTGACCATGGAGATTTTCTGTTAGAGACCATTCCAGGATTGGCTTTGGGCCACTGCAGAAGGTCTGTTCCCATCTCTGACTTCAATATACTTTTTTCCCTGCCTCAATTTTTTTGACATGCCAGTTTCTCCTCTGCCTTCCTACCTGCTTACTTTCCTTCTGGTCTGTGACCCTTTCCAGGGTGCATTTAATAAGGCAGGCAGACAGGACTAGTGGAAGATTTTCAAAGGCACCCTTGCATACCCTGTGCTCACAAAAGTACGCAAAATCATTTTATCCCTATGGTATGGAATACTTCTCTGTCCCATAGCAGGAATATATGTTCCTAAATACAGATAGATATTCTTGGGAATGCCTCTGTTTGGGATCATGGAGGAATATTGTAAACTACTGAATGACCCATGCATCACCATAGCCCATGGTTGTGTGTGGACCAGAGCTGTTCTTAGTCTGTGGTGTTTAATTTAGTGACTGACTGCTTTATTTGCAATATAGCTACTAGTTTGGTGTGTTTGAGGGTTTATGTGGGTATTAAAAACTGTAGATAAAAAAATAAGGCAGCCAGTCAGGTTGGAGAAAGTGAATATCTCTTCATGGTCAGTGGGATGATTTGGCGTCTTCCATTTACAATTTACAGAAAATTTATCTCCTTTGTCTCTGGCACCCAGGTTCAGAATTCTCTGCTCCCCATGTCACAGTGTATTTGAGTATATGGGATGTCACACTGGGAGAAAAACCAGAACATGTATATACCAGCGTGCAAAGCTTGGATAACACATTGGACTCTGACTTGGTGGCCCTGGTGTTGAGATTTACATAGGGGACATAAACATTTGTTGATTTATTCCAGCCTCGAAGCTCAGAAGTCACGTGTTTCTAGTGATAGGTTAGATGGTTAGAAAGTATTTTGGTCACAAATCTATTCCTTTGATACCCGCCTTCCTGAGAGTGGAAGATATTTATAGGAGAACAGAATGGTTTTCTCAATCGAATCTTCCATAGTTTAAAAATTACTGGTTTGAGAACCTGGGATCATGCCCTGACCTATGACTATTATTTGTGATTATTCGCTTATAATTTGTGATTATTCTGTGTTAACACAACTAAACCACAACGATACCAATTTTTGAGAGCTGTAACTAACACTCAGAGCAAAATCCCTAGAATTTTCTGCCATATAAGTTATATTGCAGTAATTCAGCATCTTTCCATTATAACCTAGAAATGATTTTTGTAAATACTCAAAACTAAATGTGTGAAAGATAAGATGTCACCCATATTTGATATATAAGGTGAAAAAATAACAAAAGGCAGGGCTTAGATGATTCTCTTTGAGTAAAGTTCCATGTTACATGGGTTTTAATTCTGACTTATTCATTGCACAGCTAGTCTTCCAGGTAGAAAGGTAGTAAGAAAGACAAGCCAAAACCAAAATTGGGACAGGAGTATGAGGGAGAAGCTTTTGTTTTTAGAGGGGACAGATTTGCAGTTGATTGAACTGATCCTTGGATAGGCTAACAGCCACTGAATTTACTGCTTCCTCCTTTGGAAACATCTTGGCTTGTCATCTTGTTATAACCTTTGCACAAGTACTCAGAAGAAAGTCAAGATCCTTAATAATCATGTAAATTAGGCAGAACAGACACATCTTTGATGGGAGAAGGAACTAATACTGAAACATGTTATTAACAAATGGCCAGTGATGTGACAAATATTTTGTACACATGGAATTAATAGTGAAACATGCAGCCGCCAGCTAATAGTTTTAAAATGAGAAAATCATGGTTAATTCAACTTTATGAGACAAACATATTGAAAAAGATGTTGTATAAATGGCTTCAGTAACATGTGTTATTTTCCCCCCGTTATTTATATTTAGGAGAATAGGGTAAAATGTTGGACACTGTAATTTTCCAGTGGCCTAAATGCCATGCTTCATGGTATCAGTATTATAGAATATAGGTTTTGCCCTGCCCCCACCCCATCATCAAGACTTTCTTGGTTCTCAATCTTGTAACATTCTGAAAAATTTAACTTACCATTGATGTAATAATTGAAGTGATTTCTTCCCAGTGTGATTTGTGGTCTAAAAAAAAAAAAAAAATTCCTCCGTGGAATTTTTAGGGCTCGGTGGAGCTCACGGATAGGGGTCTTGTGAATAAAACTCAGTGAGGCATGTCTGTGAATTCTGATTATTCCCTGTGACCTGTGAATCCCAAGTAGGTCAGATTTCGTCTGGTGGATAGGCAGAAAGAAGGAAGGTTGCTCTTGTACCCTGATACTCATTCATTGTGTGGGACTGACTTGATCTTCTATCGAGTGACCATGTGATGAGTTTATAAAATTGCTTGCCATGTGTCCTGATTCAAAACACATTGACTGTGATCCTCTGTGATACGTACAGGAAAATAGGAACCATCAGGAGAATTATTGGTAACCCCCTGTGTGCAGCTAATGGGACTGTGGGCAAGAGAAACACCCCCATAAAACCATCCGCAGGTTTGGACCGTTAAATATAAGTTGCTTGTATCTTCAGGGGTAGATGACTGCTCTGCCAAATCCACTGTTTACCAAGAAATAGGAAAGGTGTCTGGAGCAGTGTTTTTCAACTGTGTTTTTTAGAGTCATATAAGCCATCATCCTAAGGAAAACACAGGATACTTGGTAAAAACCTGATTCCTGAGTACAGATCTATTGTAACACGGTCTCTGGGAAGACTGCATGTCATATACTCTCCATTGGTGATTCCACGGTTGTTAGAATTTGCCAGATTTCCTTTCTCTCTCTTCTTACATCTAATGCTGTTGTTCATCTATCTGATGTTGTTGTCCTATTTCAAAGTAAGCTGCAGACAATGTGATACTTCATCTCTAATGGCTGTGGGTGCCATGACATTTCATCTCTAACTGCTGGGGCTGGGGGTGACCTAACATTTTACGTAAGTTTCTGCAGCAACATGTTCTACAAGCTACAATTTGAAACCAGTCTTCTGAGTAGTGGTTCCCCAGCTTGAGCATGCATCGGAATCTCCTGGAGGTCTTGTTAGAGAGTTTCTGGCAAGTTTAGTGGGTCTGGGCTGAGGGGCTAGAAATGTGTGGTTCCAACAAACTACTAGGTGAGACTGACACAGCCGGTCTGGGAACACTTGGAGAGGAGAATCTCTGTTGTAGTGTGTTGAGACACAAATTGTTTTTAATGAAGAGTCAAAAACCACTGTTTCTCATCCAGACTGTCAAGTTCCTCTTTTTTAAAAAAAAAAAAAAATTTTTTAATGTTTGTTTATCTTTGAGACAGAGGGAGACAGAGCACGAGTGGGGGAGGGGCAGAGAGAGAGAGGGAGACACAGAATCTGAAACAGGCTCCAGGCTCTGAGCTGTCAGCACAGAGCCCAATGCGGGGCTGGAACTCACAGACCATGAGATCATGACCTGAGCCGAAGTCGGACACTTAACTGACTGAGCCACCCAGGCGCCCCTGTCAAGTTCCTCTTTTTGTTTCCTGCCTCAAATGTCTATAATCTGCTGAAAATGGAATCACACTTTAAATTACACCATATTTTTATATTCTCATTGAATGTCTTTTTTGTTTGTTCACTAAGTTCATTGCTAAGAACTCAATATCCTGGGTGAGAAGAGGTAAAGACGAAGTACAGTGGACAGTGTTCTCATGGTGGGTTGCTCTCCATGGGCTTGCATTCTAAGGACATTAGATCTAGGTAGGACTCAGATGTATTGGGTAAGATTGGTGTTACCTTATAACATTTCTTATCCAGTCTGTGTGCTACCATGGGGAGGGTGTAGGAGAGGAGGGAACTTTAAAAATAATGTATAACATTGTCACTATGTAGCTGACACTCCGTTATCTACCCAGAAAGATTGGGGCTACTCTTGGGCACTCTGGTGGGTTTTCTCTGGCTGACCGTGCTGGACCTGAGTGTGGGTATGTTAGAAATGGAAATGCCAGAGGAATTAGTCCAAGAGAACTGGTGGATAAATAGCTCTGAAGGTATCTGACAGCATCTCTCTGAGGTCCCCAGGAGGGTTGGGCCCCATGGTACAGAGTAACCTGCTCAGATCTATACCCTGTATTGCCCTCCTTCCCTTCCCTCTCCCTTTGGATCACTCTACCTACAGGCTTTGCTATTATCCAATCACGTGCCAGCGCTTCCTAGCAATACATCCCAAAGAAACCAACTTTCACTTACATCCCTGTCTCGTAGGTGATTTGGGTGTGGGGAGGAAAAACTTACTGCCAGGAAACTAGAAAGAGCGCCCAAGAAACATTTGTATAGCAACTCAGGTTTTTAATAACTCTTTGTGAAGTATACCTATTTTATTAGCAGTGGACGTTCATTATCGAAGAACCAGAAATTTAATGTCCCGAAGCTTGAATGTTTAAGTCACATAGTAGCAGGAAGTGAACGTGGGTGTCAAATCACGCACCATCTCGTACCCCTCACCAGGACCCCCAGGGTCTAGTCTCAGTGCAGTGTTCTGTTCAAAAGGACACATCCATCAATGGCGATGAAATTTAAGTAGCAGAAATCCTTTAATTGTATTTCTTGGCGTATTTAAAGGTTAAGTATGTGAAACATAGTAATTCACCTCTCACATACCCTTTTGTTCTATCCACACCTGTCAAATGCTACTGTAGCTCCTGCACTTTTTTTTTTAAGTACAACTTTGATTAAAACTCTCAAAAAAAAAAACAAAAAAAAAACAAAACAACAACAAAAAAAAGCTACCCAGAATCAGATTGGTGTCACGTAGCCGCCACTCCCTTCGGTTTTCTTCCTAAATTTACGTGATATTAGAAATCTGAAAGAAAGTGCGTGTCTGGGTCCCTCCTTAGAAGGTTGGGAGAGAAGTAGCTGCAGAAGCAGATTCCTAGTCTCCCTTAGCAGGTTGGGCGGGGCTGGGACCACCTGACGACATTAATTAATTAATAATATGTGTTCTATTACACAGCTATTTATAGTGTGCCTTACTTTTCTGTGACAAGTTTTTTTTGCACTTGCAATGCATTATATACTTTACTTTTTGATAATTATGTGTGCACAGTCATTTCTACTGGACATCATAGGTTCAATGAAAGACTATAATTTATCTGCCTAGTTGCATACTAGGCATGGTTGGTATTTCCATTTTTTTCTCCTGTAATAAGTTGTGCTGCACACATATTTATGAACTGACTTGCTAATTTCCTTGGGATCATTTGTATCAATGGAATTACTAGGTTGGAGATTGCAGTTTTCAAATATTCTGATATATGTTGCTGAGTAATCTTCCAGCAGTACATGTATGGCTGTGGTGTTTTTGCCAGGATCTCAGAAACCTAAAAAGTCATCATTCTGTCTTAATCTTTGTCACTCTGATAGGTAAATAAATCAGTAAACAGTGTCTTGTAAAATCTTGTAAAACTTTTTTTTTTTTTTTGATCACAATATTGACACTTCTTTGGTGTGTTAGAAAAATCTCTTTTCACTGGGCAAATTGCTTTTCTATCTGTGGCTCACTTTTTCAGTGAGATATTGTTAGTCTTGATGTTTTGTGTTGGAGTGCTTAATAGATAAAAGAAGTTACCTCTTTTTCTGGGCAATATTTCCCAGTTTGGCATTTTCTTCTTTGCACGTTAAGCTTTTACACTGGCTACTTGAAGACATACTTTAAAAAAAAATAATTTATTTTGAGGGGGTTGGGGGGAGAAGGGGCAGAAACAGGGAGGAGAGCGAGAATCTCAAGCAGGCTCTATGCTGTCAGCACAGAGCCTGACACGGGGCTCGAACCCACAAACTGTGAGATTGTGACCTGAGCCAAAGTTGGATGCTTAAGCAGCTGAACCACCCAGGCGCCCCCCCCCCCACCGGATTTACATGTTTAATAAACAAATTAACAGTCTTCTTTTCTGATTGATTCCCTTTTACCCTGTGATTGCTACAGGCTTCAGTTTTAGTCATAGCAGCAGGAGTACCTTGTTGTCTATGGTGGCCATTGTTTTCTTCAGAGCCTCAGAAACAGGAAGGCACTTATAATGCTCTGGTGTTGCTATTACACATGTAAATGAATGTGTTTGCAAATTCCAATTAAAGACAACTTTTAACATTCTCCTGGCTTAAAGTTACTCATGTACATAGGAATGTCATGAGGGGTTCGTCAGAGGGTACAGCAGATTGCGTATCAAGATTGGTGTTACTGACAAATGTGAGAGGGTTTGAGAGAAGGCGGTGACCATTGTCAGTGGGGGCTGTAGCTTCTCATCCAAGCAGTGGCTTGAAATGGCTCTGTTGGGTTTTCAGTAGGTAGAGTAGTAGAAAAGGCAATTTTGAGTCTGGTTCTATTTTTCCTTCAGCAAGTGTGAAAATAAAGGAAACCACATTTAAAATGGAGTTGGGGGGGGGGGTGCCTGGGTGGCTCAGTTGGTTAAGCATCTGACTTCTGCTCCGGTCATGATCTCATGGTTCAAGAGTTAGAGTCCCGTGTAGGACACTGCGCTGACAGCTCGGAGCCTGGAGCCTGCTTCACATTCTGTGTCTCCCTCTCTCTCTTCCTCTCCCCCACTCACACTCTGTCTCTCTCAAAAATAAACATTAAAAATTTTTTTTTTAAGTGGAGTCGGGAATCCCTGAAGGGGGCACTTTCATGCAAATGCCATTCATTGCAGCCTGCATAACCAGCAGAAGGAAGGAAGATAAGAATTATCTTGACAAGGGAGGACATTTTTCACATAGGAATATCATACCTGCTTTTAAGAAGAAAGAAGGAAGAAGATCCTTCCCTGCCTCAGCAACAATGCACTCACCATTACACTTGTACGCAGTGAGATACCACCGCCACCCCAAACTCCTGGTCTTCTACACTGAATTTTATTTAAGACAACCTTCCTTGACTTCCTCCTAAAACCTAATAAAAACTGACCTCTCCTTTGCCTCTTTGGACTTGCCTGTGGTTCACAATAGCTTCCATGTCCCTAATTGTAATTCCTCTGCTATTCCTGAATAAACTCATTTTGCTCATGAAATAACCATTTGGTTTATTTTTAAGGTTGACAAAAGAAAGGCCTCTTCCAGTACAAAGCAAATAAATAAAAATAAATGGGAATGCCAGTCCAGGGGCCAGCTGTTCATCCACAATTGAGTTGCCCAGTAGCAAGATCCTGCTGCCTGCGTAAGGTCAGATGACCTTCTGGGCTACTCTCCACATAAAAGCACATGATGGCCTTGAGTATTGGGTCAACATTGGCAGTAAAAGTACATGATTTCCACGATTCTGCTTGGAGAGGATTGTGCCCTCTTCTCTGTCTTTATTTTGGGTTCACATGCATTGGCTCAGATAATCATACTGTGTAACCATAGAACACTGTGAATGATATTCCTGATATGCTGAATAGCTGTGCAGGAATATAAATGATATTTATGAGCAAGTTGGGAGTGCTTTAAATATTGTGAAAATGCTGACTTTGACACATTGGGGATAATGATGCAGAAACAGTAGGCTCTTTGTAAACTGTTTAATGGCAACAATTTTCTAAATCAAAGCAATCTACCCTTCTCCATTTACAATTTCATCTCCAACTACTACAGTCTCATAAAGAGGTTTAGTGCACAGAATCTTTTGCTTTTCTGAATGGTTATCCGGTACTCTGATGTTTCGAACCACTTAGATTTCGTCTTTCAACAACTTAGAAATGTTACTTGGGGGCTGGAGGGGTTTGTCATTGTGGCCAGAACATGGTGTTGTTAATAGATACAAAATTTACTTAAGAAGTACAAGTTTCAAAATGTGAGATGATGTCCTCATGTTAGTGTTTAACATCCTAGGTAAATATCAATACTTACATAAGTAGGTTTGTGTGCTTGTATAGAAATAACAAAATGGTAATGTACGTATGTCTCTAGCCTATTTAGAAAGCGTTTGCAGTAGTCAATGCCAGAAGGGTTTTACAGTGCAACTCAGTTACATTTAATGTTTCCAATATGGCAAAGTTTAATCTGCATATTAGCTTTTAAATTTGCTAGGTCATATTTACCTTAAAATGCATATTTTTCTCCATGTGGGAGCTGAAAAGAATTCTTGTAATCTAATTATATTTGTATCCAGTGCTGTTTACATTTCATAATGCCTACATTTATTCCTGACCTATTGTATCTTTATTTAATGAGTTTTCATTGAGAATTTTCCGTGACCCCTTTGCTTACATCAGAAGAGAAAATAAGTTGATGTAAAATAGCAGAAGTAGCAGAGAAGACTACCGGCTAGAAAACACTTAAAACTTTTCCAAGGGAACCTGGAGAGAACTTTCCTACTGTGTGGTTCTTGTCATGTGGAGCCTTTCTAGAGACAAAAACTCTGCTGTACTCTGCCTTAGGTACACGGGGATAATACATCTCAATCTTAGTAAGTTTCCTCTGGTTCCACTTTCATTTTCATTTAAAGAGAGAGATTTCTTTTATTTAGGGAAGGAATTTTCATCATCTTTGACAGCGTAAGGCATGGGAAGAAAAGTAAACGTAGCTGTGTGCTCAGAAACACAATATGCCAACTTTATATCTCTGGGACTTTGCTATAAACTTTTATTTTAAATGTTCTTCTGTGTGCTCACAAAAATTTAGAGGATATGAAACATATATTAGATTTTTTTTTTTACCTCAAACACTGAATAAAAACTCATGCATGAAAGTGCCTAATAAAATGGATAATGTCCAAAGGAAGGAACAAGGATTTTATGATTTTAATACAGACCTGGCAGAAAAAAATTAAGTTAAAAAGCAGAGTCCTCTCTCTGTGAGGTGTATCACCAACGAGTGGAAAGATAAAGAAGATTTGCACATTTAATTTCTGGTGGTCTTTAGTGTCTCTCTGTAGTCTATTTGGACTTTTGGGGTCATGGTACATATTTTCCATGGAGGGGTTCCAAGTCATTCTTATCCTGTTGGAATTCTTAAACGAGAAAAAAATATTCTGTAGGTCCAAAAAAAAAAAAGTTTTGCTTACCTGATGCTCCTCTATTTTGTATATTCTCCTGGGGGGTGGGGGGGAAGGGAAATGAGCTTTGGCTTGATGTAAAGTAGACGGAAACCATCAGTAGCAGCCATGATATCACCATTATTTAGACTAGTAGGAACTGACAGAGGAGGCTTGTGGAAACAGTCATGGGCTTTGTGTGGAAGTGCAAAATCAGATTAGAGGCTTCCGGTGATAATGACTAATTAAATATATATTTATGTAGAAAGTCATGAAAACTGATGAGGACTGCAAAGGTTTGAAGAATCAGAAAATACTAGGGATATATGGAATTTCAAGATGTATTTCCATCTTCAGTCGTATGTGCTGTTTGCTGCTTTTTTTCAACATACAGTTGCATAGTGTGTGCATTCTAGTCAGAGCAGGCTTAATGGTCAAAAGAAATTGGAGAGCAAATATAGCAGAGAAGAATTTCCAATGAACATCTTAAGGAAAAATACAAAACCCTAAAATAAATATATATAAATATATACATATATATAATACAGATATTAGGTTATATTTGTATATACGTGTAAATATTGTATTATGTCTTCATAGAAACAATTTTTTTTAATGTTTATTTTTGAGAGAGAGCATGAGCAGGGAAGGGGCAGAGAAAGAAAGGGAGACACAGAATCCAAAGCAGGCTCTAGGCGCTGAGCTGTCAGCACAGAGCCCAACGTGGTGCTCAATCCCATGAACCACAAGATCGTGACCTGAGCTGAAGTCAGACACTTAACCAACTAATCCACCCAGGTGCCCAGAACCAAGAATTTTTAAGCTTATATATTAAGTATTTGATACAATAAAGAATCAGATAAATTTTTTTTTGTTTTGAATACACAATGGAATCAATTGCTCATTTAGACAGATACTGGAGTGTCACTGTTCTAAATATTAATCTATTAGAATTACAGTGAGTGTGCATATTCTCAGAAGTTAGCCTTCACTACTCCTTCACATGCACATCTTTTTAATTTTTCTTCCCTCCTAATGGTTCTGTGTGTCGAATGTTGGCATCCACAGCAATGATTTTCTCTTTTTGTTTTGTGTTTCTGTAAAACCACATTGGGTCTCTTCAGAGTAACACAATACATCAATGTAGACAAGACAATGTATACATTAGAGCACAATAGCCACTATTAGGTTAATGGAAGCTTGGCAGAAGTTGAACTGAAATTAAGCAAATATAAGAGAGGAATGCTTGCCATCATTAAAAGGATAGTGAAGAAAAACTTAATGTTTTGGAAAATGGCCTTGGAGGCTTGTAATGTGAGTGTGGTCAACAGATCACAGCAATTGACAAGAAAAGTTGACTCATTAGGACCAGAAATAGGTTCTGTGTCACAAAAACCTAAATGGAGCCTGATTCCATGAGCAGCAGCTGTGTTGGCTCATGAGCTACAAATCTACCCATGTAGTAGGTTTTGTAGGGTGTATTTAGTCATGGTCCTCAGAGGCTTTGTAACCCATGCTTCCTTTTCACTTTTTAGGAGATTGCTTACATTGTGTGATGGGACTAAGGCAATGACCATCTTTAGTCTATTATGTGGTCTCTTGAGTTGCAGCTGATGTGCATTTTCTGGGATAAAGTGAGAATTCTCTGAAGAATACTGATGGCAGAGGCACCTGTGTGGCTCAGTTGGTTAAGCATCCAACTCCTGAACTTGGCTCAGGTCATCATCTCACAGTTTGTGGGAACGAGCCCCGTGCCAGTCTCTGTGCTGACGGCATGGAGCCTGCTTGGGATTCTTTTCTCTCTCTCCCTCTGCCCTTCTCTGCTCCGCGCGCACACGCACAGACACACACACACGCTTTATCTCTCTCGAAAATAAGTAAACTTAAATAATACTGATGCAAAATTTTTGCAAAGATCGTCATAACTGGCATCACACCCTGTGCACCCCCCTCCCCCCCGGGGAATACTTAGAACTCATTCTTTTAAACCTGTGACTCAATTCTTTTAGGGTTTGGTTGGAGGATATTTGAGTGCCATCACATCCTTCCTTGCTAAGTCCACTCCTGTGAGCACGGTGTGGTCACAGGTAAGAAAGAGAGAACGTGACCTGGCCTCAAGATTGCACTTTATGCTTTTCCTCCTGATTGTTGTATGATTTTAATTGTAGAATGCTTTAGAATTCAATTTACGTTTATACTGTATATCCAGGGGAGCCTGGGTGACTCAGTCAGTTAGGCATCCAACTTCGGCTCAGGTCATGATCTCATGGTTCCCGAGTCCCACATTGGGCTCTGTGCTGACAGCTCAGAACCTGGATCCTGCTTAGGATTCTTTGTCTCCCTCTCTCTCTGCCCCTGCCCTACTCGTGCTTTGTCTCTCTGTCTCTCTCAAAAATAAACATAAAAAAAATAATTACTTTCATTAATATTACTACTGATGCCACCTGAAAAGTCTTTGGGTATTAGGAAAGTGTAAGGTTCACTATGAAAAGTAAAAGTCTTCAAAAATTCTAATTTTCTTATTTTTTTTAATAGTTATTTATTTTGAGGGAGAGAGTGGAGAGAGAGAATCCCACACAGGCTCCACCCTGTCAGTGCAGAGCCAGATGCAGGACTTGATCCCAGGGACTTCGGATCATGATCTGAGTCAAAATCAAGAGTCAGACACTTAACTGGCTGAACCACCAGGCACCCCCAAAATTCTAATTTTCAAAGGAGAACACACATTTAGTTACAAGCAATGAGTCCTCCCAGTTTTTCTTTCGAAATGGCAATCTTTTTACGTTTATGAAAATGTCTGCTAAATACCCAGTTTGAATAATAATTTTTTAATCTTTCTTTCAAGTCGAATGTGAGGTTCCATGAGAAAAAACAAAAAACTTTCACTTATAACTGAGTTACACAAGAGCTTTTCCTGTAGACGGGCCTCCTGGTCTGGTATGCACCAGAAGGGATTTATGCATAATTGTTGTTATTAAAACAAACGTGCACTCAAGGGTGAAGACCTAATAAAATTAATGAATTTTTAAAAGTTTATCCATTTTTGAGAGAGAGCACCCCTGTGTGCTCACACACAGTGGGGGAGAGGCAGAGAGAGAAGGAGAGAAAGTGAATCCCAAGCAAGCTCCACACAGCACAGAGCCCAGTGCAGGGCTCGAACTCATGAATCGTGAGATCATGATCTGCATCGAAACCAAGAGTCAGACACCTAACCGACTGAGCCACCCGGGCACCCCTGAATTTTGGCGCCCCTGGGTGGCTCAGTCGGTTACGTGTTTGACTTCCGCGCGGGTCATGATCTCATGGCTCATGAGTTCGAGCCCCGTGTCAGGCTCTGTGCTGACAGCTCAGAGCCTGGAGCCTGCTTCGGATTCTGTGTCTCCCCCTCTCTCTCTGCCCCTCCCCTGCACATGCTCTGTTTCTCTCTGTCTCAAAAATAAATAAATATTAAAAAAAAAAAAAGCAGCCATACTAGACTGGTAGCTTTGGTGCTGCTGTTTTAATTCTGCTAAGATGCTTGAAGTTTAAACCACCATTGATTTTATACCATAAGGGCAATGTCTGTGCAGTGAAAGAAGAAAATCATATTTTAGTAGTATTAGTGGAATCGTTTTCTCTTCCTGGATCCCCTCAAAGAGTGTTGGAACCCATGGCATTGTGTGGACCACATTTTGAGAAGAATGGCTTTGGAAAACCTGGCACGTATCTACCAATGTATTAGTACAAGTACGTTTACCGTTCCATTGTGTGTAATAGAGAAATAGAAATAACCCCATTGCCCATTAGCTGGGGGATGGATAAATAAACTGTAGTATAGTCATAGCATGGGGTTCTATCTGTAGAGCACGTTAGGTGAAAAAGATTCCAGCAGGTGATGTGGTCTCCATGAGGGCGGGTATCTCTGTTTCATTCATGCTTGCATCTTAAATGAGTTCAGGTGCCCAGTACATACTAGGCACTCAGTAAGTAGTTTTTAACAAGTCAATAGTTCCCGTTAATAAAATTCAAGAGTGTGCAAAAGTAAGCAATAGAAAACACTGAGGAAATAATAAACTCCCTCGCCCCTCCCCACTTCGGATTCCATAAGTCACTTCTGGCTTTAAAATGGACTCCGACAGTTCGTATTTTCCAAAAGATTGTTTTTGGCATAATTATTAGAAACAGTCAAATTCCCTATCTTCCATCTTCCAAGTCTTCATGGAAGTGACATTTATAGTTCATTCAGTAAACCAGGGGTGGGGGAGTTATGTTGAGAAAAACGTGTAAGAACATCCTGTTTTCTGTGTTTGAGTTTGTTTTGATTTACAATCTGTACACCCTCTTCTTTCGTGACCACGAAGTGCTTGCGGACTGTTGAGTTTGCTGTTGCTTTTGTTGTTTTGAGTACAGTTCCCTATATTCATTACATGAAAAGTGTTGAGATTTTATTTAGTGGGGAAATGGTGGATTCTGAAAATTAAAACCTTCTTTTAAATAGGAGCTTCTGTCCTGAGGCTCCATGTTATTCTGGTGAGGAGATTTCTTTCTATGTGTGTGTATGTGCGTGCGTGTGTGTGCGTGTGTGTGTGTGTGTGTGGTTAAGCTTTATAAACAGCCAACTTGAACACACTAGCATAAACCTGCTTCATCTTTCGACGGCTGAAAGTGAGCTGCAGGAGTCCACATGTGTGCAAGTACCTTGTAACAGAGGCCCCGTTTCCAAAGACATGAAAACCTTTTTTTCTCCTAATAGATCATTGAAAATTCTTATCTTTTTTCTTTCTTTTACTGAGCTAGTCCCCACGTGGCTCATGAAACTTTTAAACCGATACAGCTTTTAAAAGTTAGAGGTGATCTTCTAGAGAGATTTCTAAAATATTCCTCGTAGTGGCATTTAAAGCAGCTGCACTCAGAATATTAAATAAATCTATACATTTTGCAGAGCTGGACAGGTTGACATATGCCAGTGCAAATATTTTTCATGTCTCCTATATTATGGCAGTGGCACCATCAGGGTGGCATCTTCCCTGCTGAATTATAGTCGGGGCCATTCTACCTATGGTAATCTCGAAGATCGCTGAACCAAACAGCTGCTGTTCTGCACGTGAAGACAAGGAATTATCCCCGAGGAAAGAAGACATTGATGCCATGAAATAACTACCACCCACAGAAGTGAAGCTTACTAATTTCATTGTCCCTACCTGGCATTCATTTGGCTATTGCCTAATACAAGAAATGGTTTGTGTGAGTGGACTTAGAAATGATAAAGCTTTAATTTTATCTTTAAAATTATTGATAATTTGGGGTACCTGGGTGGCTCAGTCGGTTGGGTGTCTGACTTCGGCTCAGGTCATGATCTCGCAATTTGTGAGTTCAAGCCCCGCGTCGGGCTCTGTGCTGACAGCTTGGATCCTGGAGCCTGCTTCGGATTCTGTATCTCTCTCTCTCTCTCTCTGCCCCTTCCCTGTTTATGCTCACTTGCGTGCGCGCGCTAGCTCTCTCTCTCTCTCAAAAACAAACATTTAAAAAAATAAAATAAAAAATAAAATTATTGATAATTAAAAAAAATGCAAGTTAAAATAGGAAAGTACCATTGTTTCCCCTCTTAAGATTAACAAAGGATTAAAAGTTTGATGATAACCGGTGCTGTTATTGGCCTGGACATGTTCTTGGCACATGCATGCACTGGGAAATTGGTACCGGACGATGGTCATGATGGTAATTTCTCATTATCCAGATTCTGTAAAAGTGATTCATGTATTCCCTTTTCTGAAATTTTTGTAATAAACAGAAGATAATAATAGTGTAAATATACAAAGATGTTTTTACATAAGAACACATCCAAATATTTCTAGTATTTGTAAAAATTAAAAAATAAGCTAACTCCAACATTAGGGGGTTGGAAAAATATATAAATTGAGAGGGTATTGCATCACCATTAAAATAAGTATATAATTCTAGAGTTACTGATATATAAGGATGTTTTTACAATGTTAAACGAAGCAGTTTCAATTCTTATTAAAAATTATATGTACACGTGCAGGAAAGATTTACACAAGTGATAACCGTCTTTCTGATTGGAGTGATGTCCAACAATTTTGGATTGATTTGCTTGGTCCATACTCTCTTTTCAGGCTTTCCCTGTTAATCATTTGTTGTGTATATAATTTTTTCCCAACATACTGACACATATGTATACACATATTTTAGAATGATTACCAACATGGAGATAATTAACACATTTATCACCTCACATAGTTAACTTTTTATTTTTTTGTGCTAAGAACACTTTAGATTTACTCTTCAGCAACTTTTGAATATATAATACGATATTTTAAATTATAGACACTGTGCTGTATCCTCAAAACTTAATCTTCTTACACCTGAAAGTTTTGTACTTTCACCTGTATCTCATTTCCCTTTCACCCCAGCCCTTGGCAACCACCAGTTCATTCTCTGTTTCTGTAGAATCAGATATTTTTAAAAAATAGTTTATCTTTGAGGGGGAGAGTAAAAGAGCAGAAGCGGGGTAGAGAGAGGGAGACACAGAATGTGAAACAGACTCCAGGCTCCGAGCTGTCAGTACAGTGCCTGATGCGGGGTTCGAACTCGCGAACCGCGAGATCACGACCAGAGCTGAAGTCAGATGCTTAATCTGCTAAACCACCCAGGCGCCCCAAAATCAAATTTTTAAAAATTATTTTTGAAGATTGTACCTATAAGTAATAATAGACATTATTTGTGCTTGTTTATTTCACTTTGTGTAACATCCACCAGTTTCCTCTAAAGTCTCAAATGTTGGAATTTCTATCTTCTCTTTATGGCTGTGTGTCACATTCCACTGGGGGTGTGTTCGTATGTGTCTATGTGTGTGTACATATATCACATTGTCTTCACCTCTTCATCTGTCAAAGGGAATTTAGGTTGTTTCTGTATTTTGATTATTGTGAAGAATGCCACGGTGACATGGGAGTGCAGGTAGCTCTTTGAGTTGTTGATTTCATTTCCTTCAGATATATACCCAGTAGTGGAATTACTGGGTCTTATGATGTTTTATAGTTTTAGTTTTTTGAGAAACCTCCATACTGTTTCCCACAGTTGCTGCACAAGTTTGCATTCCCACCACTAGTCCTCAAGGTATCCCTTTTCCGCATATCCTCACCAGCACTTGTTACTTCACGTTTGGTTTTTGTTTTTTCATAGGAGCCATTGTAACAGGTGTGAGGTGATAATTTACTGTGGTTTTGTCAGTCTCTTTACATTTATTAATTTTTTTTTATTTTGTTTATTTATTTTGAGAGAGACAGAGCATGAGCAGGGGAGGGGCAGACACAGAATCCGAAGCAGGCTCCATGCTCTGAGCTGTCAGCCCAGAGTCCAACCTGGGGCTTGAACCCATGAACCATGAGATCATGATCTGAGCTGAAGTTGGATGCTTAACCAATTGAACCACCCAGGTGCCCCTAAATTTATTTAGTATATGATGGTATACTAGTACATAATATAGATAATATATGATCTGTCCTGAAGAATGTTCTGTGTGTGCTTGAGAAGAACATACGTACTTCTGTGAGATGGAATGTTTTGCATGTGTCAATTAGGTACATCTGGTCTAAAGTGTGGTTCAAGTCCATTATTTCCTTATTGACTTTCTGGATGATCTATTCGTTGTTGAAACTGGGGGTATTAAAGTCCCCTACTGTTATTGCACTACTGTCTATTTCTACCTTCAGATTTGTTAATAATAATTTACTGTATTTAGGTGTTATGATATTGAGTGTATATATATTTACAGTTATGTTCTCTAAGTAAGTTAACCCCTTTATCATTATACGATGACCTTCTTTGTTTCTTATTACGATTTAATGCTGATAAATTTGATGTTAGCCTTATCAAGTTTCCATTGTACATGATCAGTCTTTTTTCTCTTGCTGCCTTCAAAACTCTCATTTGTCTTTAATTTTTGAAAGTTTGATTATAATGTGTCTGGGTGAAGATTTCCTTAGGTTGATTTTATTTGGAGATCTTTGAGCTTCATGTGCCTGGATGGCCATACATCTCCCCAGGGTTGGGAAGTTTTCAGCCATGATTTTTTGGAATAAATTTTTGATCTCATTCTTTTTCTGGGACTCCTAGATTGCTCATATTGTTTCTTTGGAGGTATCCCTTAATTCATGCAAGGTTTTTCTCTCTTTCATTCTTCTTCTTCTTCTTCTTCTTCTTCTTCTTCTTCTTCTTCTTTTTTAATTTTCTTTTTTTTTTGAACGTTTATTTATTTTTGGGACAGAGAGAGACAGAGCATGAACGGGGGAGGGGCAGAGAGAGAGGGAGACACAGAATCGGAAACAGGCTCCAGGCTCTGAGCCATCAGCCCAGAGCCTGACGTGGGGCTCGAACTCACGGACCGTGAGATCGTGACCTGGCTGAAGTCGGACGCTTAACCGACTGCGCCACCCAGGCGCCCCTTCTTTTTTTTTTTTTTTAACATTTTTATTTATTTTTGAGAGAGACAGAGCACAGAGGAAGGGCAGAGAGAGAGAGCGGGAGACACAGAATCCCAAGCAGGCTCCAGGCTCTGAGCTGTCAGCATAGAGCCTGATGTAGGGCTCGAACCCGTCAACGGTGAGATCATGACCTGAGCTGAAGTTGGACGCTTAACCAATGGAGCCACCCAGGCGCCTCATTCTTTCTTTTCTCCTGATTAACACTGAGATTTCTGTTTCATGTTTTCTCTTCTGATTGATTGAATCTGCTGTGGTAGTTCTCTATTACATTTATCATTTTATTCATTATATTGTTCAGTTCTGTAATTTCTGTTTGGTATGTCTTGGGGTGCAGAACAGCATCAGTGTTCCTCAGTAATGACTGGTCAAAGCCACAACTTACAACCCTTGGGGCGGGGCACAGACCTGCAGTGATGCACCCCAAGGATGGCAGGTCAAAGCCAAGGTTGAGGACCCACCGTGAGCAGTTGCAAAAGAGCAGTGGCATGGCCCTGGTGACGGCCCATTAATACCTCCTGTCGGGCCCCTCAGGTTGGAGTGCGGAGCGGCAACAGGGTACCAGTGATCACAAGTCAGAGCAGTGACATAAGATCTAGGGTCCCCGTGCAAAGCAGCATGACTACAGCTCTGGTTTTGGTGGGTCAGAACTTGTATTTGGGACCCAGAGTGTGAGGATACAGTGGAAAGAGTGGGAGATCAGTCAGGTTATGGTGGATCAGAGTCCCAACTTGGACCTTGACGGTGGGGTGCAGGGACGTAGTATTTCCTGTCCTGGGGAAGAGACCTACTGTCTGGACTCTGGGCAGCTCCATCATCCATGTTTGGTGTTGGCTAAGACTCTGGGTCTTTGGTAGCAGAGAGTGCAAACATTTATGGCGGTGAGGCTTGCTGAGTGTCTTCTACTCTCCTTTTCCTGGTGGGGTAATATCCTCTTGAGGGGATCCTTCTTGGTGCCACGTTGCTCTGGATTCTGGGATGGGGTGATTCAGGAAAAATACTCTCTAGGTTTTTCTATGTGGGCATCCTTGGTTTTGGGGCTCTACAGGGTTTCCGTGGGTTTGTGACAGTCCTGAACTTTCCCAAAACCATTTTCATAAGTTTGTGGTTGTGTACTTGCTGTTTTTGTTGTTTTGGCAGGAGAAGTGAGCTTTGGGACCCTCTAGCCCCCCATCTTGCTAGTATCACCTCCTCAATGATTTTAAAAGTAAAACACTGTCAACACCAAAAATTACAGAAAATTCTGTTGTCTAGTGAAAACCAAGAAGATGTCTCCATTGTTTTTTTTTTTAATTGCTCCATAATTGCATTGATTCAAATGTTGCTAGAAAGAAATGATTCATTAACAAGGAGATTAGAAGACTTTTGTTATATAAAGATGTTCTCAATGATGGCATTTCCTAATGACCCTTGACTAATATCTGTTTGCTTTTTATAGAGCAGGATAGTGGATGCATTAAAGCCAATTAAGTGAAAAAAGTAATCTTTGCAACTATGACCTTAGATGGACAGGCTCCTAGGAAAAAGTTTGATAAATACAACTACATTTTAAAAATTCTCACAGCAAAACCCTCATAAGCAAATTTGAAAGACAATTTGGGAAAATAAGTTTTGGAACTTCTATCACAACTAAATGGCTAATTCCTATAAAATAAAGAATTCCTAGAAATCAATGGGAAGATGACCAGTAGCTCAGTAGGAAAACAGCAAGAGAATATGAACTGAGGGCTCACAGAATAGAAAGCACAAAGGGATTTCATACCTAAACAATCAACAGAATTGTAAAACAGAACTCCAAAATACCAAATTTTTATCTGTCAAATTGGCAAAAATCTAACCACTTAATAAGACTGTTGTCGTGTCTGTGGATACAGATAACCGTTGCCTTTGGGATTGTAACTTTATACAGTCTCTGTGCAGGCAAAATTGTCTGTAGTTTTCTAAGTTATAAATACAGAGAGTTTACCCTTTAACAATGCCATCTGCCCACCTGTGCAGTTGAAGATCTTTGTATAACTTTATACCCTCAAAAAACTACTACTTCTCGCCTACTGTTGACCAGAAGCCTTACCAGTAACATAAACAGTTGATTAATACATTGTGTGTATGTTTTATATGCTGTATTCTTACAACAAAGTAGGCTGTAGAAAAGAAAATGTTAT
Source organism: Felis catus (assembly GCF_018350175.1). Lineage (NCBI taxonomy): Eukaryota > Metazoa > Chordata > Mammalia > Carnivora > Felidae > Felis > Felis catus. The sequence goes on along the minus strand of NC_058371.1, from coordinate 46,844,867 downwards.
GAAAGTTATAAGGAAGAGAAAATACATTTCCAGTACTATACTGTATTTATTGGGAAAAAAAAACACACGTGTTAAGTGGATTTACACAGTTCAAACCTGTGTACAAGGGTCAACTGTATGTACCTTTTCACCCAGAAGCTTCACATCTTAGAAATGCTAGAGATTTTGCATGTTAGCAAATGATGTACATAAGAGGTCATTCATCATAGCATTGCTGGCAAGGTGCACAGATTGCTGGCATCTAATGTTCATCAAGGGCTCTGATTAAATATAGAGCAGTGTGTTATGTATTATTACACCAGAAATGAACAAGATACCTCTCTCTATATATTACTATCAGAAAATCTCCCAAAAATGTATTGGAAAAGGGAAGGTCTAGGACATTGTATGATGAATGTAGAAAAGGGGGAATGCTAAAAGGGGGAACATAAATTTTTTATATAATATGTATATGTGTATATACCCCCCACAAATGTATATGAACGTGTGTGATATCACTATATAAAAGCAAATGTGCTTTCATTGAATAATGTATTTCTAGAAATATGCACAGGAAACGGAATATATTTGTTGTCTCCAGAGAATGGCACTGTGTGACTGGAGATAGGGTAGAGAGAGTGACTTTTCTCTCTATTCCCTTTACAGACTTTAAAGTTTGAATAATATACATATATTACTTGGCCTGAAAGTAAAGGAAACATATATATTTAAATATAAATGAGATATTAATATGCCTGCCTGCAGTTTGTTTCAGGTTTGTTCGGTAATTACTCGCAAGGTTGTATTGAATACAGGAAAATTTATTGGAATCCCTGAGTGCTATTATCTCTTTTTCCTGTCTCAAAAGTCTTAATTATGCAAGCAGGATAAAAAAATAAGTGGGTCACTTCTTTCTGGGCCATGGGTTTATTCTTTTTTCTTACCCCTGTTCTTGTCTTTTCTTTCTTCTGATATAGTAGGCAAAGCAGGGACAGTGCTCAAGTACATGAATGACAGCCTGTCATTGGAAGAGTTCATTGTGGGAATTTTTATGAGTTTATGACATCTTTGTTAATAAGCACTTAAAATTATCATCTTACAGGATGTTAACAGAGGGGTGTTGTGAACTTCAATGCAACTTGAGCTATTTTATATGCACGTGTTTTCAAGGTGACAGAGGGTTTTTTTTTTGTTGTTGTGCATAATTTTTCTATTTTGCTTTAGTCTATGTGGTAACTACCATCATTGGCCTGGTCACTTTTTATGTTGCTAGTATACTTTCACTGAGAAGAGGGAGAGGCTCTTTGATACCAAAGAAACAATTTTTAAACTTAGGATCCTAAAAAGGTGGCCTTGTTTTCTTAGTTCACTTATAATTTTGTCCCACTTATCCTGAGATAATTGCTGCATAAGAAACTACCTCAAAACTTACAGGCCTATAATTTTATATAGCTCACAGTTTTCCTTTGGGTAAGGATGTTAGGAAGGGCCTGACTCTGTGGATTCGTTTTCTTCTGTGCCTGGGGCTGGAGGATCCATTTCTAAGATGGTGTCTTGGCTCAAATGTGAGGCATCTCAATTTTCTGTGACTTCTCTGTCCACACAGCATGTTGTCCTACACGGGCCTTTCTGTGTGGCTTGAGATTCTCTCAGTAGGGTGGTATCAAGGTAGTCCCTTTTCTTCCATGAGAGCTGGCTTCCTAGAGCGAGTTTTCCAAGAGACAGGCAATGAGAGCTTCCAGGGTCTTTAGGATGGACCTGGAAACTGGGCCGAATCACTTCTGCTATAATTCTTCTAGTCAGTGCAGTCTGAGAGTCGACTCTGGTTCAAGAGAAGGAGACCTAGACAGCCTGCTGGTGGGTGGCATGTCAGAGGATTTGTGACCAATTTTAATCCATCCCCACTTTTTCTTCCTTCCTTCCTTCCTTCCTTCCTTCCTTCCTTCCTTCCTTCCTTCCTTCCTTCCTTCCTTCCTTCCTTCCTTCCGAATAACTTGGACAAGATCCTAAGGACTTTATTGGAAAGTTTTAAAATGCCCTCATTGAGCTCAAACCCCAAAGTTCACCTTCCTTCCGTGTTAGCAATTAGTCTGTGCTTCTGTGCCAAGTCAAAGCAACTTAACGTTCTTTACGTCATTAGGAAATACCTGCCTAGATGGGAGTCTTGAATAGTGAGCTCAGCTTCTGTTCTTTGTCTTAATCCTAGCAGTCTGTAACCTGACCCTTAGCCCCAAAGCTGTGCTGCTTCTTCATTCTTCCTTGGTCTGCCATCTTGGTACGTCTGACAGACTGAAGTGGCTGCTGAGAACTTGTTATACAGTCCCATCATTAACAAGACACTGGGGCTTATTTCCGGTTCTTCAGCTGTCATTTAACCACTGCTGTGGACCCCGGGAGTATGTAAGAGTAGGCTAAGCATCTTGTTTGTGTGTGTTTCCCCAGCCCTAAGAGGCTCTTGGAGTATGGCCAGTGCTCAATATAGCTACATAAACGAATGGTGAATTTCATGAACCTACTCCCCACCCTTTTTGTCCCTCCTCTTCACAGTTACCTCTCTTTTGGCTACTCTTCTATCTCATTCATCTGAAGTCTACCAGTTGATTTCCCTGATACCAGTCTCGTCCCTTTTCTGTTTTATTTTTTTCACATTGCAGCTGAAGTGATCCTCCTAATGTGAAAATCTAATGATGTGATATCCCTGCTTAAATTTCTTTAATGGCTCTGTTGCCACTAGAGTGAAATAATCTCGATGCCTCTCAGTGATTGGCTCTTGGTTTCCTCAGGCCTCACTGTGACCCAGATTCCCCTTCTTTCTTGATGTTCTATCTGTTTGAACTTTTCTTGCTCCTCTCCCATGCCTTGCTTATTCTTAACTTTAGGTCATGTGCTTGGTGTCTCTGCCTGTGTCCTCTCCCCCTTCCCTTTTCTTTCCCTCACCCTTCCACTTCTTAGGTCTCAGGCTGGAGATAGTTCCTTCAAGGGATCTTCCTTGACCTACCAAAGCCGGGTCTCCACTGCTGTCAGATGCTTCTAATTCACTCTTTTATTTTCTCCATGGGACATATCATTGCATGTGGCTGTGTTGGCTTTGCTCATTTGCTAGTCTCATATCTTCTCATAGACTGGAAGCTTGCAGGGCTGGAGACTGGACATTTTTGTCTGTTTTGTTGTTGTTTTGTTTTGTTTTTAAATTTGAAAATAGTTGACATACAACACTACATTAGTTTCTGGGGCAAGAGACTAGAGTTTTTTGAGTGCTATGTTGCCACTGCTTTGAACAGTACCTGGTATATCCTAGGCCCCACATAAAGATCCCCTCCCCTCCACTCCCCTCCCTCCTTCCCTTCCTCCTTCCCTTCCTCCTTCCCTTCCTCCTTTCCTTCCTCCTTTCCTTCCTTCCTTTTTGTTGTGTTTTAATCTAGATAGTTGACATTTCCATATGACCGACTTCCAGATGAGTGGGAAGTTACTATAATTTATAACAGCATCTTTCCATATTTATGTCAAATTTGGAGCACTGGAAAATTCTTCTTTGGCCTCCAGATCTTTGCTTTCTCTCCAGATATTTTAGATCCAAGTGCTCTGTTCTAGTATCTGCTATATCATGTTTGCAATCACAGTTCAATATTCATCTCTTCTTTTTTTAAATGTTTATTTTTGAGAGACAGAGACTGAGTGCAAATGGGGGAGGGGCACAGAGAGGGAGACACAGAACCCAAAGCAGGCTCCAGGCTCTGAGCTGTCAGCACAGACCCCTGATGCAGGACTCGAACTCACGAACAGTGAGATCATGGCCTGAGCTGAAGTCAGACACTTAACCGGCTAAGCCACCCACGCGCCCCCAATATTCATCTCTTCTTCATGAGATCTCTTTTAACCCTTGAGCGATTCCATTCCAACTACCTCCGTCCTTAGGAAGCATCCTTAGATTTGTGATACACACAGTTTTGTCCAGTGACAGTTATTCATGATTTCCTATTTAGAAAATTTTAGGAACTAGTGGAGCTGATACCATGATAAGCCTTTATTAGGTTAACTGAAAACTGGATTTTTATATGAGTAAGTTAAGAATTAACCTATTTAAAATCATGATTGCTTGTGAAGATGTAAGATACAGGTGGAAAATGGACTTAGAGATTATAAGCCTTTTAAAGAAGACATTGTATTTGTTTTTGAAGGGACATATTTTTGTTTGGTTTTACATTGTTGCTTTTTTACACTTAGCAAAAGTCCTGAACACTTCTGTGACCTGTAGTTTTTCTTTTCTTTTCTTTTCTTTTCTTTTCTTTTCTTTTCTTTTCTTTTCTTTTCTTTTCTTTTCTTTTCTTTTCTTTTCTTTTCTCTTTTCTTTCTTTCTTTTCTTTCTTTTCTTTCTTTTCTTTCTTTTCTTTCTTTTCTTTCTTTTCTTTCTTTCTTTTTCTTTGCACATGAACTATCGACACTCTCAAAACAGAAATTCTTTACACAGCTACCAGCCTCCATATGGTTGCTAAATCATGGGACAAGAAGGCATCATTCCTTTAGAATATACATCCCTTTGTATATATCTTTATGTGTGGACATTTACCCATATTATCAAAATCTCCTATGTGTGAGAGGATTGTGGTTCATGTGGCAATCCACGTGAACCCTGTATTCCTTGGCCTGTGGTATTCTGGTTAATTGAATATCTGATTAATGAAGGTACCATTTATACCCTACATGGATCGCCTAGTGTTGAAAAATATGTTGTAATATCTCTAGTCTCCTATTCCTTTTGATACCTGCATTATGACTCTTGCATTTTCTGGTCTCTCAGCATTGAGTATAGGAGCTTCTTCAAAGGATACTCTCTTGGGGCGCCTGGGTGGCTCCGTAGGTTAAGCACCGACTTTAGCTCAGGTCATGATCTTGTGATTAGTGTGTTCGAGCCCTGCATTGGGCTCTGTGCTGACAGCTCAGAGCTTGGATCCTGCCTCGGATTCTGTATCTCCCTCTCACTCTGCTCCTTCCCCACTCATTCTCCCTCCCTCCCTCCCTCCCTCCCTCCCTCCCTCCCTCCCTCCCTCTCTCTCTCTCCCTCAAAAATAAACATTAAAAAAACTTTTTTTTAAAAAAAGGATAGTTTGTGTTCATTAAGGAGATATTTCTGACCATTTTCTATGATGATTCAGAAAGTGGTATAGGATCTAAAATTATGAAAACCAATTATCATTCTACCATAAAAGCTTGGAAGTGAGGGTTAATGGAGAGTTTCTGTGCATTAGCTGACACTGTGATCACTTTCCATTTTGCTCTGAATTAGTTGAAATTATTGTACTTAGTGTACAAACTCAAGAATGAACTAGAAATTTGGTTTTTGTTAGGGTTCCCCCCCCCATGTCCCTGGGCCATTTCCAGTTTCTTTCCGTGTGCTTGAAGGCTCTTCCTGCAACACATTAATCAAGTGCGGGTCACATGTTGTGCTCATCTCCTCCTGCCTCTACATCAGCCTCCTGTCTTCTGTCACGTGTGAATGTGAATAGCTCTTCCGAATGGTTGTGATGGGTTGAATTCCTGTAATTCACACATCTCTTCTATAGGGAGCGCTTCCATTAGAGAATCTCTATACTCTTAATTTTGTCAAATGCTTCTTCCTTTAAAGCAGCTTTTGTGAACTTCATTAAGTCAGAGTTACAGAAGATGCGGTCTCTGATCTCGGGCTTTGCCGAGCTGCTGACTGGCCTGATGTGCTACTCAGCATATTCTCTGGAATGCTGAGTGTGTTCCAGGATTCTGTGCTCTGTTTTGTTTAGTGCACTGCCTATAGGTTACCAGTCATTACTTGGAAAGAAAATTGTCTTCTCTGTTCCATGCATCTGAATTTTAACTGCAGCTGTGCTCTAAGTCAAATGTGTGCATTCTGAATTCAATCTATTAATTCCTGCTCTCTGACAATGTATTCAGGAGTATGGGGTTGGTGGTAGGTTTAAAGTATGGCTGTATTCATAGGGACATATATATTCCAAGGGACAATATGAAATTGGCAATATGTTTTTTAAAAATAGACACCACAGCTACTGACAATAGTTGAAAAGTCCTCCTGTGTTTTTTTTTAGTTGGTCTCCCCAGGTGGGAGAGTTGTGATTGGAATCCCATTACAAAATCGCTGTTGCTTTAGATAGCTTTATTTTTATACAACTTGCTTTTAAAAAGATTTTTTTAAAAAAAGTACATACCCTCAGACTTTAAAACCACGTCTTGATTCATTTTTTAAAAAGAAAATAGGTTTAAAGAATGCGAAAATATCTGAAAACAAGCATGCTTTGCCAGGATTGTGATGATGGTATGTGGGTAGTGGATGCAAATATTAAGTGAGGTTCAATCTTCTGTATGATGAAATGGAATGCCTGCCGGACCAGGAGTGAGAACACTGGGTTCTGGTCCAGGCTCTGCACCGGTCTCCTGTACTGCCTTTCGTTTTGCAAATATTCTCACCTCTCTGCTTCAGTTTCCTGCTTTGTAGAATGAAGGAGTGAGACTAGACGGTATCTAAGACCCAATTGTGAAATCTCCTGGCTGCCCTTGACTTTAACATGGATAACAAACAAATAAGGGCATGCATAGGGCAATTTGACAGTAAATTGTCAGACTGTACAGCCTCTCCAGAACAACAAATATTCAGGACTAAACTCACAAAAAATTAGCCACTTGTTGCAGTGTCTTCAAGAGGCCAACTCTGAACGTGTAGAAATACGGATCCTGGACTGGTTTCTTTCAGGTGGAATATTGACTGTCACGGATACTGGTAGCAGAGCACTCATAGAAATGCAGGGATGTGTGAGGAGGTCATTAGTTTGCAGCCAGCAGAGGCTGCGCGGGAGGTAATTTGGGCTCCCAGAATCGCTTGCGCAGCTTCTTTCGTGCGTCAGAGCTGAAATTTTCCAGTGTTGACCAGCATTCCCATTAGTGTGAATCTTAGCAACGGCTTTAACTGGCCATCTGCTTCAGTTGTTATTTTCTTTGCTAAGGCAGACCTGGAGTACCATTCTGCATAGAGCAGTCCAGATTGGTAAAGGTAAAAGGTACCTCCCAGAATGCATACTGATCACGTATCAAGTATATGTTGTATATTGTAATTCATTCAAAGGTACACATTTTACTAGTTTTGAATTTGGAAGTACTTAAAATTGATGGCATCTTCCACGTAAACTTGGCAAAACCTTTTTTTCTTCGTGGTCTGTAAAATACTGGTGCATCTTACAATCAATGATACTTTGGATTGGGTGGATTATGAAATTCACCTGTCTCACCAACAAGGCTATGAGTCTCTTTATTTAAACAATATTCACTGTAGAGACAGAAAACCTCCAGTATATGTTTGGGATGTTGAGATGAAGGAATTGTGCTAAAGATAACCTTTTCACGAGGTGCCCTTGATGGCCCTCATGCCGCTCCTCTGTAGCTTTTGCTTGCTTACTTTAGTGTCTAGTAAAAAGTGTTTTTATGGAATTAGAAATCTCTAAGTAAATGGATTTTCCTTTTTGCAAATGCACTTCCTTACAAGAAGATAGGTGTTAAGCACTTAGCCCAGAGCCTGACACAGAATAAATGGCAACCATAAAGTGCCTTCTGGGTAAGAGCACTTTCTGGCTGGGTGCATGGATGTTGCATTTCCATATTTAGCATCCTGTAAAAGTAGCCATCTCTTACCAGAGGCGACCAAGGGCCGAAGTATAGTGTACTAAGTCAAGGAAGAATCCATCTGACGTGTGAACCACTCTGGCAATGGAAATAACTAGACCCCAAGGTATAGATTATTTTTGGATTTTTCATTTTGAAATATTTTCGGACAGATTTCAAAACAGTTGTGAAAGCAGATTCCTGTAAACCCTTCTCTCAGATTCCTCACACTGACCTTTCCAAGAACTACAGTGAAGTGACCAAAATCATGAAGTTAACATTATTTTCTTCTTTTAAAAGTTTATTCATTTATCTTGAGCATGGGGAGAAAGGGCAGAGAGAGACACACGGACAGACACAATCCTAAGCAGGGGCTTGAACTCACCAACTGTGAGATCATGACTTGAGCGGAAATCAAGAGTTTGACACTTGACCAACCGAACCACCCAGGTGTCCCAATTCAGTAGTACCATTTTCTAATCCAGAGATGAGCACACTTTTTCTGTAAAGGGCCAAAGGATAAGTATTTTTGGCCTTAGTGGCCATGAGGTCTTGGTAGCCACTGCTCATCTCTGTTGTAGTTTAACAACATCTGTGGATGATACTGAGATGAACGGTAATGGCTGTTTCAGAAACTTCAATCATAAATAATAGGTGACCAGTTGGCCTTAGTTCTCCAACCTGTGAAACCCAAGACCTTTTTTGAAATGTATCCATTTTCTTGCTCGTATCCTTTCTTGGGCCCAGAGTCCAATCCCAGGTGCCGTGTTACATGACCTCATGTCTCCTCTCGTTTTTGGGGGGAACAGTTTCTCGGTCTCCTTTTACATTTTGTGACTTTAAAACTTCTGAAGCATATTGGCCACGTCTGTTTTAGGTTATATGTCAGTTTGGGCTTTTCTGATATTTCTGCTTGATTGTATTTAGATTGTACGTTTTTGTTAATAACGCAGAGATGACACTGTGACCTTCCCTGTACACTCGCTCAGGAAGCACACTGTTTATTTGCCCCCTTATTGGTGATGCTAATATGGGTGGTTTGAATGGTGTGGTATCTGCCAGGTGTTTCCACTGTAAAGTTACTCTCCTTCCATTTTCAATTTAAATGTTATGGGCCATCTGGCTGGCTCAGTCAGTAAAGCATGCCACTCTTGATGTCGGGTTGTAGGTTCGAGCCCTGTGTTGGGTGTGGGGATTACTTAAAAATAAAAATCTTGAAAAAAAAGTTTTTCCCTTTGCAATGATCATACTTTGTGACTATGTGTATGAGACTATGTATTCCTAGTTTTGTCCCTTAATTTTATTTTTTAGTCTTCCCTTAAACAGATAATACCATATTGTCAGAAGGTGCCCTTGTAGTTTCCGTATTCCTTTTTCATTTATTGGTTAGAATTTCACTGTAAGGACCTGCTTTCCCTTATTCCTTGTTTGTTTTTATTAGTAGGAGTTCATAGATTGTTATTTTGTACATTGGGCTAAGTCATTTTGTTTCTCGAAACATCACAGATTTGGCTGCTGGGAGGCCCCTCCAGTTGGCTCTGTATCCTTTTGAATGTCCCCATCACTTTGTAAGTGCTTCCTTATGTTCTGGAGCCACAAGATGTTCCAGGTTCATCTTGTGCTTTGCTTACTCCGGCCCTGGAATCAGGGCATTTTACTAAGAATTGGCAGCGTGTAATATTAAGTAATCATATTTAGAAACAAGAAAGAGAGGAGTTAAGTATTCTGTTGTTACTCGAGTACCATAGGCTTTATGCCCTTTAACTGAATAGAGCCATAAAATATATACATAAATGTACACACACACATACACACACACACACCACCCATTTGTCTGTGTCTATATTTGTCAGTGTATATATTAAAATTCACACCAATACCTCTTTTTAAAAAATGTGTATTCATTTTTGAGAGAGAGTGTGCATGCCAGTAGGAGAGGGACAGGGGCAGGTGGCGGGTGGGTTACAGAGGATCCAAAGAGGGCTCTGCACTGACAGCAGAGAGCCGGAGGTAGGGCTTGAACTCAGGAACTGTGAGATTGTGTCCTGAGTAGAGGTCGGATGCTTAACCAACTGAGCCACCCAGGTGCCTCCCAGTACCTTTAATTTCAGTCCAACATATGGGGAGTCCGGCCTTATGGGGAGTCTAGCCTTTCCCTATTTCTTATTTATAATTGCCTTCCATTCCAGTAAGAAAGCTGGCTCCCATTATGCAAGATATACTTATTTTTACAATCGTGGAATAAAACAAGGTACTTTGGAAATCGCTACCCTATTCTTTTATGAAACACACTATGAAAAACACTTTCTTTTATGAAAGACACTTTTATGAAACTACCCTATTCTTTTATGAAATACTGTTTGTGTGTGTGTGTGTGTGTGTTTTCTTTCTTCTTCTTCTTCTTTTTTTTTTTTTTTTTTTTTTTTTTTTGCCTTAGCCTTAGATGATGTAGTCAGTATATTATTTTCCAGGGTTACCTAGGGTACTCTCCTTCAGTGTAGCTATGCTGTCCGTTTGTAGTGAAGTTAATTTCATTTCTTAGTGTTTGTGTACCATCTTCCCATATTTATTTATTTCAATTATTTATTATATAATGTAAAAAACCTTACCATAGTTCTAAAGTGAGAAATACATGAAAAGTTATGGTCAGAGAAATGTCACTCTTTCTGTCATTTCTATCCCTGTCCCATTTATACATTTTTTTTCGTTCTGCCCCCACTTATCCCTTGGGTATAACTAATCTCCATAGTGCCTAGTATATGCTATGATACACTGTATACAAGTGAGCCAGATACAGGCATGCTTTTATACATTCTTCTGTATCCAGCCACAGGAATGCATACCTGTAAGGTATTTTTATTGTAGCCTTGTTTGCAACGGCAAAATATTGTAACCAATCTAAATGTCCACATATAGAAGAAAGGTTGAATTAACTGTTGTACATTATACATCCATAGGATGGAATGCTGTGTAGCCATAAGAAGATCTCTTTGAACTTATTTGTTTTTTTTTTTTAATTTTTTTTCTTTTCAACGTTTTTATTTTATTTTTGGGACAGAGAGAGACAGCATGAATGGGGGAGGGGCAGAGAGAGAGGGAGACACAGAATCGGAAACAGGCTCCAGGCTCCGAGCCATCAGCCCAGAGCCCGACCTGGGGCTCGAACTCACGGACCACGAGATCGTGACCTGGCTGAAGTCGGACGCTTAACCGACTGCGCCACCCAGGCGCCCCTCTTTGAACTTATTTGGAGATGATTCCAGGGTATATTATAAAATTAAAACAACAAAAAAAAGTACTTAAGGAATAGCTTTAACAGAAGGTCCCAACTGGAAATCCTTATACCGTGTACCTTCCTGAAGTTGTTTCCCTGCTGCTCTTTGTCTAAAACTCTCTTCAGGGGCGCCTGGGTGGCGCAGTCGGTTAAGCGTCCGACTTCAGCCAGGTCACGATCTCGCGGTCCGTGAATTCGAGCCCCGCGTGGGGCTCTGGGCTGATGGCTCAGAGCCTGGAGCCTGTTTCCGATTCTGTGTCTCCCTCTCTCTCTGCCCCTCCCCCGTTCATGCTCTGTCTCTCTCTGTCCCAAAAATAAATAAACGTTGAAAAAAAAAAATAAAAATAAAACTCTCTTCAATGGAGGATTTTTTCTCTTTAGCTGTAGTTTTTATAAAAAAAAAAAAAAGGGCGGGGTGGGGGTGGGGGTTGAGGAGGAATAATGAAGTAACTCAGAGTTACCAGTCATCTCTTACAGCAGGGGAGATGAAGCATTTGAGAACTTCCTTGGTCAAAGACGGCAGGAATAATCTAGAGATGGCAGGCACTGGAAGAAGTGGGGAAGGGCATCGCTTGAATGGGCTATTATTGAGTTAGTGGAGGTAACAACTCACTGCAGATCTCTTGACTTAAATGGTCCTAGTAATTATGTTATTGCAGAACCTGTCTTTGAGCCTGTCATGTCTACACTACTCTCCCCTGTGAACCTTGCAGAGAATACAGTGTATGGCATTTCCCCAGTGACTGTGGAACACTCTTTCTTCTTTTTCTTTCTCCCCACAACTAAGCATCTTGTAGAACTAGCGATTCATATTTTTCACCCTTTGTCTCTTTCTCCCTTGTTCTCCCTACCCCATCCCCCACTACCTGCGTATTGAGAGAATGATTACATGTTTTTAAGTCTTCACTGTCCTCGTGCTTTCTTGACCTTCCACAATTCCTGTTTGCCTTTAAACTTGTTTTGTTTTTCTAATTTTCTACTCCCTGTATTAAAAAAAAAAAAAGTAAGATTTCAGACATATTAGACATTCTCACTTTGGCAGGAACCCTGCCCTCCACAGATGATAATCTGATCGTAAATGAATCATGTTGGGGACCCATGTGTTGGGGGTGGATGGGAGAATGTGTCCTTACACCTTCACAGAGGGAGAAACATCCCTTAAGTACTAGAAACAAGATAGAACTATCGAATGTGCTTATCTCAATTCTGTACAGTCTGAAAATACTTGACCTCTGAATCTATGATAGTATAAAACAGCAGATATAAAAATAGTGACATCAGCAATTAAAACAAAACACATGGCATTAGCTACAGACCTCTGTAAAAGAAAATAGGCAAGAAGAGAAAATTGATAATGAACCATCTATCATTCTTTGGGCTGTGGGAGCCATGAAGTTGGTTTTTACAGGCTTGTTTGAACAGATGAGCCAAACAGTTAAACCTTCTGTGTGGTGTGGGACCTAACAAGAAGATTGGTACATCTTCATGTTGGTACATAATTCATGTACAGTTCCCCTTGCTCCTTCCTTTCTCCCTGCCTTTCTTGTTTCTCTATGCTTGCTTCTCTCTCTCTCCTCTATACTTTTGTATACTTCGCTATACCTCTATTTTAAGTCTATTCACAAGATTTCCTTTAAGGTGTGCTCTTGCACACAGGTGTACCTGCTTTGGGTTTTCATTGGAAGTTGTAGTTTCATAATGTGGCAGAAGGTTATCATGGGGGAACAGAACAGATCAAGTGAGGTCCATTATTTTTTTTAAGTTATTTTTTAAAAATTTTTTAACGTTTATTTATTTTTGAGACAGAGAGAGACAGAGCATGAACGGGGGAGGGGCAGAGAGAGAGGGAGACACAGAATCCGAAACAGGCTCCAGGCTCTGAGCTGTCAGCACAGAGCCCGATGCGGGGCTTGAACTCACGGACTGTGAGATCATGACCTGAGCCGAAGTCGGACGCTCAACCGACCGAGCCACCCAGGCACCCCGTAAGTTTTTAAATGTTTAGTTATTTTTGAGAGAAAGAGAGAGAGAGAGAGCGCACAAGTGTGGGAGGGGCAGAGAGAGAGAGAGGGAGACACAGAATCTGAAGCAGGGTCCAGGCCCTGAGCTGTCAGCATGGAGTCCAGCACGGGGCTCAAACTCACAAACCGGGGGATCATGATCAGAGCCACTGAGGCACCCCAGATGATACATCGTAATCCTACTTTAATTACGTTATATCTAGCGATGTAAGGGATTACTTTGCAGAAGAACAGTGTTGGTGATTAGCATATGGTGATGGCAAGACGGGCCTCTTCAGTTGTCTCTGTCCTTAGGAGTGAGCTTCTAAAGTTGAAGAATCAGGTGGAATTGGGGATTCACATACACACGAAGATTCACATCTTCGTATTTTCAGCATCGAGATAATGTGGAGTGGAATGCAGAAAACATGGCAAGTAGAGCTATCCCGTGAATCCATTTTATTTAAATTAACGAGTACAATGATCTTCCTTTCAACAGTCAGGTTTTAGAGCCTCAAAGGTTTAGTGATGGTGCTTTTATAGTCGGGTGGAAAACACTAATGCAGATACTTATTTTCGACAGCTTCCCTCCTTTGCCTTGCTCCAGTAGTACTAAGTTGATTTAATTGGCTGTGTTCCTCCATAGATGTGTCCTGTAGACCTCCTTTTTTGTGGCAAGTGGCTCCCCACGGAATAGGCGTGTTGGTTGTTCTGGGATGGTATGGAGACAATTCTAGGTTTTCTCTCCATTTTTTGTTTTCTTCATTTTCCCTCCAAATAGATGATCATGAGCAGACCTACATCTCAAGAGCTTTTGTTCCGTAAGGATTTTATGAGATCTTTCTCTCCCATACTTTCCCTGTGTATCCAATAATCGTATTGTTAGTGGCATAAGGAATGGAAAGGTAAACCTGCTCACTTGTTTTCTGGGCTGCAGTTTTCTTTTTTCTTAAAAAAAAAAATTTAATGTTTATTTTTGACAGAGAGAGAGAGAGAGCATGAGTAGGGGAGGGGCAGAGAGAGAGGGAGACACAGAATCTGAAGCAGGCTACAGGCTCTGAGCTGTCAGCACAGAGCCTGACGCAGGGCTCGAACTCACAAACCGCGAGATCATGACCTGAGCCTAAGTCAGACCCTCAATGGACTGAGCCACCCAGGTGCCCCTGGGATGCAGTTTTCTGTCTTTTTGCTTTTGGCATCTCTTTCCTTCCTGCTTTCTTGTTTCCCACTCTTAGGGGTATTCTAGCTGTCTTTTCCTTTCTTCTTTTTTAAAAAAAAAATTTAATGTTTGCTTATTACTGAGAGAGAGTGAGAGGGAGGGAAGGGGGAGGAGCAGAGAGAGGGAGACACAGAATCTGAAGTAGGTTCCAGTCTCTGAGCGTCAGCACAGAGCCTGATGTGGGGTTCGAACTCGCAAGCCCTGAGATCAGACCTGAGACGGATGCTCAACCGACTGAGCCACCCAGGTGCACCTCCTTTCTTCTTTTCTTTATTTCTCTTACTCCTTGAGAGAATTTAGTGATGAACATTTTATCCACAGTGTCTAAGAAGCTAACATACCTTTGGTGGGGGGATGGGATTTTTCTAATTAAATTCTATCTGTGGTCTTTCTCACTTAACCTAGTGAAATATGACTCTGTGATAATCTATAGTGCAGAGTAAATGCCATATACTAACCATGGCTATTCATTTCTAAGGAAGGTTTTCAAATGGAAAATTAAAAAAAAAAAAAAAGCTTGGGTGCTCTGCTATGGCATATGGCAAGGCTAAGATAAAGAAAGAATATAGTTTGTAGTAACAGATGGATTTGAACCACACTTGGATCTGTTGAATACTTTTTAATATTTAATTTACAATGAATCTTTAATATAACATTTAACTAAGTGTTCTGTCATATTCTTTTTAAATGTATGAAGCCTTTTCTGTGTAATTGTGTCTAGAAGATTTCATAAGAATATTGAATGTTTAAAACTGTCGTTGGAGGAAAAAAACAGTAATTTTCCCAAGATTTTTACGGTTCACTTTTATTTGTGCTGTTTAGAATGTTGTATATTTTTTAAATAGTCTGTCAACTTCTTTATTTCCTGTTAGCTGCAAAAAAAAAAAAACTGGGACAAAATAATAAAAGTAACTTTAGTCATGAAAATGAAACATACATGAAAGCCATGCTGAGGCCATTGAATCCATTGTATTTGTTGGTATGGAGCCAAGTACCACAGTAGTTTTCTAACAATGTAAGAAATTATGGTTGTAGCATAATGAGGATTGTTACCCTTTGTGGAGATGAGCTGAAAAATAAAGTCACCAGGGAAGTGGTAAAACAGCCTTGTCAATCACATCTAACGAAACCTAAGGAAAGTTTCTGTTGAATTATGTGTACCTGTTAAAACATTTCATACACAATTGATTTTTTTAATTTTTTCTTTCTTTTTTTTTTAACGTTTATTTATTTTTGAGACAGAGAGAGACAGAACATGAACGGGGGAGGGTCAGAGAGAGAGAGAGGGAGACACAGAATCTGAAACAGGCTCCAGGCTCTGAGCCATCAGCACACAGCCCGATGCGGGGCTTGAACTCATGACCTTGAACTCATGACGCAAGATCATGACCTGAGTCGAAGTCGGACGTTTAACCGAGTGAGCGACCCAGGCACCCCTTGAATTTTTTCTAAAAGCATATTGGGCAGTGGGGATGGGGAAGTGTAGTTGTAAGATGTGTTCTGATTTATGTCTCATGCTGCTTTGTTGTTGGATGGCTGTGTCTTTGTCGTGCTCTTAACGCCCGGGTCCCACTAATGTGGACGAGAGAAAAGTAGACTAGTGTTGCTATTTCCAGGCCAGTAGGTATTAAATACCCCCCTCCCTTGTGTTCAATGATGTTTTCTGTTTTGGCACAGGTGAAGTTAGGAGATGTTAAAGGAATGAAAAAGCTCATCGAAGATCATGGCTGGGTGTCGAGCTTTTGTCCAGTAAATAGCTGGTATGAGAAAGGAATACCACTGACTGAACGTCTGCCTTTCCTGGCTTGGTAAAAGGAACTGGAACCCTTTTACCATTTCTTAACTGTTGACAGCTGCCAGCACTTCCCAGGACTCCTACTGGAAAGAAAAGTCGGTCCGGGTCAGAATTCTGGAAGTCTTTATCTCTGGACACTCATTGTACAACCTTTTACAATTCCGAATTCTAGAGGTTTCTTATTTGGTTCTAGTTTTACTTGCCTCACTGTATATTAGGGTAACTGTGTCTACATAGTGTCCCACCAGGAAGTTTTTAGACATTTAGATGTTTAGTTTAGGATGTTTAGAATTAGGGTGTTCTACAGTCTTCTTGGTTAGGACCTACGCGCTTTGGTCCTTTTGAACAGATCAAGTATGGAGATGAATAGTTGTCTAATTGGGTGGGTTATGGAGATGTCCTGGTGATGTGTAGCATCTAGTCTTTGGTTCTTTGATCTTAGCCTCTGATCGGAGTCTTGCTCTTGCTTTCACTTCCCCTGCTCACACACTCACCTTTGCCAATGACCTGAGAAGATGCATTACTTGACGTGGCTCATCACTAGTTTTTGGTCTGCATTGATCTTGTATATTTTTAGGAGTCAGTATACTTTTGCAGAAGAACCAGACTGGCTTATCTACCAAAGCCATTGCCTGATAGGTGAAGCTGGAGCTTCAGAATGAAGAGGAGTAATTTCATAATGGGTCAGACAGCCTGAATACTTTAATTCACCCATTTCATTCACATTCCCTTTGACCGAATCATCCTTTTGTCCACCCCAGTGAGTGCCAGAATACTATTCAATTCAGGGCCAGTGGTTTGCCTTATTTTGTATGCCAGATAAACAGCCTCTCTGTTCTCCGCCCGGTCCTCTCCCATCTCACGCATTGGCTAATTTAGATATCCTTTCCAGAAGGATAGCCTTTCCTCTTATGTTTCTTCAGTGGCTTCCTACGTGGAAAAGAATAGCTTCATGAATGCTCAGCCTTTCCTGACTCTGAAGGACCTTAAATGGCAGCGTTCTCAAAATAGTTTTACTTTCTAAACAAATAAGAGTACAAAGTGAAATGAATTGTGAGTTATTCGTGCCCCGCTGTTCAGTGACATTACCGCACCATATGGTGCTACACTGAATGATTTCAAACATACTGGGAAATGCTACCTACTCCACGGTACAATAGGCATGTCTTTAAAAAAATACATGTAGCAATAAAACATGGCCATATTTATCTTTCTCTTGTGTCAGGCCCATTTTTTTTTTAACACAGCTTTTATTTTTTAGTTAATAAGCATCACATAATAGGAAGCTGCATGCTTGTTCTACTCTGCACTGGGACATATGAGTGAGCCTGGTGAAGGTTTAATTACTATCTCTGGTGCAATAAAGCCACAGTTCGTGCAGCCAAGGGGCCCCCTGATAAGGCAGATGATGTTGTTATTTTGGATTTACCCTGTCTTGAGAACTTATCAGCAATGCATTTAGGATTGCTTACCCTGGAAGGTGGATAGGGAATTGGGAGGAGAGGCGAGAATCAACCATCTGTAGTTGTACACTGTGTGAACATTTACACCCCAGAGTTAGCTCAGAATTCATGAGTCTAAAGTCATCTTCACTTTTTGATACCATTACATAAAAAAAAAATGTGGATGAATACATCAGTGTAGATACTTCCTTATCTCATTTGAGCACCAGGATTCTAGAGATCAAACTGGTCTTTCTTTCTTTGGTGTGCTTTGTTTTCCAAGATGGGTTGGGAACTGTTTTGTCTTAAGGGAAGAGATGAGCAAGTGAGTGAATGATGTGCATTTAAAAGGCTATGTTTTTAATGCAGTGGATTAGCTTCAGAGAATACCACAACTTTGCAGAGGAACCGTGGTTTTTGTTGTTGTGTTTGTTTTCTTTTGTTTGTTTTTTGTTTTGTTTTTGGTGACATCCTAATAGTTTTATGTACATCTTAAATGTGTATTATTGATACTGCATTTTGGTTGGAGAAATTACCGCTGTGTTTCACTTTGCTTTCACCATAAATGGTTCCTTTGCTGTTTAGTACAAGAAGTAATTCACTTAAATGATGACAGAACGTATATGTTTCAAATAGAGTTCATCTGCTGTTCCCAGCCAGGTGTCCAAGGGTGATGATGTCATGGTAAGGGTTTAAAGTTGCACTGATCCAAAAGCAGTTGGAGGAAAGAAATCCTAAGGAGAATGGCTTTTCAAGGAGTATTCACCCATTTCTGGATAGGATGAGAAGCTGCCATGAGAACAGTCTCCTATAGGGTTACAAGAAAGGTAACACAGCTTGGAGAATGCACAAAGCATCTGTGTGTGAAGAACGGACTGGGTCTGGTAGAGCTAGGTTGGGTCCATCATGAGACCAAACCCAAAGTAGCCTATTAGGAATTAGCAGCCCCACTCCCTCTATCCACATTCACCTCCATGTTGAACATGAAGCAGGCTCCCAAATGCTTCTGTTACTGTCTCAAAAAAAAAAAAAAACCTCAATATTCCTTTCAATTATACATAATCTTCCTCCGCTTCCTAACAGAGGTCCCAAACGTACATCCGGGGTCTCCATTGATTCAGACCCTTTGTGACACGAGTGGATTTGGTGGCCATTTTGGATTGCAGAATCTAAAAACTGAAGCACATTTTATTGCTGGTTAATACATTGAGCATTAAATGCTCAGTTTTTTTTTTAAATTTTTTCCACGTTTTTATTTATTTTTGGGACAGAGAAAGACAGAGGATGAACGGGGGAGGGGCAGAGAGAGAGGGAGACACAGAATCGGAAACAGGCTCCAGGCTCCGAGCCATCAGCCCAGAGCCTGACGCGGGGCTCGAACTCACAGACCGCGAGATCGTGACCTGGCTGAAGTCGGACGCTTAACCGACTGCGCCACCCAGGCGCCCCTAAATGCTCATAGTTTTGCCCGAGATTCTTTGAAGGTCTGCTTTAATAAGGAGGTAAGGTGAGTTGTAATTAGCTTTCACAGGTCAAATTTTCATATATAAATGAACTGTCAGACAATGAGAAAATCCGTCCTGTTATAAGGCGCTAAATGTTCTTTTTACAACCTTTTTCTTATTATTTATTGGCCTAGTTTTTAAAATCATGTATAGTATAAAGGTGGAATTCAGCAAGAATTATATTCAAATTACTGGAGACTATAATAAATGGTTGACAGTAGTGGGATTGTTTCATAGGGGACAATATGTGAAATTTAATGTAGAATGGGGAAGAAAATTACATATGAGCTTCTGTCCTCTCTCTCACGTTGGAAGGTGAGGGGAAGAAAAAGCTCTGTACGTTGGCCTCCTATGAAAGACTGTCCACAGAACGACAAAGTATTTGAAGCAGAAAGTGTCTGTTGCCAACGCTTTGTTACAGGGCCAAGGAATTTAGTATGAATTACTGAACTATGCCTTCCTAAATAGTTCCTACACTGATAATTGCCGTACGGGCTGGTGCTGGGGAAGGAGAGAGGAGAAAGAAAGTGGGCAAGACCACTTCTACCTATAGGGATTAGAGTTGGTTAAGAAACCCTCCATCTGCTGTCGAGCTCTTATCTAATAAAAAAGACAACATGCACACCAAACATAAATGTGAGTTACAGTTCAGACCACGTGCAATGATGGCAAACCAATCCTCATACAATAACAATAGCAACAAATAAGATTAATGATGGTGGCTTTACAATCTATATTTAATTTTAACAGTGGGAATCCCATTTGTTAGAAATCGCTAACATCTTAGAGCAGTAGAATAAATAAAGGTCATTGAGAATTTTCTTCTCTAATCCAAACTATTGATTTCAGCAGAGTTTCATGGAGTCTGCAGTTCCTAATGCTATAGAGGATTTGCCCGGCAACTGAATTTGTCCCATTAGTTCAATTGCTTTTTTGAAAAGAGGAATTACATTTTTAATCCCTTTAGGATAGGAACCCAGGTGGTATTTGGAATCCCAAATGCTGATCATTTTTAGATTCTTTCAATATGAAAATTCAAGGTAAAGATACCTCTCTGTACTTTTTGTACCTCTGAATCTCAGAAGAAATGTGAGACAAACCCAGAAATTGGTTTTTGCAGACTGCAGTCCATATCTCATTGCGCCAAAGAAGTTCTTATATTGTGCATTTAATTTTTTTTTTTTTTCTTAGAGAATGCAACTGGGGGAGGGGCAGAAAGAGGGAGACACAGAATCTGAAACAGGATCCAGGCTCTGAGCTGTCAGCACAGTGCCTGATGTGGGGCTCAAACCTTCAAATAGTGAGATCAGAGCTGAGCCAAAGTTGGATGCTTAAAGAACTGAGCCACCCAGGCGCCCCTGTGCATTTTTTTTTTAGTCACAGAGAATCTTACCAGTTTCTATCTTTAGTAAAATTGATATTTCAAAAATGGATTACAATGCACTCCCGTGGAGCTGAAGTATGAGTAAAACACACTGAGTATTGTCTTCTTGGGGGAACCCCTTTGATTTGTGCTTCTTCGTCAACACTTGTATTGTGTGTCTTTGATTCTGGCCATCCTGGTGGGTGTGAAGGGGCAGCTCACTGTCGTTTTGATTTGCATTTCCGTGGTGAATAATGCAAAGACCAATCCAGGGCAGGTTAGGATAGAGAAACGGATTGGTGGCATACAACTGATGGTCTAGAAGTCGACACTCATACTTAACGGTCAATTGATTATCAACAAGGGTACTTTGTATCCTGCACTTTGTTTTGCACTAGCAAGCATGTAAGCACCAGCAACAGAAGCAACGGACAGGCACATAGGCATTTTAAGCCTCTCCCAAAAGACCTTTGCTTAACAGGTTTTTCTTATCATAACTTTGAACAATAGCCCAGAGAGAATTTCTGGACAGAAAAGTATTTGGTAAGGAAAACGATGGTGGCTTACGGGGTGTCCTTGGTGAGGCAGAACAAATATAAGGTGTCGTTGGTCAATGAGTAAAACCCATGGAATGGTGGCTGCTTAGCTGGGTTGTGAAGAGCTCTGGGCTAAAAATCCTCAAGTTCTATGTGTGTGGGTGGCCGTGGGTATTTAGAGGGAGGAAAAAGCAGATGCTTTTTTGCTCCTGGTATCTGCCATTGATAAAGAGTTGATAAGAATATGTGGGATATAAGAATATGATAAGATATGTGGGATAAAGAGTTGATGAGAATATGTCCTCCAATCCTGTGATTCCTTTCGTTCTTCTTGGAAGTCAGTCTCCCACTCCAAAACGTTTAGTGGCTCCTCATGCCTGATAATGGAGTCTCTTCAGAGGCTTCTCCAACGTGGTCCTACCCTCCCCCTTCAATATCCAAGTGCTCCCTGATGTGACGTCTGTGCTGTGTAATTGGCCATGGTCTTCCTTCTTCCCTCTGCTCATGGGATTCCATTAGCCAGGAGCCATTGCCCCAGCCCACCATGGCACACATGCCTACCATTGTCACGGGCAGCAAAAATCATAACTTTCTCATAAAAATGTCCTTGACTGCCTCATGTCATGATGCTTGTTCTCTTTTCGACTTGCCTTTGGTAAACTGGGGTTGCCATCCGTGAGTCCTTACGTCTCCTTAGATATTTGTGGATATGTCATCTTCTTCAGTTGGATATGAGGCTTTTCCACAAAACTCCATGAGGTGTTTCATTTTGTCTCCTTCTCAGACCAGACGCCGTGGAGTGCCTTGTTGCTTAGCACATATTTTTTTTTTTTGTCTGGCCATATGGATCATTGCAGACCTTCGGGACAAAACTGCCTTTGGATGTCCGACCTGATCTGGGGCACAGTAGCCCTCTTGCCTTTGTAACAGGGTGACACTTTCTGGTGGAACCCTATCCTGGCTCAGGTGTGGAATGACTGCTGTCCTGTCATGTGGAGCATAGGTCTCTTATCTGCATTTTAAATCTTTCAGGAGCCCCTGACTCCCACGGTGCACAGCCTTCTGCAGGGCACAGCAGGAGCACAAGGGCAGAGAGGGTTGAGTGTCGTGTGTCTCTGCACGTCCTGGGTTTGGGGTTATTAAAGCAGAGTGTTTCTGTAAGTGTGGCACAGTGGGAAAGCTCCCCACATCACCTTCTTGTCTGCTGACCCCTGCTTCCTGCTGTGCAGCCTGGGAATATATTAGTAAGCCTCTATAGGACTGCGGGGACAGCTTGAATTCCTTTGATTCATCTGCCCTTTTCCCTCTAGTTTATCTGTGTTTACATAGAAAGGTGGTGGTATATATTAGAAGAGTCTCTAGGTGAGCCATGAGGAAGACATCCATACATGTGGATACTGCTGGGTCACTGGGACATCGTGGGTCACTTTTCTGAAGGATTTAGCAAAAGGGTCACATCTGCACTTTTTTGTTTGGCTTGTTTTGTTTTATGTGCTCTTCTTCTGAGTCTGTCCATTTGCTCTGAGTGTCCAGTTAGTTTTCCTCCTGAGACAAGTTGTCCTTTTTTTTTTTTATTATATATACTTTATTTCTGTTTTCCTTTTTATGAGGTTCAATCGTTATCCTCCTACCTTATTATGTACATTCCATCGTCATCCAGGGCCTTTGCTGCCTTTGTGTGATCCTCCCTGGAACTGATTGTGTGACACTTGGTGTCCAGTGATTACGTGATTACAAATCACTTGTAGCTACCACGTCTCATGATTCACCTCCTGTCCATCTTGACCTCCATCCAAATTTTTAGTGTATGTCTGTATGCAAGCCTATATGTACATATTTATTTAATTTGAGAGAGAGGACACGTGCACGAGTGGAGGAGAGGGGCAGAGGGAGAGAAGGAGAGCGAGAAAGAGCATCTCAAGCAGCCTCCATGCTCACTATGGAGCCCAGTATGGGGCTTGATCCCACAACCCTGGGATCATGACCTGAGCCAAAATCAAGAGTCAGATGCTCAACAACTGAGCCACCCAGGTACTCCTAAATTTTTAGTGTTTTTTTAAAATTCTGTGAGGATAAACATTCTGGCTTCTTAACTCCTATGCCCTGTCTCCTTGCTTCCAGTGTCTTGTGACAGCCCTTCCTGTAGAATCATAAACATAGGGTCCTTAAGTACATCTCTTGTCAGAGAGAGAGACCTGATGAGTGCCGTTTTCTGCTCACAGAGGAAATTTTAGCTTGGGATTCTCTTTGCACTTGGCCTCAACCCTCCAGAACTCTTGTAGTGTTTCTCTGGAGCTTCCAGTCTCCTGCATGGGTTCCAGGCAGAGCAAAAGGGTTTGAAGAAATGGGCCCAGTTCTGAAGAGTCTGGCCAGCCTTCCATTCCATGTCCCACTGAAAAGGATGCATCACATGACATTTGAAGCAGAGGCTGCTGTTCTCTAGAGCCAGGCCCTGGGTGTCCTCTTTGTCTCAGGTCCCTTTGCCTGACAATTCCTGTGACCCAGATTGTGGCCTGACCTTCCTCTTTGACACTGACCCCTGCTCATGCCCCAAAACTACAGGCCTAGATGGTGTCGGGGGGGGGGGTCTGCCTCCTCCTGTTTGGCCAAATCCAAGACTGTGCCCTACCCTGTGAGTTGATATGTTCAGGTGTCTCCTGCTAGCAGTGTGAAGCATCCTCCATCAACAACAGTATACGCCTTCCTGCCATTGATAAGAATACGTGGGAAGACTCATCCTCCAGTCCTGTGACTCCTTTGTTCTTCTTGGAAGTCAGTCTCCGACTCTGAAACCTTCAGTAGCTCCTTCCCTGAAGGGATAATGGAGTCCCTTCAACACCTTCTCCAATGTAGTCCTACCCTCCCTCTGCAATATCCAAGTGCTCCCTGATGGACTGTGTAACCGGCCAAGGTCTTCCTGCCATATGTTTTTGGCTGCACCTGCCTGATCTTGGCCTGGTTTCTGGTTCTCACCCTTCCTGGAAGTAAGCCATATGTCCACCCAGGACGTGGTGCTTCAGCATCGGTCTTTTAGCCTAACCCCTGGGTTGTGAAAGCTCTGTGGGGTGACAGGGCACCATGGAAAGAAGAAAGAGGAAGAGAAGAGGTGGACCCTGCAGTTGTGGTGGGCTAGAAATTCCTCCAGTGACCCCAGTCTGATTACCTCCTCATTATGCTCCTTTTGTGCCAGTAAAAAGCAGAAGGCCAAGTCCATGGTCGTGTCAGGTCCCAAGTGTGTGGAGGTGTCCCAGCAGGTGTCCTTGATTATTCTGAAAGCCCCGGAAAGAAGAAGGTTAGCAGAAAATTCTCTGATTTTTTTTTTTTATAGCTACTGCCCATGTCAAGGAGAATAGATGTTTCTTTTGATTTCCTATATTGCTGATTGGGGAAATAGGAGCGATAACACTAGAGTTGTAGTCTCCTGAGATGAGGAAAGAATAAAAGTCCTCTAATTTAGTCTGCTCATTTGACAGGAGATAACTGAAGCCTAGGGTGATTTACGTGTCCTGCCAAGGTCACAGCTGCTCGGCGAGGGTACCTGAGTCCCTCTGCAGTGTTCTGCCCATTTTCTGTGACACCGTCCATGTCGTTTACTTAAATTTCAGCTCATTTCCCACCAACAGTTTATCTTCTTCTTTTCCTTCTTTGTGCAAATGGCATCACACCAGCTCCTCAGTCTTCCAAGCTGGAGCTCTTAACATCCTCTTTACCCTTTCTCTTGACCTCTGTCCGTCACCCGCACTGGTGGATTCTACCGTCTCCAGATCTGTTCTTGTCCTCTTCCTTCCATTATCTTTGTCTTCTTTGTACTTGGCACTTGCGTCCACGTGACTCTTTTCCAGAACAAATCCACTAGGGACTGCAGTGGGTTTTCCTGACTTTCTGGGGTATCCTGCCCACTCCCAGATCTACCTACCAAATGCATGGCTCCCTTTTTCTCTCTTTTGCATCCCCTATCATCCAAGTCTCCCTGGACTCTCAATTGCCTTAGAGCATCTGGGACCCTGAGTTAGGAAACCCAGTGACTTAATGTGGAGAAAGCAAACCATAGCTCACATGTATGCAAAGGCTTATGTGAGGAGACAAAGAGGGCATACCTGTGCTTCTTGAGGTTAGCTTGCCCTTGTCTTGTAGCCTAAACAGTGTGCACTTTGCCATGTTAGGCTGCCATTTTTATATACATTTGTCAGATAGACTTGTATGCATTTATGTACACGCACGCTCAAACACAAGTATGTATGAATATGTTTGAATGTATGCAAGTAAGGGCACATGGACTCTCTATTATGCTGGAGAGAATGATGTTGCCTCTAAAGCATGATCTTTTATTTAGGGGAAGTTTAAATCTCTTCATGAGGAATACAAGGTAAGAATTTCGGGGATATGGTTTTTACTCATGTTGATTATACTTTTTAATTATAATTTCATGCTGTTAAGAGTGGTTTCTGGATCAGAAAGTTGAACGTAAGGCTCTTTTGATCTTGATCTCACAAAGCAGAGGAAGCAAACAGTTTATTGTACACTTACAAATTAGATGAAGAAAATGTGGGATCTTACACAGGAACGATGTACACTGATAATTATGGGAGTATGTTAATCTGTGTATATTGTGGGAAACTGATAGTATGTATACATTCGAGTCATAGTTCTTAAACCTGTAGCAGCGTTCATATCTGCTCCCTAGAGAAATAGAACATTCCTGAAGATGAAGTGCTTTGTCTAACATTGTGTTCTCCAGGGCTCTGCTTCCCATCCTCTTGCTCTAAGTGTTAACCTTCTAATCAACCGAAAAACGTTCACCAAATAACCAGTAGAATGGGAACGTATTACGGCAGACCCCGTGGATAGATACTAGGATATGTGAACATACATGCACGTGTGTGTGTGTATGAATGAGAAAATTCTACCAGGAAGAATTACTGATTTGGTGAGATACATAAGGTAGTCAAATTAATACGATAATCAGCATTAAAAATCAGCTTCCTAAATGTTCCAGATGAGTGGAAGAGGGAACTCCTAGGAATTGGAATGAGATCTGTGTGGGTTGACTGGGGTGATCATGAAAGCTTTTATGGAGCAAATGACACTTAAATTTTGCCTTTAGAGTCCAAATAATTTATCTCGTTCTTTTTACCTCTGCCTTTTCCAGGGCCCTGAATCCTGGGTGATTTGTAACTGTAGATGTTCACACTGGAGAGGAGCTGGGCCAGCTGTGGCTCGGTTAACAGATCCCTTCCAGCTGTTGAATTACACAAGTCCCCCACTCAGGGATTCAGCTTTAGTGAGATCCTAGCCTCCTCACCAGCTCTGTGGTGGGATCTCGCACAGCCCTTGGCTGTGGGCCATCATTATGTTTCTTAACTGTTATTATTTAGACTGAGTAATTTAATTCAAGCAAAGATGATCTATATTCATTTAAGTTTCATTAAGTGGTCATTAGAATGCTTAATCTCATGCATCTTTTTTTTTTCCAGTCTGAAGCACTGCCATTAGTTTAGATAGCACTTATTAAATTTTTAGCCCCACCAAGCCACTACGGTAACGTGAAATATTGAAGTTTTGCTCCTTTGATTCGAGCAGAAAGCCTTATCACAAAGCGTATAGTCCCCCTGCGCAGCGCACATTTGCCTGGGTTTGATTTAACAGAGCCCCCCGCTTCCTTTCCTCTTCATGCTTTCTTGTCACAGATTTCAGCTGCTTTTGTTTTGTGCCAGAGTTTTCATTTCATTTGAAATCTTCATTAACTTAAAAGGTGGGTGGATGTGAGTATGCAGCACTGCCAGGATCACCTGTTTGAAGGTTGGATGTGATCTCAAAAGTGAGTGTTGCAGCATTTTGAAAGAATTCTTTGGCCTTTTGGGATTTTAAAGTAACTTTGTAATTATGGATTATTTCCGTGCAAATGCATTTTTAAGTAACAAGCGCCTGAAAATCTTGACCCCGTAGACCCAGCATAAAGCAATCTCGAATAACCTTGATGAGCTCTTGGCAGTTCTGCCCAGAAGGAGATAAAATCTGTCAAGGTGAGTTGAAAGGCATCTAGAAGCCTGGAGTTTGAGGTTCTGTATTTTCCCCTACAGCAGTTGATGACATTTTTTGATATGTAACTTGGGCCAGACAACTGTATTTCTTACCCTCCTTTACGTGCCTGTGATGTCCTTAAACAGAAGAGAAAAGAAACAAAACAAAACAAAAAGCAAAACAAAACCCAAAAAACACTGGAGAGCCTTTCAGAATTGTCTCAAGTCACTTTTTCTAAGAGAAAACTGAACGTGAGTCCTCAGCATACAAAACTGTGAACAGAGATGCCCCTTTTTAATTTTTTCTTTTTGACTTAAAAAAAATGCGATGCTCCTTTTTGCTGATTTGGGATTTTACGGATATTTTATTTATTTAAAAAATACAGTTTTTTATTCACCTTAGTGTTTACTGGCTAAAGTACTTTATCTTTTGTATTGTCTTGAGGCTAAGCTTTAATATTTCATTGGTGATAAATTCCAAAAGATGAATAAGAATTGCAAAGGAGATTTTTGCTTTGTAGATTTACAGTGGCTGTGTCTGCGCCTCGTTCCTGCTATTACATCTTGAGGAGGACATTCACGCCCGCCAGTGTAACATTGCTTGTTTACGGAGCTCAGCATGCTGGTGAGGGTGTTCGTGCCCCCGGACTGTGACCTTGGCTTTGATGTTTCTGTGAGAGTTTGTGTCTCACGTTCATATCCTTGATCAGAACCACTTCACCCATTTATACATGCTGCTGACATTTTGTTAATACTTTCATCATCTACTTTTGGTTGAAAGTCCTGGAAGTTCTGTGCTATAAGACTGCATGGGCTCAGTAACCTTTAAGTGTTAGATGGAACCTTGCTTAAGTGTTAGATGGAACCTTGCTTAAAACATTCCCTTGTGAGAAGTATGAGGGAAGAACCTGTGTTTCATGGTAACTTGACAGCCCATTACGGTGTAAGGAACACGTTCATATCAGTGATCAGATTTAAGCAATTCAATGGGAGGGCGATTTAACTTCCTGATTTTGCAGAGAAGGAAACTTCCTCACGATGGCAATTGAGCAGGGTGTCCAGTAGCTCACCCACTGGTAAAACCAGAGTATATTTCCGGGCCATACTTGCTTCACTGATCTGTGTCATTTCCTGTAGCACCTGTCACAAACAAGTGTTCCAGTTAAACATCCTAGTTGAATGTTAGGAATACCTGTATACGTATTACATTAAATAGACCATGCCCTTGAGGAGTCCGTAGTCACATGGAAATGGTGAACATTGCAAGGCAAGTTGAGAATTGCTATTAATATTAGATAATTATAATAGAGGTTCCTGGGTGGCTCAGTTGGCTGAGTGTCCGACTCTTGATTTTGGCCCAGATCACGAGCCCAGGGTCTAGGGATCGAGCCCCAGGTTGGCCTCTCCACTGAGCTTGTAGACTTGGTTAAGATTTTCTCTCTCTCTCTCTCTCTTTCTCTCCCTCTGCACCTCTCCCCTGCTTGCACATGTGTGCTCTCTCTCTCTAATAAAAAAAAATAAATAAAATAAAAATAAAGTAAAATAAAATAAAAAAGATAATTATATACCCATTCCTTTGAGTTCTCAGGGGGAAAAACTGACTGATTTTATCTGAGAGATTTCCAGGAGTAAAGATTGTTCTCTAGGGGCTTGAAGGATAAATAAGTAGGTGAGGTGCATCTCAGGTTAGGGGGCATGGTGTAGGCAAAAGCATGGTGGTGTGAATGAGTGTGGTTTATGGTAGAGCATAGGAAGAAATAGTAGCCACTGAGACTGAACAGGTATTTTTTTTTAATTTTTTTAAGCTTTATTTATTTTGAGAGAGAGAGAGAACATGAGCAGGGGAGGGGCACAGAGAAGGAGAGAGAAAGAATCCCAAGCAGGCTTCATATTACCAGCATGGAGCCCAGTGTGGGGCTCATACCCACGAGCTTGTGAGATCATGACCTGAGCCAAAACCAAGAGTCAGATGCCTAACCTACTGAACCACTGAGGCGCTCCTGAACAGGTGGGGTTTAAAATAAAGTTTAGATTTAAGCTGAGCTTCCATTTTGACCTTGTTTTGTAGTTGAAATGTCCTTAGTATTTTTTTTAATGTTTATTTTTGAGAGAGAGAGAGACCGAGTGTGAGCAGGGGAGGGGCAGAGAGAGAGAGAGACACATGCAGAATCTGAAGCAGGCTCCAGGCTCCGAGCTGTCAGCACATAGCCCGACATGGGGCTCAAACTCACAAACTATGAGATCATGACCTGAGCTGAGGAGGCTTAACCAACTGAGCCACCCAGGCGCCCCGAAATGTCCTTATTTTTAAAATAAAGCTAAGTTCATTGCACATAAATGTGTGACAGTAGTAAAAGAAAAATAACAACAACAACAATTAAGATAATAAGGTCTTAGAAAATTTTTGGTGTATTTATGAACTCTGTCTCTCACAGGATTTAGAATAGGCTGTGTACATAGAATAGGGTCCCAGTGGAGACTTGATTTGCCACATGAATGCACTTAAAATGTGGGTGCATCGGTATATGTGCATTCTGACACGCCTGGTCTTTGGTTCCAGTTTCCCTCTCCTTCCCCAGTTAAGTTGGAAGTTGGAAGTACTTTGTATCTTTCAAGTCCATGCTGATGGAGTCAGCCCTCTAAAAGCACCTTCTGTTGTTAATGCCTATTTATTCGGTGGAACTTTACTTCCAAAAGAGTCTGTTTGTTCCCCTAAACACTTTTGGCCGCTTAATAAAATGCCAGACTCTTAATCAAAGTTACAGATGGTAGCACTTGCACAAACCCAAACTGGGACGTGGAAAAGAAAGAGGTGAGCCGTTGACCCACATCTACAGATTGTGCTAATTAATTAGCAGGTGAAAGGTACACTTTACTTCATTATAATTTTTTAATGTGACAGGCTGAGTGGAGATTTTGCCCCCCGCGCCCCCGAAGACAGGTTTATCTGTGGGCCATGAATGTAGCCCTAGGATTGTATAGGACTAAAGGTTTACATATCTTTAGGTCTGGGCAGCAGCCAGGGAGCGTCCAGGCCCCCTGGAAGGCGTGGGGACATAACTTTGGAATCTGCTTGAAAGGATAGTAAATTACATGGGAGCCCTATGGGAACAGGCACTACAGTTGAGGTGGTAAACAAAGTCTAAACCTTTCATGTCATGTGTTGAAAATGTACCCCATGTGGTATTCTGAGAATGGCAGTGTAAAGTCACAGGAGTTTGGCAAGAAGCCACTGCTGGAAGCACACTGCTTCCTTAGTGAAATTCCCTTGGCTTGGCTAGTGCTGTGACATCATAGAAATTAAGACGGGAATGGTCTTTGATGTCATCAACCCCTTCCCTCTCTGCCAGCCTGGGGATCGTCCCTTACAGTTGAGTCTCTAGTTCTTTGTCTAGTCCACTTTGAACTGACGCAAGTGATAAGGTATTGATCTTTCCCGGTGGTGAATTTCTTTCGATTTGTCCAAGCTGTCATTCTGCACACAAACTCTTGTAGCTCCTCGTTAAGATTCCTGCACCACCTGAAACCGACATGCCACCAGGCTTTCAATGGGATGGTTACTCTATTAGACAGGGTCACGCTAGTGACTTTGTTCTCACCTCCTTCTGCTTCCTCTTCTCAACAAAGACAGCAGGAGAGGCACCCTCTTCAGATATACGCAAAAGGGGGGGTTGCCTTTTTAGCCAGAAATTTCTCTCACGTTTCACAATAATTTCTGACATCTCTAACCATATGCAGGCAGTGATTCTGCATTTGGTGGTAGTCGATTTGCCTGCAGTTTCCCTTCTGACCCTGATCCAATGTTGTCCGTAATTGTCAATTCAGTTCTCAGGCATGTCTTGTGGTGTGGAACAATTATATATACTCAGAATTATAAAGGAGGTTATTCTCTATTTGAAATGTCAACATTCATGCCTAATTTGATTTTTTTTCACTTCTTTCCCCCAGTTTCTCTTTTTTTTTAGTAAAAAATTCTGAAGCAAAGCAAAGTCAGCTATCTGTGTATCCCAAACTCTATAAGAGCACCAAGTGCTTAAACTTTAAGATGGACTTTTCAATCAGGAAATAGTAGAACTATTATTAGCTAAGAGCAGAAATATGGTGTATCTCTCTTTTTAAAGGGAGACATACACACATATACACAAACACACGCAATTTAAGGAAATCGCTCAGCTCCAGAGCCTGTAAATCTATTGCTAGCCTTTTTAACAATAGTACCTCATTGTTTTTTAACTGAAAGATGGAGTAATTTCTTCTGTTAATTATTTTTTTGTAAAAGGACACTCAGTGCTGTGCAAGGGAAATCGCCGAAAAGCCTGAGGAGGGAAAAATGTGTAGGTTATAATTTTAGAAGAGCTATCTCTGTATTGGTAACCAAACTCCAGCTGCATCAGGTGCGCCGAATCTCTGACCTATGAAAAATTGTTTGGATTCCCCCCATTTATCTTGTTTGAGCAGTAAAGAAAATATAATTGAAGAAATGGCATTGAAGAGTGTCCGGGGTTATTTGTTATCAAAAGTGGCATGCAGGAGGCTTTCCACATTAAATTTAAACTCAAGAAGTGGCTAAATCTGTGACTATAGGAAGGAACAATTTGAGTTTACCTTTTTTTTGAAAGCTCTGGAAGAAAATGATATACACAGGGCTTCCTTTTTTAAATTTTTTTTTCTTATTTACAACTGAGACTTTTCTGAAGGTGATAATGAGATGGACTCGAAGAATGAAAATGAGAAGTGACTTATGAAATGTGATTATTGTAATTTGCAAATGATGGATGGTGAGAACGACTCTCCCTGCCCCCTCCCCATAGTGGCAGCCTATGCATCATCTGGGTACTTAGTAGAAATGCAAATTCCCAGGCCCTCCAGGTCCATCCGACACACTGAAGTATGAGACCTTCGGGTCTAAGCAGTTTTCATAGATGAGTCCTTCTCTAGTCTCCAAATGACTTGCTTTACCTGCTCAAAATACTTCTCTCTATTGGCTACTGTGGAATTCTTTAACATTGATTGAATAAATGAAAGGTCCTCAGGAGACCAACGGGATTGAGATCCTGTGTCAACCATGAACCACTTTGCGTGTCTTCATGGGTAGGATCGGGATGACACGGGGATCATTATTACATTATCCATCTTCACAGATTTTGTGAGTATCTGTATGTTTAGAGACAGTGCCTGGGACCTAGTAAGTATGTGGTACAAATTACTGATTAGTTTAATTATGACTAACAATAAAAATAAGGGATGATCTGTGTATTTAGTATTATGAAAATGTGTCAGTGAATGCTGTCTGGCTCTTTTCTGAAAGCAGGTTTTGATGGGATAATCAATTAAGTGGGGAAATAATATCAAATTTCCAAAAGAACAATATATGAGGAAAGGATCAAGAATGGGTAAAGAGTAATACTGTGAAGAGGTATTTCCTTAAGTCCTGTTCAGGGATCAGCCTTTGGTTAAGAAGGAAGATTTGAAAACAGAAGCTATTCCAGAGGCCATAACACTGCCTTCTTTTCCCTATATTACTGGGCACTGAATGTTCATTTCACCACACTTTGAGCACATGTGACATATTCTTAAAAAGGCGGTGTGTTTTCTTGTTTTCTCAGCTTCACAGATTTAAATCAGGATATTCTACAGTTTTGTAGCCAAAATAACATAGAAGGGTTGTAAAGTCAGATTGCTGGCCAAGTGTGTGGGGCAAGTATAGATTTTCAGTGAGGGCTAGTACTAATACCAATCAATAGACATGTTTTCAGTCAATTCAGTTAACTGCAGGCATTCCGTGAAATCCCCATGCTCAACGCTATAGATATAAACGTGTACAAAAGATAGTCCATGCTATCAAGAGTCCAATGCGGTGTTTTCCTAAATGCAAATGGATCTTCTCTTTTGTTTTTCTGATTTTTGAATTGAGAGCCATGGATAAGTTCCAGAATGTATTTGAATTAATTATCTTTTGAGGTAAAATATGAGCATTGATAAGGAAGTCAACATTTAGAGATGAATAAATTGCAGTTCATGTACACTATGATTTCCCAGCTTAGTAAAATGAGTAAGATTTTTTTTCCCCCAAGAGACTCCAGCATCTCTTGGAGTGAATGGAGTGGTTCCTTTTACTGAATTCATTCAGAGTTCATTGTATGGCTTTTTATGCATCTTTCTTTCACTTCAGAGTTGACAAATAGACTGAGGAATGTTTGGGAGTGTGTGTGTGTGTGTGTGTGTGTGTGTGTGTGTGTATGTATGTGTATGTGTAGTTATTTCTTAACTGGATAGAAACGATTCTTTATACCTTTGCCTGTGGTTTTCAACCCTAACTACATCAGAACCACCTGTGTGCAATTTTCTTTAAAAATACAGACTCTTAGGGAGCACCTGGGTGGCTTGGTCGGTTGAGCATCCGATTTCTGCTCTGGTCCTGATCTTGAGGTTTGTGAGTTTGAGCCCCACGTCGGGCTTGCATCTGTCAGTGTGTGGCCCACTTCAGATCCTCTGTCCCCTCTCTGACTCATTCTCTCTCTCTCTCTCTTCTCTGTCTCTCTCTCTCTCTCTCTCTCTGCCCTCCCCCCAATAAATAATATTTAAAAAAATACAGAAGCTGGGAGTCCATTTCTAGAGATTGTGACTCTGAAGGTCATTCTGCCCTGGTGTCTAATGGGCAGCTAGTGTCAGGGGCCCTGCATTTATTCTTGACTCCTGGCACAGGTGTTCTCAAGTTAGAAGAGAAAAAATAAATCTAGGTCATTGCTCTCATATTTTAATGTGCATGCAAATCACCTGGGTATTTTGTTCAACTGGGGGTAGGGCCTGGGGCTCTGCATTTCTGAGAAGTTGGGGGTGATTCAGACACCGTAGGTTTTTGGCCCATGCCTTAAGTCATAAAGAACTAGATCACGATCTACACTTCAAACAAATAATGGCATACTGTGACTCTAATTATGACAGTCCTGACTCCCATGTTCTCCCCCTGCCTGTTTTATAACAATAGAAAAGAATATTATGACTTGCTAAATAACTTGCCCTTTCTTTCTTTACATGATTAAATGTATATTACCAAGCCTGAAAATGACTTTGTAGTATAGAAAGGATTTTGTAAGCACGGTTCACCTCCTTAATGGAATTCTAGAAGTTAATGTTCTGACTGATAAAAAAGCCAGTCTTTGGGGGCAGTATATAGAAGTAATGAGAAGTTAAAAGGAAATGAAAGAGAATATGTACATGGATACCCAGATGCAGTTATAAGTACATAATTATAATCATCATTGCCTATTAAGAGAAGATACTTACTTGTTATACCTACCTGTTAAGAGCATTAGCTTAAAATATTTTTGGTTTGAAAAGCTCGGCGTATGTAGTAAATTCTCAGTAAGTATCAGTTATTGTCATCATTCTTGTTGTTAACATCATCATTGCTGGTGGCAATGCTCATTTTTCATAAGGCCCTTTAAGAGAACTCTCACAGTGTTGGTTACAATATAAGAAGAAAAGAACAATTCTGAAGGGAAACATACTGAGAATCAAAATTGTTATGGGATAGGATAAAACTGAAATATCAAAACTTAGGGAAAAAAGAGCAAAAGTGCTTTTTTTGTGAAGTAAACATCCTAAAGAAAGATTTTTTCCTGTTCATTGGTAATATTCTGGCATGTCATTAATCCTAGCAAAGTCTCTCAATTTACTGATGCATGGA
The DNA here is from genome assembly GCF_018350175.1 of Felis catus. Taxonomy (NCBI): domain Eukaryota; kingdom Metazoa; phylum Chordata; class Mammalia; order Carnivora; family Felidae; genus Felis; species Felis catus. The sequence continues at coordinate 46,810,403 of NC_058371.1, read as the reverse complement.
TTCCGTTTTCAAATATCGCATTAGTTCCTCTTTATGGACTACACGTTCATGTTCACTAGCAAACACCCAGTTCAAGGCACAGGTGTAATTTGCATGTAGTGGAGGATAGCTCTTCCTCCTTGTCCTTTGAACTGGTTAAACCATCATGCCAGTCTGCTTTCCTTATTGTTTTCAGTTTAAAAAGAAAAAAAAAAAAAACAAATCAAAACCAGGATGGGATACCACCTCATACCTGTCAGAGTGGCTAAAATTAACAACATAAGAAACAACAGGTGTTGGTGAGGATGAGAGGAAGGGGGAACCCTCTTGCACTGTTTGTTGCTGGGAATGCAAACTGGTGCAGCCATGCTGGAGAACAGTATGGAGGTCCACAGAAAAGTAAAAATAGAAGTAGCCTATGAACCAGCATTGCACTATTGGGTATTTAAACAAAGGATAGAAAAATGCAGGAGTGAAGGGTGTACATGCACTCTGATATTTATAGCAGTATTATCAACAATAGTCACACACATGCATGCATGCACATCATGCAATGTTATTCAACCATCAAAAAATGAGATCTTGCTACTTGCAGCAACGTGGATGGAGCTAGAATGTATTATGCTAAGCGAAGTAAGTCAATCAGAGAAAGACAAGTACCATATGATTTCACTCATGTGGAATTTAAGAAACAAAACAGATGAACATATGGGGGGGAGAGAAGAGACTCTTAATGATAGAGAAGAAACTGAGGGTTGATGGAGGGAGGTGGGTGGAAGATGGGCTAGATGGGTGGTGGGTATTAAGGAGGGCTCTTGTTGTGATGAGCCCTCCGTGTGGCATGTAAGTGATGAATCACTGAATTCTACTCCTGAAACCATTGCACTGTATATTAACTAAAACTTAAAAAGATTTAAAAAGTAGGAATAAGAGCCAAAGCCAAATTAAGTGTGCCCCAAGGCATTTGCTTTTAGTGTTGATGTGGGAAAGCTTCATGGTGTTCTATGAGCCTTTGTGTGAGGTTGGAGCTTGTGGGAGCTAAGTTCCTGACCTGCCATCTGTGACTGACCACCAGGCATGTGCTGGGATGGGGTTGGGGGGATAAAAGCCCAATGTCCTGTGTGTTAGGCATAGGTGGAAGAGTCTTGATGAAGAAGGTTGTGGCTGGGATGATTCTGTTGAGGTGGCACATTTGATATGTCTTTGTGTTGTGAAATAACATGGTTATAAAGTGGGGGAAAGCTGTCTCTTTTGTTTTCCCTGGGTCGATTCGCAGACCTCTTCTTCCCCATCGTCAGTCCTCAGCTCCATATTGAATTGTTCAGTTCAGTCTGAGCCAAGAAAATTACCTGTTGGGATGGACTTACCTATCTCCATGTAAAATTGGGGTGCATCATTTAAAAAAATAAAAATGAAACCACGTAGTCTTCAATGCACGTTTTCATTTCTATAATCCCATTGTTACGTTTCAGTCAAAAGTGTACTTTGGCTCTGTATACCTTCACCTTTTATAGTTAGGCAAAGAAATTTTTGGTTATGCCAGTGGAAGAAATGTCCATGTTGTGTGTGACGTCCCTTCGAACAGGAAATGCTGTTGATTAAGAAAAGTAAGTTCAGTAGACTTATTGCAATAAGGAAGAATACCAATTTGAGGAGTCATAGTAGTCTTGCAACAGGAGGAAAATGAGGGAGGAGGTTTATGAGATAAAAAGCCTGGGTGGGTGAGTTTGAGGCACGTCTTGGCAAATGAGGAGCCAGTTAGGACTGTGGAGTTCTTTGCATAAAAAAACGGGTTTGGAGGGTACAGTGAGATCAGGGTCTGGATGTTAGTATTGGTGAGGCAGGCTTTAGTCTGCTAATAAGTTACCTATTTTACTTGGTTTACAGTCCTAGTTTCCAGAGACAAAACAAATAAAACCCACAAAATATTTCTTTTTGCCTGGTTCCAGTATTCCTTACCACAGGAACTGGAGTGTGTAGTAGTTTCAATTCTCAAACTTCATTATGGAGAAAGGGTATGTATTAATGTCACATTGCTACCAAAAATTACCAGAATCATAGTGGCTTAAAACAGCACATGTATATTTACTGTTCTGTCAGTGAGAATTCCCACATGGGGCACACTGGGTTCACATCATGGTGTTGGTAGGGCTATGTTCCTCTTTGGTGTTTTCCAGGGAGACTCTGTTTCCCTGAACTTCTCAGCTTCTAGAGGTTGCCCACACACCTTGACTAGTGGCCCCTTCCTCTACCTTTAAAGCCAGCAAACTTGCATCCCTCTGACCCTTTTTTTTTTTAAATGTTTATTCATTTTTGAGAGAGAATGGGGGAGGGGTAGAGAGAGAGGGGTCAGAGGATCCAAAGTAGGCTATGAGCAGACAGCAATGTCTCTCTGACCCTTTTTTTTTTTTTTAAATTTTGTTTATTTATTTTTGAGAGACAGAGACCACAAGCAGGAGAAGGGCAGAGAGAGAAAGGGAGACACAGAATCCGAAGCAGGCACCAGGCTCTAGGTTGTCAGCATAGAGCTCAATGAACGCCTAGAACTCACAAACTGTGAGATCATGACCTGAGCCGAAGTCGGACACTTAACTGACTGAGCCACCCAGGTGGCCCTCTGACCTTTCCTGAAGTTACGTGCACGCCTTACACTTTGAAGGACACTTATGATTGCATCGGGTCCACAAGATATCCCTCCCAGTGCAAGGTCACATCCCCAAAGTCCCTGTTGCCATGTACGATAACATATTTACACATTCTGGAGATGAGGATGAGGATATCTGGAGGAGTGGGGATGTTGCAGTATTTGGCCTACCACATGTGTGATAGGTTGTCCAGAAATTGGGAAAAGCTTATCTATCCTCTGGCAGCCTTTGGCTACCAGAATGACCTCATGGTACAGAAAATTCTTTGGTAATTCTTGGAGTGTTTGTTTATGTTCATAAAAAGCAAGGATTGTAGGACTTCTTCCTGTAATGAGATGGATGTCAGCGAGATCTGTTGGATAACATTCATGTATTCTGCTCTTTAAAAAAAAAAAATTATGTGGTGTTTTTTAGAGGAAACTACCATTCTGTTCTCTGTGTGCTAGTTAGCCCCAGGAGAACATAGGATACCTACTTGAGATGATTATGCAAATAGAGCTAAATATCTGAATACCGATTCCTACATTTTATCCTCTGTAATCTAGTGACTCCCTTGGTACAATACGATTTCACATTATCTTCAGTAAGAAATGGCTTGCATTTAGCTTTTTATATCGTACGTCCTATAGATCCTCTCAGTATTGTTTTGCATACATTAGGAATCCTCCTTTCTTTGAGACGCACTGCAGATAGGATTCCCCAACTTAAAGGCATCAACAGCACAGACTTGGCCTCATTTGAAAAGCATCAATGACACACATACATTTGAGTGTCCTACTTCAGAAACTGATCAGGAAAACACCCGTGATTCAGGAAAGACTCCTTTTCCCCATGAGTTGGTGTAAGGTCTCATAGCCATGGAAAGTATCCCTACTAAGCCTCAAGCCACTTCAAGACTACCCTGTGACTCCTATATGAGGTCTGTTTGAAGGCAAGGGGAAAGAACTAGCTTTGTTAATCTGTCAAAATTGGCCTTTTTCTAATGTTCATTTGGAATTAGATTGGGATAACCCAATCTGTCATGGACCCAACAAGGTTTGTGATATGAGAGAGGCTACTTTCAAGCAGAAGAGAATTCTATGCATTAGAATATTTATTATGTGATTCTCCACATGATGAAGAATTGGCAATTACCTAAATGCCTACCAGATAGAGTTAAGTTACATAATCTGTGAAAGCAATGCATGTTAGTGAATATTGGCAGACATGGAAAGTTGAAGACGGTAGCATCCCGTTTGTGGTATATTTACAATATATCTTTGGGGACCCAATACAGAAGTATGAAAATACAGAGTGTGTGCAGGAATGATATGTGCACTTTGGTGTATATACAATTTATTTTAATAATATTAAAAGCTGTGTATATTTATGCTGAGATAGAAGCATGCGAAAGGCTATATTAAAACTTAACAGGATTCAGGGTGCCTAGGTGGCTCAGTCGGTTGAGAGTCCGACTCTTGATTTCCCATTCGGTCATGATCTCACAGTTCATGAGCTCGAGCCCTGCGTCTGGCTCTGCCCTCGTGATGCGGACCCTGCTGGGGATTATCTCTCTCCCCTGTCTCTCTGCTCCTACCCCATTGCACTTTTCTCTCAAAAATAAGTAAATAAACTTAAATAAAAAAACAAAACAAAGACTTAACAAGATTAGAGTAGTGTTGGCACTTTCACTTCCTGCTTCATACACATCTGGATAGTTTGAAATTAATGACCAGCATTTATTTTTACTGCCTAGAGAAAGAAATAAAAATTAAGGAGACTAGTGAATTTGCGGTATGTAACACCGCTTAGTAAAACTGTTTAAAGCAAATGGAAGATCAAAAACTATAAGATGCCACGACTATGAAACAAAATTGTGCAAACTAATGCTAGCTTCCATGTCCTCCAGATAGCAAGAAAATTAAGAAAATGGGATGAGAATTTCTATGTGTATATGAAGAGGTATTATTTTTCTTATTGCCAGAAATCTTGTTATTACAACTGTCAGGTCCCATTAGCAGTGAGAGCTGCACAAGGGCCAAGCTTTAGCTCCAGGGTAGTAATGTACATTGGGTTTCATACTCTTTTTTAAATCTCTAGAATCTGGCAGAGAGCCTGGTACTTGTTGCCAAATACATTTGTTGATGAGTAGATGGACGGAGTAGTGGGAACACCTCTGCCTACGTCACCTTTCTATGGCAAACGGTGATTGGTTTTCCCTTTGTAGTGCCTTGAGTAGTTACAATTAAAAAGTAAAAACAAAGACAAAAAAACCCCAAAACCATAGGGCTCTTCTCTTTTCTTAATGGAACTGGGGGGAAATTACATGGATCGTGTATCTTCAGTGCTTTGGGAACCTCAGGTCAACAACTTTTATTCCAAGCAGTAGTGGTGGTACAATGTTAGAATCTTAAAGAGCAGGGACTGTTGCAATTTTTATTACTTTTCTGCCAGGATCCAGCACTGTACTTGAGTATTTGGATGGTCGATACTGCTGTTTAATTATAAAAATGAAGAAGAGGTAAATATTGTTTTTCCACAAATATGTGACCATCAAAATAGAGGGCTTAACCGAATCAGGTGTTGACACATCTGATAGAGTAAAAGGCAACACTCGAGCAGACTTTTCACCATCATTTAAAAGAAGAGAAAAAGTTGGGGTGCCTGGGGAGCTCATTTGGTTGAGCATCTAACTCTTGAATTCAGCTCGGGTTATGATCTCAGGGTCCTGGGATTGAGCCCCACATCAGGCTCTGCACTGAGTGTGGAGCCTTAAGATTTTCTCTCTCTCCCTCTCTCTCTCTCTCTCCCTCTCTTCCGCCCTCCCCCTCCCTCTGCCACTCTCTCCTGCTTGCTCTGTCTTTAAAATAAATAAATGATAAGAAGAAAAAAGGGAAAGCTAGACAGAAGAGACTGTGGGGTAGAGTTAATGTTATAATTATCCTAAAGTTTATTTGGATTCTCTTTTGCCTATATTGCTAGAATTGTTATTTTGTATTTAAAGAAGTTTTTCTCCGAAGAACTTATTTTTAGATGTAATACTAGAGAGTAAATCATTTCAGATGCATGGAGAAGTCATGAATAATTAACATAGCAGCCCCAAACCTGCTCAAAATTCCCATCTCTATGTTTAGTCCCTGTTCTTTTCCATCCAGATAGGCAGGCGATGGCTAACTCTATATTTCACAAGATAACAAAGCATCTCTTATTCAGGAAAAAAAAATCCACAGGCACTTCCTCAGCCTCTGATACTATTTTCCTCAGACATCAGCAAGCCCCTCCTTCCCTCTGTCACAGCCCCCAAGTGTCCTGTGTGGCCCACAGCTGCAGAATTTAAACTTGATTCTTCAACACAGTGGAGAGCCTGGGTACTGGGATACTGGCAAATTTAACCTGAATGTCAAGAGAATACTGTTACCGGTAATTTCTTTTCTGGGTATGGTGACTTTATCTCCCTGGGGAGAGGAAGGAAACTCCCCAGAGCGTGAGCCATGTAAACATCAGTTTGGAGCGCATTTAGCATTTGGTATTTATTAGACTCAGTAGTTCCTGAAGTCCTCCTGTCTCTGATATATTTATTCTGTATTGTTCACGCTCCCTTCTTTATCTTCTATTGTCTGTTAATGTCGAAATCTCCATTTTGGCATTTGATCATTGCGCCAGAGGTCTGCAGGGTCACCCTTGGGTTTGGTGGTTCATCACTAGGGGGACTCAGGACCATGGTGTATTAAAGGTACAGAGCAAAGTCCACAAAGGGAAAAGGCACACAGGCGAAATCCAAGGAAGATAAGACACAAACATCCAAGGGTCCTTTCTCAATGGAGTCACACAGGAGGCACTTAATCCCTCCCCGCCAAAATTGTCATCATACATGTGAGATGCTGCCAGTCAGGCAAGCTCATCAGACACTCTGCCCAAGGTTTTTGTTAGGGGCTGGTAAGTTAGGCCCCCTCTGCCTGGCATGAGCCCAGATTCCATATACCCGTGAGGAAAGTAGATGTTCAACACAAACCATGTTGATGTAGACGGGTCAGTCACAATGCACCATTCTTACCAGTTCTCGTAAGAATGTAAATAGGGGGCTGAAAACCCTCTTGAAATCGAAATTTGCGGAGTCCAGTTAAGAACTGACCTTGTTGGGGCGCCTGGGGGGCGCAGTCGGTTAAGCGTCCGACTTCAGCCAGGTCACGATCTCGCGGTCCGGGAGTTCGAGCCCCGCGTCGGGCTCTGGGCTGATGGCTCAGAGCCTGGAGCCTGTTTCCGATTCTGTGTCTCCCTCTCTCTCTGCCCCTCCCCCGTTCATGCTCTGTCTCTCTCTGTCCCCAAAATAAATAAACGTTGAAAAAAAAAATTAAAAAAAAAAAAAAAAAAAAGAACCGACCTTGTAAACAGGCCCTTGAACGATAATCATGTGGCCTGCTGTGCTAACCCTTTTCTGCACGATCTGTGTATTAATCTCTAATCTTGTCAACTTCTTTGTCAGAGATTCTGAAGCTTTATGTGGAGTAGGCGCTGGTTGAAAACTCTGATTATATCCCACCATTTTGCTGAACTCTTAGTAGGTGCTTTACTTCCTCTCTTCCCTGTCCCAGCACACAATCCTCTAAGTTCTGTGTCCTCTACATCTGGTAAGATATATCCAGAGTCCACCCAGTTTCTTTCTTTTGTCCTGTCCTAGTTCAAGCCAGTCATCTCTTGATAAGACTATTGCAGTGGCCTTCAGACAGCTGCTCTCTTTTCAACATTTGACTTCATTAATCCACATGGCACAGAGCAGCCCAAGACTGTTTCTTAAAACTGGATAACATTACACCTTTACTTAAAGTTCTTCCAGGATCTCACATTACTCTTAAGATGAATTACAAAGACTGTAATGGGACCTCAGCTAGCCCTGACCCATCCAGCCCCATCTAGGACCATTCTGTCTCTTATTTTGCAGTGACACCAGCCTTCCCAGATTTCTCCAAATGCCCCAAGCTCACTCTGTCAGGCTTCCCATAAGCTCATCCATATACCTGGAACCCTAGTTTTCTTTCTTATTCTTAGACTAATACCTGCCTATTGTTTACAGCTTACTTTAAGGGTAGGGCAACCACATAATTTATCATCATATTTTTTGGATGATAAATCCTCTTTAGAGGATAAGGGAATGTTGTTTGTAATTCTTCCAGGTCAACAGATGTAACCTTGGCAATGCTGTCATCCTAGTAATCGGTCTCTTCCTTGAAGAGCTCTTTCTTGAACCATCCTTTTAAACTGCATGACTGTCTTCCCCTCTGTGATAACCTATCATTTTCCTTTATACTACTCATGTCGTAATCATTATATACCACTATATGTGATGATTTGTTTAACATTTTTTATCTCGACTATGCTCTGAAGTGTCACAGGTTTGTGGGCAGTGTAGCCAGCAACCAGCAGCTGCCCCAGTGGACATGTTATAAATAGTCCCTAAATTCATAATTACATAATGGCAGTGCTTCCAATGAGGTATTTTTTGATCTGCCTTTTCTTCATTCCCCTGCTTTATTTTTTCTCCCAGATTGTATTTGGGAGCTCTTCATAAAATTCTTGGATTTTTCTTCCAGTTTTTGTCTTAATGAGCATGGAAAAGAATCCATTTGGTTATGTGTTGACATTTCACCTCTGCAAAAACTCTCAGGCATATTGGTTTGCTCGTGATTTGTGTGCATTTGAAATGGGCATGCTCCAAATCTCATTCCATTCATTTTGTCTAAACAGGAATACTATTCAATGAAAAATGGTCCTCTTCATATCAATTAATTCATCTCACCTTTGTAGGTATGAATTTGCTCTGATCTCCTGGAACCGGTCAAGCACAAAATTGGTTTCTCTGAACAAAGCGATGTACTCCAAATGCTAGGAAAACTCTCTAACATTTCCCAACCTCTTAGGTGGTGATCCAGGCCAGGCTGCCTTGCTTTCCTTCAAAGGTCTAAACAAGTCAAATAGGCCTACAGTTGTGGGTAGATTTAAAAATTTGGCCCAGCTGCTGTCATCCTGCTCTTCTGATCCTTTCTTCTCTAGAGAGTGAGAGCTTTTATTTTGTTTCAGATTCAACCCAGAGTGAAGGGTTTGTGTATCAATTTTCAAGCCACGTACTTTGCACTATCTTTGGAAATGTGTTTATATACTGATTTCTGCATCTGGGCATCACAAATTCCCATGCATATATATGTCAAAAGTTAGTATATTTAACATCTGTGTCTTTTTAAGGAATAAGAAAAAATTGAGAATTGGAATTGAGACTGCTTTAATTACAGAATAAAAGCTTTTCATTGATCTTAATTCGATACAACAGTTTAAATTTTGATTGTGAAAGCTGGCTGTGGACACAGTTGATTGCCTACCCACTAGGGTTCCTCTTTGCCAGCAAGCTGCCTTCAACTCTAGGGCTAAAAAATACAATACTCACTTCTTCTGAAGCCCCAGCAGCCAGGAAATAGGCAAATGTCACAGTGAGACCAGAGCGGAAGTCTGACAGTGTGTCCAAATGTAGTCAGCTTGGAAACTCCTGGAAATGCTCCCTTCATAATGAAGACAGCTATGTGTGGAGAAACTGCTTTTTTTTTTTTCTTTTTTGCCTTTGGATAAGGTCAATAAGCATGTGATGCCTGGAGCAGTGGCAGCCATCTTTTGACCATGAAAAGCCAAGCTTGATGATGCCCAGGTTGAAAAAAGAAAAGAGATGCACCTGTAATGACTTTATTGGGCAGTTGCATCAACCTTGGAAGCATCAAGTGTCCTCCAACACTTAAGCATGTGAAATAATACATGTCCTTGTAGTTTAAGCCACTTTTAGTGGAGATTCTGTTTCTTAAAGAAAAAAGGAGACAAAACATTTCTAGATACACTGTGGGAGAATTAGTTTAAAAGTTCAAATGCATTATAATAAATTTATCCTTAAGATGCCCATTTGGCGTGTGTGTGTGTGTGTGTGTGTGTGTGTGTGTGTGTGTGTGTGTCTATGTGTTTGGGTGAAATACTTTAGTCAGTACCTGAGTTTGGGCAATAGATGTTTTACCACTGGGCTTAACAATCAAGCTGTTCGTTATCCTGGATTATATTAACAACAATTCAGGCAAAATTTTGTTAGCAAGGGACACTCTCTCCTTTACTGGCCTCTTCTTCTCTTCCTTATAGGCCTGATCACAGGCATAGGTTTCCTTTTTTTCATTCATAAAACAAAACCCTACATTCGTCTCTCCTAGCTGTGTTCTCCTTCAGGTTGTTAGAGCACAGAAATGTGCCTTGGTTTTTATCAGCACAGGCATTGCTTGACTAGTTGATGAAAGTGGTACATTTCTAGTCCAGATTATGGAAAGTGCTACATTTTGACAAAGGTTTGTAGATATTCCACCATGGTCCTCCTCTCCCCCCACACTCACAATGCAGTTACAATGGATTACACTCCTCCCTGCTCAGTTCACCTGTTAGGGAGAATTAGAAGAGGGGTTAGAAAGTCTGTAACCGCCACTGTTGGTCTTAACTTCAGCTGTTTCTCTTACCGAGTCATGTGTGTGCGTATCCACAGTGGATGGGGTTATATGTGTAAATGATCCATAATGCCTGTTCATTAATGCTAGAAGAATCCCCTGGAAGCAGTCCATCTTACTGTAATCTTGGCTCCAGTGACACAGTTTACATTCATAATGTTTTCTAGAATTATTAGGAATAAACAGAATTGCATGATCTCAAGAAATCCGCCCAGATGAGCTATTCCCCTTTTGTAAAGGAAGATGAAATACTCATAATACGGAGTGAGCAGAGTCCACTTAATGACAAAGATACTGCTAAAAAAAGAAAACGCGGGCAAGAAGCTGGGAAAAAAATATTAGGTTAATAATTAGCTTAATACTGATCTTAATTTGGCCTCGTGACTTACAGATTTAACCTGGAAAGCTTTTGTTCACTTGCATGCCATCGGCTCTGATCAGTCTTTGTATGAATCCTTTTCTGCTCCATTATTCACGGGTCCAGTTAGGTCATTGAAATGTCCTGAATTTCTGAATGTTCAATCTAATCTAGAAGGCGTTTGGATAGTTTAAGTTCTGTTGAGTGGTTTACGGAAAACTGAATATTGATCTAATGTGTCTGTCATTATCTCTTTTCCTCCTAAGTAGGAATTTGAAATTTATGCAAACTCTGTGTTCTCACGAGACATGAGGACATTGGTTTCTTTAGACCGTTGACCAACTTGATGACCAATTAAGCTGTCTGACATTAACTTCTCACCTTGACTCTCCAATGGAGGAGGCATTAGGATTCTCCGTTAGGAGCTTGATAACCTTTCTCTTCTGAACATCTTTATTATCCTTATGCCCTCTTCCTTATTGGCCCCAAAATAATAGCGAGAGGTTGAGAACTGTGACCCTGAAGGGGATTGGGAACTGTTTGATGTCCCTCAGATCATCCTATACTTGGTTCATTTATGGGTTCATATATGTAGTCCCTTTGTGTTCTAATGGTCCAGGGTTCACTTCTAGTGCTACCCCAATCTTTGAAAGCCAGACCCGCATCAACATTCATTTCTCCTCAGAGACCTCTTCTTTCCTTCTTGTGTCACAGTCAGATCCTGCTAGATCATTGCAAAACAGGCATTTTCATGTCCTGAAAGGGAGTATGTGAGTTAATATTTGCTACCTTGGTAGCTGTTTCTACCCCCTGCCACCTGATATGTATTAATCAAGCTCAGCCATCACATTACATGGTGTAAATCATGGAAGTGAAAGCATAAGCTCTTTGTAATGATCTCACCTTCTGATGAAGGTTGCTGGCCAGCAGTCTCCGGGCCCTGTGTCACATTTATAAAAGCCACATTCAGGTCACCTCCTCAGCAAAGATGCTGTGGGTTAACACCTTCATGTTGCTGCCTATTCTGGATGCTCAGGACACGTGGGAGAGGATGTTTCTATATCCAGCCTGAGCCCTGCTCCTTAGACCTGAAATCCTCTTTATCATCCCAAGCACCGTCCTGTGGCATCTACTGCATGGAAGATGCCAAACTAGGCACTGGGGACATAAACAGTCTGGAGAGGTCCCTGGAGTAGAAGAAAGTGTCCAATACCTCAGTGCCTAGAGTTGACTTACAGTAAGAAAATTCTGCTGTGGAGGCAGAGAATTATCTCAGAAAGAGATAATCGTCATCTTCTTCAGCTGTCCTCTGACTGACTAGACCAAACTAAATCCAGTTAGTCACTCCCTGTAGGGTGCAGTGCCCTGTCCCTGGATTGTGCCTCCCTGACCATCTTGCCCTCTGTTCCTTCCTCTTTTTTCTGTTCCTCTCGCCAAATCCTTTCTGATGCCAGCTCTCCAGTTGCCTGTGTGGAGATCACAGCGTGGGTGTGGACATGTGCTGTCTGCACTTGTTCTGCTAGCCCGAGGTCCTGCAGATGGTGTTCCCTTCTCCAGTCTCACCTCCCTGGGGGCCTGAGACAGCCCTGTTAGAGGACATGAAGTGCCTGTAGTCTTTCTAGGGTTGAAAACAAAAAGTCATTCTGATAAATGGTAACTTCTGCTGGGTCTGTTAGAAAACACAAGAATGTGTGGTAATGGGATGGAAGAGAGGATTTGCCTAGCACCGTTAGGTATTTCTGGAAGAATACGCCTCTTAATGGTTTGGGAAGAGGCCAGCAGCGTCGTTCAAGATGGAGTGCCCATTGTGAGATACACGGTGCTGTCCTGATGCCCAGCAGTCAATTTGAGCAGGAAGAAAATAAAATAGGTATTATTTATGAAGCAGTGAGGCTCTGGGGTGCTAGGACTCTGAAAAAACTGGGGCTCAAATAGAGACAATTTTACTTCTTCCTTTTCAATTCTGATGCCTTTTATCTCTTTTCTTGCCTCATTGCTCTAGCTAGGACTCCTAGTACTGTGTTGAATAAGAGTGGTGACAGTGGGCACCCTTGTCTTGTTTCCCAGGTGATTCTTAGGCACATTCAAGCTTGATAAGCATTGGTCTAAGCTGCTAATAGTAGACTTTTGGTGTTTTAGTGTCCTTATCTACAAAATGAGGATTTTCAGTACCTATCTCACTATTGTAAATATTTTATAAATAATTACATATTAGCACTTAGAAAAGCATAAGCAGTTTTTAGGATAATATGTAAACAGAGCTGTCAAGAGTTCAGAGACTTTGCACAAAGAAGCTCACTTGAGCAGCAGCAGTTGCAACCCACATGATTGTAGCTGTTCTCACCTAGATGTTGGAGAAAGTGGGAGGAGCTGGAAGTGAAGGTTGGGGTAGTATATGGGGTTGTTGGTGTTGCATACTGGCTCCCAGTGAAAATGAATCCTATACCCTAATTAATATGTTACGGTATTCTGAAATTCTAGAAATCTGGTAGACAAAATATCAGAGATACTTGTGAGTTCAAGCCAAGCCTGTGGTTCACATAGTGCCTTGTGTCTGATTTGACCAATTACACAGAAAGCTTGCCTGGTGATGATGTTATATATATTGGCTGATAATTGAAAAAATTTAGCCAATGTTAAATGTGGAAGGAGAAGTTAAAAATAATCAATCCCCCCACATTCTTTATTTTCAGAAAACTTCATGTTCATTTGGTAATGAAGTTTCCTCTAATGTTAAACTGTTTTCAGGAGTTAACATTCTCTAGTCACAACTTTTTTTTTTTATAGGTTCTGAAATCACATTATCACAGTTGATTCATTTTCTAATTTTCAACTTCATTTCTAGTTACGACTCTGACCAGCTTTTAGCACTTCTTTCCTGTAGGAAAATATTATTACATGTGACTATAAATTTGATGTGCTGAACTGGAGTATGTAAAAATAATATCTATATGAATATAATTTACTGAATTTAGAATCCTGACATATGTAACTCAAAGACTTAGCTGAAATCTGTTTGTAGATTTAAATGGGCTAAAAGAAAAAGAAATGCAAACATACATGTTTCTGAGGACTCTCTATTTATTAATATAACATTCAGATTAATTATCAAGTACAAACAATGCAATGTGTTTTGTGAGATCTCACCTCTCCTTCCATTTTATCCCATTTTGGGCTTGATGGTGAAAGAGTGCCTCAAATAAGATGGACTAGAGATAACCAAGGGTTCTCTAGATTATAAATACCTTTTATTATTTTTTTTTTAAAGAATTTTTTTTTCAATGTTTTTATTTTATTTTTGGGACAGAGAGAGACAGAGCATGAACGGGGTAGGGGCAGAGAGAGAGGGAGACACAGAATGGGAAACAGGCTCCAGGCTCTGAGCCATCAGCCCAGAGCCCCACGCGGGGCTCGAACTCACAGACCGTGAGATCATGACCTGGCTGAAGTCGGACGCTTAACCGACTGCGCCACCCAGGCGCCCCTACCTTTTATTATTTTTTAAAAAGCAATAACTGAATCCTCTCCCATGATGTATGTTGAAGGCCATACCAAAAGATAATAGTAATCGGTAAACCTTGTTTATTTTTACCTTACATACTGAGGTGTGGACAAGTTACACATATTTTTAAGAATTATGAGTAATATTGCTTTTCAAGGACACCTTTACCTTGATAAAACTTGGCTAGTTTAATTTTCCAAGACTGTGCTTTATCACAGTCATAATGGGCTGGTCCTAAAAGATCATCGTAGACAGTTGTTTGCTCTAAAAAAAAGTTTTAATAGTGAAAGAGACTGGTAGCCCCCACCTCCGAGAGTATATTTCCCTGAGAGAATTTGATACTGAGGGATATGGAGGACAGGCCAGGAGGGGAAAGAAACAGGAGTCAATTAAGTTCCCTTGAAGGGCTTCCTTAGGACTCTGATAAAATTTTAGAACTTGAAGTGACCTTCTAGATTTAGGAAACTAAAGGTGAAGGCAAACAAATACCTTTTCCAAGGTCCCATGCTTAGGATTATAGTCTCCTCATGTATTGTCTTATATTCTAGGAGTATTTTCTTTCTTTTTTTTTTTTTTAAAGTTTATTTTGAGAGCACGAGTGGGGGAGGGGCAGAGAGAGACAGATGCGCGCGCGTGCGCGCGCGCACACACACACACACACACACACACACACACACACACACACACACAATCTGAAGCAGGATCCGGGCTCCTAGCTGTCAGCACAGCCCAACGCCAGGCTTGAACTCATGAACCATGGGATCATGACCTGAGCTAAAGTCAGACACGTAACCTACTAAGCCACCCAGGTGCCCCTCCATCAGTATTTTCATTGCACAATGAACTCAAACATTCAGAATTACATATACATGTAATATATAGTATATGTATATATATGTATGTATATGTATATGTGTTTGTATGTATATGTATAAATGAAAAGTATATACATGTGTATATAGGTATAAGTAAACAACACTGGATAATAATATTTTTGAGCGTACACTATTTTTTGATTGTCCAGTAATATACTTTCAGATAGGCACACACACTATTACACTGAATTTGATTGTGTGTCTCTCTCTCTCTGTTTTCTTTTTTTTTTTAATTTGATTACTTTCTGAAAAAATCCCGAAGGCCATATTATAGAAATGTCAGTTTTAAAATGGAAGAGTAAACTATAGTTATTTTTGTACTTTTAGTTCATTTGGGATCACCTCTCTGTTCAGGAAAATTTGTCATCAACTCATAAAATTTCAGGTAGGTACTTTTTATAAAAAATGTTTTGTAAAATTAGCCATTTATTAATAATCATTTTATTTCATGATATTGTTTTAAGTTGACACAGCATTTCAAAATTAAATACCTCTTTGGTTCACTTTCCTTCTTTATAATTGCTTGTATCCCTAAAAATTCTTTCCGTTTTATTTTTTAATTATGACATATCAATGACAATCATGGAATAAGCATCCTTATTTTAATACTAATAGGGTCTTGGGGCGCTTGGGTGGCTCAGTAGGTTGAGTTTCAGACTCTCGATTTTGGCTTAGGTCATGATATAGCAGTTTGAGTTCAAGCCCTACCTTGGGTTCCCAGCTGTGAAGAGTCTACTTTAGGATTCTCTTTTGGGCGTGCGCTCGCTAGGTCACTCGCTCGCTCTCTCTCTGTCCCTCACTCCCCCTCCCCTGCCTTGCTCACAGTGTCTCTCTCTGAAAATAAATGAAATTTTAAAATAAACTTAAAAAAAACACCCAATAGCGTCTTAACTCATAATTAGGCAAAATAAAAGGACAGAATATAAAGGTCATTAGGGTAACCACTGGTGTGTGTGTGTGTGTGTGTGTGTGTGTGTGTGTGTGTGTGTGTCTGAGATTTTGTCACATGTTGAACTAGGATTACATGGGGAGCAAAATCCGGACAGTTAGCTCCAATGATATTCCTTTCTCCTAATATTTGACTGTCCATTTACATGGCTGTCAGAGCATGGCTAAAATGTATTATTTAACAGGGGGAAAAAAACAAAAGAAATGTTTCCTGTATTAAATCCAAAGTGTGCTCATAAATATTACACGCTTCAATGCCAGCACAATTTAAAACTCATATTCACCTGTAAAATTTCAGGAAAAAAAATTCCACAGTGTAACTACACGTTGAGATTCGTAGGTAGTTAGAGATAAAAATAGAGGTAGAAAAATCTGTATTTGTGGCTGTCACATATTCCCATGTATTTAAGTTGGTTCCAGTATATTTTTAATTACAAACGGTAAAGTGCCTACATATTTCCATGAGTCTTGACAAAGGTGTAGTCTTGTAATCACCATGATGTTCAAGATTAGAGCACTTCTGTTATCCCCCAAACATCTCCCTCTGGCCATCATTTTTTAGTTGAACACACTCTCCACCCTTAGCTGCTAACAATCACCGATCCTCCTACAGTTTTGCATTTTTTCAAAATATCCAGTAAATAGAGTATGTAGCTTTGAAGTCTGGTTTATTGCCCTTTGCTTAATGCCTTACTATTTCATCCATATTGTTGCATGTACCCATGGTTGGTTTCTTTCATTTCTGAGTGGCATCCCACTGTAGGAATGTATTACTGTTTGCTTATCCAGTCACCAGTCGAGAGCCATTTAAATTGTGTACAATTTTGGACAGTTGTGATTAAAGATGCTTTAAAAATTCTCGCACAGGTTTTTGTGTGGACCTAAGTTCATTTCTCATGGCTAGGTATCTAGAAGTGGGAATGCCAAGTCATATGGTAAGTACATATTAAATTTATTTAAAACAAAAACCAAAACCCGAAAACCTTCCAGACTCTTTTCAGAGTGGTGTAGCTACTTAGCATTTTGTGTTCCTATGCATAGCTTCTGAGCACCGTAGTGCCTCATTGTTTGTTTTAGTCTTAGCCTTCTAACAGGTAGAAACTGGTATCTCATTATAGTTTTAGTTTTTCTAAATGCTTTTTTTGATACATATAGATCTTTTTTGGTAATGTGTCTATTCAGATCTTTTGCCCAGTTTTAAAGTGGAATTTTTGTTTTCTTGTTGAGCTTTGAGAGTTCTAAAATATGTGCGTGTGTGTGTATGTACAAGTTTCTTTAATTGAATATGTGATATGCAAACATTTTCTCCCAGTCTGTGTCGTGTCTTTATTTTCTCTGTGTTTAGCAAAGCAAAGATTCTGAGTCTTGATAAAGCCTGATTTGTCAAGTTTTTCTTTTGTGATAATGCTTTTGATGTTCTATCTAACATCAAAACCAGCATCACCAAACCTGAGGCCATATGGATTTTCTCCTGTTTTCTTATAGAAATGTTATAGCTTTACATTTTACATGTAGGTCTATAATCCATTTTGAATCAATTTTTGTATGAAGCAGGATTTATGTTTTTAGGTTCTTTTTTTATTTACATAGAATAGCCAGCTGTTAAAGCACCATTTGTTGAAAAAGTATCTTTTCTCCATTCACTTGCATTTGTACTTTGTCAAAAATCAGTGGACTGTATTTGTTGTGATTCTATTTCTTGGTTCCCTTTCATGTTCCATTAGTCTGTATCTCTGTGCTTTCACCAGTAGTGCTTTCTCTTCTCTATTTCTCTTTAAATTTGAGTATAGTTGACATACAATGCTATGTTAGTTTCAGGTGTACAATATAGTGATTCGACAAGTTTATACATTATACTGTGTTCACCACAAGTGACCTACCATCTGTCCCAATATATCCCTATTACAATATCATTGACTAAATTCCTTATGGTATGCTTTCTATCCCCATAACTTCTTCATTCCATTACTGGAAACCTGATATACTGCCTTCTCTTGATCACTGCCATTTATTATAAGTCTCGAAATTGGGCTGTGTGTCCTCCGGCTCTCTTCTTCAGAATTGTTGACTATTTAGTGCCTTTGCCTTTCCATATAAATTTTAGATTCACCTGGTCAGTGTCTCCAAAAAAAGTTGCTGGGATTAGGATTTTGTCGAATCTATGAATAAAGTTGGTTGGGAAGAATTGACATTTTAACAATCTGTGAGCACAAGTAACTCCATTTGTTTAGATGCGGGGTTTATATTTAACTGAGGATTGTGCTCTAACTTGAGAACATCTAGTTAACTCCCAAGAGTAACTAGTGTCTAGTAAGTATGCAGTAAGCATTCAATAAATATTTATTAGATAAAGCAGCAGCTTAGCAAAGATGCTATTGATTTTGTCTTTGCTCCTCATTCACTTTATTCAAGGGAAACCTTTAGGGGTAAAGGAGACTACACAATTTTTTTGGAAAAAAAAAAGACAAAAGAAGCCTTGGGCTCATTCATTGCAATGGTTACTGTGCTCAGTTGCCAAATGAAATCTTGGTGGTATCATCGTAGTACCTTCTTGTATCCTTGAAAAGTAGAAGGTGGCATGTAGCTTTGTAAGGCCAGATAAGGATTTGGTTCTCAAAAAGGTTCCCCTTCCTCTGCCCAGCTATGACCTCAAGTCTGAAAGGTCTTAGAAATCCTGGTACTGTAGAGTAGAAAGAGGCTTCCGAGGATATCTCTTCCAGCGATTACCACATTGTTTTTCTTTTCTTTTTTTTTTTTTTCTTCATTAGGCCACATGCATTTCAAATGAAATCTTACTCAGAAATATAGTCAAAATAGATAAAAGCAGAACTGCTCCGGTTGAACTGGACTCTGAGGAGGTATTTGAAAGCCTCATATTATTAATGCAGCAAGGAGAGGAATGAGCCTCAAAGAGATTATGTAACTCGCCCAAGGTTGCACAGCACACTGTTGCAAAAGCATAAATAGAGTTCCCATCTCCTGATTCTTAGGACAAAGCTCCAAATGACTGCCTTTTCAGATTTTCCTGAAGCTGGATTGTATGTTTCTATGGAAACTCTGTTTTTTGTTTTCTTTGTATGCTATAGTCAGAAATGTGACTGGACTTTATCTTAGCTTGAATGTTTGATTTGAGAGAAGGATGTCTTGGGGCCCCTCCCCTCCCCTGTAGTAAGGAACCCTAGTCGGTAGCTAAGTCTCCACGATCAAGATTTCATTACTTTGTTATGCCTGTAATCCAGGTGGAAAACACTCACAGACAACAGACTTGAGAGAGTGATCACCAAAAACTAGGTGTCAGGTTAGTTTAATGAGGCTTCCTGGCACAGGATGGTTACTTTTCCAGCCATGACTCATGGCCCATGGGTTACTTACGGCACATGAATCATTCATGTGCTTTAGGACCTCAAAAGTTTGCTTTCACCCTGGAGTTAAATGTCTCTTGTTGTCTCAGAATACATGAAAGTCCATCCTGAGATTTTATAGGTAAGCTCATTAAACCTGTTGTATTTATGATTTCTTAAATATGTGAGTTTGATTTGCTGCATAGAGAAGAAACGAGAAATCTAGAACATAAATCGCATGAGTCATATATAAAACTACAAATGCTGTGCCTAATTTCAGAACGGCATTATCATATCTTTCCTTTCTTACCTCTAAATATTTCTTACGGAGCAGATTCCTAATGTCTGCCAAACATCCAGAATAGTGCTGGACATGTAGTAGACACTGACCCAATTTTTTATGAATTGAAAGACTGAGTAAATGAAATATTTAGACCTCAAGTTGAATGTCACCTACTTGGAGAAGTCCATCTTGGCCACCTTATCTACATACATAGCCTCTGTCACTCTTGATTCCGTTAGCCAACTTTATTTTCTTTTAATCTCTTATAATAAATAACACTCACATTATATTACATATATACTTACTTTCTCTCTTCCTCCTCTTGAATGTAGTTTCTAGGATGGCAGAGGTTGTGTTTGCTTTGTTTACCAGTATATCTTTAGTATGGCCCTTTGCATATTATATTAAAAAGTGTGCCATACGTGTTCCTTGACTAAATGAATAAAAGGATTCTTACCTGCTTTTAATAGTTCTATTAAAAATTAAAGAATAGGTCATATATCACCTTATGTCCTGTCCTGCCCTGCCCCTGTGGCACTAGGGAAGTATTAAAGAGAGGAGGGACTTTCACAATGAACAGAACACCTTTTATTGAAAAAGATTTCTTATCTGCAGTGGTTTACGTCCTTGTGTTTCCTGATAGGTTTTATCCCTTTGTTATTTATTGGTGTCCAAACTGCCTCTGGTAAATGTCTGGTGTTCTCCTTTACACCCCCTTTGGTGTGAATGCTTCAGATGTATCTTGAATGTGGTATTTTTTTAAAATATAATTTATTGTCAAATTGGCTTCCATACGGCACCCAGTGCTCATCCCAACAGGTGCCCTCCTCCGTGCCCAGCACCCACTTTCCCCTCTTGAATGCATTATTGACTGTTAGGTTCTTTGGGCTCCTGCCTCTTGTCCTATTTTTAGAACCACCCTCCAATGGGCACCAGTTAGGAATATCCTTAAATTGTCCACACTGACAGTAATAGGGATAAAATGTTCTGCACAGATGGATGGTATTGGCTCTACTGATCCGATCTTATCCTAAAAATATACCCACTATCAGGTTAAGTAAAAACAAATGATTTGGCAGATACCTCAGAGATGTTCCCTTGGGCTAAGGATGCTCACCATTTGCATTGCTTAACTCCTTTGCTTTTTGTATGTAATGACGGGAGGCATGGGGAACATGAACCACAAATCAGAAAGATATGACTTTTTTTTAAACTTTTTTTTAATGTTTATTTATTTTTGACATAGAGACAGAGCACAAATGGGGGAGGGGCAGAGAGAGAGAGAGAGAGAGAGACAGAGAGACAGAGAGAGAGGGGCACAGAATCTAAAGCAGGCTCCAAGCTGTCAGCACAGAGCCTGATGTAGGGCTCGAACTCAAGGGCCATGAGATCATGACCCGGGCCGAAGTAGGACGCTTAACTGACTGAGCCACCCAGGCACCCCAGAAAGATATGACTATGACTTCTAATTTCAAATACTGTAGAGTCTTTTTATGACCTCAGGCAGAGTAGGTAACCTCTCCCTGCCATGAATTTATCATCTTTAACGTGACAAAACGGTGTCTTCCTTTTTAGAAATGGGAGTCTTAAAAAAAATGAATCAATACATGTAAATAAAGCACTCAGCCTTTTTGGAAAGGAAATTCTCACAGTAAGAGAAGACAGTGTTGGATTTGCCATTCAGCTCATTGTTGTGATGAGCCTTTCCTACTGAGTATGAGTAGACCGCTGACTAGACTTGTTATCAGTACCCTGGTGCACTCCTGTCTATCATGCACAACTAGTTAGGTGTTTATTCCAACTCCCAGGACTAGTAATCTAGAAACAGAACCACAGTTCCATGGAGAGCTGCAGAAAATTCTTTTGAGAGAGAGGCGGATGTGCAGTCTACGTAGAAGGAGCTTCATAACACACGTGTGGGTCTCCCTGGCTTCCTTTTCAGCATATAAAGTGACCTGGTTCTATTGAATTTCACTAGTCAGGTAGTTTCTTGTTTACATTGAGTGGCCATGAGTGCACCATGTAGTGGATTAATGCTAGGTGCTGCATACAGAGTTTGCCAGCATTGGGCTGTTTATTTTGAAGAACAGCCATGAATTACACTGTGCAGTCAGTGCAAAACAAATCTATATTAGCTGTGTTCCATCTCCCTGAATTTTAGATTTCTAAAGATACCCCTCTCAGGTTTTCCAATTAGGGGGTTTGATTTATTCCCCCCACTTCTTTGCAGTCCTAGGCAAATTGGGGATGGACATCTGGACTCTGCAACAAAACAAAACATTCAGCTGTTTGTTCTCTCCCCTCTTAAACTCATTAAGAATATAGCCAGAAGCCTGATGCTACCAAGAGCCTTTTACTGCTGCATTCTAAATGTGAAAATAGCAGCTATCGGCACACTGCTGGCAGGCTCTAAATGGAATGGTGATGGGGAGGAGGATGGTGGTGATGGTGATGATCGTGATTGCCCTTTGACTTTCTGCCATCATCTAAGTCACATGACAGAATGTAGAATGAGACAATTTGATCTTGATGAAAGGGTCTCTCTACCACCCAGGGAACGTGTAATAATGTGCAAAGCCCAAAATACTTATTTCAAATTCCTCAAATCATCCATTCAACTCAAAGAATGGCTAAGATCTTTTCAAATGCCCTGTGAAAGTAGTGAGACTGGCCTAGGAAATCATAAAAAGTGAAGGAAAGAGGAGCTACTCTAATCCATCTCTTAAATTGGTGGCGAAAAGGTTTTTTCCCCTTAATAGAATAGGTCTACAGATTTTCTTTCGTATAGAATTTCAGGAGTATAGACTCACCATCAATGGGTCTTAATTCTGGCTGCACATTAGAATCATCTTGAGAGCTTTTAAAAATTACCTGTGTCCTGGAGCCATCCTCCAATTCTTGATTGGAATGGGACCCAACTCTCAATGGGTTACGTGTTTGTAAAGTTCCCTAAGTTGTTTCAAAGTGCTGTTAATGTTGTGAATCTCCTGTTGTAGCATTAATTGATCCTACTAGCTCAGTTTCCCTCTAGCTCTATTATATTAATCTTACCATAAGGTATGCAGTCTCGATTCCCACGGAAATCCAAAAGAGATCCAAAAACCCCTGTTGAAATTGTGAATATAAGTTAATCAAGGGCAGGAACTGTGTGTTTTCTTCACATTCTCTTCAATATTTATGTTGTACATCTTAATGTAGGATTTTTAGTTGCCATTCATATTTAAGTTATGTGGATTACCTTGTTTTCATGTAGTGCTAACACATGGTATCTTATCCATTCTCCAATTGTAGCCTTCTTTTTCTACCTTTAATATAGTCTTCTTACAATATTCCTTTGTCTTATTTAACAAATCTTCTAGCCCAGTTGTTAGTCCTTATTTATTGGTCTAAAACTCCACAATGGGAGCGCTTGGGTAGCTCAGTTGTTTGACTGTCAAATTCTTGATTTCAGCTCAGGTCATGATCTCCTGGAATCTCATGCGATTGAGTCCCATTCTGGCTCCTTGCTGGGTGTGGAGCCTGCTTAGGATTCTCTCTCTCCCTCTGCTCCTCCCTCACTTGCATGCTCGCTCTCTCTCTCTCTCTCTCAAATAAATAAATAAATCTCCACAATGAAAACAAAAGCCATGATTTACATCAGGATAATTTCACTTTTGAAAAGAGAGATTTAAGAACCAAAATATTAAAAAGGACACAGTTTTTGTAACATTTTACCACCGACTAATGCAAATTCTGTTGTCTTTGGAGGTTTTGGAATTTACTTTTGAAGATATTCTCGTCTATCTCAGTGGTTGCTCCATTCATTCATAATTTTCCTTCGACTCTTTCTGGGTCAGTTTTCCAAATCATAATAAACTTGATCTCTTTTTCCCATCTCAGTAGTGAGCATGGAAATAATGCATTGGGGCTTGAATAGGAAGACTTATTATTTTGCTTCATCTTTTATCATTCATTAGAAAATATTCTTGGGGTGCCTGGGTGGCTCTCTCAGTTGAGTGTCTGACTCTTAATTTGGCCCCAGATCATGATCCCAGGGTTGTAGGATCGAGCCCCACATTGGGCTCTACACTGAGGGTGGAGTGTCTTTAAGATTCTCTCTCTCTTTCTCCCCCCCCTCTCTCCCTCTCCCCCCCCTCTCTCCCTCTTTCCTCCTATACCCTCTCTCTCACTCATGCTCTCTCTCTAAAGTAAAAATACAGAAAAGAAAAAAATCTGTAATAACTACCACTGTGTTTAAGAGAACACTGCCTAGTTAGCAGTGTGAATCCACATCATCTACAGAATTGCCTTAAGGCATATGGCTAGACCTCATCTCAGACCCACTAAATCAGAATTTTGTTTGGAGGAGGGGAGGTCTGGGACCCAGGTGACTGAACTAAAACAAAATTGCTAGGTGATTCTACTTAAAAAAATTTGCATCTCCCACCCAATATTAGTACAAAAAATTGTAGATTTTCTGCTAGTTGTTTTATAGTTTAATTTCTAAATACGTAACTGATCTTGACATAATTGTGTATGGTTAGGGTCTGACAAACCTCAGGATCTTGGTTTATTTTTTTCTAAGTGAATAGCTAAGTGACTCAATGTGACTCAATAATACTGATGTGAAGTCAGGGTTGAAAAGCAGATTTCCAGACCCTCTATGACAATGCATTCCATCTGGCTTCTTTTCTTTTTTCTTTTCTTTATTTATATATTAAAGGACCTATAGATGCACATGTTGAATTGTTTAAAATCTATTCAGGGTTAGAGAGGAGAGTGCTCCCCTCTGCTTTCCTTGGCCACTTAATCTTCCCCTACGTCCCAGAGCAATCACTCTTCAGTTTCCTGAATATTCCCCATCTGACTTTTTTCTACTGGGTACCTATATACTCCTTTTACATGTTGACCATGGAGGGTGCATACAGTGCCCCCCACTTGCTTATGGGTAATTATCTAGGTTGTTCTTTTTAATTTCCAGTCACCAGTTGTTTCTGCTACTTTCCTGATGTGTGTGTCCACTGTTAGTTATATCCTTTTGAGTACTGAGTATTTCCAAAATTACACCAGCAGTTATGAAACCCATGATAGTCCCCCTTCTAGACTCCCTACTTTCCTATTGTCAACTGTGTAAACTACTTAAAATGTGGAGTTGTTTTTTTTTAATGTTTATTTATTTTTGAGAGAGCATACGCAGGGGAAGGGCAGGGAGAGAGAGTGGAGAGAGAGGATATGGAGTGGGCTCTGCACTGCCAGCAACAAGCCCGATATGGGACTTGAACTCACGAACCGCAAGATCATGACCTGAGTCAAAGTTGGACGCTCAACTGACTGAGCCACCCAGGTATCCCAAAATTTACAGTTTTTTTATGCTTCAGAAAAGTGGACCATGCTAGATTGGGAAGATGACTGAGTTTCTACTAAAACATTTGGATTTAAAAAAAAAAAAAAGGAAAAATAATAAAGGTCTGGATTTGATTTCCTCTGGGAATGCACCTTGCAAACGGTAAAGTACTGAACAGAGTAAAATTTTGCTACTGCTAATCACTGTTGCTATCTCCCTTATATGATGAAAGATTACAAGGTACCAAGAAGGGTCAGGCATAACCATAGGAGGATTGACTTTCTCTAGGGATTGTATCTGCTGGTTACTTTATTAAATTAATCACTGAATTAGAAAAGGGGAATAAGATTTCAGGCACAGAAAGGAGATGAAGGGATAAGATGAAAAAAAGAAGCAGATAGCTCAGCCAAAAAAAAAAAACCCCAAAAAACAAAACAAAACAAAAACAACAACAACAACAAAAAAAAAAAAACAGAAAAAAAAAAAACCAGAAAAATTGAAACTAACTTTGTATGGCACTGATTTTTTTTTGTTTGTTTTCACTTAAAAATGACTGAGAGCATATTCAAATCTGGCATTTATTTTAACTGGTATTTCATAAATCAGTTGATTTATAAAACCTTGGACAATGTAAATTAAAAAACAAAAAACAAAACTCTTAGCCAGTCCTAAGAGGGAAAATTGAAGATAACCCTAAAAATATCTAATTGGATAAATGTGTGAAGAAGATACAGGTGGCCTCACTGTCTCTCACTTTTGTTGTGTTGTAGCAAGTATTTGAGGTTATAGCATTTCCTTTCTCATCGTAAGAATCAAGTCAGCAGTAACTGTTGTGATTTTTCCATCAGGGAGAGAGGAAGCGGGAGTGATCTTGATTTACTAAGGATAACG
Organism: Felis catus; assembly: GCF_018350175.1. Lineage (NCBI taxonomy): Eukaryota > Metazoa > Chordata > Mammalia > Carnivora > Felidae > Felis > Felis catus. The sequence continues at coordinate 46,784,762 of NC_058371.1, read as the reverse complement.
TGCCACATACAGTTTTGCCTCAGTTGCAGACTAACTTCACCTGAAAGGCAGCAGATAAATATCCGGCAATAATTGTGCAGCGTTTAGTGTCCGTGGTCTAACTGCAAGCTCAGTTATGGAGATGGAACTTGGCAATCAGAGGGTTCTTTACAAGGAGCCATTTGAATGTGGGGTGTGCTATTAAGAGTTAACATCTAGAAGTTGGTCAAGAAAAGGATGTGTGGAGTGATTTTTATATCAGATTCGGTGGTGCAGGATGAGCTTGGGTACTTGCATTACGTTTGGATATACATTTTAAGTAGGATTGATGTGGCTAAGGAGTGGATTGTACAAATGATTTATTTTCTCCAACAGAGCCATTTGAAAAAAGTTAGTGTGCAGAAAAGCAATATAACATGGAATGAATCAGCCAGTACAGCACTCTATTCTTATTTTGCTTGAAGTAACAGGTCAAACGTATAGATTTTTTTTTTAAATGACACAAGTCTACGTGTTACGCAAATAATTTTTTCCCTTTAAACATGCTAATGCCTTTTCATTTGCTTATTTATTATGACATGTACTCACCTTTTGGTTATTGAATTTCTCTGTTGAAATGGAAATTGTCTTTCATTTTAAAAGTGATTGCCGAAGAGACCCCTGGGCATGTTTTATTTCTGCTTCCATATTTCTGAGCAGACCAACAAAAGAGTCATTATCCCAGACTCACAGATGTGAGAACATCCAAGGCAGAGTATTTGTGTCACACATAAATCAGTGGAGTGAAGACAATGGGACTTTTGACTCTGATTTCCCGATTTTAACCATGCTCATTTTCAACTCCACTGAACAATGCTGAGGTGAGGTAGTTTAAATCCGGTGAGTGCATTCATTTCTCATAGAAAGTCCTGAGATATCCTCCTTCCATGCCCTGAGTTCGCTGCAGAGTGAGTGCCTGGTTTTGAAAATAGAGATGGGGATAGAATCACCTTGGAGCTAATTGGTTTTAAATATAACTTTTACTTAATTAAAAAAAAAAAGTCTGGGGACGCCTGGGTGGCTCAGTTGGTTGAGCATCTGACTCTTGGTTTCTGCTCAGGTCATGATCTCACTGTTCGTGGGTTCCCTCCCCCTATCTGTCTCTGCACTTACAGCACGGAGCCTGCTTGGGATTCTCCCTCCCTCTCTCTGTCTCTCTGCCCCTCCCCAACTCATACATGCTCGCTCACGCACGTGCATGTGCGCTCGCTCTCTCTCGCTCTCTTAAATAAATGTTAAAAAAAAAAAAAAAGTTTTCCCTGCTCCGCTTTGAGTCTTACTGCCCAGGTCCTCTGTCAGTGGTGTTCAGAAATACTCTCAGCACTTGGTTATGGTATCCTCTCCCCACCTTGGTTTGCAAGGAGCCAGCTCACAGCCTTGTAGGGGAGCGGTTGTTACCAGATACTCATCCTGTTCCCTCACAGGGCTGTGGAGCTGTTGCCAGCATTTCATTGCATTGTCTTTCCATGTGCAGGTGCCAGAAGCTTACTTCATAGTTGACATGTAAAGGCATTTAGGACATATTGTTGTTCATTTCAGTGTACGTTAATGATGATTTTAAAGTCCTTGTTGCCTTCCCACTTTCCCACCTGCTTTAGAGTGCTGTTCTAGGTTGATTAAACACAGAAGTACCTCTGTTGAATTGGACAAATGCTAAGACATTTGCTTTCCTGTCTTCAAAATATGTCAGGATGCCATTCAAAGTCTGGCCAGAGTTCCTGATTGGGATGCAGGAAACACAAATTAAAAAAAAAAAAAAAAAGAAAAAAAAAGAAAAGTTGGAAATTAATTGGAAGGACCATGTAAAGGAAAGCCTTACCACATTACTACTGCATATCTCATTAATAGTATCATGTTCTGCAGAAAACAATATGGTGGAATAGGCTTATTTTCACCTCAGACTCTGGCACATTCCCTTTGACCCTACTGTATCTTAAAGGAAATGTCCTGGGGCGCCTGGGTGGCTCAGTTGGGTGGCTCAGTCAGCACAGAGCCTGCTTCAGATCCTCTGTTCCCCTCTCTCTCTGCCCCTCCCCAGCTCATGTGCTCTCTTGCTCACTCACTCTCTCAAAAATAAATAAATAAAAATTAAAAATACACAGATAAAAGATATGTCCAAAACTGTTCAGCACAAACTCCAGGAGTCTTCACTGTTGAGTCAGGGACGTATTTTGAGGGTTGCAAGGATGGAGTGGTATAAGTTTTGTATGGAAACAGCCTGAGAACTCACAGCATGGTCCCTGA